>NC_140589.1:1143684469-1144355269 GCF_964204655.1 Triturus cristatus
GAACCGGAGTTATGATATGGGGGAGGGTGCCATTGAACCAAATACGATGCTGCCAAGTGGAAATAGGAATTTCCTGCGTCCTGTATGGCGTGTAAATTGCTGGAATTGCCATAGGAGTGTATGTGTGGAACGTCTTATCATCCGCATTCACCTCCGGAAAAGTAACCCAAGAGTAAAAAAGCTCATAGGGGAACGATGCATCGGCACTCACTACAAAGATAATTGACATTCCATCGTCTGGCACCCTGAACGGCGTCAAATGATGCCAGAGAGCTGTGCGACTATGCACTGCAATAGCAACCTCAGCCATAAGGATGCAGAGAAGAAAAACAATCTATAGTAAACCGTAGCACTAAAAAGGGTAAGTAATTAAAAAATGAAACCTTTTTAATTGTCAAGCTTGAATGAACCAATAAGTCAACTATATAGGTAAGTTTAAACCATCACTCCGGTCAACCGGAAACAAGAGTGAGGGTGTTGTGGACAAATATAAGCACTACTAAGGCGTCTCAAACATAAGACCAAAACGTTAGGTGTGCCATGTTGCGGGGATTCTGCTTATGCACAGAAATATGCGCAGGAAACCAGGACCTCAGTGAATTGTAGTGTACCAAAAAACTCACCTCAGTACCTAGAATCCCTATCCGACTAGCATCAGTGTCTCATTCGTTCTTCGTACTACAGCGAAGCTACCAATGATTAGACAACCCAGAACAAGTGACTTAGGTTACTCTCAGGAATGGTGGGAATCAAGAACACCTTTTCGTTGTTATTCTCATATCAGTCCACAACGTGAGTAATCAGAGACACGGAAAAGTTTAAAATGTTTATTTTCAACTACGTGCTCTAAGATGCAGTTTTTTGGCTAACATAAGCAAACAAATTATTAGAAATAAAATCATCAGCATTGTTACAATTCCATAAAACACAAAGGGAGAAATCATATTATAATTTCAGTGGAAACAGGTCCTACAATACCTTGTGTACCACCCTCCGCTGGCTATAAGCTAGTTTTATAATAATAATAGAAGGTCTCTAGGTTTGAATGGGGAACCCCATACCTCCAAGATCGGCTTAGGTGAATCACATCACAGGATCAGCACTGCTCTCTGTGTCTGGAAAGGTTTTCTCCAAGAGTGCCAGCATCATGCATGCAATCAATATTAAAGGCACCTGAGTTTCAGATATTTGCAGCTGTGTGCTTGTTGTGTCTAGAGCGTGGGCCGATCAACCTGAATTCAGCAGCATACATTGTTATTTGACCTTGACGGTTTCTGCACACAGTGTTCAGACTAAGATCGCGGTGCAAGTCTAGGGGTGTGAAAAACAGACCGTTCTCATGTGAAGAAAAAGCAAGCAAGCAGTTTTACTTATAATAACAGCTACCTGTAGTGTTGTGTGCAAAAGCAGCAAAGTGGCAAAATGGCGTTGACATCTAAAATGCTTATGCTAACATAGCAATGTGTTCAGGCAAAACCCTGTCTTCACTACAATCCATTACCAGCTCACAACTACTTTATGGTACTGGCAGAAGTCGGCTGACTGGCAAAAGTGGCATAAGATGCATATTCCGATAGTAAGGAAAATTACAAGGCTCCTCATAATTCTACCGCCATAGAGCCTCGGTCTACAGCTTACTAAACTTTAGTAGCCGTACACAAAAGGTGTGATACAAATGTTTTATTTTGGAACATTGCCAAGATCGCACGTAAATTACAAAATCCAGAATGGGACACACTTACTGTGTTTGTGAGCCAACGCTTTTGGGGGTTGCTTCCAGTCACCTTTTGGACCACTGAGGAGAGCCGCTTTTTGTGCCCTGCTTGCATGCGGTTAAAAAGTGTGCGGTAGCAGAGACGAGCGCGAATACTGGGGACTTCAAATCCCACAAGCCCTTGCTAGGCTATCATCTTACAGCAATCGTCAGCGCTATTAAAGCACGAGGGAGTCCTGCTGCAAGGGACGCGCCTGGTCAAAGCTCGGGCCTGTCCCGTGCCCATCAGCTACTGACAGAGGCTGAGCTTAGCCACCCCCCTTTTGTCCACCATTAGAAAGATAACATGGGTAAGAATTAATTACCTTGTAATTTAGTCAAGGAAAAAGAAAAAGTCCCTCATAATTGTGCATCAATCATCTTGTACCTTACAACAGCTGAGGGATCCTTATTAGAACAGATTCAGAGGGCAGAGGAAAAGTTAGGTGTGGGGGTTGCTGGAACGTCATCCAATGAGCCGCTGGTGAAGGGAGACAGGGTTGGGACAGCTGAACAAGGTAGAGGCTCGGGAGATCCCATGCAAAATATTTTGCCACCAAGAACAACACCATCAGAGGGAGACATTCTTATAGTGGATTCTCCAATAAGAGTTGCACCTGCAAAAAAGGAAGAAAAGGGGCAGAAAAGTTACCGCCATGGATGGATTATCATTAACAGTTAACGCTCTCTCTATCCCTGAATGGGGAGCGGAAATGCCCTTGGGAAATGATTATTTGCTGCATCCATCTATGAAATCAGCTGTGGGCAACCTTTTCCAGTCCCCATTAGAACCACTGCTCGTGACTTTACACAAGAATGTAGTGAAACTTGTCGGTTCTACTATAGAAGGGGTGCTGGGAAAAATGTGCCTTTAGGAGAATTTATTGATTGATTTGAAAGCAAAGCTTGTGAAAACTAATCTGTTAAATGCTACCCAAACTAAACAGAAGGATGGTCATGGTAGAGGGGGGCAACCCCAAGACAGTAATCTGGGCCATGTTGCACCTAACCCTGATAAGGCGAAGTCTATAAATGGGTCTGCTTCTAGGATGTTAGAATTAGCCCAACCCACTTTGCAGTTTTCTCTCCTTCTCTCTCAGGGAATTTACCTCATTTACTGTGTAGAAAAGAACCACAAAAACTAAATTCTAGTCACCCGATTGACTCAATAGCCAAGGCTGGTAGCAAGTGCGGCTTACAGTTATCCCCTGAGGCTACAACCCTGGCAGCGATACTGGTAGGGGTGTCCCCATTAAAAGCTGAAACAGTAGAATCTACTTCAGAGACTATTCGGAAAACAAAATATTGGTGCAAACATTTCTCAAAAAATGGGGCACAGGCTTCCTCCCATATCATTATGGCTAGACGGGTGTGATGGGTAGGTTGGAGAACCCAATTGGAAGAAGGGGATTGCATCATAATTAACTTTGATCAAATCAACACTGCAGGTAGGTTGCTCTATGGATGCTCTAACCAGGGCCCTGGAGGTATAAGACCACTGCCACTTGTTATTTTTATCCCCCAAGAGAAGCAGCTGGATACTCCCTGCAGCCTCTAAGACCAGCTTTTGCTCGAGTGGGGGCCCTCCTGGAAACAGCGTAGAAACAGCAAATAGATTTTCTCTATTGAGCCAGATGGATAACAATGATTGACTCACAACGACTCTCCGTTCTCTACCAAAAGCCAAGGATAAACCAGTAAATGGTAGACCCCGTCCTGTAAAAGACGTGGTAGCTGACACTTAAATGTCCTTAGCTGGATTATAGCTGGGTTAAAAAATAAAAGAGAAGATGTATAATGGGTAGATTTTTTAAGGGAACACGATATGGTGGGTTTACAAGAACCTGGGGAAATTGAAAACACCTTTTGGGTGAATGGATTCATGACCTACTCTGAACATGCAAAACCCTCACTGACAGGAAGAGCTAAAGGGGGCTTACTTACATTAATATACCTCAATAATTTAGGTACCCACTGTAAGCTTGATTCTGGCTCCTGGAACCTCTTAGTGGATCAAATAACCCCCATAAATGCTTCAAAATGACTCATTGTGAAGTTTTATAACTCTTTTGAGAGAAATGTTATGAATTAACATTTGTTAAGCCTAAAATCCTTTTTAGGGTCATAGAGGGATAAGCAAAATACTTTTTATCCAGTGTTTATTTTGGGGGATTTTCATGTGCACTTATGCCCGAAGGATTGCCAAGTTTTTAATGATTTTAGCCCTATGAACTAGCATACGCAGCAAGTAGGGTTACTAGAGGACATTATGGCTTATTTTGACCTACAATCCCCAACGGTTAATAATTGTGAGGAAATTATTCCCTCTTTTAAGGGAAGAGGTCTGAACACTACAATTGACTATATTTTCATCACCGCATGTTTGTTCCCTCAGGTTGTATCCAAGCAAGTCAAGTGGTCCCAATTCAGTGACCATAATCCCATATACCTAAGGCTGAGACAGGGGACTGAGGAAAACCCAAATCTCCGCGGGGGTACTATTAGTGTCGATTTTAGGCCAAAGAATCAGGCACATGGGCCTAACTGGAATAAGCAGTTCATCAATAATCTATTAAAAACCTCCAGAGATATGATCGAATGTTGTTTTGATGGCTCTTACCAAGGGGATGTAATACTAAAGGCTTATGATAGGTTATGACAATAGGTGGCCAAAACACTCACACAACCTGCTTGTAAAACCAGGGAAGGTAGGAAAAGATGGCTTGACCACAAATGTACAGAGGCCCAGCAGAAATTATTAAATGCTCTGAAGCGAGTTCCCCAAGATAAAGGCCAGCTACTTACATATAGGAAATTGTATAACCAAGTCCTGGAAACCCACAAAGCAGAAATTAAATGAGAAGCCTGGAATGATTTATTGTCCGCAGATGTCATCAAAAACAGTGCCAGGTTCTGGGAGATTGTTAATAAACCATTTTGTTTGGGTGATAGAAACAGCCCTATGGACTGCACCATCCCAGAAGATTAGTGGGTCACTCATTTTCAAAACATATATGGTAACCCTGCTGAAGCAGAAATTCTTGTCAGTTGATACTGAATGATGACAAATACGCTATGGTCTTCAATGAAGAAGAAGTAAGTGAGCTGATTTTATTAATGTCAAGAAATAAAGTGCTCGGACCACACGGTGTCCCAGCCGACGTTTATAAGTCAAGTGTGATATTATGATCTAAAATTCCTACACGTGTGTCTAATGCTGCCTGTCTCTGTGGTTTGCCGAGGTCGTGGTCACAATCTATTATTAACCCAATTTTTAAGAAGGGGCAGAGGGGAGGAGGAGCCTAGCGCGCATCCAAGATGGTCGCGTGAGCACAGGGCTCCCCGGACCCTCGCTGCTCCTCGGAATTTATCCTGACAATATCCTGATTTGGTTTATGGAATCTGGGAGATGACGACCGGCTGAGCACGTATCTCTTTTCAGAAATTTAATCGGACCCGGGAATCCTGAAATATCGTTGTTTGAACTTTTGGGACCCACCCGACGGAGGTGCCCAGGGCGAAGGTGAGCCGTGGGGCCGTGTCGCAGTTGAACAACAACGGCTGTGGCGCGGTGCCAGGGGCCGCTTGGCCACTTTCGGTTTCACTTTCAGACCTCAGGGGGCTGGCCGGTGAGCGATTGAGGTGGCGGGGTGTTTCCCTAAGCTCAGCACAAAGCTTTGTCTCCACCTGCCACTAGAGTGCCTATCGCCTTGGGTCCCCCCGCACCGCCATATTGTGGCCTCGGGTGTGGCGCTGGTTTCCAGGGCCGGTATCCCAACTACTTTTGATCGGCGGTCCCCCTCGGAGTCCGTGGCCGCATGGGGGGCAAGGGGGGCCCCGAGGGGCGTAAGACTAAATCCTCCCTCCGTGGAGGATCGGTCCAGACCAACAACATGGACCGCTACACTCATGGCAGAGGCTCTCCTGGAACGGCCGGTCCCCCCTCAGACGTCGCCGGTGGTGGCACATCCGTCTCTTCGGAACTTTCCCTACAGGACATCATGGGCGCCATTGACGGCATCAGGGAGACCATCGCCACGCAATATGAGGCCCTGGCCCGCAAGATCGATACGGTGGCGATTGATGTCACCTTAATACGGGCGGACCTCTCCAAAACAAACGAGAGGGTTCAAACTCTCGATGCGCGGACCTCCACCCTGGGTGCGGATGTGTCGGACCTGCAGGCCGCGCTTGGCGACATCAAGGTGGTCAATGAGCAGATGGCCCGGCGGCTGGAGGACTTCGAGGGACGGGCCCGACGCAACAACATCCGTGTCATCGGCGTACCGGAGTCCTCCGACGACCGCCCGGTTGACCTCCTGGTCGAGGAACTCATCCTTCAACAGCTGACCCCTGCGGGCTTGAGTAAATTTTTTGCCGTTGAACGGGCTCATCGAGTTCCGGGCGGGCGGCCACGGCCGGGGGCCCCCCCGAGGCCTATCGTGGCCAAACTGTTTTACTACAGAGACCGGGATGCGATTCTGCAGGCCTCGCGGGTCCATGGCCCGGTTCGACATGAGAACTCATCCATTAACTTTTATCCGGACTTTACTCAACTTGTCCAGAAGCAGCGGATGGGATTCCAGGGGGTGAAACGTCGTCTTCGTGAGCTGGGCCTAAAGTACTCTATGCTCTACCCTGCCAAACTCCGAGTGGAACATGAGGATCGGACTGCCTTCTTTGACTCTCCTGTGGCCGTGAGTGACTGGTTGGACTCGCTGCCGGACAGAGGTGGCCGTCCCGGGCCCTCTGCGGGTGCCAACGGTGACGGGTCCCCTTTGGAGTGACTTTTGGTCCTTCATTTTGCCAATTTGCACTGCTCAGCTGGGTTGTACTTCTTTGGTTCAGTGTGTTTTGCTAGTACCTGTATGGGGGGCGGGCGGGGACGGGTCCCTTTCCTCCTCCGGGGTCTTTTTGTAGACTGGGGTTAGTTGGGCGACAGGCACACTGCAATTTGGGGGGGTTTTTTGGCCCGCAGGGGTGCAGGGTGGGGGGAGTTGGGTGTTGGGGGGGGTGGGGGGGAAGGAGGGGTTGTTTTGTAGTGTGGTTTTTGTCTGCAGGGCGAGGTATTGATTTTCTTCCACTTTCGGGACTTGTGCTACTTGCGGGGGGACCTCTGATCTATTGGAGGGGATGGGGGGGGACGGGTTGAAGCTGATGTCATGGAACGTCAATGGGTTGGGGGACCGTATCAAACGGGGTGTAGTTCTGCAGTATTTGCGTCGTTTGACTCCTGATGTGGTGTTTCTCCAGGAGACGCATTTGGTTGGTAATGTCTGCCATGCCATGAACAGGGGGGGATACCGCCTCGTGGCTCACTCTGGTTACACATCTGGCTCCAGGGGGGTGGGCATTCTCCTGCGATCCTCACTTCCGTTGGAGATCACGAGGGTGGTCTCAGATGACAGAGGGCGTTATGTTTGTCTGACTGGGAGGTGGGAGGGGCATCCCCTTGCCCTGGTCTCAATTTACGTCCCACCAGGCCTACAGAACTCCACCTTCGCGGACTTGGGTCGAATGCTGCTTGAACTTCCGGATGGCCTTCTGCTTATGGGCGGGGATTTTAATTCGGTGGTCTCGGGTGACCTGGATCGTCACCCACCCAGGGCCCTCCCCGCTGCCCAGGCTTGGCTAGGTGGTCTGTTGGAGACCTTCGGCCTGGTGGATAGTTGGCGATTAATGCATCCGACCCAATGTCAATACACCTTTCACTCTGGGGCACATGGGAGTCTTTCTAGGTTAGACTATTTCCTTATGCCCGCGGCGCAGACGGGTCGAATTCGAGAGGTCAGGCACCTGGCGAGGGGTATCTCCGATCATTCCCCGCTGTGGCTTCTCTTTGACACCGAGTCGCGGTCTGCAGGGCGGATCGCTCCCATTAACCCGTGGTACCTGCGAGACCCTACGACCCGCGAGAGTCTGGTTAAGGCTATGGACCAATACTTTCTTGAAAACGAGGGGTCTATGTTGTCTGCAATGTCCCTGTGGGAAGCCTTTAAAACTGTAATCCGCGGACATGCCCTCTCCCAGATAGTGGTGGCTAAGAAGCTCAGGAGTGAGGCGGTGGTGAAGCTGGAGACTGACATCTCGGGGCTGGAGTCGGCCTTGGAGGCGGGTGTCACTCCGGACGGGCTCCATGCCCTCAACCTGAAACAGTTTGATTACAGATCTCTTGTCACCGACGCTGCCAAAACTATGTACAGGGAGCAGCAGGGTCGGTTGTATGATGCCGGGGACAAGGCGGGAAAGCTGATTGCGTGGCTGGATAAGAAGGAGAGAGTGAATCGTGTGGTCCCGGAGTTGCGTGTCTCGGATGGAGTGTGTGTGACTGAGCCTGGTGAGATTGTGGAATGTTTTGCCGACCACCTCCGGACTGTGTACTCCCCGGTGACTGATAGGGATGAGGAAGATTCTCGCCTTCTCCTGAGGGACATTGCTTTGCCCGGCCTTTCCGCCGAGGACCGTGAGCAGCTGGACGCTCCCTTGTCGGTAGATGAAATCGCGACTGCGATTCGGTCCCTTCGCTCGGGCAAGGCCATGGGTCCCAACGGTCTACCTATCGAATTATATAAGTTGCGCCCGGATAAACTAGCGCCCTTCCTCCGTCGTATGTTTCAGGAGTCCCTCGAGGCCGGTTCCCTTCCGGTCGACCAGCGACTGGCCACGATAGTCGTGATCCCCAAGGACGGTAAGCCACGGGACCGCTGTGCCTCTTACAGGCCTATCTCACTGCTAAATGCAGAGCCTAAAATCCTGGCTAAAGTCCTTGCCAATCGCTTGTTGAGCGTTATCTGCGATCTGATTCATCCTGATCAATGCGGCTTCATCCCACATCGCAACACCGCCCTCAACTTGCGGCGTCTCCATGGCGCCCTCGCCAGGGCAGAGTATCTCTCCGAACCGGCCGTGCTGGTTTCTTTAGATGCCACGATGGCCTTTGACACCATCGAGTGGCCATTCCTCTGGGCGGTTTTGACCAAATTCGGCTTTGGGGAGGGATTTCTTGGCTGGGTGAAGCTTCTCTACACGAGACCCATGGCTCAGGTGGTGGTTAATGGGCGGGTCTCTCGGCCCTTCGCTCTTGGTAGGGGTACGAGGCAGGGGTGCCCGTTGTCCCCTCTGCTCTTTGCTCTCGCCCTGGAGCCACTCGCCGCTTGGCTCCGCTGGGAGCCCTCGATCAGGGGGATCCGGTGGGCACCGGGCTTTGAGGATCGGGTCTCGTTATATGCTGACGATATCCTCCTGTATCTTACCTCGCCGCGGCAGTCGCTTAACGTTCTCTTCGATGTTCTGACTTCCTACGGGAGAAATTCGGGTCTCACGATTAACTGGTCTAAATCCTGTGTCTATCCTATCTCCGGTGGCCCCCCTCTCCTGCCGCCTCGGCTTCCGATCCAAATATCTCTGTCCGGCTTTAAATACCTGGGGATACACATCTCGTTGGACCCGGTAGCTCGTTATGAGCACAATCTCCTGCTTCCACTTCGGCGTTTGAGGGAAGACACGGCTCGGTGGTGTAGGCTGCCCCTGTCCCCACTGGGTCGGGCCGCATTGTTTAAAATGATGTCCCTTCCCAGGTTCCTCTATGCACTTCAGAACTCCTTCGACATCATTCCAGTGGCCTACTTTCGGGAAGTAGAGAGTCTGCAGAGGAGACTGGTGTGGGACGGACGGGCGCGTATCGCCCTGGCCAAACTCACTCTCCCCTGGTACGACGGGGGCATCGCGCTTCCCGACATTCGCAGGTATTATTGGGCCTCACAGCTATCAGCCATTAACCACGCCACGTATGCGCCTGGCTTGAACCCGGCGTATGAGATGGATAAATTCCTGCTTCCCGGCGGTAACTATAACAGGGCGCTTTACTCCCGCTCGGCTGGACGGACCCTGACGGGCCCCACTAAGATCGCGGTACGGATTTGGAAGGCGGCCAATGTAGCCATGGGCTGGAGTGAGCGACTAACATGCGCTACTCCTTTATTTGCCTCCGACCGACTGGGAAGCCTCTGGACAACGAAGGGGTTTGACCGTTGGGACACGATTGGCATCAGTAGAGTGGGAGACTTATGGATGAAGGGCGCGGTTAAGACCTTCGCGGCGCTCCAGAGCGAATACGAACTCACGGAAAAGGAGTTTTTCCGATACGCCCAGGTTCGGCACGCCCTGCTCTCTGTCTTTGGGGAGGGGACCAAGATCCCGGCCTCTTCGCCCCTCGAGGACCGCATACTTGATGGTCATGTTCCCGACAGTACTATCTCCTTAATCTATAAAAAACTCATTAATAATCGGGCTGACCTATTGGTGCGCCTTCGGGAGACGTGGACGGGGGACGGGGTGGAATTAGACGACGAGGACTGGCAGTCCGCACTATCATCCCCCAAGGAAGTTGCCATTCCAGCCCGCCTCCGCCTGGTTCAGCTAAAGATTCTCCACCGGGTGTATGTTACGGGCCCCCGTCTGGTCTCGATGGGATTCTCGGAGGATGGGCTCTGCAGGCGGGGGTGTGGGCTCAGTGCCACCTTTCTCCATATCCTTTGGGAGTGCCGGGAAGTGGCTGAATACTGGCGTCGGGTTCATGGGGTCATGGGACAAGTCACCGGGGTGGCGCTGCTGCCGGAGGTGCGTCGCTGTGTCTTGAATGTGTGGGAGCCCAATGATTATAATGCGGCGCAGACTCGGTGGGCGGCCCTGGGCTACATGATTGCCAAGAGGGATATAGCGCAGCTTTGGGGCTCCCAGCGGCCACCCACCGTGTCAGTATGGAAGGAAAACATGGACTGGTGTATGTTCAGGGAGAAGACTGTATATGTGGCCCGCGGTAAACCCGGGGCATGGGGTAGAATTTGGGGGCAATGGAACGTATATCGTGGAGGTATCTGTACGCCCCCCCTAGTGGACACCGATATTGCTTTGTCCCCCTGACCCTTGATGGTTCCTCGCAACTGATTGTGATAATCGAATATAGATGTTCCTTTCCCGTTACCCCCCCCGATCTTTCAGTACTCCCTCCTGTTGATAGTTAATTGAAGTCTTGGAGTAAAAGTCCCCCGGATGTAGCCTGACCCACGTTTTCTGTCCGTATGCCTCGCCTTTTGTTTTTTGTTGATTATCTATGTTAACTGTATGTCTCCTGCCTCTCTCGAGCTATCCTGTGCCATTTACGGGGCTGGGCCCCAGGTGTCGCCTACTGCCTTGACTAATTTACGATCCTTTCGGAATCTAGCGGCCGGCCCTGGTGGTTGTAGGCCCATGCTTGTAACTGATTTATTGTCTCAATAAAATTTTTGAAAAAAAAAAAAAAAAAAAAAAAAAAAAGAAGGGGCAGAGAGATTATCCACGATGTTATAGGCCTAAATTGCTGATTAACTCAGCAGTAAAAGTCATGGGAAGAGTGATACTCAAGCAATTAGCGGATTGGTTAGATGAGCGTAAGGTAATGCCAATTTACAATATGGGTTTAGGGCAGTTGGGGAATGATAGACCAGTGCCTCAATTTATATTTGATAGCGGAGAAATATATTGTTGCCAAGAAGAGGTCATTACACTTGGCCGTTATGGATCTCTCCTCAGCTTTTGACCGTGTGAATAGATCGAAATTATGGGCATTACTGATTAATTTAGGAGTGGATCAGAATATCGTCAATTTCTTGTCTGACCTAGGGATCTTTCTGCTGTGGTGAGATATGATCAAAGGAGTAATCTCTCACAGCATATACGGATAGTAATGAGAGTCAGACAGCGATGTATTCCAGCCCCCTTACTGTTTATGTTATATATTAATAAGCTAGATTTGTCTCTGTGAATAGCCTGTATAGATATCCCTTGTGTAGGAGATTCATTAATTCCTGCGCTCCTTTATGCGGATGATGCAGTGTTAATGGCGAGGACAGTGGTAGGGCTTCAGTGTTTTCTTAACTCTTTCATTGACTTCATGGCCTCACTGCACTTAAGTATTTATTTCTTTAAATCACATACAATGATACTGGGTCCAAGAGCTAGAAAACCAAAAACTCATTTTTGTGAAGGAAATGAAATAACAAGGGTGACTACTTGTTCCCCTTTGGAGGTATTGTTTGATGAAATGGTCACATGGTCTCCACAAAGAAAGGCAAAAAGAAATGCCATGGCGAGAGCTACTGTAGCTGTCCTCGACTTCGCAAAGAAGTTAGGGGCAGAACCTACTCAAGCTATAATATATATAAAGCCAATTGCATTGCTATCGCGTGCTATGCGTCTGATATTTGGGGGTATAAAGGGGGCAGGAGAACTTCAAACAGTGGAGAACAAGTATTTTAGAAACATGATTTCAGTTCTGCAATCAGTACCCTCTAACATTATCTATCAGGAACAAGGGGGATGGTTTTGTTTCAGACCTGATCGGAACCGTCCCACTTCTGAGCTGGATTCCGATTTGGACCAACCCAGAATTGGAGCTAAACCGTAAAATTGCTTGGGACTGTTTGTCTGTAGACAGAACAAATAACATTCCCTGGAAATGGTATATAAAGAGTTTAGCTGAGAAATTAGGGCGTTCTGCTTTATTTGACTCAACCAATGAGCTGGTCATTGTAAGCTATTGCACTACAATGAATTTAATACAATGCATTCACCAGGACTTAGTGGGAATGAATTATATGTGTTTCAATGCTTTCTTTATAAATTGTGACCAGTTTTCATTTCCATGTAATAAGACATGTATCAGTTTATTTTCCTCCGTATGAGTACAGTATAAATTAGCTTGATTCTCTTATTAAAGATTGAATTTATTGGATTATATGTAGGTTGCAGAATCAATATGCATTAAAGAGCGAATTGTTATGTTAGCATGATTGTGGCCCTTGAGCTTACAATTGAGACATTTAACGCTAGTCTGAAAGTAGTTTTTTCTCATGTTTTTGTCCTCTGCAGGTGCAGAGCAAAGGCATTCATTAGTTAGTAAAAAGCACATTGTATTTCTGAGGTAGTGAAGTAGAGAAGAAGCTGGCAAGGTAAAAGAATTTCAATGAAGATCAAAGGGAGTGTTACCAGTTGGTACTATCAGATAGAGGAAGGAACCCAAGGACACTTCGGAAGCGGAGACTGGAATATGGGAGTAGCGTTCAAGGCCCTAAGTACTTTCTTAGGACCCGAAAAAGCACTGTAATGAATATGAGTTCATATTTCTTGAATGTGCTTTGTGCATTTTAATTAGTGAACCCTTTAGACTTGGAGCAGTATCAACCTCTCTTGACATCTTTGATTGTATGGCTTGATGCTATACATGATCCCTTACCTAAAGTACTTCTACAGAGGTTCTGTTGCTGGCATCTCTCTTGCTTCCTTGATTTAATCGGTTTTCCCTATCCTTAGATTAGTGTAGGGTTTAGTAGATGTTGCAAACCTTCTCAATGTATAGGGAGAAGGATCAAAACCATTTGTCTAGTCATTAGACACTTTTCCTTATTTTCTGCATCACTGCAAAATAAATCCTTATATGCTCTTTACTTTGAGGACCAATATATATGACACTTTCCTCTTATTTTATGATCTTGTATTTCTATTCAATGTTTTTGAGATTGATATATAAAGCAGTCTAGCAGTCTTGCCTTGAGCTTGCATTAAACTTTTTTAACTTCTACCTTGCGGCTAGAGCCTGGAACGCCCTCCCTCTTTACCTCAGACAGACAACATCTCGCCCCACCTTCACAAGAAACCTCAAAACCTGGCTCTTTGACAGACCACCTTGATGGACTGGAACCTGTGAAACCCCCCTCCCCCAGTGCCTTGAGACCCTCACAGGTGAGAAGTAGCGCTTAACAAACGAAGGATTAATTGATTGAAGTTATTGTGTGGTCTTAATGATCATACTGTACTTTGAGATTTAAAATGCTGGTAACTCCTTTTCCTCTCAGGCTACTATCAAGGTCAAATGACCAGAGTTAAATTGAAAGGAGCAGCCCAGAGCGTACTCAGATAGCAGCATACCAAGGATGGTTAGCCCCTTAAGTAGAGATGTTAGAAACTGTTTCTTTAGATTAGTTCAGACCCAATCTCACTCCCTAATGTCCATGTTTCAACTCGGAGAATCTGTGATTTACCAGTGGTACGGAAGCGAGTTGTAACAGCGGAGGAGAGAGTATCAATAGGGTTGTGTGTAAATGGCTTCTGCTTAGCTTGCAGTGATTGTGGCAACTGTGTGGTGTCTCGCAGAGATTGTGTGATATGAAGCAATGTTTTAGATGACTGTATGAGAGTAGTACTTAATATGTAGAAGTTGTCATCAGGCCCAACGTGGCCTAAGATCACGGATGATATTAAAAAGTGTAGAAGACGCTGTATTGTAATTGTCTGTGTAGGTTTTGTCATGAGACATCATTGACAGCCAAATTAATTTACAATCAGGACATTTATCTTTTGTGTGAAATTGAGGTATGAGTAGCGTGGATGACCTTTTTGCACAGAGAAAATCGTCAATGATTAGTGCGATTCCCAGCAGGAAGAGGCTTCATTCAAACGTGTTTGTGTTATCTTTTCATGATAGATTTGTGTAGATTCTTTAAGAAAGCAGATAATTCTTACTTATTGCTATTGCATCATATTTAGTGGCAAGCTCACTGCTGAAGAGAGTGCATGCGTGAAAATTGTAAAGGAGGGTGAGCTGCTGTTGCCAGTTGGTGTATAGCCGTGCTGTTATTGGCTGTCTATGTGATGAGGTGCTGCGCTGTCACTGTTTGATGATTTGCAACAAGACCTTTGAGTAAAATATTGACTTTTGTATTGAAACGAACAATTGAAAATGAAATGTATTAAAGTTGTACGAGATTTGTTTACAGGAGATGTACAGATACCTCTCAGAGGGGGAGAAAAATCCCACCCAAAGACACTGCAGGTCAGTAGATGGCGATAAATTTAGGGTTACTTACATGTATTTTGCACAAACAATGGCACAAGATCACTTGGAGAGAAGGTGCAGTGGCGCTTCAACATTATGGTATAATTAGGGCTCCCATTTTCCGTTTAAACGGATTTTTACATATAAATACAGACAGAAAACAAGTTTTCCTTTGTCTGTATTTATATTTAAAAACGGGTAAATACTAGCACATTTTGCGGCGCTGCCGAGCTCCAGCAGAGAGTTGCTAAACAGGATGGTATGGAGATTGCTCACAGAGTAATTCTTCCAGCCATAGGCAGAGTGGAGCTGCAGGGGCTCTAAGAAGGGGTGAAAAACAACAAAGCCTCGTTAACAAGTGAATGGTCTTTTAAAGAACTGTGAAGTACTTGGGTGCGGCTGGCAGCACAAAAACTGTCAGTGTGTGTGCCCGGGAAAGCTGTCTCAGCCCGGGCTCACACACACGACGTGGGCGGGGGAGAGAGGGGCTCTGAAATATAAGATAAAACACATCCATGGATTGAGGAAATGCAACAGAAGTTTCCATCTAACTTTAATGTCACACGCTTGAATCCTTGTAGGGTCAACTCAGCCTTCCTTCCTTCCTTCCGATGTTGATAAAATGATATAATTGAAACAGGCATGGCTTAGAGTGCCAAAACACAGTCAGTTCCGTTGGCATGCTCCATTCATTGTATTAAATCAAATGCAGACATCTTTCTATGGTGCTCCACGCGTGCCTCTCTTATCTGGAGCAGCAAGGGTTAATAGATGCCTGACTGACTAACACTGATCCCAGGTGGAAGGTGAGCCAGCTCGTCCTTTAAGTACAAAAACGCCAGCCTTGATGAAAGTCATACCAGAGGTTCTGAAAACTTTGTAACTTGATGACACGTCTTCAGAAGGGCAGCGGACTCTGCCATTCGGTCTCACCTGCCAGTATTCTGCTATTAACAGGTCTTTATCTGTCCAAGGGATCTCTGCACTTCCCTGGAGCACCCCCGGGTCACCGCCTGCTTAAAGTGAGCAAATTCAACAATGGTGTGCAGAGGAGGGCTAGGTTTGTGGGGATTAGAGAGCGCCCACAGACTAAATCACCATCAAAACCATTTTAGGCGTATCGCCTGACTCACAGCCACAACCAGCATATTTATAAGACATGTAATAACAGTAAAAAAAAGATCAATATACCGACTAAAACTTTCTAAAACTGACAAACACTAGAAGCCAGTCTGCGATAAAATCCTCGAAAGCAGAGAAGGTCTAAAATCGAATGGCAGCAGAAAATGGTAGAATTCGTGCCATGTAGATAAAACATAACATATAAATTATATTTGAGACATTCTGCGAATGGCAAAGTTTTCAGATTAATGTATTGACCAATAACAAACGAGTGTATGTGTGCATTGTCAATTTAAATAAATGTGGAAAAATACTAGCTGCAGCGGCGTCTTTTACTTGTGGGAAAAATAAATATGGATAAATACAGACGGAAATGGCAACAAAATAAATACCATAACACCAGGAGCCCTAGGTATAATTAATTTGAGAATTATTGAACATTTGAGGATAATTCTATATGAGATGAAACCACAATCTAAACCCGCGCAATTTGAAGCACTTAACATCTGTGAGTGTGCGGCTCATGCCAGAAAAAAAGAGAACTATTAGGGATGAGTGAAAAATGCAGTGTGTACTTATGCAGATGCGAGGTGGGAAGCAGAGCAGAAAAGGAGAACTGAAATGATAGAAAGAGTGAAATTATACCCATTTTTGCAATGCGGAGAAGTAGAAATGGGGCCAAAAGGAGAAGGAAGGATAAAGCAAGAGAATCGGGAGAGAAAGATGAAAACAGTGATAGTTATACTGGCGATAGTCTTTTAGATGTATCAATGTCTAAGTACGAGCCCTAATATGATAGGGATTTCTCCTGTGAATAAGGACCAGAGCATAATAAGGACTATTACGGACTGGTGGCCTATGGAACTTGGTCCCCTTCCCACTTCAGTCCCTAAGGCAAGGAACCTGGGAGTCATCTTTGACACCACCCTATCCTTTTCTCACCATGTGAAGGCTAAGACCTCAGCTATCTGCTACACCTTAAAAATCCGGAGGAAAATGTTCCCCTACATTCCATCTGACCTGCAGAAAACAGTGGTTTCCGTCCTAGTTCTGTCAAGGCTGGACTATTGTAACAGTCTTTTGTTTGGACTAAATACAGCCCTTCTTGCCAAACTCCAGGTCCTACAGAATTCAGCCGCCTGTCTGCTTTTTAGACTATCCAAATATGCCTCTGCAAAGGCGGCTCTTAATACTCTTCATTGGCTTCCGGTGGAAAAACGGATCAACTTTAAGGCACTGTTCATTGCCTTTAGGGCTCTGCACAACCAAGGCCCTGCATATTTGATTGAAAAATTCTGCTGGTATACACCTACCAGAATGGTGCAGTCTGCTTCATACCGGCTGGTGGAAGTTTCCAAAGCACTACTCTCCAACTGGGGTGGCAAAAGCTTTGTCTACATTACTACCAGACTATGGAATCAATTGCCTCTCTCATCAAAAAACTCACCTGACCTTTTATTTATAAGGAAGGGTTTGAAGACTTGGATGTTTAAGGCCTAGTCTCTGCTACATTCCCCTTCCTATCTTTTCTTTTCTGTCTCTGTTCCTCACGTCAGCCTGGACATTGGACTTAAAGTGCCTAGACGCCTCTGGGTATTAGTTGCGCTATATAAATATATAAATAAATAAATATTACAGTGAATCAAAATGTGATAGGAGGAAATTCATGGACTTGCATTCTTGGGACCTCCACTGTATTGAAACGAACAATTGAAAATGAAATGTATTAAAGTTGTACAAGATTTGTTTACAGGAGATGTACAGATACCTCTCAGAGGGGGAGAAAAATCCCACCCAAAGACACTGCAGGTCAGTAGATGGTGATAAATGTAGGGTTACGTACATGTATTTTGCACAAACAATGGCACAAGATCACTTGGAGAGAAGGTGCAGTGGCGCTTCAACATTATGGTATAATTAATTTTAGAATTATTGAAAATTTGAGGATAATTCTATATGAGATGAAACCACAATCTAAACCCGCGCAATTTGAAGCACTTAACATCTGGGAGTGTGCGGCTCATGCCAGAAAAAAGAGAGCTATTAGGGATGAGTGAAAAATGCAGTGTGTACTTATGCAGATGCGAGGTGGGAAGCAGAGCAGAAAAGGAGAACTGAAATGATAGAAAGAGTGAAATTATACCCATTTTTGCAATGCGGAGAAGTAGAAAATGGGGCCAAAAGAAGAAGGAAGGATAAAGCAAGAGAATCGGGAGAGAAAGATGAAAACAGTGATAGTTATACTGGCGATAGTCTTTTAGATGTAGTAATGTCTAAGTACGAGCCCTAATATGATATGGATTTCTCCTGTGAATAAGGACCAGAGCATGATAGGGACTATTACGGACTGGTGGCCTATGGAACTTGGTCCCCTTCCCACTTCAGTCCCAAAGGCAAGGAACCTGGGAGTCATCTTTGACACCACCCTATCCTTTTCTCACCATGTGAAGGTTAAGACCTCAGCTATCTGCTACACCTTAAAAATCCGGAGGAAAATTTTCCCCTACATTCCATCTGACCTGCAGAAAACAGTGGTTTCCGTCCTAGTTCTGTCAAGGCTGGACTATTGTAACAGTCTTTTGGTTGGACTAAATACAGCCCTTCTTGCCAAACTCCAGGTCCTACAGAATTCAGCCGCCTGTCTGCTTTTTAGACTACCCAAATATGCCTCTGCAAAGGCAGCTCTTAATACTCTTCATTGGCTTCCGGTGGAAAAACGGATCAACTTTCAGGCACTGTTCATTGCCTTTAGGGCTCTGCACAACCAAGGCCCTGCATATTTGATTGAAAAATTCCGCTGGTATACACCTACCAGAATGCTGCAGTCTGCTTCATACCGGCTGGTGGAAGTTTCCAAAGCACGACTCTCCAACTGGGGTGGCAAAAGTTTTGTCTACATTACTACCAGACTGTGAAATCAATTGCCTCTCTCATCAAAAAACTCACCTGACCTTTTATCTTTTAGGAAGGGTTTGAAGACTTGGATGTTTAAGGCCTAGTCTCTGCTACATTTCCCTTCCTATCTTTTCTTTTCTGTCTCTGTTCCTCACGTCTGGCTAGAGATTGGACTTAAAGTGCCTAGACGCCTCTGGGTATTAGTTGCGCTATATAAATATATAAACAAATAAATAAATATTACAGTGAATCAGAATGTGATAGGAGGAAATTCAGGGACTTGCATTCTTGGGACCTCCACTGGATGTACAGTACCAAATGCATTTACAATTCTCATTACTACTGGAACAGTGGTTTCTATACATCAGCAATTTTGCCCATGAGTTGGAAGGTGGGAGAATTTGTTCCTTTAAGTCCGATTATTACATGGTCTGCTTGTGGTGCAAGTGCAGAACCAGCTGCACACCAGGTTGGATTTGGACCTTTAAGGTCAGTCTCAGGTTTACCAGATTTGGTTTCACTTACTTGGGAACAACCTTTAAATATGCTA
This sequence comes from Triturus cristatus, assembly GCF_964204655.1. Classification (NCBI taxonomy): domain Eukaryota; kingdom Metazoa; phylum Chordata; class Amphibia; order Caudata; family Salamandridae; genus Triturus; species Triturus cristatus. The sequence continues at coordinate 1,143,703,661 of NC_140589.1, forward strand.
GTAGTTCACCGGAATTGGAATACTTTTTGAAAGTTCTTAATGCTACATAGAATGTGCGTGGGAGTTCACAAGTGAGCCAGGGAACTCTTCAGTCCACTTTGAAAGTAAACTTGGTGGATGTGGGAAAATTGAAATTGGAACTGGATGAAATGACTAGCAGATGTCTTGCATTGGATCAAATATAATCTTATCAGCAGAGTGAACTTTCGTTCATGAGTAAGGATGTTACTAAAAGAGCAAGACAAGTCTGTGAAAATTGATATGAATTAGCCCAGAAGTATGAGGTAGATTTTGGGCTGACAAAGGCTTTACAGAATAGCCACCGGCTCACTTTTACTGATCTGCACATAGAACATATAAGAATACCAGGTATGAAGATGTGAATTCTGGAATGAATTCACAGCAGCTGAATTTGGAGTGGATAAAAGAAGTGGGAAGTTAAATGGTAAAAAACAAAGCTTCCTAGAAAATAACAGGAGAGCTGCCTCCTCCTTTGGGGGTGTGGGGTGTGTGGAATACAAGCTTCCCTTTGTGGGAGGTACCTAGTGGAGGTTGCATGTATGTATCTGGACATAGGAGTGATCTTGCTTCATTTACAAATGAATTCCCCAAATTAGGAGAGAAGCTTGTGGAGCGGAACAAACAAGTTGATTGGTTTATGAAAATCTCGAACGTTTTATGGACTGAGTTTAATACTTTGTCTGATATTGTGGTCCCAAGTGATTAATGGATGGCATGTAAAATACTTACTTCCAAAAAATGGGAGAATGAGGAATAGAGGGTCAGAGGGGCTCGTCCTCCTACCAAAATGAACCAAAAAGGAGCCCGACTGCCTGTATGAACTATCCCTCCACAAATCAAATAAAAAGCTTTGTTTTCTTATATAACCCTCTCCCACCAGGGTTGCCCCTTGGTGGCATGCTTCCTCATCGAGTCCATCCCGTTCTGCTGCGAAGCAGGGCACGCTGCGACCTACATATTATGTGGGAGCACTTACAGATATTTACTAATGATGGGAGATAGGAGTGTTTTTTTTGTACATATGGAAAGTAAAAGTTAAAAATACCTGCCTAGTTGGTAAACATGGTTTATTCTGACCTCTAGTCGATATGGCTAAAAAACGGGTAAAAGACAAAGTATGTGTGATCATGTACCTGCCTTTCTCAGGGCCTAAATGATTCAAGCCATACCCCTTGGTTTTTGTCAGGACCGAGGAAAATAACTTCCTAATACCACTCCTTAATGATGATGTATCACTGGACAGACACTCTGCATGCTAAGAAAATAAGTATATACTGCACCTTTTTGCTGTGACTCCTTGATAATCTGTAAATAAATAATAGGAGAGTTAGACTGCCACGTTCTTGGCTGTGTACATAAAAAAACGCACTACTATTGCTAATAATTTTGAGTGTGTCATGTCTATTCTTCAATAGAAAAACACCTTGTTGTGACTGGTTTGGTGAGACATAGTATAACCATACTTGAGGTAAGCACGTCTAGTGAAAACAATGAGCCTTGTGACAACATTAAGCACAATACATCTGTAAAAACACTCCACATACATAGATAATGTAGAAATTGTGCACTATGTGTCCTCTGGGGGAGAGGGAAACTTGTAGTCACACTCTAGAAGGTAAAATAGAAGACAACATTCTTGCCATGTCAGGATCGTTAAAAACAGGAAACTATGGAGCGGTAATCCATGAGGGTGTGCCGTACTTACTTCTGAGCTGTGAGACACTCTGAAGCTAAGGTTCTGCCTTTGGATGATCTGCGAGGGAGCTCTTCCGTTTTGCCGTTGCCTGGGATTCTGCCTAACATGCTGTGCCTGCCTGTTGGGATGATTTCGTCAGTTTCAACTTCATGGCGCATTGCCGGTGGTTCAGACATTTCTTTATGGCATTTTCCTTCACACTTCTGACACAGAGTCTTTGGCAGTTTAACCTCCGCTCTGTGTCAGTTAATCTTTAGCGCGATATTCTACTCACAATCCACAGCGCGCACACTTTACCTCATCTGTGTGCCACGCTGGAATCCTCGAGGAGTCTCTCTGTGGCATTATCCTTGGCTTTAGTGAGAGAGGCAGAGTGACAGTTGGTCATGGGCTGAGCAGCTGACAGGCAGCTCCTGGTGGGGCTCTTATCTACAACATATCTAATTGATGTCCTGAACCTACTACTTGTTATCTTCATGAATAAAACTTCCTGAATTACAAACTACCTGCGTGGACCTCCTCACTACATCCTGTTTGGAACTTTTGATGGTGAGCTTGACATTGAACTTATGTTTATTAAGGTAAGTATAATATTGCTCAAGCTCTTCACTGCTGCCCTTCCAAATCAGGAAGACATCATCAATGTATCTTCCAAAAAACAAGATCTTATCAATCCATTTACCTGCACCTGAGCCCCAGGCATGCTCCATCTCATACAACCCTATGAAGAGGTTTGAATAAGATGGAGCAAACCTGGATCCCATCGAAGTGCCTGCTTTTGTAGAAACCACTCACCATTGTGTATGAAAGCATTCTGTGTCAGTATCAACTTCGACATATGTAACAACATATGCGTGTGTTGTAAGTGCTTTGCATTACGTTTGTATAGGTAAAATCTCAACGCTCCTAAACCACAGTCTCTCTGAATACAAGTATAGTGACCTTCCACGTTCATGGTAACAAACGTAAAAGTGTCCTGTTCCCATTTCAAATCTTCCAGTTTGCAGATTAAGTCCCTGCTGCCCCTCAGATAGGAGGGTAGATTTAATAAAGAAAGGTGTCAACGTATTCTGCAATTCTTTCTGTGGGGCCCTCATTGCCAGATATAATTGGCTTCCCTGGTAGGAAGGGCCACCCCTTTATGTATCTTTGGAAGAACATAGATACAGGGATATCTGGAATTTTGTGCCAGGAGATATCTATATTCCAAATCAGTGATGAGGCAGGACTCATGCCAGTCCGTTAACTGAGCATTGATTTGCCTTTCAATCATTATGGTGGGATTGGATTTGAGTTTTTCATAACAGTCACTTTGACTGAGTTGTCTGTCAATTTCTGCCAAATAGTCATCACGATCCATGAGCACAATATTGCCCCCTTTATCTGCTTCATGGACCACAAGATTAACATCATCCTGGATGGATTGCAAAAATTCTTTATCTTGTTTAGTCAGATTAAGGGGATGTGCACATTTACTGTCCTTTGCATGATTATCATCCAGTTTGTATAATTCTTGGGTTACTTTATGCGAAAATTCATCAATGATGGAATTAGAGATGTTAGGGGGATGAACTTAGACTTTTGACGTAGACCACTGTCTACGGTTACACCCTCATGTATATTGAGACCTTGTGCAAAGTCTATTAGCCCACCAGAACCATCTTCATCATCTAGAGTAGTAATCAAATGAATAACATTTAAATCAGAGATTGTAAATTCTGAATCACAAATATTATCTGGTATAGAATAGTGCACAGATGGTTGGTCAGCAAAATATTTCTTTAAGTTGAGTTTGCACACAAATGTAAATAGGTCTAAATGTACATTCTCAAATAACGGTTTGTCAGTCACACAAAAAGTGCGACCCTTACATAGCACAGAGGTCTCCTGTTCATTCAGTGCTCTAGATGATAGATTTACAATACTTAGGGCATTGGACATATCTCTGTCATTGCTGTCCACTTCGTGGTTCACAATCTCCACTATTTTTTGCCCTGTTGATTCTCAGTTCTTGTTTTTGTTCCTGCCCTTGTATTTTTGGCCACCCCTCCTTGTTCTTCGATAGGATTTTTCTTTTTGTTTCCTAGGCAGCAGCGTTGCACTTCCTGTAAAAAATACTGATGGGAGTTAGAGGCAATGGCTGTGCTAGGACCTTCAACAGGATCACTATCTACTGATGAAATGGAAGTACTACTTGAGGAGATGCTAGAATCATATTTACGTGTAAAAGTAAATATTCAACGCCAATCGTGCTCACCTTGGTCTCATAACATCTTCTGTTGTTTCTTTTCTTTAAGGTATATCTAATATTTTGCAAGTTCTTTCTTTAGGATATCCTGATTTTTTGCAATAACATCAGTCAAGTTGGTTTCATTAATTTCCTTTTCTAGTTTAGCTATTTCCTCTCTGATTTGTTTTACCTTTCGCTCTGAATTCCTAATCAGGATATCCATCATTTTATACGATGAGGCATATAATCCCTCTTCCCACTCTTCTTAAAAATCTGGATCTAGGTCCACATAATTGGGAAAAATGAGGATACGGAGTCCTCGTGGGATTTTTCTATTCTCAAGGTATTTTTTTAAGGTGGCCCGTTCCTCCATTTGGCAAGTTCTTGCTTTTTTAGCCTCTCTAATCGGATAAATTTACTTTTTAGACCCTCATTTTTGGATAGGTTAGGTGTGGGATTATTTATGGTATCATTTTTTGGGATATTGAAAAGATCTCCTATTAGCTCCTCCCTGTTATCGTCAAAATTCATGGTAAATATAAAAAATGACTGGACTGTGCTAGGGGGCCCAAAATTAAGCACAACAAGAAAACAGAAGGTCAAGGCACTCAAGACCTGCACCAGTCAGTCTAGTGTAAGGTAGTTAGAGCAGAAATGCGGTGCAAAGAGCCGGGAACATGACCTTCCTATGTCGCCACTAATTGGAAACCCAAAAACACAGAAAACAGGCTGGCTCAGCACACAACTGTAATCAAGCACAGTTTCAAAAATATACAGTGATGCATAAAAGTCAATGATTAAACATCAACACGCCGTCCCCCAAATGAATCAAATAAGACTTTGGTTTACTAGAAACATATCCTTCCTTTATTCTTTTATTCTTTTTTTATGATTCTTTTGTTAAAAACACAACACAGAATTCATAGCCGACGTGGCGCGTTTCGTCCTAATGGGAGTTCTTCAAGGCTATAAAAATACATACAAGACAAACTTTAATATCTGAGTTTGAAAACACAGTATTTACAAAGCAAACAATTTAAACAAACTGATAATCTGATCATCAGAAAATTGCTGATATTGCCAAAATAGACATCAAAACATGTTTGACATGTGCATGGGAGGACACCTCAATGTTAAATTTAGAACAGGGAGAGTGTTGCAAAGTAAAGAGATAGGCCAGAACGATTATTATGAGATGTACATAACATCATCATACTATGGTATGAGTGGTAACATGAATCAATATTTGAAAAAAGGCAAACCTGTACACCCACTTGAATCACCAGTGTTATAGTATATGAACAGATACATCATTTGTGATCTTGTAATCTTATTGCACCTGTCATCGCCTCAATTGTATATTTAAATATATAGTTATTCAACTGGTTGCCCTTTGTTTGGATGAGAACAAATGGCATACAAACATTCTATTATTATCTACTAGTATTGTGATTAATCCAGTATACCTGTTATGTTTTTAAGTAATCTGCACAAATGGTACACAACAAAATTTTGTGTCAAAGGGAAGTGCCTTTGCGAAGAGAATCTGAAAGAGAGTTTTTTTAATATATTTTTAAAAGAGAGACCAATTTAATATTTCAAAATTAATTCAATGCAAAAACATGACGTATTAATTCCCAAAAACTGATAAAGTTAGCAAGAAGAAACCAGCATACCTTGGTATTAGGAAAGAAGAGAGAACTCACAACTACTATATATCGTGGGTACTGAAGTACATAAGGGTATTGAGTAACCCAAGATCTGTAACAGATAAAAATGTATTAATTAAACCCCAATTATCACTATAAGGTTTACGGTGATCACAATGATAGGACATTGTTTTAGGCATATTGAGTGAGCACATTCGCTGAGACAACATGTGCTAACGTATGCGTGTCTACACATACTATTATTACTCTAATTCTGGATACTGTAGTCAAGGTAGAGAATATACTGTGATAACATATTTTAAAATAACCAATATAAAGTCACATGCTCCACCCCACAGTAGTTGGCATCTCCTTCAAAGGGAAATCTTTGAAGGAGAAGCCAACATCTTTTTGTAAAGCCTCTAGTTTTCCTTTAAGGAAAACGGGCTGCTTTAAAAAAAAATGATTGCTTTATTTAAAAGCAAACACAGACATGGTGGTCTGCTGATCTCAGCAGGCCACCATCCCTGTGATTTTTGCAATTTCATGGGGCTCGCAAATTGTGACCTACCTCATTAATATCCATGTGGTAGGTCATTTGCAACCCATTAGGAATCGCAGAAAGTGTTCTGCACACTTTCATGTATGCTGTTTTGCGATTCCCTAATTGTGAATCGCAAAGATTCACAATTAGGGAATCGCTAAACATTTTTTTGATTCATCTGGCCCTGAATGCCTTGAGACATCTTATCTTAAATGTGCCTGAATTTCCCTTTGTGGATGCAAACTAGTGTCCTGTGCTAGTTGATGAACTAAAGCATTTCCTACTGGGACTGATAGAGAGTTAACCCTTTATTATCAATGACGTTTTAGGGACTTTGTAGGGAAGAAACCTGAGTTCTGACGAAGGGAGGAATACAGGGACACTGGAATATGGGAGTAGCTTTCAAGGCACCAACGTCTTTCTTGGGAACTGGAAAAGTACTATGATGAGTATGAGTTTATATTTCTTGAATGTTCTTTGTGCATTTTAATTAGTGAACCTATCTTGTGGTTACTCAGATTCCCTTTAGACTTGGAGAGGTACAGATCTCTATTGACATCTTTGATTGTGTGGCTTCATGCTATGCATGATCCCTTACCTATTGAGCTTCTACTGAGGTTCTGATGCTGACACCTTTATTGCTTCCTTGATTTAATAGGGTTTTCCCTATCTTTAGATTAGTGTAGGATTTAGTACTGCAAACGTCTCAATGTATAGGGAGAAGAATTAAAACCATTCATCTAGTCATCAAACTTTTTCTATCTGCATCACTGCAATGAAAATCCTTATGTGCTCTTTGCTGTTGAGAACCAATATTTTACTATGCTTTGGTCTTCCTCTAATGATCTTGCATTTCTATAACATGTTTTTGAGCTTGATATATATCAGTCTGGATTTGTGTTTCTAATATACCTTTTTAACTTCAAGTTATTGACTCAGACTTTTATTGGGTGGTATAAATGATAATATTGTACTTTGAGATTAAAATTGTCGGTAACCCCCTTTCCTCTACTACTATCAAGATCTATTGACCAGAGTTAAATTGGAAGGAATGACCCAGAGCATTCTTAATTCTAACCCAGCCACCACAGTTATGATGTATGTGAATCAATCATGGACAATAGCCTCCTGCATGTCTTACAGGGATTACACCATGAGGACTTTGGAGATAACATTTGTCCAATGCATTAAAAACACTGACAAAAATGCTGAAAATTGTTAATAACATTCAACGACTCTGGATCTGCATCTATTTGGAGCAGCGAAAAGAAGGAAATTGTTCCTGCCCTCATTAAATGATGTTCGGCAGGCCACTACTGGTGGAGCAGCAAGACATTAAAAATGCCATTGTGCCAAATCCAGTGACCCCAGTGATGATGAGTATTGTGGAGAAAATGTGTGGATCCAGTATAGTGATTGGGAGTACGTTTTGCCACTGGTTATCATGCATGGTATAAGTGGTCGTTAATGGGGATGGTGAGACTGCAGGGCTGACCTTTGGCATGGGTGAGCTTTATCCGGGCCCAGGTAGCTTACTTACAGAGGGGCACACAGAAGTCCATCCCAGTGTCCCCAGAGCTTTTCTCTTCCATAAATGAAAGTATGCATACAAAGTTAACACCATATGCACATGTTCATTTCCTCAACCGCTCTGACGTAGTGATATGTTACGCCTCCAATTAAACAATAGAACTGTGATGTGATGTGACGGAGACTTCATTTATAAACTACAACATACCTGGTATTTCTCTTCTTTTTCGACCAGTGCAGGAATGGAATTTTGGAGGATTGCCCACCCAGACCGAGCAACAGTAATGCAGGAACCATCCCAATCACGAGTGACCACAGGAGTCATAGGGCTAAGGGAACGACATAGCTTCCCTATTTAAATGAACCTAGTCCAGCCTTCACCTCTCCAGGATCAGGCAGAAAGATAGGATTGGACTGGACTGTTCTGGACTGAGTCACCATCCAGGCATTCTCTCATGAGTGATCCTGCTCTAGTCCTTCAGCCTTCCTAAATCTAGTTATCTTTCAGCTAGTCCCGCATCCCATCTTCATTGGGGAGCTGTTTGCTTATTTATCTTAACCCTTGCTACAGCTATTGGGACCCTGTTCAACCCCAGAAGCCAGGACTCATTTACTCTTCAGGATTAGTAGTCAGCAAGGCCTTAAACAGTGTGGATTCTGCCAATCTTCAGATCCAGCAGTAATTCAAGATTGACTTTGGAAGATGTCCCAAGTGTAGCCTTTATCTATGTCCTTTGGTTTACAGAATAAAACACAGTTTTATTTCCCAAAAATGACTGTAGAACCCCTTTAGGTAATCCATGTATGTGATGCAATGCCTATTTACATTTCACATATTTTATTCAATCATACATCCCTTTAAGCGTATTTGTTTTTTCCAGATATTGTATTTCTGTTATTTTGTTCTCTATGTGATATTTGAACCATATGTAGAGCATACTATGAACTGAGTCACTTCTATGTGTTTAAGTGAGGTCAGGTTGCAGAAGGGTGTTCATGACTAGATACAATTGGAAGCCTTGGAGTGCAGGCTGAAGGCAGTGTGGCCTTCTCACAGACACTAACAAACCACAAAGGCTACAGTGATTCCCTAGACAGGATAAATTATTATCTAACAACGGAAAAATAACAATCCATTGTTATTGAGTGAGGTGGTCTCACCCATGCAATGTGGCATACTTCATCATCAGCCTCTTCACCTCACCTTGGCATGATGGTACAACCAGCCAGACTCAACTTCAGTTACAGGGGAGATTTTAGATATAATCTAATCCTGAGATCCAGATTAGGAAATTGGTCAAAAATAAAATTCACCTTCAGGGTAAACCACAAGGAATTTTCTTTAATGGGTGGTAGCTTCAGTATGATTCAAAACCCATACGAATAATCTATGGGAATAATGACTCACTCATCCCTGCTATTGCCAAAGACTTTCTGCCCAGTCTTGCGCCAAAAAAACGTCTGTGGCATTCCTCATGGCTATGTGTGGACTCTATCATCAAAGGATTTCCAAATGTAAAATTTCAGATACATTCATCCTTAACAATGGTAAGCAAACGCTGTAGACATGACACAGACAACATGCACAATTGGTGGAGGACGAAGCCATAACCATGCAATACCCAAAGTACTCAAAGTTGCTTACCTCAACTAGGCTCAACTAGGCTTCTAAATTGTTGCTTTGTCTGACCCGGGGACCCGGGGTGGTGACTCCTGTAGTTACACACTTGTTTAAAAAAAGATATAAAGGTAACACACGCATTACGTGTTACTCACATCAATCAATAATTAGTTAAACTTATGTATTCTATAGCATAAGTTTTGTATACAGAGCTAACCAACCCAGTGTAGGTGGATTATAGTTAGAAACCCTCCATCACACTAGATCTCTGCTACCGAGAGTACATTACTCAATAGTGACCTATCAATATCGGTAGTCCAGAAAATATGTTAGATTTTTAATGCTTATATCTCCCTTAAGAGCGTGTCTGTTTACTTCAAGGAGGTGCGCCCTGTATTTTACCTGCATACTCCAGATCACCAGCCGAACTTGCACAGTTAGTGTAGCGGCTCACAACATTTTTTAAGCCAGAGAGACGCCATTATTGGACATGACTTTGTGTGTCGAAGTGGTGTCCCCCACTTGATGCCTCAACGTGATGCATGCCTGGTCAAAAGATTTTGATAGGCCAGCGTACTACGAACTTGTACACCTTGGAAACATGGTGCTCAATCCTCATGAGAGTAAGTAGTTGTGTTTTAAATTGTATTAGCAAGGTGTTAAAGGGCCACATATGCCCCAGTTTTTTCATCGCATGATCCAACAAACCAAATGCATGACTCCAACATATTGAATTACCATCAGTAGCTACTACTCTCATACTGACAGTATAATGCCTTCCAGAGAGGAAACACAGGATATGTGGAGGTGCTAAAATTGCGAGAAAGTGTGCAAAGATAAATTAGCCTGATCTAGTTAGGTCATTGTAGAGGTATCACTATGAACTATTATGTTTATCTATTCAGCTGCACCCATGAATATTGTCATTAGTCTTCAACATGTCACTCAATGTTTCTCATATTTTGATAGTGTAGCCGTCAAGTCAAAGTGAAGTGAGTTTTTCAATGATATACCACTTGATGTTATCCTTGGGGTGGCCCTTCTCCAGATAGTGTCTTGCCAACTTGGTATTTTCCTTTATTTGCACCTAATGGTGCTCCTATGCTCATCAATCCTGATGTGTATTTTTTGCATACGCATACCTATGTACATTAGAGTGCAAGGATATTTTAGCATATACATTATAAGATCCGTGTTGCAATTAGTCAAGTTATTTGATAGCCACGGTGTCTGAAATCCCAAGTCAAACTCCCTGTCTTTTTGGTGAAGTGACACACCCCACACTCCCTGCAAAGAAGATGTCCTTTTGCTGCAAAGTGGTTCTACAAAGTTGATGTAGCGGAAATCGCATTTTAAATTTTAGGGTGCATTATAATCACACGTGTAGACTGCACCAGCATACAATCCTCTGTTGTATTAACGTGAAGTGTCAGAATTTTGAAATGTAACACCATGAAAAATTTGATGTGCTTTAGGCCATTAAAAGTGAACATAAAATAACATAGAAAAAGAATGTAACCAGCTGTAAACATTAACGTGAAGAATTTGTTTTGTGCAACTGACAATCATTCACGTATTAGATGTGCTTATTAAACGTGTCGTTTTATATGTAGGTAAATGCATTAATTGAAGAGTGTACCTATGTTATGCAAATTTGTGAAGTTTCTATGATGATTTCTTATGTTAGCAGAATTTCGTAGGCCTGAAATGCAGTCCCTGGAAACTCTTGCTTTAGAATTGATAGTTGAATTTCATGTGTGCTGTGGAATTTGTTCTTTCTCATGTTTTGTGTTGCAGGTGAAAGTAGCATTCTTGTTAGCTAGAATCATGTCCTTGTTTTCCTAGTCAGGCAAGGAGAGAATAAGTTACAACTGCGCGACCTGAGACAGACGATAAAGGAAGGTCTTTGCGTGTCACACAGGACAAGGTCTGGGAACCAAGGCCGAATTGTATCGAAGAGAAGAACACTGTTGTCCTGTGGAAATTCACCTTCAGGATAGAACCCAGAGCGGATGGTGTGAATTAAACTGAATTCTGGGAAGGTTGCATATGAATTATGTGATGTGCAAGTAGGGAAAGTGCCCACTTCTTCTTTTGCCTTCAGAGAGAGAGCATCTTGGAACGTGCTCTGTCTTGGTAGCTTTATGCTACATTGACTCATATTGCGGAGAGATTTCCTAGGCAGACTTCATGTGTTGACACCTTTTTACCCTTCACCTTGGAAATGTTAAGTAGGGATGTCACTTTAGTGTTAGAGTAGGGATAGACTTATGCTCTGTATTCATGAACCCTTGATTCAGGAAAATTGGACTCATGCTTTTTGATCTTCTGCATCTTGTTTCTTGAACTAATTATATTATTTATGCTACATCGTCTAAATTGGACGTGCAGGTTTGGCTTTATGCTAATTGCGATTTACTTCCACTCTCTCGTATTGAGGTGTCTCTATGTTCAGTTATTTTTGGCTTTGTAATAAATCAACTAACCTTCAGTAAGTTGTTTGTGATTAATTGATTGGCATTTTTAACGACTTTTCTCCCCTTTACACTTTCATGCTGCGAAGAAGAACCATTGAATTGTGAGTCTATAACAGGCCCAGAATTTATGGGCCAGGCCCTTTCAAAGTAAACACTGTTCTTTTAGATTCAATAAAAAGGGTGCATGTGTATTAACACATCACATAGACTACATCCTGTCCTAAAAGAGAACATAGTTCTCTCAATCTATCAGTCACCAGAGGTCAAGTTCTTCTAGTGTTTATTCACTATCTTGTTTCCTCTGTGTGAGCAAGGACAGAAAGTGGTCACCCAATATGTCTTGTGAATATCAATTTCTCTTTAAAGTTAGTAATTGGTCACTACTACAGTTAGTTGCCCTTTTATTCTCCTAATAATACTTTTAGGGTAATGCTTTCATTGTATTTTCTCTGCTAGTTTATTTGCATGTTGTTTCAAAAGCACTCATATTTGTACAATTTTTTTGTAGTCAGAAAAATGGACCCACTGGTGGGCCTTCCATCAATCAAGGGTGGAAATTCTTAAAAAGAGAAGGCTGGTCTATCTGTAAGTTTATAATATACCTCCGTTTTGAGAGTCTCTGCCTCTGGATAAAGTCTAGAAATGCTATTTCAACTCACCTCATCATTAAGGTGAACTTCAGAAAGGGGTTCAAGAAGTTCAGCCAAAGGGCAAATGTTTCAGCATATTTTTCAGAATCTGCCAAGATTAAAAAGACAACATTTATCTCTTCCATAACCTAATCTGTTTGTAGGGATTATTGTCATCATATACAAATTTGGTTTAAAAGTCATGCAAATGGAGGTACACCAAGCGTTTGGTACATGAGCTCCTCAGGGAAGCTCCATGTGTCCAAAGGAAGAATTGTCCTTGGTATTCGAAGAAATTCCTGGACATATGTGAACACTCTAGTACAAGCTCCCGGGGAGTAATAAAGTCAAAGTCTCTTAACACCAGAAGAGACTCAATCACCTCTGGAATAGATTGTGTGGAATACTAGTATACAATAATTCCATGTCTAAGGTAATCAATATCTGCTTCTTTGGGTCAAAATCGATGTTACAAAAAAAGGTTTAGTACATCTTTCGTGTCCTTTCGATATGAAGACATGTCATATACAGATGTCTAAGAAGTCACAAAACTGTGACAGAGGTACCAAATCCGAACCTACCCCCGACACAATGGGACGACCCAGTGTTGGCTTTTTGTTCTTGTGTACTTTTTGAAGGATGCAAAAATATGGGGGCCAGGGTTGTTTTTTATTTAAGAAAGCTGCCTCATTCTTTGTAACCCATCTATTTTCCAAACCACTACTCTGCGGAAAGTGATTTCCTTCATCACCTCAGGTGTAGGGTCCTTCAACAGTCTTTTTGAATTTCTCTCATACATAAGTAATTTCAAGCATTCATTCTGATACATGGTTTTGGGGAGCACAATTACCACCCCACCCTTGTCTGCTGGTTTTATTATAATAGACTGATCACTTGTTGTTTTCTTGATTGCTAATCTCTCCCCTTTGGGGATATTTTGAAAAAATCATTGACCTGTATCTTTCAGGACTTCTATCTCAAGTTTTACAGTTCGTTCCAATGCCGTACCTCTGTGGGCAGTTTGTGTATGGGAGGCTTCTCACAGAGCTGTCAGTGGGTGATAAGGGTGTTCATACTAAATTCAAATCCAATCCGTGGCCTCATAGCAGAGTACAATGGTCACCTGTGTGTTAAATTTACCTACTGTTTATGTGAAAGTGTTTGAAGGAAGTATACATAGTGTTGAGATCTTGGCAGCACCAATGGAAAAGAGAATTACATATTTATAGGTCAAGAGAAAGGGTGTGTACAGGTCAAGAGCGAGTCTGTACGGAAAGTGATACTTGAGAAGGTGAGGTGCGCAATGAAGTACACGCATTTGGACAGTGAAAAGACAGTGAGGAAGGGAAACTAAATGACATAAATATATGCAGCTGGTATAGTATGATATGGTGAGAAAAAAGGCATTAAAGGCATTCATGTCTAACAGGGTGAGAGGTTGCAAAGAAAAGTGTAATGAGGAGGGAACAGAAGTAATAGACACTTGAAGACCACAATCCCTCCCACAGACCTTAGTGATGATTAATTTAGTCTCACATTTTCAAAATTTAAATATTTCCAATTTAAATTATTTGCAACATTGCCATTTTTGTTATTTATCTGATACTGTTGACAAGCAGTGGCAAAACAAAGCATTATGGGCCAGATGCATCAAAGGGTTTTGCCCATTCTGTGTCTATGGGAAAATGTGTTCATGCATATGACCCACATGTAATAACAGAAAACTGAGTTTCTCCAAAATAATTGTCAGGTGGCAATCTGTGTCAAGCATAGCAGTCTAGGTCATATGTTTCTGCCAATGCCCTTAATTTCAATGGCACCTCTTGGAAAGATGCGTCTTTGGCAAAACGGTTTGAGAGACCATCCATGCTTTTCATTTCACTTAAAGCATTCGTAAGGAGATTTCCCATCTATAACACTTTATAACAAAAACTGCATTGCATCATTAGTGTCTTATGGAACTTTCAACTTTAACAGTGTCCCTTTAGGACTCATTTACTTTCTTTCTATATAACATGTGTGATGCCTTTTGTTGGAGAAGTTGTAAACGATAAGACGGTATTTTTTTGCACCTACTGAACTTTATTCAAAGGACTCAAACATTGACGCACCCCCTTTGTTTATCATCTGAAAGCTGTAACATGCCCAAGTAACTGTCCCAGGTAAAGTTCAATGCATTTTATGTTCTCTGTCCATTTATATTCAATGTCTGATTTTCACGCAGTCAAAAAGCTTTTAGGATATATATGTTGCTTTAGGCCGGTAAATGATAAACCCTGAGTCCATTTATCTATATATATATATATATATATATATATATATATATATTTTTTTTTTTCTCACCAAAACATGTCCATGCATATAGACACGCACTCCTCCAGCTGGAGATTCAACAAAATCTTTAATTCGTAGGAACAGGCATTGTTACTTCGATTATTTCTCTCCTGCTGCCTGACGTGTTTCAGAGCTTCCAAGCTCTTTCTTCAGAGGCAGTTTGCCTGCACCACCATTCCTCTGCACCCACAGTTCCTTGCGCTTTTTAAACATTTTATTCAGCTTCAGGTGTGCCTTTCAATAAATTACCTTGCGCAGTGCATGCCGGAACGCCTAGTTAATTCAGATCGTTTTTAGCCTCCGGTGGCTTTGTGTGCATTCCAAACCATTTCCAGGACCAATTATTACCCTCCAGTGGGCCTCGGAGCAAGAATCCTGTTCCCATTAATTATGAACCAGCTGCGCCGTCACATATTCACCCGAGGAATTCAGGCAAGACGGTCCCCTCCGATCTTCCTTAGGGGTGGTGCGACCTTCCCACGGCTGGACCCACCGTGCATTATTTCTCACCAAAACATGTCCATGCATATAGACACGCACTCCTCCAGCTGGAGATTCAACAAAATCTTTAATTCGTAGGAACAGGCATTGTTACTTCGATTATTTCTCTCCTGCTGCCTGACGCGTTTCAGAGCTTCCAAGCTCTTTCTTCAGAGGCAGTTAAAATGCCTGTCCTTTTGAAATAAAGGTTTTGTTATCCACTGGCTGGAGGAGTGCGTCTCTGTATGCATGGACAATGCTTTGGAGGAGATTTGTACACGGTTGGTCCAGCCGTGAGAGTTCGCACCACCCTTTGGAAGAATCGGAAAGGGCTCATCTTACCTGAATCATTCGGGTTGGAACAGATGGCGCAGCTGGTTTCATGATTGTGGGACAGGCTTGAGACTCTGAGGCCCACTGGAGGGCTTTTTACTAGTCCGTG
Organism: Triturus cristatus; assembly: GCF_964204655.1. Lineage (NCBI taxonomy): Eukaryota > Metazoa > Chordata > Amphibia > Caudata > Salamandridae > Triturus > Triturus cristatus. The sequence goes on from NC_140589.1 coordinate 1,143,719,314, forward strand.
AAATGGATTGCAGCACACGTAAACCACTAGAGGTAAAAATGTATTTAAAATGAAAACCACAAGTTCCGGCATGCAACATAATTAACTTTATTAAAAGGGGCACACCGGAGGCCTTTAAATTGATTGAACATGCAGGGAACTATGGCTGTTAACTAATTGCATCGTGGAAGCAAACTGCCTCTGAAGAAAGAGCGTGAACGCTCTGAAACGCGTCAGGCAAACGGACATGATTTATCGGAGTTAAAATGCCTGTCCTTTTGAAATAAAGGTTTTGTTATCCACTGGCTGGAGGAGTGCGTCTCTGTATGCATGGACAATGCTTTGGAGGAGATTTGTACACGGTTGGTCCAGCCGTGAGAGTTCGCACCACCCTTTGGAAGAATCGGAAAGGGCTCATCTTACCTGAATCATTCGGGTTGGAACAGATGGCGCAGCTGGTTTCATGATTGTGGGACAGGCTTGAGACTCTGAGGCCCACTGGAGGGCTTTTTACTAGTCCGTGAAATGGATTGCAGCACACGTAAACCACTAGAGGTAAAAATGTATTTAAAACGAAAACCACAAGTTCCGGCATGCAACATAATTAACTTTATTAAAAGGGGCACACCGGAGGCCTTTAAATTGATTGAACATGCAGGGAACTATGGCTGTTAACTAATTGCATCGTGGAAGCAAACTGCCACTGAAGAAAGAGCGTGAACGCTCTGAAACGTGTCAGGCAAACGGACATGATTTATCGGAGTTAAAATGCCTGTCCTTTTGAAATAAAGGTTTTGTTATCCACTGGCTGGAGGAGTGCGTCTCTGTATGCATGGACAATGCTTTGGAGGAGATTTGTACACGGTTGGTCCAGCCGTGAGAGTTCGCACCACCCTTTGGAAGAATCGGAAAGGGCTCATCTTACCTGAATCATTCAGGTTGGAACAGATGGCGCAGCTGGTTTCATGATTGTGGGACAGGCTTGAGACTCTGAGGCCCACTGGAGGGCTTTTTACTAGTCCGTGAAATGGATTGCAGCACACGTAAACCACTAGAGGTAAAAATGTATTTAAAACGAAAACCACAAGTTCCGGCATGCAACATAATTAACTTTATTAAAAGGGGCACACCAGAGGCCTTTAAATTGATTGAACATGCAGGGAACTATGGCTGTTAACTAATTGCATCGTGGAAGCAAACTACCTCTGAAGAAAGAGCGTGAACGCTCTGAAACGCGTCAGGCAAACGGACATGATTTATCGGAGTTAAAATGCCTGTCCTTTTGAAATAAAGGTTTTGTTATCCACTGGCTGGAGGAGTGCGTCTCTGTATGCATGGACAATGCTTTGGAGGAGATTTGTACACGGTTGGTCCAGCCGTGAGAGTTCGCACCACCCTTTGGAAGAATCGGAAAGGGCTCATCTTACCTGAATCATTCGGGTTGGAACAGATGGCGCAGCTGGTTTCATGATTGTGGGACAGGCTTGAGACTCTGAGGCCCACTGGAGGGCGTTTTACTAGTCCGTGAAATGGATTGCAGCACACGTAAACCACTAGAGGTAAAAATGTATTTAAAACGAAAACCACAAGTTCCGGCATGCAACATAATTAACTTTATTAAAAGGGGCACACCGGAGGCCTTTAAATTGATTGAACATGCAGGGAACTATGGCTGTTAACTAATTGCATCGTGGAAGCAAACTGCCTCTGAAGAAAGAGCGTGAACGCTCTGAAACGCGTCAGGGAAACGGACATGATTTATCGGAGTTAAAATGCCTGTCCTTTTGAAATAAAGGTTTTGTTATCCACTGGCTGGAGGAGTGCCTCTCTGTATGCATGGACAATGCTTTGGAGGATATATATATATTACCTACTGGCGATAGCCAGTAGGTAGTTATAGTTAGGACCACGTTTCCATAGGAAAACCTCAACATTCTATTTTGAATAACTTTGGCGCCGGTCGACGAATCCTCGCGAATTTCTCAAAATAGGTGGGGCGCTACGCTCCGCTCCTACCCTGAAAGTCTCGGGGGGATTCGTCAAGCGGGGGCTGAGATAAAAGGGGGGTCCCAAAACGCGTTTTTCCCATGCATTTTTCCATAGGACCTTTAGAACGAGCTACAGCCCGAATGGCTGAACAGAATTACTCAAAATTTGGCAGAGAGGTAGTCCCTAGGTCAAGGAAGTGCCTTTTGTAGGTTTGGTGTAAATCTGTTCAGTAGATTCTGAGAAAATAGCCTTTAAATCAATATATATATCTGAGCCAGCTTACGGTACGCTTACCGTACGCTTACGGTACGCTTACCGTACGCTTACGGTAAGCGTACGGTGGCGTGCGCGAGCGCGATTCTGATTGGCTCTTAGATCTTAGTAAACATTCGAATCGGCCGAAACCAGGAAGCGGCGGCCGCCATTTTGTCTCTCGCACTGAGAGAGATTTTTAAAATCGGAAGCCCAAAAACATGTAAAGGGGCTGTTTTGACAACTCCCTCCCACATAGTCATGTTGAGGGAGTCCCCAAACATCCCCCAAGTGCAAAAACGGTTTTATTTTTTTTTCGGCAATTTCGCGGGGTACGCTTACCGTACGCTTACGGTAAGCGTACGGTAAAAAAATAAAAATAAAAAAAACACTATCCACACTTACCCCACCCCCTGTGCTTTTGGTGGCCGAAGGCCACCAAATGTGCTGGGCTTATTACAATGGAAAAAAACACTATCCACACTTACCCCACCCCCTGTGCTTTTGGTGGCCGTAGGCCACCAAATGTACAGGGCTTATTATAAGGGAAAAAAACTTAGCATTTAAAAAACCGTACTAATTCACTGAAAAAACCATAGGTTTCACACACGTTATAGTTAGGAATTAGCATTTAAAAAACCTTGCAAATTCACTGAAAAAACCATAGGTTTCACACATGTTATAGTTAGTGGAAATTTTACTGATAAAAAACCAATGAAATTGCCCCGTTATAGTTAGCGCAGGCAACTATAACTCACGCGACCGCAATCCTCTGCTGATGACATATGTGTCTTTATGAAAAAAAAATATTTGTAATATATGTATAGCTAAAAATGTATGGAAGAAGACATGGGCAAATAAGTGTCTAAATACAGTATTAGCATCAGCAGAGGATTGTGGTCGCGTGAGTTATAGTTGCCTGCGCTAACTATAACGGGGCAATTTCATTGGTTTTTTATCAGTAAAATTTCCACTAACTATAACATGTGTGAAACCTATGGTTTTTTCAGTGAATATATATATATATATATATATATATATATATATATATATCATCATGTGATCAAGGCCGTGGGACGGCCAAAACTCGTAATGGCGGACTAGATTGGTGGCAATAAAGAATACTATGCACCAACTTGTGTCTACGCTCGTTTAATTCTTGGAAGGAAACAACAAGCGAGAAAATACTATATATATTATCTACTGGCGGTCGCCAGTAGATAGTTATAGTTAGGACCATGTTTCCATAGGAAATCTCAAAATTCTATTTTGAATAACTTTGGCGCCGGTTGACGAATCTTTGCGAAATTTCAAAACTAATGGGGCGCTCCGCTCAGCTCCTACCCTGAAAGTCTCGGGGGGATTTGTCAAGCGGGGGCCGAGAAAAAAGGGTGGTCCCAAAACACGTTTTCCCAATGCATTTTCCCATAGGACCTTTAGTCGAAGGTACAGCCCGAACGGCTGAACAGAATTACTTGAAATTTGGCAGAGAGGTAGTCCTCAGGTCAGGGATGTGCCTTTTGCATATATGGAGTCAATCTGTTCAGTAGTTCCTGAGAAAATTGCAGTTAAAAGCACATACATATCTATTGCCGTGCACCGTGCGCGCACCGTGCGCACACCTTAACGTGCGCGAGCGTAATTCTGATTGGTTGTTACATGTCAGTCAACGTTCGAATCGGTCGAAATCAGGAAGTGTCGGCCGCCATTTTGTTTGTTTTCAGTGCAAGACTGGAAAAGGAAGGTGGCGAACGTGAAAAGGGGGCAGGGTAGAGAGTTCCTGACCCCCTAGCCTTTGTCAGGGGGTCCCTGAAGGACCCCGAAGGCAGAAAAAAACATTTACCATTTTTTTTTTTTTTTTAAATCGCGGGGGTGCGCGCACGTTGAAAAACCATAAAAAAAAACATTTAATACGTAGTTTATTGTAAAATAAATATATATATAAAAAAAATAATGCATACATAACTTAGCATTTAAAAAACCGTACAAATTCACTGAAAAAACCATCGGTTTCACACACGTTCTAATTAGGAATTAGGATTTAAAAAACCTTGCAAATTCACTTAAAAAACCATAGGTTTCACACATGTTATAGTTAGGTGGATATTTCACTCGTAAAAAACCAATGAAATTCCCCCGTTATAGTTACTTCAGATAACTATAACTCGCGCGACCGCCACTCTATCACAAGGATGATGTCATCAGTGATGTCAAGAGTGATGCCACTAACCATGTCATGAGTGATGTAATATGTGACGTCATGAGCAGAGGATTGCGGGCGCGCGAGTTATAGTTATCTGAAGTAACTATAACGGGGGAATTTCATTGTTTTTTTACGAGTGAAATATCCACCTAACTATAACATGTGTGAAACCTATGGTTTTTTAAGTGAATATATATATATATATATATATATATATATATATATATATATATATATATATATATATCTATTACCTACAGGCGGTCGCCAGTAGGTAGTTATAGTTAGGACCACGTTTCCATAGGAAATCCGCAACATTCTATTTTGAATAACTTTGGCGCCGGTCGACGAATCCTCGCGAATTTTTCAAAATAGGTAGGGCGCTACGCTCCGCTCCGCTCCTACCCTGAAAGTCTCGGGGGGATTCGTCAAGCGGGGGCTGAGATAAAAGGGGGGTCCCAAAACGCGTTTTTCCCATGCAATTTTCCATAGGACCTTTAGACAGGGCTACAGCCCGAACGGCTGAACAGAATTTAATGAAATTTGGCAGAGAGGTAGTCCCCAGGTCAAGGAAGTGCCTTTTGTAGGTTTGGTGTAAATCTGCTCAGTAGAATCTGAGAAAATAGCCTTTAAATCAATATATATATCTGTGGCAGCTTACCGTGCGCTTACGGTGCGCTTACCGTACGCGTACGGTGGCGTGCACGAGCGCGATTCTGATTGGCTGTTAGATCTTAGTAAACATTCGAATCGGTCGAAACCAGGAAGCGGCGGCCGCCATTTCGTGTGTTTCACTCAGAAAAAAAAGAGTGATATCTTGAAAAGGGGGCAAGGAGGAGAGTTACAGACCCCCTAACATTTGTAAGGGGGTCAAAGAAGGACAGAAAAGTTCAAAGAAAACATTTATTATTTTTAAAAAAAAATCGCGGGGTACGCGTACGGTAAGCTTACGGTAAGCTTACCGTACGCGTACGGTAGAAAAAAAAATAAAAAAAGAAATAAAATTCAGATTTAAGAGTTTAGATATTAGGGGGCTCTAAAAAGAGCCGTTGTGTTTATGAAGTGATTTTTTAGTGGTACCTACAAGTAAGTACCGATGCAGAGTCTAAGGTTCAAGAGGAAGACTCTGTTCCCTTCATCATTGAAGTGCACACCATCTCCTCTATAAATGTCTTGCATGTCGTAACGCAAGTTGTTGTGGTAAATGGAACCCATACCATAGTCACGGAGGAAAGCAGAAACAGATTTGTTGACGTGCTTTCTTGCTTTGTCAATCTGCGGACAGAAATGATTGGACCAGTTCCATTTTTGCCTTTGGCATATGTTAGAAAACACAAAGGCAGTTTTAGGGAAAAGTGAAAACAGTTGTGCAAAGGTGTCCTTCATAAGCATTTCCAGACCTACCCCAGTCAAAGTGCCTAGGTCATTGCCACCACAGTGCACTATTATGAGGTCAGGGTGTTGGATTTGCATGAAGGATTTCACCAATGGCATCAATTGGTGCCACTTTAACCCTCTCTGACCAATCCATTTAATGTCTACATTTGGCAAAGCAAGGTCTCTCACCATACCTGTTTTCTCTGCAAACTTTTCACTCCAGAAAACATAGCTGTGCCCTACAATCCACACTGTGAACATCTTCCAAGGAGAACTGGATGCACTCAGGAGGTGTAATTCAGTAGAATGGTAAAAAGAAATGAAAGACAGTTTGGAAATGGAGGCATACATATTTTTTTCATAAAAAAAAGAACTGATTGGCTGTTTCATACCATTCTAGAATAAAAACTAGGCTGCATGTGTAAATTAATAGAAGCATGTTTTGTATTGGTACAGAAAAATGTGTTACCAAAGAACAGTACTATGGATTTGCTGTTAGGTTTGAAAAGTCAAGCACTCTTGCTCTGTGGAATTGAAACATTGCTTGGTGAACTTCTGACCTAACTCCACACAGCAGTGTTCCATGAGCTGTTGCTATGGTAGCAGGCAGAAGTCAAGTTGAGGGAAGGGTACTTTTGGAAAAGGGTTGGTTTTCAACCAATAGAAATGTGTGATTACATTTGAAAAAAAGGGGGAAGCACTGAGATTTGAAATTAACATGTATATGTGTGGAAAAAGAGAGGGAAAGTTTGCCATGATCTGGTTCTGCTGAGAGGAGAGAGGTGTAAAGAACAGAGATCCTGGCTCTGATAATCTGCTGTTTGAGTGCCACATTTCTTTCACAGCTAACTAATTTTAAAGGTGAGTTTAGAGTTTGAGAGGGGATGTATATGATAAATTAAGAAATGAATAATAGAAATGGAATTCCTTTTGTTGAAGTTGTGTTTATTATTTTCTGTTTTGGGAGAAATTTAAATGTGAGGAACATGTAAAATAATATGGACTATGTTTTCAAGATAAATTAAGGTGTACTGGTAAAAATAAAGAATACTTTAAGGGTTTGAGGTTGGACTCAGTAATGCAAATACATACAGCATCAGTAAGGCTGGTTGCCCTTGCTGGAGTGTAGGCAGTCAGCCAGGTTACACATGGTGCTAGTCTGAAAAAGCAGTTTGAACATGTGCTGTTTTAAGAATCTGAAAAGTGGATTCAAAATGTGTCAGTCTGTAAAAGTGTTTATCACTTGCCAAAAAAAAGAGTAGTAAGTGTGCTTTCAAAATGGCAAAGAAATTTCGTTTTGTGACTAATGTGAAAACATGAGAAATTAGAAGGTCTCTTTCTTCCACTTTATCTCAAAAAGATTTTTAAAAATTAGTTATTAATTTCTCAAGGATCTTGAGATGTGGTAATTGATTTTTAGTGTTTTTTTTTACAAAAAAAAAAAAATACGCTTACCGTACGGTAAAAAAAAAAAAAAAAAAAGTTTCAAAGAAAAAATAAAAAAAAGTTGAGAGGTAAGGTTGGCTCTTATAAGAGCCGTTGGGTTCATACAGGGATGGAGGAAAGAAAGAATGGGAGTATTATGAGCGTCTACAAACATGCTGGTCTATCTTATTGTTAATAAGGGGAAGACTGATCTCCCCAAAAACAATAAGACCACCACATCTTATACACCTCATTTCAACCCTCCCAAATCGAGGGTTGGTGTCCACAGGAAAAGAAGAAGGTGATGCTCCCACATCAGAGGAAGGGCTCAGCTGAGCTGCCGATGATGTACTCGGCTGAGCATCTGAGGCTGGGCTCTGGTGACTTACTGAAGAGTTTTCTCCAGCATGTCGAGCAAAGGTCCTTGGGTGTCTGTCCTGGAGGTGTCTCTTCATAGAGTGATTTCCAAAGGAATATTTCTTCCTTGGATTTCCTCTTGATAAAACACGACCACAAAGTATGCAAGTGACCAATTGAGCATTCACCTTTTTCTCCCCCTCTGGAAAAGAAAAATACTCCCATACAAAAGAAGTCTTTTGTTTCCTCCTTCTCTGGATCATGGTGGTGCTGCTGGCCTCACTCTCAGAAGAGGTCTGCTGTTCTGCCATTGTATCCCAATGTCAATCCAGCTCCTGCTCCTAGAGAATCACAAGCAGAAATGAGGGGAATGGGTGTGGTGTGGGAAGAATCTGGAACTGAAAGTAGTTTCAACCAATGAAAAGTGTTCTTTCAAGCAGTAATGAGGGGAATGGGTGTGGTGTGGGAAGTTTCTGGAAGTGAAAGTAATTTCAACCAATAAAAAGTGTTCTTTGTAAGTCACATGACCTACCGTGCGCGCACGTGACGCTTACGGTGCGCATATGAAGCGCGTACGTCACACTCGCGCATGCGCATTACACGCCCCTGCGTACCCGCGACGTTGCTTCCGGGTGTCCGCGTACGTCACGCACGTATCACGTAGGCGCGCTGTACTAATTACGTCCAGAGCGCGTAGCGTCAGCTTACCGTACACGTATCCTATTACGTACGCGCACCGTACTTATGACGTACGAAGCGCTTACCGTACGCGCACGGAAAAAAATGCATAAAAAAAAAAAAACCTTTCCATAATGCAGGATATAGTACATATATTATTTTATACAAAGGCTTACAAAAAATGACAAAAAAAATTTGCATTTAAAAAAACCGTACAAATTCACTGAAAAAACCATGGGTTTCACACACGTTATAGTTAGAAATTAGCATTTTAAAAACCTTGCAAATTCAATGAAAAAACCATAGGTTACACACATGTTATAGTTAGGGATTAGCATTTAAAAAACCTTGCAAATTCACTGAAAAAACCATAGGTTTCACACACGTTATAGTTAGGAATTAGCATTTAAAAAACCTTAGAAATTCAATGAAAAAACCAAAGGTTTCACACATGTTATAAATCAGAAGGAACGAAGCTAGCGGTAACCCTCTGGGACAGCACCGGATTATCAGTTACCCTTTGTATTAATAGGTGATAAGTTCAGATTCACCCTATGTGTGCGCTCTCGACTGGTACCCGCTAACACAATACCTCCCCAACCACTGGGGCGAGATAGGAACATAAACAGCAAAAGGCGCACCACAACCTCAAATTAAGTCAAAATCAGTCCATGTACATCCAATTTTTCTTTTCCAAAATGATCTTCTTTATTTTTCATATATAAAAATGACATTTAAGAACAGCCAGAGCAGCCGACGCGTTTCGTCCACTTGGGACTTCTTCAGGGCTGCAAAGTATATATATAAAACAATGTATAAATACAATGAATACCCACATACAATATCTACAGAACAAACAACATTATTATAAATCTTAGACAGATGCACATAAAGTACTAATGAGACGGAAGACAGAGGACAATAATAAACTAAACATGTCAGGACATAAACAAATTAAAAACAAGGTTATAAATCAGTTAATCCTTGCTATTGATTTATATTCAATAGTTTTCGATATCAGTAAGTAATCAACTCTATGGCATGTTTCCGGGTAAGTAGGAATTTTAAAACTGCACAATTGTGTGGTGCGACTGGTTTTTAGAAGATTGCATAAACCATCGTTAGTTGGGTCAGAGGGGATAAAAATAGCTATCAACAGGCTCAAAGTGGTGTCACCGGAAGTGGCAAGAGAAAAGGAAGGCGGTTCAAAGATGTACCCACCGTAAGAGATAATACATCTGTTTATGTGATTCTTTCTTGAGAATACAGGAGTATCATTCAGAGTCACTAGAAAAGGTCAAAAAATGGAGGAGCATTACTCAGCGTAGTGTTCTAATATTCGCAGAGTGTCAAAGGTACATTTTATGTAACGATAACCTAAGGATTTAAGCAAAAAGTGGCGTACAAAATCTATCAAAGGGTTCATTCAAAATCACTGATAAAAGTCAAAAAAATAAAGGGTCATTACTCAACGTAATGTTTTAATATTCGCAAAAAACAGAGTGACAAAGGTACATCTTATGTTAATGATAACCTAAGGAGTTAAACAGGAAGTGGAGTACACAGCTTAGCAAGGGGTCATATACAAGAATCGATAGCGCAAATAAATGAACATATAGAATCTAATTCCAAAGTCACAAGTAAGCCCCTAAAAAGGCGTGTTCACTGTACCAAAGTACATAGGGGCAAAGAGAAAAATAAAAGAAAATAATGCAAAACCCATAGGGGTATCTGTACTTACATGGATAATGAGTACGTTGAATAGAATAGTGGTCTGATGTCGATGGGTAGCAAATGCGCGTCCTTCTTTTTAAGAATCAAGTGTCCAATTAAATTAAAAATCAATGATAAAGTGGGATCCCGAATCTTTAGAATGCCTAAAATGAAAACACAATGAACTAATGATTATGATCAATAGTTGCGTTTTCAAATGGATTCAACTAACCCATTCACAGCATTATGTATAGGTAAATCTAGGATGGGAATAAAAATAAAATAAATTAAATCTGGGCAAAAGGGTTATAAGGGTGACCAAAATAGGACAATCAAATATTGCGAGCAACCTATCCTAGATTGTATAATCTTACCATAAGTATCCAAAATATTTAACACCAACCGCAATATAATTTAAGGATAATAATTAAAGGTATATCCCGGTATCAAACAGAAAGGGAATCTAACCCTTGACATAGATCTACGGGGGGTTATTACTAGAGTGCCATCAGTCCTTAGAAGCAAGCTCAATAAGAGTTTTTGAGTTTGCCAACAATAGTGATAAGTTAGGCTATTTCTAAATGCTCGAAAACAACATTGTCCAAACTTCCAAGGCACCTACCCGATTCCGCATCCTACGGGTCCTCGATAGTAATCCTCAGGTATTCCGTAACACCCGAGACTCCTGCTCGTGTGTTTATATAGTAAATGACCCCATGTAAACTCCAAACACCTGGGTCCCAGCCTCGTAACCGGGATTTGTATCACGGTGCAATAACTAGAAGTAGCATGTAAACACAGTGGCCATCTTTGAAGGGTGAAAAGTAATCGGCCTGCTAATGTCGAGAGGATTTGAAAAAAGACGATATTGCAATTGCTGATATAATGTAATGGCGGGCGGCACATATATCCATTGCCGTACACCTAGATGCATGATAACTCAAAAAAGGTATGTTACTAAAGAGTAAACAACACTCCGTATAAGCCTAAAAACGGGCAAATCAGCCACCATTTTGAAACGGGCAAGTTCTATAAACATAGTGGCCATCTTGGATGGGTGAAAAGTAAACGGCCTGCTAATGTCAAGAGGATTTAAAAAAACGAGACGATAATGCAATCGCTGATATAATGTAATGGCGGACGGCACACATATCCATTGCCGTACACCTAGTTGCATGATAACTTAAAAAAGAAAATATGTTAATACAGAGTAAACAACACTCCGTATAAGCCTAAAAAAGGGCAAATCAGCCGCCATTTTGAAACGGGCAATTCTATGAATCTCAATTCCTAATGTAAGCTAATCATTAATCAAAAAAGGCTCGCCTATTACGTACACGTAAAGCATGTAGACGTGAGCAAATCAGTCGCCATTATGGACTGGGCGAGTTCTGAGAGTCTTAACTTGCCGTATAAGCTAATCCTTAGATAAAAATATCGCTTTTTACATGCATGCGAGATCGGAGAAGAGAAACCGATTGTCTGAGGAGATATGTCAATAAAAACAGAAACTGGTCTTCCCTGTGGTACAAACCAAGTATATAAAAATCAGCCAGAGCTTGCTACCAAAAAGAGTGAATATAGTGTTGTGTTTCAGGAAAAATGGCCAATATCGGTGGTATTTGGAACAACTACAGGTGATGTGCACCGGAGGCTATAGGTCCTAATACTTTATGGTGTGTACAAAACACATGAGATCCTTATCAGAAAAATAAGATAAAAATGCCGATATGTGTATCGGATACATTTCGAATTATCAAACACATTTCAAATAGCTGTGAGTGAAGTCACTTGTTGTGGCCGAAGTACAAATGTCACAATAAGGTTCAACTATAGTGAACCATAAATCCAACATGGATGTGCATAATCACATAATCACATAAATATTGTCAATTCAAAAACAAAACAGGAAAATACAGTTTGGTAAGGCAACAAGGTTAAGCATATGTAAATCAGCAGCATGAGCTAGGCTATACCAAGAGCACATAATAATCGCAATCACAGTGAATGAACATATGTAAATCAACAACGTGAGCTAGGCTATACCAGGAGCACATAATAATAACATTCACAGTGAGTGAAGGCACATAACGTGGCAGTTGTCAAAATTCCGCGTTCTGGATTCATACATAATTCCCAATAATTACCACACAGAAACGCATATCGGTATCGACATTTAGCCTTTCCAGAACAGCAGGGGATAAGGTTAACTTAATCGGAAAAGATGAGTAGATGATACTAAAAATTCATATACAAAATACATAGTCATCTGTGATTGGACTAAGGTGTTCTTACATCTCATGATCTCTACAGGAAATAATGCATTTCAGATTCTGTGTTATGCCCCATTTCCACACATCGGAGTCTACATATCCAACCTGCCTCGTTGCGTCTCAATTCCAACTCCCTATTCCCTCCTCTGGGGGATGGTTGTATATGATCTATCCCAAAGAACCACAGTTCATTTGGCTTGTGCCCTTTTTCCTGGATGTGTGTAGTAAGGGGATACTTGGAATCACCTTTTACTGCCGCTCTTAGGTGTTCCTGTATTCTGGTCTTAAGTTCCCTTTTTGTGCTGCCTACATAAATGATGTTACATGGACAGCCTAGGATGTATGTTACAAAAGTTGATTTGCACGTGATGGTGTGCTTGATCTTGTGTGTTTTATCCGTGTTGTATCTGAACGTACGTGTTTTGTTTCTTCCCAGTTTACAGACATTACATTTCATACATGTAAAGAAGCCCCCGTTGCCCTCTGTCAGCCAGTTTGGGGGTTTGGGGGACGTTACAAAGCTGGGGCATAGAATGTTCCTCAGGCTTTGACCCCGTCTGTAGGTTACCCTGGGTGTGCTAGGGATTTCATCTTTTAAACCCGGTATTTCATATAGTAATCTCCAATGTTTCCTCAAGATGTTATAAATCCGATTACTATCTTTATTGAAGGTGGTAACAAGAGCAGTGGTAGATTGTTTCTTGCGTTCAGTACGTGATGTTTTTTTCTCCAGAGTATTTTCTCTCTTTACCTTGTAAGCCCTCTTTTCGATCTTATTCATGAGGGGCACAGGGTAACCTCTATTGATGAATCTGTTTTTGGTCTCCGTGACATTTCGGATGAATCCCTCCTGAGTGCTGCAGATCCTCCTCATTCTTATCATTTCCCCAAAGGGGATGTTATTGACAACATGTCGGGGGTGGGCACTTTCGTAACGCAGTACACTATTGCAGGCAGTGCTCTTGCGGTATACCGTGCTCTGTATTGTGTTATTCTGGACAAAAAACTGGATGTCCAGGAAATCAATCCTCTCCTTGCTCCAGTTGATTGTGAATCTTATGTTGTATGGGTTATCATTGAGGAAATGAAAGTAACTCATTAGTTCAGGGACAGGTCCATTCCAGATGATGATAACATCATCTATGTACCTGCCCCAGAACAATATGTATTCCATCCATGTGGAGGCATGGCGGCCCCAGGCGTGCACCCGCTCATACCAGCCCATGAAAAGGCCGGCATAAGCAGGCGCAAACCTGGAACCCATGGCAGTGCCCTGTGTCTGCTGAAACCATTTATTGTCGTGGAGAAAGTAGTTTTTGGACAGGATGATGTCTGTCATCTCCATTAACATCTCATTGTGGGATAAGTGGACAGCAGATCTTTGTCCCAAAAAGAATTCCAAGGCCCTAAAGCCAAATTCTTTTTTAATGCTGGTATAAAGGCTGGACACATCGAGGGTAGTAAAGACTAAGGTGTCTGTCCATTCCAAACCCTCAAGTTTGGATAAGATGTCCTTGCTATCCCTCACGTAAGCAGGTAGGTTTTGGACCAATGGCTGTAAGAAGCCATCCACATATTCCGATAATCTCTCTGTAGGAGAGTTAATACCGGAAATGATCGGTCGACCAGGTGGGAAAGGAGCTCCTTTATGCACTTTAGGCAGAATGTAAATACACGGGAAAGTGGGCTCTCTGACAGCAAGGTATTCGTATTCCTTGCCATCAATTAACCCAGTCTCCCGCCATTCAACTAGTTTGCCATTGATGTGTTTACATAGTGATTTCATCGGGTTATGAGACAGTTTCATATAGCAGTTTGTGTCAGCCAATTGCCTTTCAATCTCTCCCATGTAGTCCACTGTGTCCATCACCACCACGTTACCCCCTTTGTCAGCTTCGCGGATGACCAACGCAGGATTAGATCTCAAATCCCTCAGAGCGCGATTTTCGGCTGTGGTGAGGTTTAACTGATTTATAACCTTGTTTTTAATTTGTTTATGTCCTGACATGTTTAGTTTATTATTGTCCTCTGTCTTCCGTCTCATTAGTACTTTATGTGCATCTGTCTAAGATTTATAATAATGTTGTTTGTTCTGTAGATATTGTATGTGGGTATTCATTGTATTTATACATTGTTTTATATATATACTTTGCAGCCCTGAAGAAGTCCCAAGTGGACGAAACGCGTCGGCTGCTCTGGCTGTTCTTAAATGTCATTTTTATATATGAAAAATAAAGAAGATCATTTTGGAAAAGAAAAATTGGATGTACATGGACTGATTTTGACTTAATTTGAGGTTGTGGTGCGCCTTTTGCTGTTTATGTTCACACATGTTATAGTTAGCTGGACATTTCACTCGTAAAAAACCAATGAAATTTCCCCGTTATAGTTAGTTCAGCTAACTATAACTCGCCCGCCCGCAATGCACTACTGATGACGTCACATATTACATCACTCATGACATGGTCACTGACATCACTCATGACATCACTGATGACATCTCAAATGACATCACTGATGACATCACTGATGACATCATCCATGTGAAAGAGTAGCAGACCTCTTCTTCCCCTAATATAACCTTTAATTCAAACATTCAAAAATAGAAACTAAAATGTTCAAAATAATGAACATATCAATATCAGTTACAACAACCTATTCAGTAATTCTAAGAACCACATACACATCCACTCATTCACCAACAGTCCTCTACAGTCACTCATACATGTACTCACTCATCATATGTATTCATACACCTATACATCCTGTTACACAACGCCACTCATCCATAGAGTTACTCACACACATAGTCACTCATGCTAATAAAGAATCAAACATCCATTTACTTGCATATACAGTTATACACACACCACCACACCTACTTCTACAGAAACTTACACATACTTAGTCTTTTAAACAATCACTTATAGAAACACATACTTATTCATACAGGAACTCTTTCAATCTCTCACTCTCACATATACTCACTTATATACACCAATAGTCACATATACTAGTATAAAACATATGTAGTTACTCATGGAGACACTATTGAGACAGTCATTCACTCACTAACACACCCATGCACACACTCATCCACCCATACAGTCCTGCACACATGCTGTCTTCAACACATACAAACAGTGAGTCACTCATTCATGCACCTATGCACTACGTAATACCCCCCACCGAACCATACAGACACTCAGACACTCATACTGACAAAAAACCAACTAATAACCTATATAGACACTCATGTAGCTACTCACCAACCCATGCAGCCACTTATACACAAAGTAAGAAACTGATACAGATATTTTCATATTTAAAGATTACTCAGTAAGCCATGTATTCACTATGATACACTTAATCAGTCAGTTACACTAAAATTTTTTCAAAAAAAAGCATCCATTTAGACACTTATATACCAATTTATTCTTCCATTGACCTTGAGATATACATAAATATAAGTTCAACAAAGAGAAGGAGAGTAAAAGGTGGGCTATTTTTATAGAGGTCCTACACATAAGCCCTAAGTAGCGGTATCAACGAGAGGTGTGTAGTTCCTACAGGGTGAAAAGTCGAAGGGGAATAAAGTTTTCCGATATCAGACTTTCACCTAGTGAATGTAAGTGCACAAGGGAAGGGGATCCCTTAAGGGTGGAACTGAGCTTCCGGGTTCGGCGACGCGGGCAGGTTTACTTACCTCCGAGTTATAGTTAGCTGAACTAACTATAACGGGGAAATTTCATTGGTTTTTACGAGTGAAATGTCCAGCTAACTATAACATGTGTGAAACCTTTGGTTTTTTCATTCAATATATATATATATATATATATATGACGAGAGACCACACAGGTAAGTTGATCCACCTCCTTTAATTTTCAGTTAAAAGCGAGCGTGCATAATGCATTTCGGCACTCCGTGCCTTCCTCAGATGCCTTGCTCGTTTAAAATTTGCTGTCCACCAAAGGAACCGGGGCGTCTCACTGGGATATATGGAGACACTCCTTCCACTTTCGAAGGGAAGATTTTCCGGACTCGCTGCCCCGAGCCCTTTTGCTGCAGTGACACAAACGGAAGTCCTTTCCCCAGTGGGCGGTAACTGCAGCTCCCATGGAATTGTGGATCCTGTAGTGTAAGGGGGCTGGATACACTGACCTTCACCCAACCAACAATACTTCCAGTGCGCCGGGATACCTTCGCCTATGTAAGCAGAGGCATCTCAATGAAGTCATCACCCAGTGGTATACTGGCCTGGCAATGCGCTGAAAGTTGCGGTGATCCGGCGTTTTCCCAAGCACTTTGGGACATACCAACAGCTGCCACGAACCGCCGGCTTCTTGAGGGTGGGGGCTCTTAGTGCGAGTGGCCACGCACACAACATCCGAACCAAGCCGTTTCCTCCTACAGAAATGACGAGAGACCACACAGGTAAGTTGATCCACCTCCTTTAATTTTCAGTTAAAAGCGAGCGTGCATAATGCATTTCGGCACTCCGTGCCTTCCTCAGATGCCTTGCTCGTTTAAAATTTGCTGTCCACCAAAGGAACCGGGGCGTCTCACTGGGATATATGGAGACACTCCTTCCACTTTCGAAGGGAAGATTTTCCGGACTCGCTGCCCCGAGCCCTTTTGCTGCAGTGACACAAACGGAAGTCCTTTCCCCAGTGGGCGGTAACTGCAGCTCCCATGGAATTGTGGATCCTGTAGTGTAAGGGGGCTGGATACACTGACCTTCACCCAACCAACAATACTTCCAGTGCGCCGGGATACCTTCGCCTATGTAAGCAGAGGCATCTCAATGAAGTCATCACCCAGTGGTATACTGGCCTGGCAATGCGCTGAAAGTTGCGGTGATCCGGCGTTTTCCCAAGCACTTTGGGACATACCAACAGCTGCCACGAACCGCCGGCTTCTTGAGGGTGGGGGCTCTTAGTGCGAGTGGCCACGCACACAACATCCGAACCAAGCCGTTTCCTCCTACAGAAATGACGAGAGACCACACAGGTAAGTTGATCCACCTCCTTTAATTTTCAGTTAAAAGCGAGCGTGCATAATGCATTTCGGCACTCCGGTTGGGTGAAGGTCAGTGTATCCAGCCCCCTTACACTACAGGATCCACAATTCCATGGGAGCTGCAGTTACCGCCCACTGGGGAAAGGACTTCCGTTTGTGTCACTGCAGCAAAAGGGCTCGGGGCAGCGAGTCCGGAAAATCTTCCCTTCGAAAGTGGAAGGAGTGTCTCCATATATCCCAGTGAGACGCCCCGGTTCCTTTGGTGGACAGCAAATTTTAAACGAGCAAGGCATCTGAGGAAGGCACGGAGTGCCGAAATGCATTATGCACGCTCGCTTTTAACTGAAAATTAAAGGAGGTGGATCAACTTACCTGTGTGGTCTCTCGTCATTTCTGTAGGAGGAAACGGCTTGGTTCGGATGTTGTGTGCGTGGCCACTCGCACTAAGAGCCCCCACCCTCAAGAAGCCGGCGGTTCGTGGCAGCTGTTGGTATGTCCCAAAGTGCTTGGGAAAACGCCGGATCACCGCAACTTTCAGCGCATTGCCAGGCCAGTATACCACTGGGTGATGACTTCATTGAGATGCCTCTGCTTACATAGGCGAAGGTATCCCGGCGCACTGGAAGTATTGTTGGTTGGGTGAAGGTCAGTGTATCCAGCCCCCTTACACTACAGGATCCACAATTCCATGGGAGCTGCAGTTACCGCCCACTGGGGAAAGGACTTCCGTTTGTGTCACTGCAGCAAAAGGGCTCGGGGCAGCGAGTCCGGAAAATCTTCCCTTCGAAAGTGGAAGGAGTGTCTCCATATATCCCAGTGAGACGCCCCGGTTCCTTTGGTGGACAGCAAATTTTAAACGAGCAAGGCATCTGAGGAAGGCACGGAGTGCCGAAATGCATTATGCACGCTCGCTTTTAACTGAAAATTAAAGGAGGTGGATCAACTTACCTGTGTGGTCTCTCGTCATTTCTGTAGGAGGAAACGGCTTGGTTCGGATGTTGTGTGCGTGGCCACTCGCACTAAGAGCCCCCACCCTCAAGAAGCCGGCGGTTCGTGGCAGCTGTTGGTATGTCCCAAAGTGCTTGGGAAAACGCCGGATCACCGCAACTTTCAGCGCATTGCCAGGCCAGTATACCACTGGGTGATGACTTCATTGAGATGCCTCTGCTTACATAGGCGAAGGTATCCCGGCGCACTGGAAGTATTGTTGGTTGGGTGAAGGTCAGTGTATCCAGCCCCCTTACACTACAGGATCCACAATTCCATGGGAGCTGCAGTTACCGCCCACTGGGGAAAGGACTTCCGTTTGTGTCACTGCAGCAAAAGGGCTCGGGGCAGCGAGTCCGGAAAATCTTCCCTTCGAAAGTGGAAGGAGTGTCTCCATATATCCCAGTGAGATACCCCGGTTCCTTTGGTGGACAGCAAATTTTAAACGAGCAAGGCATCTGAGGAAGGCACGGAGTGCCGAAATGCATTATGCACGCTCGCTTTTAACTGAAAATTAAAGGAGGTGGATCAACTTACCTGTGTGGTCTCTCGTCATTTCTGTAGGAGGAAACGGCTTGGTTCGGATGTTGTGTGCGTGGCCACTCGCACTAAGTGCCCCCACCCTCAAGAAGCCGGCGGTTCGTGGCAGCTGTTGGTATGTCCCAAAGTGCTTGGGAAAACGCCGGATCACCGCAACTTTCAGCGCATTGCCAGGCCAGTATACCACTGGGTGATGACTTCATTGAGATGCCTCTGCTTACATAGGCGAAGGTATCCCGGCGCACTGGAAGTATTGTTGGTTGGGTGAAGGTCAGTGTATCCAGCCCCCTTACACTACAGGATCCACAATTCCATGGGAGCTGCAGTTACCGCCCACTGGGGAAAGGACTTCCGTTTGTGTCACTGCAGCAAAAGGGCTCGGGGCAGCGAGTCCGGAAAATCTTCCCTTCGAAAGTGGAAGGAGTGTCTCCATATATCCCAGTGAGACGCCCCGGTTCCTTTGGTGGACAGCAAATTTTAAACGAGCAAGGCATCTGAGGAAGGCACGGAGTGCCGAAATGCATTATGCACGCTCGCTCTTAACTGAAAATTAAAGGAGGTGGATCAACTTACCTGTGTGGTCTCTCGTCATTTCTGTAGGAGGAAACGGCTTGGTTCGGATATATATATATATATATATATATATATATATATATATATATATATATATATATATATATATATATATATATATATATATATATTACCTACTGGCGGTCGCCAGTAGGTAGTTATAGTTAGGACCGTGTTTCCATAGGAAATCTGAAAATTCTATTTTGAATAACTTTGGCACCGGTTGACGAATTCTCGCGAAATCTTCAAAACTAATGGGGCGCTACGCTCCGCTCCTACCCTGAAAGTCTCGGGGTGATTCATCAAGCGGGGGCTGAGAAAAAAGGGGGGTCCCAAAACGCGTTTTCCCCATGCATTTTTCCATAGGACCTTTAGACACAGCTACAGCCCGTACGGCTGAACAGAATTACTTGTAATTTGGCAGAGAGGTAGTCCGCAGGTCAAGGATGTGCCTTTTGTAGGTCTGGTGTAAATCTGTTCAGTAGTTCCTGAGAAAATAGCATTTAAATCAATATATATATCTGTAAGCGCGCTCCGTGCGCTTACCGTAAGCTTACCGTACGCGTACGGTGCCGTGCGCGAGCTCAAATCTGATTGGTTGTCACATGACTGTAAACATTCGAATCGGACGAAATCAGGAAGTGTCGGCCGCCATTTCGTGTGTTTCACACAGAAAAAAAAAGGAGATAACGTGAAAAGGGGGCAAGGAAGAGAGTTACAGACCCCCTAACATTTGAAAGGGGGTCAAAGAAGGACACAAAAGTACAAAAAAAACATTTATTAATTTTAAAAAAAAATCGCGGAGTACGCGTACGGTAAGCTTACCGTACGCGTACGGTAGAAAAAAAAATAAAAAAAGAAATAAAATTCAGATTTAAGTGTTTAGATATTAGGGGGCTCTAAAAAGAGCCGTTGTGTTTATGAAGTGATTTTTTAGTGGTACCTACAAGTAAGTACCGATGCAGAGTCTAAGGTTCAAGAGGAAGACTCTGTTCCCTTCATCAGTGAAGTGTACACCATCTCCTCTATAAATGTCTTGCATGTTGTAACGCAAGTTGTTGTGGTAAATGGAACCCATACCATAGTCTCGGAGGAAAGCAGAAACAGATTTGTTGACGTGCTTTCTTGCTTTGT
Source organism: Triturus cristatus (assembly GCF_964204655.1). Taxonomy (NCBI): domain Eukaryota; kingdom Metazoa; phylum Chordata; class Amphibia; order Caudata; family Salamandridae; genus Triturus; species Triturus cristatus. The sequence goes on from NC_140589.1 coordinate 1,143,739,813, forward strand.
CAATCTGCGGACAGAAATGATTGGACCAGTTCCATTTTTGCCTTTGGCATATGTTAGAATACGCAAAGGCAGTTTTAGGGAAAAGTGAAAACAGTTGTGCAAAGGTCTCCTTCATAAGCATTGCCAGACCTACCCCAGTCAAAGTGCCTAGGTCATTGCCACCACAGTGCACTATTATGAGGTCAGGGTGTTGGATTTGCATGAAGGATTTCACCAATGGCATCAATTGGTGCCACTTTAACCCTCTCTGACCAATCCATTTAATGTCTACATTTGGCAAAGCAAGGTCTCTCACCATACCTGTTTTCTCTGCATACTTTTCACTCCAGAAGACTTAGCTGTGCCCTACAATCCACACTGTGAAAATCTTCAAAGGAGATCTGGATGCACTCAGGAGGTGTATTTCAGTAGAATGGGAAAAAGAAATGAAAGACAGTTTGGAAATGGAGGCATACATATTTTTTTAAAATAAAAAGAACTCATTGGCTGTTTCATACCATTCTACACTAAAAACTAGGCTGTATGTGTCAATTTATAGAAGCATGTTTTGTATTGGTACAGAAAAATGTGTTACCAAAGAACATTACTATGGATTTGCTGTTAGGTTAGAAAAGTCAAGCACTCTTGCTCTTTGGAAATGAAACATTGTGTGGTGAACTTCTGACCTGACTCCACACAGCAGTGTTCCATGAGCTCTTGCTATGGTAGCAGGCAGAAGTTGGGGGAAGGGTACTAGGCAGAAGTCAAGTTGGGGGAAGGGTACTTTTGGAAAAGGGTTGGTTTTCAACCAATAGAAATGTGTGATTACATTTGAAAAAAGGGGGAAGCACTGAGATTTGAAATTAACATGTATATGTGTGGAAAAAGAGAGGGAAACATTGCCATTATCTGGTTCTGCTGAGAGGAGAGAGGTGTACAGAACAGAGATCCTGGCTCTGATAATCTGCTGTTTGAGTGCCACATTTCTTTCACAACTAACTAATTTTAAAGGTGAGTTATGAGTTTGAGAGGGGATGTATGTGGTAAATTAAGAAATGAATAATAGAATTGGAATTCCTTTTGTTGAAGTTGTGTTTATCATTTTGTGTTTTGGGAGAAATTTAAATGTAAGGAACATGTAAAATATTATGGACTATGTTTTCACCATAAATTAAGGTGTACTGGTATAAATGAGGAATACTGTTTTCTGCATAGAATCAGAAGATGACTCTGTGTGCAAAGAGGAATTGTTGTCAGAGATTTATTGCGTATTACTCTGGTAATTTTAGATTTGCATTAGTAGGAAAGGGGCAGCTATTTTTCTGCAGAAGCAGACTCTTTGCACACACCCAGCTGCTTATCCTGTACAAACATGCATAGTATTCACAACCGAATGGGGTTTGAGGTTGCAGTGAGTAATGCAAATACATTCAACATCACTAAGGCTGGTTGCCTTTGCTGGAGTGTAGTCATTCACCCAGGTTACACATGTTCCTGGACTCAAAAAGCTGTTTGGACATGTGCTGTTTTCAGAATCTGAAAAGTGGATTGAAAATGTGTCAGACTGTAAAAGTACTTATCACTTGCCAAAAAAAGAGTAGTAAGTGTGCTTTCAAATTGGCAAAGAAATTTCGTTTTCTGCTTAATATCAAACCATGACTCTGTGTGCACACAGGAATTGTTGACAGAGATTTATTGCGTATTACTCTGGTAATTTTAGATTTGCATTAGTAGGAAAGGGGCAGCTATTTTTCTGCAGAAGCAGACTCTTAGCACACACCCAGCTGCTTATCCTGTAGAATCATGCATAGTATTCACAACCGAGTGGGGTTTGAGGTTGCAGTGAGTAATGCAAATACATTCAACATCACTAAGGCTGGTTGCCCTTGCTGGAGTGTAGTCATTCACCCAGGTTACACATGTTCCTGGATTCAAAAAGCTGTTTGGACATGTGCTGTTTTCAGAATCTGAAAAGTGGATTGAAAATGTGTCAGACTGTAAAAGTACTTATCACTTGCCAAAAAAAGAGTAGTAAGTGTGCTTTCAAATTGGCAAAGAAATTTCGTTTTCTGCCTAATTTCTAACCATGACTCTGTGAGCAAAGAGGAATTGTTGACAGAGATTTATTACGTATTACTCTGGTAATTTTAGATTTGCATTAGTAGGAAAGGGGCAGCTATTTTTCTGCAGAAGCAGACTCTTTGCACACACCCAGCTGATTATCCTGTAGAATCATGCATAGTATTCACAACCGAGTGGGGTTTGAGGTTGCAGTGAGTAATGCAAATACATTCAGCATCACTAAGGCGGGTTGCCCTTGCTGGAGTGTAGTCATTCACCCAGGTTACACATGTTCCTGGTCTCAAAAAGCTGTTAGGACATGTGCTGTTTTCAGAATCTGAAAAGTGGATTGAAAATGTGTCAGACTGTAAAAGTACTTATCACTTGCCAAAAAAAGAGTAGTAAGTGTGCTTTCAAATTGGCAAAGAAATTTCGTTTTCTGCCTAATATCAAACCATGACTCTGTGTGCAAAGAGGAATTGTTGACAGAGATTTATTGCGTATTAATCTGGTAATTTTAGATTTGCATTAGTAGGAAAGGGGCAGCTATTTTTCTGCAGAAGCAGACTCTTTGCACACACCCAGCTGCTTATCCTGTAGAATCATGCATAGTATTCACAACCGAGTGGGGTTTGAGGTTGCAGTGAGTAATGCAAATACATTCAGCATCACTAAGGCTGGTTGCCCTTGCTGGAGTGTAGTCATTCACCCAGGTTACACATGTTCCTGGTCTCAAAAAGCTGTTTGGACATGTGCTGTTTTCAGAATCTGAAAAGTGGATTGAAAATGTGTCAGACTGTAAAAGTACTTATCACTTGCCAAAAAAAGAGTAGTAAGTGTGCTTTCAAATTGGCAAAGAAATTTCGTTTTCTGCCTAATATCAAACCATGACTCTGTGTGCACACAGGAATTGTTTTTAGATATTTAATTTGTGATGGTTTTATTGTGATTTTCACTTGTAGGAAAGGGGTACATAGTATTTTAAGATTTGAAAAGATCATAAAAAATATAGTAATATATTTGAATAAAATAAAGGAATTTTTTTTAGTTTTTTTCAGGTATTGCTGAAGAGCAGTGAACAAAATTTAAGATGCCTACAAAATCCAGACTAAGGAAAAACCACAAAAAAAATCTATATTTGAAGACAACTGGAGGACCTAAGTTAGTTGGAGATGCTCATGTTGGGAAAAAGAGAAAGTCTTCTGGTAAGCAGACAAAAGATTTTTTTTAAAATATCTTCAAAAAAAGGAAAAATGTACAAAATGTCTGTACTGGAAATAATGTTTTAAATAGAAAACAACAGGAAAAAATTGAGCATTTAGTTAATGCAAATATACCTTCAGAAACAATAAAGATTAACTTAAAAAGAAAAACAGCGTTTGAAGAGATTCGTAGAAAAATGTTTCAGAGAAGACTTATGTCCAATTTGATAAAGGATGTGAAGAAATATAAGAAAAAACCAACATTTTATAAGAGAAAAAAAGAAATTGAAGCCATTGTAGCAAAGGCTTTAGAATTAAAAAGGAAACTATTCATTTTAATTTTGAACAGGATGCGTACATTAGATAAAATGGTCAATGTACTGAAATCACAAAGCAAAAGGAAAAGACTAGTGAAAAGAACAAACTTTTGTAAAGTGTTTTTAGGAGAATGGATGCATAGTTCAAGTAGTGAACCTTTTTTTAATGAAGAGAGTTATCTTCAAAGTAATAGTTTGCTGCATGCAGTTGACACCAGAGGTCGTGCTTATGAAGTGAAAAATGGTTGTATAATGGAGAAGGAGAAAATGGTTCCAAGAGATGAGGAACAAGTGATGGCGGATGAGGTTATGGGGAGACGTCCTAAAGCCCCAGTGTATACTTGGAATTGTAGTAGTATTTGCACTGTGCGTCAGGAATCTATTGATAAATTTCGTGAGTTTCTAAGAGAATATAGTAAAAAAAGTGTTAAACAGAAGATTAAGGTGCTTCAAAGTCTAGATCCATGCAGAGTGAGAAAGAATACTGGTTTGCAGGGACATTCTCTGGCTTGTCTATCTAGAAAAGTGTGTAAAAGTGTTTTTCATCATTTTAGGATGCTGGCTGTTCATCATACTGAAATGAGAAAGTTTGTGAGACGATTGTATTTTGCTAAAAGTCCAGCAATAAAGTTAGATGAATTGAATAGGGCTCTGTTCCGTGGATCGGTATCAGATGTAGAGAAGGTTACTGATGAAATTCAGTTTAGTTACTTTGGTCCAGAACAAGAGAGTGCAGGTAATGACACAGTTATCGAGGAAGATGTGGAAGAGAATGTAGAACCCTCTGTAAGTAAGAAATTTGATGATCAAATGACAAAATTTGCAATAATCTCTAATGAAAGACCAAATATTACTTGTATTTGTTGCCGCAGAACTCATTATAGAAATCAAACCAGGAATGTTGATCTCTACAGAAAAAGTGAAAATGAAGATAATTATAAGTGGAAGGATTTTGCAACATATATATTTCTTGAAAATTGTTTTGAATTGGGTGAAGATCAGCGTATTTGTAAATACTGTTATAATAAGTTAGAAGAAAATAGAATGCCGACCAGAGCTGTACATAATAATTTAGAATTGGTTGAAGTTCCTGCAGAACTTTCTGAATTAAATACATATGAGTCTATACTCATTCAATGTGTTCATCCGTTCCAGACCATAGTACGTATGGAGCCCAAAACTGGTAAATTACATCCTTCAGATTTACTGAGAGGTTTAAAAGGTAGAGTGGTGTATTTGCCCTTGGATTTGAAAAGAAATATGGAAACTATTGATGCAGATACTTTGGAAACTGAACCATTAGTTATTCTGGTTAATGGTGTACCTACAAAGAATAAGAAGATTTGGCAGGAGCTGGTAGATGTACGGAAAGTACAAAGAGCAAATTTGTATTTGAAAAGGAATAACAAATGGTATGAATCAATTTATATAGAAGAAGAAGAAGAAGATTTACAAGAAGACACAGAAACACCAACTGGACAAATTGAAAAAGTGGACAAGTCAAAGGAAGAAGAAATTTATGAACATTTTAGCATACATCCTCTTCGTTCAAAAGAAGTTATGGGAGACACTATTGATCTGTTTCAGATGAAGAAAGCAAAAGGAACTCCCGTGAGTGTATGGGAGGAGAGCTTGGAAGCTCGATGTTTTCCCCAGCTGTTTCCTACAGGAAAAGGAGGACGATACGATGAACGTCCAGAACAGATTCCAGCTTCTGAGTATCGGACTACAAGACTATATGCAGAAGATCCAAGATTTCGACAAAGTATTCCTTATTTGTTCCATCTTTTATTTGAAAGCGACTTGTCTGCATTATCTTATGAAGTAAATCACATTTTAAAAAGTGGAGTACATTTACAAAATGTGTCTGCTAAGGATTTTATGGAGAAAGTGCAGCACCGAGATGATCATTTGGAAACACAACTGATCAATCTGATGGCTTGTCAGCGTGGGACAAATGAATATTGGTACCAACGCCATGGTGAATTAAAATGCATGTTACGGAATTTAGGAACTCCAACATGGTTCCTTCCCCTAAGCTGTGCCGAGTACGCTTGGGATGATTTACTGGATTTTCTACGAGAGGCAAATTCAAACATTAAAAACATCGAATACATGACAGCAGGAGAACTGTGCTCATTGGATCCGGTTAATGTTTGCAGATATTTCAATCATAGATTTGAGGCCATGATTTGCTTCATCTGCAATAAAAATATCCACCTCTTGGAGAAGTTGTGGATTTCTTTTGGAGAAAAGAGTACCAAGCAAGAGGTGCTCCTCATATTCATATGCTGTTGTGGATCAAGGATGCCCCAAAGTTTGGAACAGATACTGATGAAGCAGTGTTATCTTTCATTGAAGAATATGCAACATGTGCTATACCAAAAAGCACAGAAGAGAAAAAGTTAAAGGAGCAAGTTTTACGTTTCCAAAGTCAGCGGTGTGGAAAATACTGTCGACGGAAATACAAGAGCAAAGATAAATTCTACACTAAATGTCGATTTGGATTTCCTAGACCTGTTCTTTCAAAAGGAAGAGTAAACAGTTTTATGTCAGCTGTGAGACATACTATTACAAGAAAATCACCTAAGAATACCTACAACCTAAAAAGAAAAGAAGAATCAAAAAATATAAATGACTACAACCCAGTCATTTTATCCATGTGGAATGCTAACATGGATATACAGTATGTAGCTGACAATTCCATTGCTGTTGCTCGATATGTAATGTCTTACATTACTAAATCAGAAAAAACTGAATTGAAAGAAATGTGGGAAGAGATTTCTCACGAGAAGACTGTCAGTAAGAAGCTATACAGTTTCAGTTTAAAGATGTTATCGCATCGAGAAATTGGATCCTACGAATGTTCAGATAGGTTATCTTCTGCAAGTCTCTACTCGAAATCAAGAAGAATAATTTGGGCAAGTTTAGGCCTTGCAGCAATGAGAAATCGGGTACTGAAATCTGTGGGAGAAATTGAATATTTAGCACAGTTCGAACCTGAAAGTACAGATATTTTAAAAACAAACATGTTGGACACATATTACCCAAAAAGAAGTCATCACCTTGAAAACATGTGTCTCTTTGAAGTGCTGCAGAACTTCATTTTTAAACGGAATACCACAGAAGACATCAACAATGGAAAATATAAAGTCAGTGGTGAGGAAGGATGTTTGGTGAAGCAAACAAAAGGAAGTTTGATAAATTATCGGAAGCTGACTTGCGACACTACTGACAAAAAGGAATTTTACTACTTGGCACTTTTACAGCTGTTCAAACCATGGCGTTCAGAGGATGAACTTTAATGCATGTAAATATACGATTGAATGCAGTACTTTCACAAATTATGTCCAAATGTTAAATGAAGAAATTGAACAGGAAACTACAATTGCAGCTGAAGTAGCTAGAGACAGTTCTCAAGACAGCCAAAGTTCTGGAACGCTCAGTCAAGATCCCCTAGGACAACCAATCGTAGAAAATGAAGCTGCAATAGCCATGACTGAAGTGGAAACAGCTATGAATCAAGCTCAGGAAGATTTAATAGACTTACCAAATTTGGAACAACAACTGAATGAAGAGCAGCAACAAATTTATGAAGAGATCAGAAACAAAATTGATCACGGATTACTACATGAAAAAAAAGAGTGCTCATGCACATCATTTCAACCAATCAGGATGTATGTAAGCGGACAAGCTGGAACTGGAAAAAGTTTCTTAATAAAAGTCATCAGAAGCTACCTACAGCAAAAAACGGATTCAACTTTGTCTTGTGTGGTTACTGCTCCAACTGGGTTAGCAGCATATAACATAAAAGGAATCACCTTACATCGTTTGCTAATGTTACCAGTGGAGCATGAGAACAAAATACAATACCACAAGCTAACTGGAGAAGCATGCTTGGAAGTTTCAAGAGTATTGAAGAAGATGCAAGTTCTCATTATTGATGAGGTGAGCATGGTATCAAACTTAATGTTTGCCTTTGTGCATTTAAGAATGCAGCAAATTCTAAGGAGAGACTATGACGTGTTATTTGGTGGAAAACATGTCATAGTTTTTGGGGATCTTCTACAGCTTACTCCAGTTAAAGGACAACCAGTGTTTAATACTGTGACACATGAAGACACAAAGAAGTCATTGGGAAGCATTGGTAATGCAAATATTTGGTCCTTCTTTGAGTACAAGGAACTTACTACTAATATGAGGCAAGCAAATGATGAAGAATATGGAAGTATTCTGAAAGATATCAGAATTGGACTACTCACTGAAGCTGGCACGAAAGCATTACAGAGTCGGTTGCTACATAATTTATTCCCAAAGGAAGAAATAGTTGCAGAGAAAATATACAAGAACATTGCAGAAAAGAAAAGTGTAATCTGCTTAATGCCAACTCTACGTGAATGCTCAATATTCAATGAGGAACTTTTGAAATTGGAAAAGGAAGAGATTAGGAAATTGGAAGCAGTGGACAAAATTCAGCATGAAAGAATTACTATTACATTAACAGGCAAACTGAAAAATAAATTGGATTCACTAGAGAAGAACATTTCCAAAACTGCTGGATTAGAAAAAAATCTATATGTTTGCATGAACTGTAGAGTATTTTTAAGGAGAAATTTGGATGTTGAAAAAGGTTTAGTGAATGGAGCTATGGGAAGAGTTGTGGGTTTTATTAATTACCAGAAAAAAGATGGAATTGAATGTTTAAAAATAAAATTTGATCAGATAGAAGAATTTATAGACATTTGTCGTTGTACAGTTCGTTTCATGCTTGTGAAAGACTTATATGTACGTAGGAAGCAGTTTCCGTTTTCTCTAGCATATGCTGTAACTATTCACAAGTCTCAAGGATTGACTGTAGATTATGCTTTTGTGAACATTGGTTCAACTGTGTTCAAAGAAGGTATGGCTTATGTTGCTTTGTCATGAGTGAAAACATTATCTGGTTTATTTATGATAGACTTTGACGACTCAAAAGTTAGTGCTGATGCAAATTGTGTAAAGGAGTATAATAGATTAAGAAGAACCTATGCTCCTCATTTAGGTCAGTATCCTGTGTTGGAAAAACGTGTTGTTTCTCGCAAAAGGAGAATTGAGAATATCTGTAATGAGGATGTAGAGAGGAGAAAAAAAAAGAAGAGTGATGTAATTGCAAGCAAAAAGAAAAAGGAAAATGTTGAAGAGGTTGTTGGTTGTCATTTTGAAAATAGCTCTGGTGTCAACTGCTACGCTAATGTAGTGCTGAATGTTGTATTTTATCTTGAAAGTTTGCAAGAGCAGATGATAGTAAATCAGAGAAAAAGATTCTGTTCTGAGTTGAGTCTCCTTTTTGAAAAGCTGAGTAATGATAAAACTAAAATAGAAAGTGCTACTGAAATTAGAAAACTTTTAGATGTATGTTCAGGATGTACACAGTTTTCTCAAAATGTACAGCAAGACGCACAGGAATTCTTGATGTATTTTCTTCAGGTACTGGAAGAAGAAGGGGTACAAATTGAAAATATGTTTGGTCTCTCTTATAAATGGGAACATAGTTGTGAAAACTGTTTCAGTACATGTGGCTCTAATGTTGATTCTGAAAGGTTTATTTATTTAACATTGCCAGAGAGTAAAACAGTCACTTTTGCTAAATTAGTTAAAGATGCTAATCATAGCATGGAATGCGGTGAGTGTAAATCTGACATGTTTTCAATGTTAGTTTTAAAGGAATACGGACAGTATGTAATTTTAATGATGCAACGATGTAGAGCTGATGGTTCAAAATTGTATACTTTCATAAAGAAGTTTACAGGACAGCAATTATCAATTTCAGGAAAAACTTTTGTAACAGTTGCAATAATTTTCCATGATGGACCTACTGTAACTTCTGGTCATTACACAGTTTATCTAAAATGTAAAAAAAAGGCTGGACAATGTGTAATGATTGTCAATTGGTTTTTAAGCAACGTTTGCCTTTTGATTTAGCAAACTCCTATCTAATCTTCCTGAAACCAAAATTTTAGAGAGAATTGGCAACATCTGTACAAAACAATTTTACCATTTTATTGGATTACCATTGGAATTTTCAAATAAAAAGATTTTTAAAATTACCATTTGGCCTAAAGGAAAGGTAACCAATTGTATTGTGGACTTATTTAATTCCTAATTAATCTTTCGGAAACCAAAATTTTAGAGAGAATCGATAACATCTGTACAATTTAAATTTTGGAATTTTATTGGATTACCATTGGAAATTTAATCAAAAAAGATTTTTAAAATTACCATTTGGCCTAAAGGAAAGGTAACCAATTGTATTGTGGACTTATTTAATTCCTAATTAATCTTTCGGAAACCAAAATTTTTGAGAGAATCGGTAACATCTGTACAATTTAAATTTTTGAATTTTATTGGATTACCATTGGAAATTCAATCAAAAAAGAATTTTAAAATTACCATTTGGCCTAAAGGAAAGGTAACCAGATGTATTGTGGAGTTATTTGAGATATATTATTTTTGTGATTATGCTTCTGTAACAAAATTGTCAGACGGTATTTTTTAGAAATAGTTATTGTTATTAGATGATATTTTTTTTTAATATTTAGCATTTCTATAATGTTATGTTTAAGTGAGAAGAGATTCTGGGCTTTTTTAAAACAATCTTTCAGATTGTTATTTTTTTTTTGCCCGCTGTTAAGTGATGAATGCAATTGCTTTCACGATTTTTAGTGAAATGCAATATATTCTGAAAACAGCAAAAAAATGGCAAAAAATTGTTTTTGGAAAATATGTAAATACGTGTACTGTATTATAAAATGTTTTATTTAATATTAATACTTTTTTCTTTTTTTTCAGATTGAGAAAGAAAATTTTCGAAAAATTAAACCATTTTTTCAAGCAATTTCAATAAAATTTAAATTGATAATTACATTTTTGGGTGGGTCAGGTAAGTCAGAAATTTGATGGTCCCTTTTTTCCACTTCTCCTCAAACAGATTTTCAGTATTTCGTTATTAATCCCTCAAGGACCTTGTAATGTGGTAATTGTTTTTTAGTTTACGGTAAAAAAAAAAAAAAAAAGTTTTTACGAAAAAATTAAAAAAAGATGAGAGGTAAGGTTGGCTCTTAAAAGAGCCGTTGTGTTAATGCAGGGACAGAGGAAAGAAAGAATGGGAATATTAGCTGGTAGGACAAATGTGCTGGTCTATTCTGTTGTTAATTAGGGGAACACTGGTCTCCCCACGAACAACTAGACCATGGCAATTTGAGCACCGCATTGTAACCCTCGCAAATCGATGGTTAGTTTCCAGAGGACCAGAAAAAGGTGAATCTCCCCCCACAGATGAAGGGCTCAGCTGAGCTGCCGAAGATGGACTCGGCTGAGCTGCTGTGGATGTGCTTGGTCGACTTACTGAAGGGTTTCCTCCAGTATGTCGAGCATGTGTCCTAGGGTGTACATCCTCAAGGTGTCTTAACATAGTGTGATTCCCGAAGGAATACTTCTTGTTAGGATTACCTCTAGAAAGTACACGCTGGCAAAGCTTGCAAGTCACTAAAGCAGCATTTACTTTTTTCTGGCCCTCAGGAAACGTAAAATACTCCCATATAAAAGAGCTCTTCTGTTTCCTCCTTCTCTGCCTGATGGTGGTGCTGCTAGCCTCACTCTCAGAAGAGGAGTGCTGGTCTGCCATCGTATCCCAAAGACAACTCAGCTCCTTCTCCTAAGGGATCACAAGCAGAAATGAGGGGAATGGGTGTGGTGTAGGAGAGTTCTAGAACTGAAAGTACTTTAAACCAATCAAAAGTTTTGTTTCTTGATCACATGACCCACCGTGCGCGTACGTTACGCTTACGGAGCGCTTACGGAGCGCTTACGGTAAAAGTACGCATGCGCGTTTAAAAGACACGCGCACGCGCGCATGCGCATAACAGGCACGCCCCAACACTTCCGCGTAACGTGCGCGTGTAACGTATGCGCTTACGCGCCGCGTACGCAGTACGCACGTCTACGTAAATTGCGTAACCATACGCAAACAGAGTAGAAATATTACGTACATTACGCAAAACGTACGCTTACCGTAAGCTTACCGTACGTGCACGTAAAAAATAAATAAAAAAAAAATGGAAAAAAAGAATCAATATGTTATACTAATATATCTTACCTGTTTGGTAAAAAAAAAATGAGAAAAAATATTTTATTGCAGAATTTTTAAAATTTAAGCATAGTGTTTAAAGAGAATATAAAGTAAAAATAAAAAGATGTAAGAATTTGTATTTAAAAAACCATACAAAATCACTGAAAAAACCATGGGTTTCACACACGTTATAGGTAAGAATTAGCATTTAAAAAACCATACAAATTCACTGAAAAAACCATGGGTTTCACACACGTTATAGTTAGGAATTAGCATTTAAAAAACCTTGCAAATTCAGTGAAAAAACCATGGGTTTCACACACGTTATAGTTAGGATATAGCATTTAAAAAACCTTGCAAATTCAGTGAAAAAACCATGGGTTTCACACACGTTATAGTTAGGAATTAGCATTTAAAAAACCTTGCAAATTCAGTGAAAAAACCATAGGTTTCACACACGTTATAGTTAGCTGGACATTTCACTCGTAAAAAACCAATGAAATTCCCCCGTTATAGTTAGTTAAGCTAACTATAACTCGCGCACCCGCAATCCACTGCTGATGACGTCACATATTACATCACTCATGACATGGTCAGTGACATCACTCATGACATCACTGATGACATCTCAAATGACATCACTGATGATATCATCCTTGTGACAGAGTGGCAGACCTCCTCTCACCCTAATATAACCTTTGAAACACACATTCAAAAAAAGAGACTAAAATTTTCAAAAAAATGGACATACCAATACCAGTTACAACAACCTCTTGAGTAATTCTAAGATCCACATACACATCCACTCATTCACGAACAGTCCTGTACAGTCACTCATACATGTACTCACTCATCATATGTACTCATACACCTATACATCCTGCTACACAATGCCACTCATCCACAGAGTTACTGACACACATACTCACTCATGAAAATAAAGAATCAAACATAGATTTATTTGTATATACAGTTATACACACACCACCACACTTACTTCTACGGAAACTTACACATACATTGGGCCTCATGTAGGTAAATAAATTTTACCGGTTCTTAAATACCGAGCCGTACCGAATCGGTAAATTAGAATCGGTAAGTTATATGTAGGTAAAAATTCGGTAACAGTTACCGATTCGGTAACATTCGGTAAATACGAATCGGAATTCACCGAATCGGTAAATACCGAGGTGATAATTACCGAATCGGAAAATACCGAGGTGGTATCTACCGATTCGGAAAATACCGAGGTGGTATCCACCGAATCGGAAAATACCGAATCGGTATGTACGGATTCGGTAAATAACATCACATGACTTGACGAAACAGCTAATCCTGTGCAACGACAGCCCACCCAACCAGGAACTGCCCACACCCAGGCAGGTGTACACAATTAGCCGACGTGGCCACACCCAGGCAGGTGTACATAATTAGCCGACCCTGGAGAGGCTTGGAGTGCAGAGGAGAGGCAGGGAGCAGTTGCATGTGCGAGCGGGAAACGAACAGCATGTCCAGCCAGAGAACACAGAAAGACGGAGGGGAAAGGAGGAGGAAGCTCAAATTCAGCCCCAAGGAACTCCAGGTGCTGGTGGAGGAGGTGGTGAAGCAGCACCAGAAGCTGTTTGGGAGGCAATCCCTGCAAGTGCCTGAGGCCGAAAAGCGCAACATATGGCTGGCCATCCAGGCGCAGGTCAATGCTGTGGGAGTGACCCACAGGGACATTGAGGTCCTCAAAAAGCGCTGGTATGACCTGAGGATTGTGACCAAGAGGAAGATGGGCGACATCCAGAAGGAGGCCAGCCAGACCGGAGGTGGAACCAACAGGGCACCTGCCCTCACCGAACTGGAGGAGCTGGTGGCAGCCACAATCGAGCAAGAGAGCGTCGTGGGTCTTGGGGACGCCGACAGCTCTGCCAGAGCCGCAACACACCAAGGTAAGACGAAAGCACAGCAATGTAGCCCCCCCTACCCCTATCCCACATCCCCCATTGTGAAACGAGAATCACACTGCAGTCCACACGTGTCAGTGCAGACAGGCAATGCATTCCGGGAGATGTAGTCAGGGCAACACTAACCATGACGTAAATGTCACAGGGCAACAGGGCATGTCACGCACTCGAGGCACAAGGAGACAGAGGACAGATTGGAATGTGAAATGATTTATTGTGACGCTTGCAATGCAGCCCTTCGGGGACACTGAGCCAATGTTGTTTTTCTGTCCACAGATGTGACATCATGCAGTACAGGGCATGCTGCAGGGGAGACGGCACACCTGCCACAAAAATCACCTCTAGCCAGCACGAGTTCAGACCAGGGAGCAGGCCCACTGGCAGCCGCACCACCAACACAGCCAGCCTCGCCGCACACAGAGCCAGCATCACCTCACCGAGAGCCAGCATCACCACAACCACAGCCAGCATCACCACTCATGTTCGAATCACCGGCCACATCTCCGCTTGCAGGTGTGAGAATGAGGAGGCGTCCAGCAGCCAGGCTACGAGCCTTCGACACCTCGTCAGACGACAGCATGGGCCCAGAAGACCGCACCGGGCACCAGGAAGGGAGCCATCCCACTGTGCCCCACACCTCACAGGCAGCACAGACGGGAGCAAGAGGGCGCCGCAGGTCGCGTGTCCAGAGTCCACCAGCACCCACTGACGGCCATGGTGTCTTCTTGGGGCTCGAGGGCCAAATGTTGAAGCAACAGCGCCTGCAATCAAAGGCAGTTATGTCAGTCCAGAGGCACATGCGGGTGATGAAGACAAGCTTAGTCAACATGGACACAAACATTGGCGGCATGGCTGCGGGCATTCGGGACATGTCCCAGTCAATCCAGCAGTTGTGCAGCAAATTAGATGCTGACATCGAAGCACGGCGCCGGGAACGCCAGAGAAGGGACACTACCAGCAGGGCACTCAACCGTCTGGCAACTGCGACTTCCCTACTTTGCCGGCGCTCTGTGACGATGCAGGAGGGCCTAACACAGTGCTGCAGCGACCTGTCTCGGGGGATGGTGCAGGTGACAAGTGCACTAGGGGTGCTATTGACTAGTCAGGCGTCGACAACTGCTGCAGGGGATGCTGCGGAGCGCATCGACACCAGCAGCAGCATCACACCCCCCGTCCCAGAAGCACGCAGGAGCAGCAGGCGGCTTGGGGTTGGCTCTAGTGAGGATGCACAGGCCGTGCAATCCACCACTGCAGCGCGTATGCGCAAACATTGATGTGGCCCTGCTTAGCCACTTCCTATTGGGTGACGTAACCCTGGACATACTCCTTGTATAGATGGTATATTGCCAGATTGGCCTGTTCATGTGTTCATGGCGTGGTGCCACATTAAACTACGTCATGACTTCTCACAACTCGCTGTGTCCCCTCACTTACTCAGAAATAGTTGCATGTGATCTCTGCCCGTCTCTCTCTCCCATCGATTGCAGTTGGCACTCTAGCTGCGCTGCCCTCTGGCTGGCCTGACTCATCCTCGTTGTCCTCAACATATGTTAGTTCCACATCTGTACCTTTTTTCGTGGCAAGGTTGTGCAGCATTGCACAAGTGGCAATAATCTTGCAGCAGGTGATGGGTTTGTACTGGCGTGCGCCTCCGCTCTTGTGGAGGCAGCGGAACCTGCTCTTCAGTAGTCCAAACGTGCGCTCCACCACATTGCGTGTTGTTTTGTGGGCCACGTTGTATCGTCTCTCACTCTGGGTTGCTGGGTGTAGGTAGGGAGTGAGGATGAATGAACGGCATGCATATGCACTGTCGCCTGGATGAGTAAGAGGGAACCATCAGTTACATGCCTCTATACACTCTGATTTGCAGGTTTCAAGGGGCGTCACTGTTACTTACCCAGCAGGTATCCCTCTCCGAATTCTCCGGCACTCAGTCGTGTGTAGATCCCACTATTCTGGAAGATGTAAGAGTCGTGGGTGCTCCCAGGAAACTTTGCAACAATATCTGTGATGATGTTCCCTGCATCACAGATCACCTGCACATTGATGGAGTGGGTGGACTTCCTGTTCCTGTAGATGTGCTCTGTATCAGCTGGTGGACAGATTGGGATGTGTGTACCATCAATACAGCCGATGACATGGGGGAACTGTGCCATGTGATAAAAGTCTGTTTTTGTTTTCTGCAGTGCAGCCTGTGTGTTTGGGAAGCTTATGTAGTGGTGCATTCTCTGCATCATGGCATCCAGGAACTTCCTGAAGAAACGGGACAGGCAACTCTGGGATACACCACCCACCGCAGCTATCACCACCTGATAACTGCCGGATGCCAGTAGATGTAGGCTGCAGAGCACCTGCACATGTGGTGGTATGGCGTGCGCCCTTCTTGTTGGCTGGTCCAGGAGTGGGTGCAGGTCCCTTATCAGGTCCATGATGGTTTCGGGGTGTAGCCTGTACCTCTCATGTATCTCTGCATCAGTCAGCTGTAGTAGTGTGATGCGCTGTCTGTAGATTTGTTCCTCCCGTCGCCACACCCTCAGTCCTGCTGCCTGTAGACGTAGGCGCCTTGCAATGACGTACATGGCGGCCATGTTGTCCACGCTGTTGCATTTTGGGATTGCTTATGTGCATTGTTGATGGTTACCACCTGCTTTCAATCCGTGTTAATTACCGACTCTTATTTACCGATTTTCCTGGATTTCTTAATTACCGCCTGCTCCTACATGTCATTTTAAATTTTTACCACTTCATATTTACCACTTCATATTTACCGATTCGTTAATTATGTATTCGGTAAACATGAATCGGTATTTTGGAATTCGGTAACTATGAATCGGTATTTACCGCCTCATATTTACCGAAAAGTGGTTTTTGGACTCCTACATCTCACTTGTCTGAATACCGGTCGGTAACGGCATATTTACCGAAAATCGGCCGTTACCGACCGGTATTTCGCTACCTACATGAGGCCCTTAGTCTTTTAAACAATCACTTATAGAAACACATACTTAATCATACAGGAACTCTTTCAATCTCTCACTCTCACATATACTCACTTATATACACCAATAGTAACATATACTAGTTTAAAACATATGTATTTACTCATAAAGACACTATTTAGACAGTCATTCACTCACTAACACACCCATACACACACTCATCCACCCATACAGTCCTGCACACATGCTGTCTTCAACACATACAACCAGTGAGTCACTCATTCATGCACCTATGCACTACGTAATACCCCCCACCGAACCATGCAGACACTCAGACTGATACTCAAAAAACCACCTAATATCCTATATAAACACCCATGTAGCTACTCACCAACCCATGCAGCCACTTATACACAAAGTGAGAGACTGATACAGATAAATACATATTTAAACATTACTCAGTAAGCCATATATTCACTAAGATACACTTAATCAGTCATCATCATCATCATCGTCACTTTATTCGGTTATAAAATGCAATAACCATCAAAGTACATTGTTAAAAAAAAAAAAGAATAATTTACAACATTAAAATCCTTATCAAACATGAGTGTTTTGCAGGTCACATAATCATTGTTTTCCTACATCTAAAAACATTGTTAAGAAATACAGTAACAGAAGCGATGACAAATTCATTCTCTAAAAATTGCAAAGCTAAAAGGGCGGGGCGACAGCGTCTCAAACCAAAGGACTTTAAAACTGGTGCAATCCATCTCTTTCTTGGTACTTCATAATATTTACAAAATAAAATAATATGAATAGTGGATTGCATAGAGGTACCATCACAGGGGCATTTACACAATTGTCTAGACCAGTCGTTCATCATGGGGAAACTTAGGAGTCTAAATATCAAATTAAATCTGAAACGGGTCAACAGAAGGCAGTCAAAGTCATAATCAGTTAATGATAAATATAGTTGAATGGTAGGTGTGGACAGGGTCAAGTAATGGGCTTGAGCAGTGGGTTTTTTCATTTCAACGGCTGTTCTTTTTTCACCCAAATAGTCCATACAACAGGTCTTAAGCTCTTTCCTGGAGATGGTGCACATAGCATTGGGATCTATGTAGTATTCAGTATGTCCTATATCTGACATGAATTTTTTCACATATTCCAGCCACCTAATGAATTTGGCACCGTCGGATTTCAGTGCATCGGTCAGTAGGTAACGATTAAATCCTGTTTCCTCTGACATCCAGATTCTGTGCCATAAAAGAATGGGTTGGATTTTAATAATATCTTTCAAATATGGAATACCCAGTTCCATGTGTACTATATAAGTTGAGGTGCTTTGGGGTACTGCTAAAAGAAACTTCAGAAACATATTTTCCTCAATCTGCATGATCTTTGTGTCAGCATAACCCCAAACACCTGCTCCGTAGGTGACAATGGAGACACATTTGGCTTTATAAATGTGTATCAGTTCAGCCGGTGGACGCTTACCTAATTTTCGGCTGAAGTTAGACAGGGCCGCTAATGCCCTGATGAACAACAGACGTCTACTCTTGATCGCCTCGGTCCAGCTTCCTGTCCTCTCAAATAAGATCCCTAGATAGGAGAATGTTTTTGTTTGCTCAATTGGACTGGTGTTAATAAATATGGTCTTAGCCTTTCTATTTGTCCCTGCTCCACAGTTCATAGTATAAGTCTTTGTGCAATTTATAGACAGTCCCAAGTTTGACATGAAGCCAGTAAAAGAATTAACTACCTTTTGAAGTGCAAGTGGGGTACAGGCCATTAAAACAGCATCATCTGCGTACATAAGTGCTGGGATGGAGCGCTTAGCTACCTTGGGTAGGTCCCTACACTCTTTAATTAAAACAGATTCTAGACCATTTATATATAACGTGAAGAGAAATGGGGCAAGGACGCAGCCCTGCCTCACCCCTTTCTCAATTCCAAAGTGCCTCATGCATTCGCCATTCCTTCCATATCTTACCTTAGCCCTGGCTCCTGAGTAGAGTTCCCTTAAAAAAGCAATAATTAAAAAATCTACGCCAAGCCCTTCTAAAATCAGCCACAGCTTATCGTGCATGACGCAGTCGAAAGCTGCCATTAGGTCGACAAAGGTCATGAAAAATCTACTCTTTTTTGCCTTGGTATATTTTTCCATCATAATGTGGAGGTTCAGCCCCTGTTCAACTGTGCCCAAACCCTCGCGAAATCCATATTGGAGGTCACTAATAATGTCTTGTTCTTCGGCCCAGGTCTGCAATCTGTTAAGTAAAACCCGGCCTATAATCTTGGTAGTAGAGTCCAACAGCGATATCGGACGATAGCAAGCTGGGTTCGATCTGTCACCCTTTTTAAAAATAGGTACAATCAAAGATTCGTACCAAGTTGGTAAAAAAGCACAATTACAGGCATTAGAAACCTGAGTTAAAAGAGGACCCCATAAAGCTGTATTAGATTTAAAGAGGTCCGCAGGAATGCCGTCTGGGCCTGGGGCTTTACCAGAGGGGCTAGAATCGATGGCTACAATAATTTCATTTAGAGTAAAATTCATTTTAAAATCATGTACTATGTCCGGGGTATTGGATGTGAGGCCTTGCTCCTCTAGTGTTGGGTTATTATACTGGTTGGAATAGTGTTTGACCCATTCAGATTCCGAAATGGCAACCTCCATTACCGCTGATTCCTTATCTGCCATAAAAGGTGAGTTCACCACTTTCCAGAAGGCAGAAAAATCACGACTATCTGCAGCATCACGTAATGCCCGCCAGGTGTTTTGTTTTAGGGTAGACTTAGCATTTTTAAGAGCATTTTTATAATTGCGTCTTGCCTCCCTTATATGTTCAGTGTTTTTAACTGTTGCATGAATACAATTTTTAAGATAGGTATATGCTTTTGAGCATTCAGCATTAAACCAACCTTGTTTGCTTCTCGGTGTCCTGTTGTTTTTAGCAGATAGTGAGTCTTTAATATATTTAGAGATTATCAAAAAGTTTTCCCTAATCTCATTGCTAGGTGTGGTCTCATCAAGACATTTAAAAAACATACTTTTACAGTTAGTAACAATATTTGAAATGAGTTCATTAGTATTTACATTGGACCATTTCAATGCATACCCATTTTGTCTAATGCCGACAATGTGGTCAACATTGTCAGCAACAGTTGATCTAGCGTTAGTGCTTTGATTAAGCATAGTTACATCAACACTGAGGGGGAAATGATCACTTAAGGCTATTTCGTATGTCATAAAATTGTTGATAAAAGAGGAGTATCTGCATGAAGACAAAATAAAATCAATTGTAGATGTTAGGCCTCGAGCATGAAAAGTAGGGGTAAAAGGAATCAAAGGGGAACACAATCTATTGGCAAACCCTAAATCAAGGGTAAACATTATGTCATTTAAAGCATCCCCATATAATGTATGCGGGAAATGGGCAAAACTATCCCCATTGCCATACGTTAACCCACAGACATCGTCATCTACACGTTTACAAAATGGAGAATTAAAATCCCCACCCCAAATCACAAACACCTCCTTCTTTAATCGAGTAATTAGTGTGTGGAGAGAGCTACTCAATGACCTCATGATATCTAAAACCAAAGCCGGTGACATATTATTATAAAAATTTACAATTACTAGACAAAGAGTACTATCTAGATGGAGGGTCACTATATGATAATGGGGATCAGTAGAAATGAATTCAGTTTTTACAACAGTAAGATAATTGGAAACATATGTGGACAGGCCCCCCTTGGCTCTGCCGGATGTTGTTGCAGTGGCTGGCGTATAAAATGTTTTATAACCATTGATATGTAGGGGGTCTTGCATCCAAGTTTCTTGTAGGTTAATTATTTTAAAATTATCAATGAACTCAGTCCATAGGGGATTATCCACCTTTGATTTTAGCCCTGCAATGTTCCAAAATAATAGTTTGCTCTGGACCTCTAGACCTCTTCCATGATCATTAGTCCCTGCTTTATTGTCTTGAGGTTGCGACGGACCAATGTGTCGTGCTGGCTTGAGGACTCCCTCCATGGTACTGGTAGCCATCAGATCTCGCTCTACGCCTCATCTGAGGTGATGATGGTTGGTGAATCAGGGTGGCTCTTTCTGGCCACCCGATCCTTGGTATTGGATATATCTATGCGGGGAAATTCTTCCATTTGTTGTCAGTCAACTAAATTAAGATTTGAAAGAGTTTCAAATCGATTTTGAACAGGGACATTAAATCGACTAGACGGGCCCAGTGTAAGGGTTTCCCTAGTATGGGCAGTTTTGCTAAGACTGGCAGGATGGTAAATAAAGCCTAGTGGCACCAGATTAATGCCCTGGGTGATGGTTGAAGAGTGTCCCGCTCTGTACAAAATTTCGCGGACCAAATTTGGGGTTTTAAATGATAAAATCACACAGTCCCCCCTCGTTTGCTTCTGGCCTTTACCAATCCACGGTGCCCTTCTAGCCAGCTTAAAATCATCATACAACCTTTCTGTGAGGCCAGTTCTACAACCTAACCAATGTAGTGACTTGTTTCTTAGGCTCTCCCACGATTCCGTGGTCCCCTTTGGGAGGCTCGGTACATTTGTTAGCACAGCTACATATGGGGTGACTGCTGGTGGCAGATCCGGGTTATTTTTGCATTGATCATCTACATGACCCTGCCCAGTGATAATAAGGGAGTGTTTTGGGCCCCGGACGTTTGTGGGCATGGTTAGGGAATGGGTAGTTGGATTAGTCTCTGGATTAGGAGAGGGGTTGTGCGCTAGCCTACGTTGGGAGTCTCTAGTCTGTTCCTCATTACTGACAAACATAGTACCAACCGATTGGCAGTTTTCTCTCATTTCGCTACTTGCCCTCTTAGATTTGTGCATATCTAATAAGCCCTTGGAGAGTTGTTGAGTGTTGCTAAGACTGGTATGTACTAAGTCTTCTAGCTTCCCAATCCTATTAGTTAAATTGTCTAATGTTATTCTAATGAAAGCATCCAGAGAGTCCAATTTATCGTTCGTCTTAATTACCTCCTTTTCAATGTGAGCGTTCATGGAACCTTGTTGCTTGCCCCTATCCCCTAATTTATGCAGGGCTGGCGGAGGTGCCTTTTTATAAGTCTTTTTTCGCAGCATCGGTTGCGGTAATACCATCGGTACACTTAAATTCCCCACAGATTTTGGGGTGGGGGCAGGATTTCTGGCTCGCTTCGGGGGTGGTTGACCTTCCTGCTCACGATCACTTTCTATAATGTGGTCTGATATGTTCACACTGCACCCGTTATTAATGGTGTTAACTGATACGGGTACAGCTGAGGTGTCAGAACACCCCTGAATAATATTATCTACTGTTGGGTTTGTGGTGGGATCTAGGATGGCCGTACTTATCGACTC
Source organism: Triturus cristatus (assembly GCF_964204655.1). NCBI lineage: Eukaryota > Metazoa > Chordata > Amphibia > Caudata > Salamandridae > Triturus > Triturus cristatus. The sequence continues at coordinate 1,143,761,755 of NC_140589.1, forward strand.
CTCAACCGTTAAAATCTGTTGCTCAATTACTCCCACTGCCCCAGTTAGATAAGTAAGTAATGTCTGACGTGACCGCGTCTGTGGGTTCGATTGTCTATTAGCATTATGGGGAGCGGTTTGTGCCTTACGTTTTCCCATATCTATGACACTCCAGCCTCACGGTGCACTGCGCTTTACCCTCCCTCCTTTGATAGTTATGACAGTTAGGGGACAGATCACAAACACAATCAGTACGTAATGGCTAAAAGCACAAATACGAGGGTGTAACAGTAACGAAGTCCACGCACACAGTACCTTACAGGCTCAAGGGTCGTGGCCCAGTCCAGTCTACTACAGTCTATGACGGGCTAAGACGGCCCCGTCTTGGCCCGGTCTTCGCCCGGGCACGCCTGCGCGCGTCCCGCGGCGCTGGACCGCGTCCGTAGTTTTAACGTCCCTCCAGGGACCGGCGGCAAAGTGCTTAGTGCGTCAGCAGCAGGGCCAGGGCTCAGGGTAAAGTGCGAAGTGCCAGGTGATCTCAAGCGGTCTCCCGCCGATGCGGGACCGCGTCCGTAGTTTTAACGTCCCTCCAGGGACCGGCGGCAAAGTGCTCAGTACGTCAGCAGCAGGGCCAGGGCTCAGGGTAAAGTGCGAAGTGCCAGGTGATCTCAAGCGGTCTCCTGCCGATGCGGGACCGCGTCCGTAGTTTTAACGTCCCTCCAGGGACCGGCGGCAAAGTGCTCAGTGCGTCAGCAGCAGGGCCAGGGCTCAGGGTAAAGTGCGAAGTGCCAGGTGATCTCAAGCGGTCTCCCGCCGATGCGGGACCGCGTCCGTAGTTTTAACGTCCCTCCAGGGACCGGCGGCAAAGTGCTCAGTGCGTCAGCAGCAGGGCCAGGGCTCAGGGTAAAGTGCGAAGTGCCAGGTGATCTCAAGCGGTCTCCCGCCGATGCGGGACCGCGTCCGTAGTTTTAACGTCCCTCCAGGGACCGGCGGCAAAGTGCTCAGTGCGTCAGCAGCAGGGCCAGGGCTCAGGGTAAAGTGCGAAGTGCCAGGTGATCTCAAGCGGTCTCCCGCCGATGCGGGACCGCGTCTGTAGTTTTAACGTCCCTCCAGGGACCGGCGGCAAAGTGCTCAGTACGTCAGCAGCAGGGCCAGGGCTCAGGGTAAAGTGCGAAGTGCCAGGTGATCTCAAGCGGTCTCCCTTAATCAGTCAGTTATACAATCAATTTTTCAAAAACAAATCATCCATTTAGACACTTATATACCCATTTATTCTTCCATCGTCCGTGAGATATACATATATAAAACATATTTAATTTTCAGAAAAATACACATTCACTGGATGATGTCATCAGTGATGTCATTTGAGATGTCATCAGTGATGTCATGAGTGATGTCACTGACCATGTCATGAGTGATGTAATATGTGACGTCATCAGCAGTGGATTGCGGGTGCGCGAGTTATAGTTAGCTTAACTAACTATAACGGGGGAATTTCATTGGTTTTTTACGAGTGAAATGTCCAGCTAACTATAACGTGTGTGAAACCTATGGTTTTTTCACTGAATTTGCAAGGTTTTTTAAATGCTAATTCCTAACTATAACGTGTGTGAAACCCATGGTTTTTTCACTGAATATATATATATATATATATATATTTTTTTTTTTTCTTCCACGATAACACCAATACCACGCCGCACTACTTCCTGGATGGGTGCTGCCATGGACGTAGGTGAATCCGTCGGTAAATTTCTCCAAGTGTTTTTTGTCGTAGACACAAACGTGGCGCACACACTTTGATTATCTTTCAAGTTTTTTTATTCCGCTCCAATGGCAGACAAACGCGTTTCGGCCATGCTGGCCTTTGTCAATGTCAATGCACACAATGTTTGCACTGAATAAATGAACATTGTTCAACCCACGTCATCTCGAATTGAAATGAAAAGAGGACTGTGACATTCAGAAAACTCTTTCAAAAGCAGATCTAAATAGCTGCCATTTTGAACTAGTAAGGAGATGTTATATTCCTATGACTAGAGTTCTAAAAACATATATGCACATACATATACAGCAAGCATATCGTTTCTTTTTTTTGCAGAGTAATTCCTAAATTAATTGGAATACCCTTCTTCACAAAATTACGCCCTGAATGGGCGGAAACATATATGTGCAAAAACAAATACAACAAACATTTCATTCATGTTTTACAGGGTTATTCCTTAGTTAATTGGAATAGCCCTCCTTCATAATATTTCACCCTAAATGGGCTAAGGATATGTTGCATTTTGTTCCCTAGGGATATTCTATCTCATTATTTCGTGTCCCTATAAATAAAATCTAGCTCTACCTTGCTCTTCTCTATTTGAGCTAGTGCAACATAAGGAGACAAATCAATTGGTTTTGTTTTCTAAGACTACAGTTTGACCCTCCACCAGTCCTCCCCGAGCCAGCTAGTTGCCAGCTGTACTTCAGTATCATTGGTATGTACATAGAATCTACCTGCCATCATAATATGTAATGGTCCTTGAGTATTTGTAAACTTTTATTGGTGACTACCAGGTCGGGTACCTATAGTAAGTTCCAGGCTGATAGGCGACTTTACTTTAATGTGATCCATAGTATATATTATGTGGCAGCTCATGCTCTTTTATGCATCATTGCACTACAATAGCTAAATGCCATTGAATACATGGTTAAGAAACAAAAACAGGTGATATGAAAGGTTTTAATGATGGATAATTGAGGTTAGATAGTCCAAATATTGACAGAAGAGCATGAGGGATAGGATAGAGCCCTATGAAGAACCCTTGTTTAATTTAGGTCGAGTTTGAGTGGAACGTTCTGAGTTTGATTAGCTGTGAGTGATTGCTGAGCTATGAGAACCATTTCAGCATTGTGTCTTCAATGCCCATCCGTGAATTTATGGTGCTTCAAATAATGTCATGGTTGACCGTGCTGAATGCTGTAAAGGCATATGAGTAGGTAAAAGTCCCCTTTATTTAGCATTAGGAAAATGTCATCACTGACATTGAGCATGGATGATTCTGTGCTGAAGCCTATCCTGGACCATGACTGAAAAATTTGTAGTAGCTCCTATTCCTTGATATGTTGGTTGAGGTGTGACAGCATTCGATTTTGGGGGATTTTGTCAGAAATTGGAAGCTGGCGACAGGGGGGACATTTTAAATGACTACATAATCTGCTCCCAGTTTCTTGAGGAGTTTGGGATCTGTCCTAGCTTCAAGCAATCTAGGACTGCACCCTTGTACAGTGATGTGTTAATTATTTTGGTCCAAAGAGGGGAAATGTGGTGAGTGACTTCCTTGATTAACCATTAAAGGATGGGGTCTGATCTCTGCATACCATGTTGTCTATGAATTTGGTGAGATCATCTTCTGTGAGTGTTTCAAATTTGTTACAGGATATGTGGTTCTTCTTGGTTAACACTGGAAGTGGGGGCAAGGGGTTGGGGGGGATTATGAAAGGCAACTGTTATGTTGTGATCGATTATAGTGGTGTGGTGTGGCACTGAGGGCTTTAATATGGGAATATTAATTAGGGAGTGGTCAATGTTTGCAATCTTGCCAGCAAAGTAGTTGGAGAAGACTTTGTAGCTCTCAACTATGGGTTTTAGTATTGGGATGGTGGGTGGGGATATTTGTTGCTTAATAATTTTGAATAGCTTGTTTGGACGTTTTCTGGCCTTGTTTAGTTGGGAATGGATAACGATGGATTTTATTTTGAAGCTGTATGTTTTGATCCTCTTTCTTTCATATCATAGCAGAGTAAGGTGTGAGCTCATAGGGTTGCTTTTCTATCTTTCTTCTGGCATTCTGAGTTGTCTTCTCTCCTCATTTAATTACTTATTGAACCAGGAGGAGGATGCCCTATCCCTTTGCCTCTTGAGTTTTAAAGGATCTACTTGCTTAAGAATGCCTGACATGGTTTTATTGTAGTGTGAGGTTAGTTCATTTACTGTGGGCAGATCGTCCAATGTCTTAAGGGAAGAGATCTTTTTAGCTACTAGTTAATCAGTGTTGATTTGCTTTGTATTTCTGGCCCAATGTGTTGGTCTGTATTTCTGGCCTTCGACAGATGTAAGGTGGGTTAGGACGATGTGCTGGTCTAACCAGTCCACGGGTAACATAGATTCTATGCAAATGGTGTCTTCTTTAGCAATACCTATGTTTATGGTGACCCGATCACATGAGTTGGGCTTTTGCAGAGTCGTAATGGGTTTTTGGTGGCGAGAAAGTGTCAAAGATGTGTTATCAGGGGGGAACAACCTTTACAACGCAACTTTTACAACGCACTACACTTACAACGCATTTTTTACAACGCAACATCCACTACAACGCATTCCATTACAAAGCATGACACTACAACGCATTTTTAAAAACTACCTTTACAACGCATTCCATTACATCGCATACTACCTTTACAACGCATACCATTACAACGCATAATATTACACTACACTATCCAACACTTACCCTACTGTTGCACCCCCTGGAGTTAGAATAGTAATTTTTACCCCTATACTATCCAACACTTACCCTACTGATGCACCCCCTGGAGTTAGAATAGTAATTGTTACCCCTATACTATCCAACACTTACCCTACTGTTGCACCCCCTGGAGTTAGAATAGTAATTTTTACCCCTATACTATCCAACACTTACCCTACTGATGCACCCCCTGGAGTTAGAATAGTAATTTTTACCCCTATACTATCCAACACTTACCCTACTGTTGCACCCCCTGGAGTTAGAATAGTAATGTTTACCCCTATACTATCCAACACTTACCCTACTGTTGCACCCCCTGGAGTTAGAATAGTAATTTTTACCCCTATACTATCCAACACTTACCCTACTGTTGCACCCCCTGGAGTTAGAATAGCAATTTTTACCCCTATACTATCCAACACGTTCCCTACTGTTGCACCCCCTGGAGTTAGAATAGCAATTTTTACCCCTATACTATCCAACACTTACCCTACTGTTGCACCCCCTGGAGTTAGAATAGTAATTTTTACCCCTATACTATCCAACACTTACCCTACTGTTGCACCCCCTGGAGTTAGAATAGTAATTTTTACTCCTATACTATCCAACACTTACCCTACTGTTGCACCCCCTGGAGTTAGATTAGTAATTTTTACCCCTATACTATCCAACACTTACCCTACTGTTGCACCCCCTGGAGTTAGAATAGTAATTTTTACCCCTATACTATCCAATACTTACCTTAAATGCAATTTAATATTATGCGTTGTAATGGTATGCGTTGTAAAGGTAGTATGCGATGTAATGGAATGCGTTGTAAAGGTAGTTTTTAAAAATGCGTTGTAGTGTCATGCTATGTAATGGAATGCGTTGTAGTGGATGTTGCGTTGTAAAAAATGCGTTGTAAGTGCATGCGTTGTAAAAGTGTGCGTTGTAACGACATACATCCGTTATCAGGGAATTGTAGGTTGCATTTCAATGTAATATAGAAGTCACCTAGGAATATGTTGTTTATGGGGACATGGAATTGTTTTGTGATGAGATTATTTAACTGTTCCTCAGAGAGTTGAATGTCACCTGGAGGCTGGAAAATGAAATGGAGTTTAGTTGGTGTTGCACCCTTAGAGACAAGTTAGACCCCAAGGCATTCAAAGGAGGAGTAATCTTCTGTCTTGACTACAATATTGATTTGTAGAGAGTTTCTATCAAAGACCATCACACCAACTCTATTACAGCCTTCTTGGGTCAAGGTTTTCTATGGAGAAGTTGGTAAGAACAAAGATGTCAGTTAAGGGGAGGAGATGTTGTTCAGCCAGGTTTCAGTCAGGAATGTGATATCAGCCTTGTGTTACATAATCTTTGTATTTTTGTGTTGTGTTTCATAACTGATCTGTAGTTCTGGGGGATGCATTTGAGCTTGGATTTAGTGGTTTGGATTGAACGTTCTGTGATAATCAGTATGTTCATTTGGAAGCTAGTTGTGCTTATCTTGCTTTGCTGGACCTGCCTTTGACTGTTGAGTATAATAATCTCTTTATCATATGTATGTATTGTGGTGGAGTATTTATGGCGGCTGGGATGTAGGAGGTAAGATTTGTTTTTTCTTGGGTGGGTGAGACCGTTATTGGTCCCGGTAGATCAGGTGCTTCTGTTAAATAGAGGGATAGTGGACCATCTCTGTTGGCCCGTAATAAGTTTAATGCTGACAATTATTTACTCTTCAGTTTCATTGTACTTGTGTATTGTACACATTTTGGTGGAAAAGTTAGTTGAGGAATCTTCTGTTTCCTTTATTAGGATGTCTAGTTTGTTTACTGTGTTGTTGAGGATTTGGAATAGTAGAGTGGGTGGATGGTGTATTAGGGGAATGAGATGGGGCAATGGGAGGTGGTGAAGTGTCAGAGGTTAATAGGGGGTGGGGTATGGGAGAGAAATGAGTTTTGTGAGACAGGGAATTCTTATAGGTAGCATTGTAGAGGGTTGATAGAGAAGAATGAAAAGGTTGGGTAAGTCTTGGGAGAGAGGAGTAAAAAGGTTATGGGAGTACTGGCTGCAGTGAGGGTTGGGGTGGAGAGAAGTGAAGTGAATTGTCTAGAGTAACCTTGGGTCAGATGGTGAGTAGATGTCAGATGGGTATGTGACATAGTGCGATTGTCAGTAAGTGGGTGATAAGGGGTGGTATTTTGTTTGATTGAGGGATTTTTGGGAGGTCCAAGTAGGGAAGTATCTGTGTAAACAGTTATAGCAGAGGTGGATTGTGGCTGCAAGTAGAGAGGTTGATTGAGACCAGTCTTTGGAAACCAGGGAGGGTTGGGAGTGTAGGGATTGGCAAATTCTATGGTGTTGATAGTGTCATGCATCAATTTGGGTGAGTATGTAGAGCCATAGAGATTATCAAGGTCAGTAGTATCAGGCTTGTGGGTCAACACAGTTGGCTTTTTGGGAGGTAGGTCTGGGGGAGGCTATTTTAGATGGTTGTAATGTTTGTTGGTGTGTTGGGGCCAATAGGGGGTTTGTAAGTTGAGGGAGCATAAAGAAAGAATGTTTGAGGAGGAGACTGGTTGGTGGTGGAGAGTTGTTCATAGTTGGTATAAGGTTGGGGGTGTAGGGATAGGAAAGAGTAGGATGTGGGTGAGGTCAGCGGGGTGGAAAAAGGTGTGTAACTGGTGGGGGCCATGTTAGTGAAACTGGAGATATTGGAGAAGCTTTTGAAGAAAGGAATGGTGCCAGACAGCAGACTCAGCAGATAGTGGCCTATCTGGAGTAGTCAGTGGTGTCAAGGGGTAAGCCTGGGGTAAGACTGGGGCATGAGGACCAGAGAGTTTAGGCTGTGGGTAGGGGTAAAAGAGGATCGCATGTCAGTTGGGTACGAAGGTTGGTTTGGGTGGTTGGTGTGGTGTGTAATCAGGGGGTATGTAGGTGGGTGTGGTTGAGGAGGGGGAGAATACAGGGGAAGGGAGTCAGTAGAGTGTTGGCTGGCAGGAGTGGTGGGTGGATACATGAAGCAGGAAAGGGGAATGGTGGATGGTTTAGGCTGCAGGAGTGTCTGGATGTCAGGGCACCGCACAGCGTGGGAAAATAGAGTTCTTAGATTTTGATATTGCCCTTCGATGCTAGAACCAGGATATTGTTCTTTCTGTAAATGTATATAGAGACTTCATCTCTGAAGTTCATGAATAGTAAATTATTGAGCTTCAACCATTTGGGATTTTGGTAAGTTTTGATACACATAGTTATGGTGACCTAAGAAAGATGTGAATATTGATGCAGTGGTATCAAAGACGATCTTCTTGGTCTTAAAGATCTGCATCCATAAGGCATTGGAAAATGACTCAATTTACTTCAATGCATTCATTGGCACAATTTTCCTTAACAACTGGATTGTTTTGCAAATTCTTCTGACTATACTAGCCTCTCCTGCCAGTGGAGGAAGACGTTTCTCCTACTTGAAGCTAATAAAACTTTTTTCTCGAACATGAGCAAAGAGAGGCAATACTTTACATTGAAAATGACATCACATAAAATATAAATTCTTTCCACTGACAAATGAATTTGCTAACAAACAAAAGAGAAAACTAAACATTCAATGATACATCTGCAGTGGACCGAAAGATCAATGTATTATTTTTGAAAGGTATATAATTGTATTTATGATGTTTATTTAGTCCCGAAATGAAAACATTTTAAAAATTAATTTTGCGCGTCTTAGCAGCTCTTAGCTGCTTTTTTGAGAATTAAACTACTGTGGTTTTATAACATGCATTATAAACAGGAAACACCACATGGGTCAGCGTTTGTCATATTGGGGTTAATAATTGTATGAACAAGGGTGTCGTCTGCGTAACTTGCTGAGCTTTTTTCGAACGTGGAGCCTTTCATCTCCTCACAGCCTCTCTTCATACACTTTGACCATCTGTTTTGTCACCGGAATGGCTCTTCCCGTGTATATTATTCAATCCGGAGCTGTGGCTGTGAGTTTCTCTTCAGATGCGAGCGGCCGGCATTTCCCTAACGTGCTGCTCATATTTCATGGCTCCCTGCTGTGATATACTGACGTTTCTCCCATAAAACGCTCAATAACGATTTTTCATAACTTTGCACTTTCTATTCAGATGGCTCTTCAACACAAGACATGCGGACTGTATGTTTCTATACTTATTCTGGCATTTTTTTTACTGAACTCTCTTCATTCAATGCTAATCACTATGTCCAAATGCTGCTGTATTTTTCCTGTATTTTGTCATCAAATATTGCTCAACATTTCTCCCGGCTTTCTCCTGCATTTTCAATATTTCTTCATGTTGGAATTTCGATTGTTTGTACACCTTCTATGTTCCTGATGTTATTTCTCTGCTCAAGCTAGAAACTTTTATCATTTTCCTTCATTCTGGAGAGTATTGCGTTTCACTTAAGGCCATTTGTATATCACAGCGTGCTGTTAATTTAGTATATGGGCAAGTTTAGACCATTTCAATAGATAACACATCACCCTCTACACTGGACTAAAATGGGCAGTGAAATTCTTGCTACTTCTAAGCATTCTTCCTCTGGCACTCCTGGCACTAAACCAAAGCTGGTGAAAAATTACCCCTCCTCACCCATTATGTCGTCTCATAATCCTGTTCTTGATACTATACTTGATGAGGTAAGAGGCCTAAAATCCTTCATGAATGCCACTGACAAAAAGCTTCAGCAAATTGTGATCAAATGGATTACCATGGAAGCTAAACTGTTTGACATGGAGCAATGCATAAGTGATCTACAGGATGCTACGACCAGGATTCCTCTTCTAGAACAAGATATCCAAAAGCTCAAACTACATACTGAGGCCCTTAAAATTAGAAACAAACATAATAATATTTGTTGATATGACCTTGCGGAAACTTTTGAGAGTCCTGACCTTCTTACTTTCCTGAAAAAGTTATTGCTTGAACTTTTAGACCTTTACATGACCCACATCTGAACATTCAACGTGCCTATCTCCTTGGCCGGCTTCAACCTCATTCTACTAGACCTAGAGAAATTATAATGTTATTTCTGGAATTTACAGATTTGACCTGTGTTTTGAGGACAGCAAAAGAAAAAAGTTGTCCTTTGTGGTCTGTCACAAAATCTACATATCTCAAGATCTCTCCAATACCACTAATGCTAAAAGGACAGAAGTCCTTGCTTAACGTCCTCAAATGAGACATTTATATATTCGTAATGGCATTTTACATCCGTGCTTATGTAAAATTACTTATGAAGGCACCACACAATCTTTTGAGGATCCTGTCAAACTAAAATCTTTTATCCAAAGTATTTCACCTTATTCTATGAATAATTTTGCCCATCTCTCTTAAATTACATGCTCTACTTATATATATATATATCATCTACTTTTATTTGTATTTTTCTATAAGTCTTCTGTATGGCTGTTTTTTCTGATAAATTTCATTCTTTTTCTCCCTGCTGCTCTTCTTGTTCTTGCTTCTGTCACATCTCATGCTCTCTTCTTATGCTCTTAATTTCAGAACTGGATCTTCTCCCTTGATCTATTTTTTCATCTTAATATCCTTTCCTCATTACTTCTTTTCATTATTTTTGTTCTTCTTTTTTGGTGATTGCTTTAACGTCATGTTATATATTTGTTAATAAAGGGTGTTTTTTTTAATTATTTCAGTGTCTCCGCAGCTTGTCACTGCTGTTCCTGTTTCCCTCATCCTAATGCCCAAAATGTTTAACATTTTCTCATAGAATGTTCGTGGACTGGGATTCCTGTCAAAAGACAAAAGGTACTTTCTCATTTTTCTAGATTCTCTTGATATGTTACTTTTTTGCAAGAAACTCACTGTAATGATGTTGAATCTCTAAAGTTAAAACTGCAATGGTTAGGGCAAGTTGTTAATTCTCCGGCTATTAATCGTAAAGGTGATGTTGCCATTCTTTTTAATAAATTGTTGCATGCACAAATTATATTGACTCAATGCGATAATGATGGATGATGGGTATTGGCTACAGTTGTAATTCATGGTTCTGTTAAACCTGATACAGAGTTTTGGAACAACATCAAGATAACATTGGTTTCCATTGATAATCCTAACATTATTGTTGCAGGAGACTTCAATGAATAGGTAAATCCTTTTACTGATAGGAAATCCAAATGTAAATTAAATGCTGACAAATCCTATAAAGCATTTCAATCTGACAATATTATTTGTCCATTATTTGATGTTTGCAAAACATATTACCCTGATACTTGGGAATTTATGTTTTTTCCCAATGTGCATCACACAGCTCCAGAATTTACTATATTCTGGTAACTAAACCTTCACTTCCTTCCATACAATCCTCAAAAATAGGCTCCCTTTTATCTCAGACCATGCACCTGTTTTCTCTTCCTTTGATTCATCTCTAAATAATTCTAAACTGGTCTTTGGAAATGTAATACTTTTCTTTATCAGATAATACTTTCTTTTCAGAAGCAACTACTTTTATTGTTGAGTTTCTTTAAAATGTAACCCACCTCTAGACACATCTATTTCTAATACTTGGGATGCTTTTAAGGCCTCTTTTTATGCTTTCACCATAGCCTACTCGGCAAAAAGGAAAAAAATATCTCATACCAAATATACTACATTACCAACCACAACAAATTAGAACAGAACATACATATTTTTCCTCTAAATCTTCTTTTCTACATGAGTTGATTAAAGCCATATCTGCCAATAATAAAATTGCCTCCATTGATCCTTGTAATATCCTCCTTAAAGTAAAATCTAAATACCATGGAGGTCAAAACAGAGAGGGCAAGATGGTTGTCAATTATTTAAAAATTAAATCTGAACATAAAAACCTTGGACCAATTTGAAATTAACTCATCAACAAAATTGCATCCACTGATACTAACATTTCTAACACTTTCCAAGAATATTATCAAACATTGTATTCAAATGATATCAATCCTTTAGAACATAATATACATACTTTTTTCAATGGTCTCCCTATGCTTCTTCCTATGCCTGACATATATGACTTATTAGAAGCTGAAATAACTATTCAGGAGATTATAGATGCCATCAAATCCTTCAAAAAATCTAAAGCTCTTTGTCCAAATGGTTCTTCAATTGAACTTTTCTCTTCTTTTTCTTCAATTTTTGCCCAAAATTACTTGAACTTTTTCAGTCTTTTCTTTTGGAATCTAGGGCCACCAGATCCTTTCTAGAAGCAGTGATGGTCCTTATTCCCAAACCCAATAATGACCATATCCTTTGTAAAAATTACCATCCTATATTATTAATCAATTATGATAGCAACATATTTGTCAAACGTTTGGCATACTGCCTTTAGAATATTGTTCCTTTACTTGTGAAATCTGACCAATCTAGTTTTGTTAAGGGCAGTCTTGCTGCAGACAATGCTATAATGTTTTGAAATGTTCTTGTATTTGGTAAAAAATACCATTCTTCACTTGCTGCACTGTCTATTGATGCCGAAAAGGCTTTTGGCCATATCAAACTAGCTTTTTATATTTACTACTCCCCGTTGGTATGGTTTTGACCCTAACTTTATGTCACTTGTAACATTTTTATATTCAGATCCCGTGCCAGTGTTTTTGTTAATGGTGGTTTTTCCCAGTATTTTCAGTTACTTAGAGGTAAACGACAAGTTTGGTCTTTGTCTCCTTTGTTTTTTATTCTTTGTTTAGATCCTTTCCTCAAACGAAATCTCTGTAACACATTTATATCAGGTTTTACACATAGCTCCACTGAAATCAAGTTATCGGCTTATGCTGACAATATTTTAATTTCTATATCTAATCCCCTCTCCTCTATAACTCCTAGTTTGCACTAAATTCAATAGTATTCCAGTATCCCTGGATTTAAATTAAATGTTTCTAAAATGGAAATATTATCTTTAAATTCTTCATGTTATCAGTACATGTTTTTAATACTAACTATACCTGGTGCCTTACCAAAACAAAATATCTTGGTATTTGTTTTTCTTCTGCCATTTTGAACAAAATTAGTTACACTTTTAACATTTTAAAACTCACACTTCAGAAATGTATTTTATCATGGTCTTCACTCCATCTATCACGGTGGGGTAGATTGGATAACATTAAGATGAGGATTGTACTACGTGTCCTTTATACATTATCTATGCTACCATTTAAGATCCCCTTTTCTTATTTCCTCAAATGAATTCAATTTGGACCAAATTTCTTTGGAATAATAAGCATTTCCATATTGCTTTGGCTAAACTCAAACTTCCTAAGAACGAAGGTGGTATGTGCTTTCCTGATTTTAAGTCTTATCACTCTGCATTTTTAATTCAACAATTTTTTGCCATAACCTGCATTTGTCATGATTCTCACGCACCACGATAGATTGTATTTGAACGTTCTTCATTGAAGGATTTCTGAATTTAATGATGTAATTCATACGTTTAACTGCATCTTTATATCAAATAACCCTATACTAAAATACTCCCAACAAATATTACATACAGTATTTTCTACAGGTTTTAATTTACATCAATGCTTCCTTACTTCCTCCATTTGGCATAAAAAATCTATCAAATTTCGATGTAAGCCATTCTATTTTCAACACTGGAAAGAGAAAGGTATTATGTTTATTCATCATCTTGTACAACATAATTATGTTGTTACTTTTTCCCCATTGCAAACACAATGCAATCTACCAAGTTCATTTTTCCCCAAATATAATTTAATATTGTCTACTCATCAATTCTATTTAGCAGCAATAATTTCCCTCCAGATACTTTATCACTCACACCTGCACACCATTACAAGGCATTTCTCATGACTCTACTCCTAAGATTGCCTATTTGTATAACATGTTGTTATCCCCTATCACTGTAAGATCCAAAACTTCTATTGAACTAGTATGGGAAGCTGATTTGTCTATTTCATTTACATATCACACTTAGGAGGAATTATGTCTTAAAATATTTTAAACATCTAAAGCTGCACAAATTACACAATCTTTATTTTTTCTCTATAACAGAGCTTTCATTTCCCCTGAATATATTTCTACATTTTCTTCAACCTCCTGTCCATTATGCTGGTCTTGTTCCTCCTCCACAGACACTTTAAATCATTAAATATATTTATTTGATTTTAACCTAAAAATCATGAAAGCACATCAATATACAAAGAGAAAAGAGAAAAAAATAATCCTTTCTTCAAGTCTTCAGAATAAAATAATGCTGTGGGAAACGAAGTACATGACACATGTTTATTGGCTACAGTTCACATTGGCATCTCCCAGGACTATATATGACTTTCATTAGCAACCATGCATGCATTAGTAATTAATAAAGTGTCTAGTGCTGATACCATTATAACTTCTGCAATAAAGTTATACTAAATTTGCAATAAATACAATAAAATCAGCAATTTAAATCTATCATCAAACTAATTAAAAAATATTCATCATATTTAAAATATTGATAATGCATTTAAACCCTTCTAGGAGGTAAAATCCTACCAACGCATTGAGCGGCTCTCTCAGTGAACGATAACCATTTCATAGCAAGTGTATATTGGCTACGCTGGTGTGCTTAGTATTTTGTTCTTAACATAATGTCACCATCATTGTGTACCAAACTTCCCATTGGTTATAAAATGATGGGAGATGCATATCCTTACAACTTAAATCATGTTCCCTGCATTGTATACGCATGACAAACATGAACATGAACATGATTGTTAAAAGAATCATTTGAGGTTCAGGGTTTTCAGTGTCCTGCTCCTTAGAGTCCATGCATGTAACAAATATCTAGACAAACCAAAGACTAGGTATTCTGTGCTATCACTTTTTTGAATTCTAATGACCTCCGTAAAACAGTTAGCTGCCAGAATCCGGCAGATTGGAATTAGCCAGGTTCTTCTAGTCTGTTTGTACTTAGGGCAGAAAAATAGGAAGTGTACTTCTGTTTCTAGTGAACCTAACATGCTGGACAATTAGGCGAGATCTCAACACCATTCCAAGTACAGCAAAAACTATTGATTAGAAGAATGCTGTACCTAAATTTTAGGTATAGTGTTTTTGTAAGTGGTGGTTCAATTCGATCCAGGAAGTCTTCTTGCCGCATTTTATCTTTAATGCTCAGAAACCTGCATGTGAGTTCCCCTGCACTTCTCCTATTTAGCCCACTAACCTCCACATAACTCCAATATCTCTTTTTGAGGAGGTTTAGAGACCTTTTTTGGATGCTACCTGGGTAAAGCCATAGGTCACTCACACCCAATTTAACCAAGCATACCTTTATATGGTTGGACTACTGAACACACCCTCTGGTGTCTAATGATAATGCGTCTCGGAGGGATTCTTTCATGGGCAATGGTGAATCGTTCGACCAAATGAGCATCCAAAAAGTTAAGGGCCGGAGAGCAATCGCATGGGCGACTTTCTTCATGCCCCGATCTAAGCTCATTGGTGTCAGTGGTGCATTTTGAGGAAGTTCCAACACAGATCTCATAAATTTGATTTCTATTTTTTTAATGGGCACTATGTTGGCGTGTCCCCATAACTCCAAACCATAAAGTGTGGCTCCTATTCCCTTCGCTTGATATACTTGGGTTACTGGGGTCACCGGTCTATAAGTTGACTTTCTAAGTTTTTTAACTAGGGCAGTTCTCACCTGTTTTAGCGAGAGTTAGCTTTTTAGTGTTTGTGATGACCATGATTGTGTGTTAGTAAGCCTCACCCCTAGATAACTGAATTGTCTCACCTCCTCTAGTGTAGTTTACCCCAACTTTGTACTTCGCTTGAAGGACTTATGACGGTTGAAGACCATGAATTTAGTTTTTAAGCTATTCATTTCTAATCCATGTTCCTCGCAGCCCCTCCTGAACTAGTCCACAAAATTTTGAGGCACCGTCGGGGACCTAGAAATAAGCAGGGTGTCATCTACAAAAAGTAGTGCGGGCACCTCTTATCCTGCGAGCTTTGAGGGATCACCCCTGCAATCTATTAGTTGTTCAATCAGACCATTTATATAAAGGGTGGAGATGGTTGGTGCAAGGACACACCCTTGCCTCACTCCATGACCCACCCTAATCCGGGCTGTTAAGCCACCCTCACACCCCCATCTGGTTTGCGCATAATTATTTCAGTTCCCAATTTGATGAACTCTCTGGTTGCTTCCCAACTATCCATCGGTCCTGCATACAGGTTTGAAAAATTAGCTTCCCATGTTTGTGGGAGGATGTCCCACGAAACGGATGAAAGTCCCTGGTGGATAATGGCGCTCACCCTTATCAGTGCTAAATTAAGTCTATGGTATCTTGGAGGTGCTCAAAGGGAGAAGGGTCACCCACCCTTCCCAATTCATGATCCCTAGAGATCACACTGAATGCTAAATTGAAACCTGAGCACAACTGTAATATCACACACTACCGTGTTCTCTGCAAAACAGTACAATATCACAATATCAGGCGTTAATTTGACTCTTCTCTTTATTTTCTCTTTCGATGGTCCAGCCAACACGTGTTTCGTCGGCCGGGAGTGCCTGCGACTTCCTCAGGGCTGGAAAATAAACACAGAATTTCCTTATAATATATACAGCTCTAAGTAGTAGCTGATACTATGAGATACAGGTGGCGCCAGCAAAGATTACGCCTTGAACGTGATAAATCAGTGAACAGCAACCCAATATTGTGAGAAACACAAAGATATATTAAGATTGAGACCAAAGAAAAAATAGACCCACGTTGCTGAAACAAAGCGTGTACATGCTTCGGAGATCAAAATCAGAAATTATGAACTGCAAACTTGTGAAACCAATCCCTACATGCACCAATATAAGTGAAGGTAAGGTGATCAAAATCTGAATCCACAAAGTAACACATACCAATAGATGAATACGAGTCAGGACTAAATCTAAAAAGGTAAAAAAAGACTAGATCAAATATGTGATCACATAATTAGTCCCGAGTACCTCAGTGATCAAAGTGAAAATAAGCTACCTTGGGACCAGTAGAACTGGATCAGGAACTAAGGTGAATCTGTTTCAAGAATCATGTGTAGTAAATCTGAAATACAAATGTACTATGAGGACTGTGTCCAAACAAAATACAATGGAGGCAACCAAAATAACAATGATACTGGATCAGCTGTCATTACTATATATCATAATACTCGAATCAAGATGTCCATAACGTGTCCTCCTTCACTCCGTAATACGAAATCTGAATATATCAAACACAAGTTGCGCACCCATATGAAATCTATCAAAATATGTCCGCATCCTCTAATGGGAAGTACCGTGTAAATATAATATTTGGCCCACATGGAGGAGACCGACGTCCGGTCCATCATTAACATAAAGATAACATGTAATAGCCCTATGCACTTGCAAATATATATAAGGACAACTCACGTGCAGTCGATATCGCGACTTCCGTATCCAATATCTAAAATCTAATATGAAAATAAAGATTGCTTCAGTATATGTGCAATAACAGCCTGACTCATTTGAATATGCAACAAATATAGTCCGAGGGCGAAGCCGCCTACCTGAATAGCGGTGACGTGAGTAAGCGTCTGACTCTCGGTCCCAGTAACGACACGGAGTAGCCTAACCCGGAAATGCGAACCAAATAAATCCTTTCGTGATCCAAAAGTATGCAACGCTAACCCTCAATTCGAGTACTAGTGTAATGATAACATGGCGGCCATGATGAACGGACAATCGTCCATACGTATTGTCTGCATGTCTTGAAACAACCTAATGTAACATAACGGCTATGAGTAAAAGCCATAGTATAAGTTACACAACCTAAGGAATAATTAAATTTCTATTAAAATAAAGGATATATGAAATTAAATGTGTTACAAATGGAAAAATATTAATCCAGCGGCAAAATCGACAAATTATTATCAAGACGAAGACTACGTGAATCATAAAGTGAATACGCACACACATAGTAAAGACTATGAAATCACATGGTGCATCCCTCGCTACATTGGACGTCTATGTGGCAAAATTTGATGAATATGGAAATGTTTGAATCTATGCCATATGAAGGCACGATGGCATAATATACGGGAACTGTATGAGCTATAATAACCCAACTAGGAATATATCGAATTCACATAAATATAACGAGTGGCTGTAACAAGTCCCACTCCACTGTAAAAAGGATGAATGGCATAGGAACGCTCTGTTTCAGCAACGTGATTTGTTCTAAACTGAAAGAAGCCGTAATTAACACACATAAAAAGCTCTGCATTACTCATATCGAGACTCTATACAGGAAATAGTTGGTATACAGAGTGGACAGTGGCGATCAATTCAGCATGTAATAATGAATCAAAGTACTACTACTATCAGCATAAGAGAATTATATACATCATGGTGAAATACATATGAAATATAATTATATGAACAGATAGCAAAGGAAATACATCATACTAGGTCATATGTTGTATGGTGGATGACAAAATTAAATATATTGTCAATACAGCAAAGTTAATATCAGTCAATTGTCTGAGAATGGCACTTATATTCACGACCAGCTAATGTATCATAAATTATACAAACATGTCATCTCAATCTCCCAGAAAATAATGTAGCTCGTGATCTAAATTAAGACCATGCTCAACCGCTCTCATTTTCATAATCCAGATTGCTTCTCTACGTCTTAATTGTAGTTCTCTGTTACCACCCCTGGGGTCCATCTCGATCTTCTCAATTCCACAGAAGGTGAATGTGTTGTGTATACCCTGTGAGTTACATTCATTAATGTGAACTGCAGTGGGATATCTTGTGTCCTTATATCTGATAGCTCGGCCATGTTCACTAATTCGTTCTTTTAAAGATCGAATAGTGCTACCTATGTAGAATTTGTTGCATTTGCATTTAAGCATATACTCAACAAATTTGCTATTGCAGTTGATCATTTGTCTAATCATAAAACTTTTACCTGTAGGGTTAGTGAATTCTTTCTTCTTATCCATAGCCTTATCAGAAACCCTACCGCTCCCGCACTTGAAAAAACCCATTCAACTTCGGGATAACCAGTTGTTCAAGGGTTTACGTCTCGGATAACTAGGGCTTAATAGTGATATAATGGTATAGCCCCTCCTGTAAGAGATCAATGGAACAACAGCTATTTGTTCCTCTAGATGTTTATCTGCTCTTAATATGTGCCAGTGACGTTTCATACTATTCCTTAGTTCCCCAGAAATCTCATTATAATCAGTCACCATTCTAACTGCTTGAGATCGTTTAGTCCTAACTGGAATATCTGTGAGTGTTTCTGCTCTGTTTGTTTTTAAAATCCTGTTTCAGCTTGATTAATAGTACGTGTATCATATCCTCTGGCAGTAAAGCGTTTTTTCATTTCATCCACACAGGTTTTAAAATTCGCATCACCACTGCAGTTTCTTCTGGCTCTTACTAGTTCCCCATACGCTATGGATTCTTTTTGTTGTTTAGGATGTGCACTGTCTGCATGTAGTAGTGCATTACATGAGGTGGGCTTACGATGTAGTCTACTATGAATACGATTATTTTCAATGAATAGGACTACATCCAGAAACTCTATTTCTTTGTCACTGTAATTGGATATAACTCGTATTCCCATGTCATTGGAATTCAGAAAATCACAAAATAACTTGAGATTATCCATTGTACCCGCCCAGATCAAGATACAATCATCAATGTATCTTCCCC
This sequence comes from Triturus cristatus, assembly GCF_964204655.1. Classification (NCBI taxonomy): domain Eukaryota; kingdom Metazoa; phylum Chordata; class Amphibia; order Caudata; family Salamandridae; genus Triturus; species Triturus cristatus. The sequence goes on from NC_140589.1 coordinate 1,143,780,927, forward strand.
AATAAATGATGGAGTTACACCATGTTGTCCTTTTTGGGCCCCAGATCCACTCCTCCTCAAACCAACCCATAAAAAGATTGGCATACGAAGGAAAGAACCTGGAGCCCATAGCAACTCCTTGAGTTTGTCTGTACCATTGTTGTTTGAATACAAAAACATTGTTGTTAAGAATAAGCTTAATCATGGTAAACAACATTTCAACATGTTCCCATTGTTTAGCTGGTCTAGTGTATAGGAATTTCTCTGTAGCTTTAAGTCCTAAATCTTGTCTGATACATGTATAAAGAGATGTCACATCTAATGTTGCCAGGATCATGCCGTCTTCCCAAACCATATCTGACAAACTACCTAAGATATGCTTGGTATCTCGTATAAAGGAAGGAAGATTTTTCACTATGGGTTGTAGAAATAGATCCACATAATGTGATAAGTTTTCAGTCGGACCACCTATGCTCGAAATGATAGGTCTACCTGGTGGAAATTTTTGATTTTTATGTACTTTTGGTAAGGCATAAATGCAAGGAAACCTAGGTCTGTCAACCTTCAGATATAAATATTCATCTTGATCCATAAGTCCCTTATTACGCCATTCAATTAAAAGAGTGTTGATTCTAATCGTGAGTGATTGTATAGGGTTCTCCTTAAGTATAGTATAGCAAGTGGGGTCATCTAATTGCGATTGGATCTCCAGGTTGAAATCCCTGGTGTTCATGACCACAATATTGCCCCCCTTATCTGCTTCCCTGATGGTGATATTTGTCATTTGTGAGAGTTCCTGTAAAGCCTGTCGTTCTTTTATTGTTAGATTATCCCTATAATGCTACTTACAATTCTTTTTGGATTCCAACAGTTTGTTGAGATCTGTAGTAACTAGTTTATAAAAGACATCTATGTTTTTATCACTAGCTAGTGTCGGTGTCCATCCAGATTTACGTTTAAGTCCACTAGATAGATTAAGATCTGTTACAATATCATGATCCATAAGCAATTCCTCAATACACATGTGATCACGATCATCATCAGTCAATGATAAAAGTCATTCTGCATCCCTAATATCCTGTATGGTCGTTAACTCAGGAAAGACATCATTGGGATATGTTTTCATTGCTTTATTTAAATTTGGCATACTTGCAAAATATTTTTTCAGTTTCAGATTTCTCACAAATTTAAATAGATCTATCATTGTATTGTAGATATCGCCTCGATTATGTGGACAAAAACCCATACCTTTTTTCAGGAGGGAGGTCATATCATTTGTGAGTGTGATATCACTCAAATTAATGACCTCTACTCCCTGATGTGAACTATTCGTTAGTTCTTTTTGTCTGATGATCTCAATTTCATGCTCAGCTTTTCTTCTGCCCGACCCTCCTCTCTTACCCCTCCTGGTCTTGTTTGTACCATATCCTGACGTCGAGGCTGATCCCTGTTTCCTCTTTTTATTCTCTTTACTTCCCGTAAAAAAACGTTCTCAGTATTATTGATAGATGCTATTGATTCTGCCTCACTCTCACTGGAAGGTATTGTATTCAAAGAGGTAGAGCTCGAGCTGGCTGTTACTAAATGTTGAGGGGGTTTGGTTAAATCACTATTGTCTAAATCCACCAAATGATCATACTTCCTAGCAAATGTAAATACTCGCCCCTGTCTGTAATCAATTTCATCCCTTTTTAATCTCCTCGCCTTTCTCTGTTTAATATCATCCTGATGTTTTTTTATTATATCATTTAGGATGATATAGTTTTTATCGGTTGCCTCTTTCAAATCCAAATCTTTGATTTCCAATTCTAGTTTGCTGATTTCAATTTGTAAACTCCCCACTTTGCGATCTGCATTCTCTATAAGGATTTCCATGAACTTATTTGAGTTGGAAGTCAATTCCTTCTCCCAACTCTGAAGTAAATTCTCCTCCAAATCATCAGATGTTGGCAGAATCTGTGATCGCAGGCCTCTAGGAATTCTACCCAATTTCAAGTATTGTCTAAGTGTTGCCCGTCCCACCATTTGGAATTTTCGGCTTTTTTCAGTTTCTCAAGTTTGATGAATTTGTCTCGTAGACCCTCATTTGTACGTGGAAGGCCACCAGCTTGAAGAGAGATCCCCCACTGTATCACCTCTCGCTAGGCTGTCAAATAAATCTTCAGCCGCTTTTTCTTTATCCATGTTGTGTACTGAGGGAGCTGCCCCACCAGGTTAATCAAAAAATGTCCCACAAAATGGATGAAAGTCCCTGGTGGATAATGGCGCTCACCCTTATCAGTGCTAAATTAAGTCTATGGTATCATGGAGGTGCTCAAAGGGAGAAGGGAAACCCACCCTTCCCAATTCGTGATCCCTAGAGATCACACTCAATGCTAAATTGAAACCTGAGCACAACTGTAATATCACACACTACTGTGTTATCTGCAAAACAGTACAAAATCACAATATCAGGCGTTAGATTGACTCTTCTCTTTATTTTCCCTTTCGTTGGTCCAGCCAACCTGTGTTTCGTCGCCCGGGAGTGCCCGCGACTTCCTCAGGCCTGGAAAATAAACACAGAATTTCCTTGTAATATATACAGATCTAAGTAGTAGCTGATACTATGATATACAGGTGGAGCCAGCAAAGATTACGCCTTGAACGTGATAAATCAGTGAAGAGCAATCCAATATTGTGATAAACACAAAGATATATTAAGATTGAGACCAAAGAAAAAATAGACCCACGTTGCTGAAACAAAGCGTGTACATGCTTCGGAGATCAAAATCCGAAATTATGAACTGCAAACTTTTGAAACCAATCCCTACATGCACCAATATAAGTGAAGGTGAGGTGATCAAAATCTGAATCCACAAAGTAACACATACCAATAGATAAATACGAGTCAGGACTAAATCTAAAAAGGTAAAAAACACTAGATCAGATATGTGATCACATAATTAGTCCCGAGTACCTCAATGATCAAAGTGAAAATAAGCTACCTTGGGACCAGTAGAACTGGATCAGGAACTAAGGTGAATTTGTTTCAAGAATCATGTGTAGTAAATCTGAAATACAAATGTACTATGAGGACTGTGTCCAAACAAAATACAATGGGGGCAACCAAAATAACAATGATACTGGATCAGCTGTCATTAATATATCATAATACTCGAATCAAGATGTCCATAACGTGTCCTCCTTCACTCCGTAATACGAAATCTGAATATATCAAACACAAGTTGCGCACCCATATGAAATCTATCAAAATATGTTTGCATCCTCTAATGGGAAGTACCATGTAAATATAATATTTGGCCCACATGGAGGAGACCGACGTCCGGTCCATCATTAACATAAAGATAACATGTAATAGCCCTATGCACTTGCAAATATATATAAGGACAACTCACGTGCAGTTGATATCACGACTTCCGTATCTAATATCTAAAATCTAATATGAAAATAAAGATTGCTTCAGTATATGTGCAATAACAGCCTGGCTCATTTGAATATGCAACAAATATAGTCCGAGGGCGAAGCCGCCTAGCTGAATAGCGGTGATGTGAGTAAGCGTCTGACTCTCGGTCCCAGTAACGACACGGAGTAGCCTAACCCGGAAATACGAACCAAATAAATCCGGTTCGTGATCCAAAAGTATGCAACGCTAACCCTCAATTCGAGTACTAGTGTAATGATAACATGGCGGCCATGATGAACGGACAATCGTCCATACGTATTGTCTACATGTCTTGAAACAACCTAATGTAACATAACGGCTATGAGTAAAAGCCATAGTATAAGTTACACAATCTAAGGAATAATTAAATTTCTATTAAAATAAAGGATATATGAAATTAAATGTGTTACAAATGGAAAAATATTAATCCAGCGGCAAAATCGACAAATTATTATCAAGACGAAGACTACGTGAATCATAAAGTGAATACGCACACACATAGTAAAGACTATGAAATCACATGGTGCATCCCTCGCTACATTGGACGTCTATGTGGCAAAATTTGATGAATATGGAAATGTTTGAATCTATGCCATATGAAGGCACGATGGCATAATATACGGGAACTGTATGAGCTATAATAACCCAACTAGGAATATATCGAATTCACATAAATATAACGAGTGGCTGTAACAAGTCCCACTCCACTGTAAAAAGGATGAATGGCATAAGAACTCTCTGTTTCAGCAACGTGATCTGTTCTAAACTGAAAGAAGCCGTAATTAACACACATAAAAAGCTCTGCATTACTCATATCGAGACTCTATACAAGAAATAGTCGGTATACAGAGTGGACAGTGGCGATCAATTCAGCATGTAATAATGAATCAAAGTACTACTACTATCAGCATAAGAGAGTTATATACATCATGGTGAAATACATATGAAATATAATTATATGAACAGATAGCAAAGGAAATACATCATACTAGGTCATATGTTGTATGGTGGATGACAAAATTAAATATATTGTCAATACAGCAAAGTTAATATCAGTCAATTGTCTGAGAATGGCACTTATATTCACGACCAGCTAATGTATCATAAATTATACAAACATGTCATCTCAATCTCCCAGAAAATAATGTAGCTCATGAACTAAATTAAGACCATGCTCAACCGCTCTCATTTTCATAATCCAGATTGCTTCTCTACGTCTTAATTGTAGTTCTCTGTTACCACCCCTGGGGTCCATCTCGATCTTCTCAATTCCACAGAAGGTGAATGTGTTGTGTATACCCTGTGAGTTACATTCATTAATGTGAACTGCAGTGGGATATCTTGTGTCCTTATATCTGATAGCTCGGCCATGTTCACTAATTCGTTCTTTTAAAGATAGAATAGTGCTACCTATGTAGAATTTGTTGCATTTGCATTTAAGCATATACTCAACAAATTTGCTATTGCAGTTGATCATTTGTCTAATCATAAAACTTTTACCTGTAGGGTTAGTGAATTCTTTCTTCTTATCCATAGCCTTATCACAAACCCTATCGCTCCCGCACTTGAAAAAACCCATACAACTTCGGGATAACCAGTTATTCAAGGGTTTACATCTCGGATAACTAGGGCTTAATAGTGATATAATGGTATAGCCCCTCCTGTAAGAGATCAATGGAACAACAGCTATTTGTTCCTCTAGATGTTTATCTGCTCTTAATATGTGCCAGTGACGTTTCATACTATTCCTTAGTTCCCCAGAAATCTCATTATAATCAGTCACCATTCTAACTGCTTGAGATCGTTTAGTCCTAACTGGAATATCTTTGAGTGTTTCTGCTCTGTTTGTTTTTAAAATCCTGTTTCAGCTTGATTAATAGTACGTGTATCATATCCTCTGGCAGTAAAGCGTTTTTTCATTTCATCCACACAGGTTTTAAAATTTGCATCACCACTGCAGTTTCTTCTGGCTCTTACTAGTTCCCCATACGCTATGGATTCTTTTTGTTGTTTAGGATGTGCACTGTCTGCATGTAGTAGTGCATTACATGAGGTGGGCTTACGATGTAGTCTACTATGAATACGATTATTTTCAATGAATAGGACTACAGCCAGAAACTCTATTTCTTTGTCACTGTAATTGGATATAACTCGTATTCCCATGTCATTGGAATTCAGAAAATCACAAAATATCTTGAGATTATCCATTGTACCCGCCCAGATCAAGATACAATCATCAATGTATCTTCCCCAATAAATGATGGAGTTACACCATGTTGTCCCTTTTGGGCCCCAGATCCACTCCTCCTCAAACCAACCCATAAAAAGATTGGCATACGAAGGAAAGAACCTGGAGCCCATAGCAACTCCTTGAGTTTGTCTGTACCATTGTTGTTCGAATACAAAAACATTGTTGTTAAGAATAAGCTTAATCATGGTAAGCAACATTTCAACATGTTCCCATTGTTTAGCTGGTCTAGTGTATAGGAATTTCTCTGTAGCTTTAAGTCCTAAATCTTGTCTGATACATGTATAAAGAGATGTCACATCTAATGTTACCAGGATCATGCCATCTTCCCAAACCATATCTGACAAACTACCTAAGATATGCTTGGTATCTCGTATAAAGGAAGGAAAATTTTTCCCTATGGGTTGTAGAAATAGATCCACATAATGTGATAAGTTTTCAGTCGGACCACCTATGCTCGAAAATTGCCATAATTACAGACTTTTTCCCCTATTCATAAGCTTCTATTTCGACCAATTTCAGGCATTAAAGTGACTCTAAACACACTAATTTTTGTTCCAAAAGTGATAATTTACATGGAATCGCCATTTGCAGTCAAAAAATTAAACATTAAAAAATGTCCATTTCTGACCATCTGGAGAAATTTCGACAGGTCACGGGTCATCTTTTTTCATTAGAAAATTGATTTTTTGGACTGTAGAATGTTGATTCAAAATGTCATTTGGAATGTGCCTCATATTGAATAACTACTTTTTAAAGCCTCAATGTGACCAAAATTGCAATTATTACAGACATTTTCTCCTATTCAGAAGCTACTATTTCGACCAATTTCAGGCATTAAAGTGACTCTAAACACACTTGTTTTTGTCCCAAAAGTGATAATTTACATGGAATAGTCATTTACAGTCAAAAAATTAAACATTACTAAATTTCCATTTCTGACCATCTGGAGAAATTTCGACAGTTCACGGGTCATGGTTTTGTATCAGAAAATTGATTTTTTGGACTGTAGAAAAATTGATTAAAAATGTCATTTGGAATGTGCCTCATGTTGAATAACTACTTTTTAAAGCCTCAATGTGACCAAAATTGCCATTATTACAGACTTTTTCTCCTATTCAGAAGCTTCTATTTCGACCAATTTTAGGCTAAAGTGACTCTAAACACACTTATTTTTTGTTCCAAAAGTAATAATTTACATGGAATAGTCCTTTGCAGTCAAGAAATTAAACATAAAAAAATTGCCATTTCTGACCATCTGGAGAAATTTCGACAGGTCACGGGTCATCGTTTTTCATCAGAAAATTGATTTTTTGGACTGTAGAAAAATTGATTCAAAATGTCATTTGGATTGTGCCTCATGTTGAATAACTACTTTTTGATGCCTCAATGTGACCAAAATTGCCATTATTACAGACATTTTCTCCTACTCAGAAGCTTCTTTTTCGACCAATTTCAGTCATTAAAATTACTCTAAACACACTTATTTTTGTTCCCAAAGTGATAATTCACATGGAATAGTCATTTACAGTAAAAAAAGTTAAACATTAAAAATTTTCAACTTCTGACCATCTGGAGAAATTTCGACAGGTCACGGGTCATCGTTTTTCATCAGAAAATTGATTTTTTGGACTGTAGAAAAATCTATTCAAAATGTCATTTGGATTGTGCCTCATGTTGAATTACTACTTTTTGAAGCCTCAATGTGACCAAAATTGCCATTATTGCAAACTTTTTCTCCTATTCAGAAGCTTCTATTTCGACCAATTTCAGGCATTAAAGTGACTCTAAACACATTTATTTTTGTTCCAAAAGTGATAATTTACATGGAATAGTCATTTGCAGTCAAAAAATTAAACATTAATACATTTCCATTTCTGACCATCTGGAGAAATTTCGACAGGTCACGGGTCATCGTTTTTCATCAGAAAATTGATTTTTTGGACTGTAGAAAAATTGATTAAAAATGTCAGTTGGAATGTGCCTCATGTTGAATAGCTACTTTTTAAAGCCTCATTGTGACCAAAATTGCCGTTATTACACACATTTTCTCCTATTCAGAAGCTTCTATTTCGACCAATTTCAGGCATTAAAGTGACTCTAAACACACTTATTTTTGTTCCAAAAGTGATAATTTACATGGAATAGTCATTAGCAATGAAAAAATTAAACATTAAAAAATTTCCATTTCTGACCATCTGGAGAAATTTCGACAGGTCACGGGTCATCGATTTTCATCAGAAAATTGATTTTTTGGACTGTAGAAAAATTGATTAAAAATGTCCGTTGGAATGTGCCTCATGTTGAATAGCTACTTTTTAAAGCCTCATTGTGACCAAAATTGACGTTATTACACACATTTTCTCCAATTCAGAAGCTTCTATCTCGACCAATTTCAGGCATTAAAGTGACTCTAAACACACTTATTTTTGTTCCAAAAGTGATAATTTACATGGAATAGTCATTAGCAGTCAAAAAATTAAACATTACTAAATTTCCATTTCTGACCATCTGGAGAAATTTCGACAGTTCACGGGTCATGGTTTTGTATCAGAAAATTGATTTTTTGGACTGTAGAAAAATTGATTAAAAATGTCATTTGGAATGTGCCTCATGTTGAATAACTACTTTTTAAAGCCTCAATGTGACCAAAATTGCCATTATTACAGACTTTTTCTCCTATTCAGAAGCTTCTATTTCGACCAATTTTAGGCTAAAGTGACTCTAAACACACTTATTTTTTGTTCCAAAAGTAATAATTTACATGGAATAGTCCTTTGCAGTCAAGAAATTAAACATAAAAAAATTGCCATTTCTGACCATCTGGAGAAATTTCGACAGGTCACGGGTCATCGTTTTTCATCAGAAAATTGATTTTTTGGACTGTAGAAAAATTGATTCAAAATGTCATTTGGATTGTGCCTCATGTTGAATAACTACTTTTTGATGCCTCAATGTGACCAAAATTGCCATTATTACAGACATTTTCTCCTACTCAGAAGCTTCTTTTTCGACCAATTTCAGTCATTAAAATTACTCTAAACACACTTATTTTTGTTCCCAAAGTGATAATTCACATGGAATAGTCATTTACAGTAAAAAAAGTTAAACATTAAAAATTTTCAACTTCTGACCATCTGGAGAAATTTCGACAGGTCACGGGTCATCGTTTTTCATCAGAAAATTGATTTTTTGGACTGTAGAAAAATCTATTCAAAATGTCATTTGGATTGTGCCTCATGTTGAATTACTACTTTTTGAAGCCTCAATGTGACCAAAATTGCCATTATTGCAAACTTTTTCTCCTATTCAGAAGCTTCTATTTCGACCAATTTCAGGCATTAAAGTGACTCTAAACACATTTATTTTTGTTCCAAAAGTGATAATTTACATGGAATAGTCATTTGCAGTCAAAAAATTAAACATTAATACATTTCCATTTCTGACCATCTGGAGAAATTTCGACAGGTCACGGGTCATCGTTTTTCATCAGAAAATTGATTTTTTGGACTGTAGAAAAATTGATTAAAAATGTCAGTTGGAATGTGCCTCATGTTGAATAGCTACTTTTTAAAGCCTCATTGTGACCAAAATTGCCGTTATTACACACATTTTCTCCTATTCAGAAGCTTCTATTTCGACCAATTTCAGGCATTAAAGTGACTCTAAACACACTTATTTTTGTTCCAAAAGTGATAATTTACATGGAATAGTCATTAGCAATGAAAAAATTAAACATTAAAAAATTTCCATTTCTGACCATCTGGAGAAATTTCGACAGGTCACGGGTCATCGATTTTCATCAGAAAATTGATTTTTTGGACTGTAGAAAAATTGATTAAAAATGTCCGTTGGAATGTGCCTCATGTTGAATAGCTACTTTTTAAAGCCTCATTGTGACCAAAATTGACGTTATTACACACATTTTCTCCAATTCAGAAGCTTCTATTTCGACCAATTTCAGGCATTAAAGTGACTCTAAACACACTTATTTTTGTTCCAAAAGTGATAATTTACATGGAATAGTCATTAGCAGTCAAAAAATTAAACATTAAAAAATTTCCATTTCTGACCATCTGGAGAAATTTCGACAGGTCACGGGTCATCGTTTTTCATCAGAAAATAGATTTTTTGGACTGTAGAAAAATTGATTCAAAATGTCATTTGGAATGTGCCTCATGTTAAATAACTACTTTTTAAAGCCTCAATGTGACCAAAATTGCCATTATGACAGACTTTTTCTCCTATTCAGAAGCTTCTATTTCGACCAATTTCAGCCATTAAAGTGACTCTAAACACACTTATTTTTGTTCCAAAAGTGATAATTTACATGGAATAGTCATTTGCAGTCAAAAAACTTAAACATTAAAAAAAATTCCATTTCTGACCATCGGGAGAAATTTCGATAGGTCACGGGTCATCATTTTTCATCAGAAAATTGATTTTTTGGACTGTAGAAAAGTTGATTCAAAATGTCATTTGGAATGTGCCTCATATTGAATAACTACTTTTTAAAGCCTCAATGTGACCAAAATTGCCATTATGACAGACTTTTTCTCCTATTCAGAAGCTTCTATTTCGACCAATTTCAGGCATTAAAGTGACTCTAAACACACTTATTGTTGATCCAAAAGTGATAATTTACATGGAATAGTCATTTGATAGGTCTACCTGGTGGAAATTTTTGATTTTTATGTACTTTTGGTAAGGCATAAATGCAAGGAAACCTAGGTCTGTCAACCTTCAGATATAAATATTCATCTTGATCAATAAGTCCCTTATTACGCGATTCAATTAAAAGAGTGTTGATTCTAATCGTGAGTGATTGTATAGGGTTCTCCTTAAGTATAGTATAGCAAGTGGGGTCATCTAATTGCGATTGCATCTCCTGGTTGTAATCCCTGGTGTTCATGACCACAATATTGCCCCCCTTATCTGCTTCCCTGATGGCGATATTTGTCGTTTGTGAGAGTTCCTGTAAAGCCTGTTGTTCTTTTATTGTTAGATTATCCCTATAATGCTGCTTACAATTCTTTTTGGATTCCAACAGTTTGTTGAGATCTGTAGTAACTAGTTTATAAAAGACATCTATGTTGTTATCACTAGCTAGTGTCGGTGTCCATCCAGATTTACGTTTAAGTCCACTAGATAGATTAAGATCTGTTTCAATATCATGATCCATAAGCAATTCCTCAATACACATGTGATCACGATCATCATCAGTCAATGATAAAAGTCATTCTGCATCCCTAATATCCTGTATGGTCGTTAACTCAGGAAAGACATCATTCAGATATGTTTTCATTGCTTTATTTAAATTTGGCATACTTGCAAAATATTTTTTCAGTTTCAGATTTCTCACAAATTTAAATAGATCTATCATTGTATTGTAGATATCGCCTCGATTATGTGGACAAAAACCCATACCTTTTTTCAGGAGGGAGGTCATATCATTTGTGAGTGTGATATCACTCAAATTAATGACCTCTACTCCCTGATGTGAACTATTCGTTAGTTCTTTTTGTCTGATGATCTCAATTTCATGCTCAGCTTTTCTTCTGCCCGACCCTCCTCTCTTACCCCTCCTGGTCTTGTTTGTACCATATCCTGACGTCGAGGCTGATCCCTGTTTCCTCTTTTTATTCTCTTTACTTCCCGTAACAAAACGTTCTCAGTATTATTGATAGATGCTATTGATTCTGCCTCACTTTCACTGGAAGGTATTGTATTCAAAGAGGTAGAGCTCGAGCTGGCTGTTACTAAATGTTGAGGGGGTTTGGTTAAATCCCTATTGTCTAAATCCACCAAATGATCATACTTCCTAGCAAATGTAAATACTCGCCCCTGTCTGTAATCAATTTCATCCCTTTTTAATTTCCTCGCCTTTCTCTGTTTAATATCATCCTGATGTTTTTTTATTATATCATTTAGGATGATATAGTTTTTATCGGTTGCCTCTTTCAAATCCAAATCTTTGATTTCCAATTCTAGTTTGCTGATTTCAATTTGTAAACTCCTCACTTTGCGATCTGCATTCTCTATAAGGATTTCCATTAACTTATTTGAGTTGCAAGTCAATTCCTTCTCCCAACTCTGAAGTAAATTCTCCTCCAAATCATCATATGTTGGCAGAATCTGCGATCGCAGGCCTCTAGGAATTCTACCCAATTTCAAGTATTGTCTAAGTGTTGCCCGTCCCACCATTTGGAATTTTCGGCTTTTTTCAGTTTCTCAAGTTTGATGAATTTGTCTCGTAGACCCTCATTTGTACGTGGAAGGCCACCAGCTTGAAGAGAGATCCCCCACTGTATCACCTCTCGCTAGGCTGTCAAATACATCTTCAGCTGCTTTTTCTCTATCCATGTTGTGTACTGAGGGAGCTGCCCCACCAGGTTAAGCAAAAAATGTCCCACGAAATGGATGAAAGTCCCTGGTGGATAATGGCGCTCACCCTTATCAGTGCTAAATTAAGTCTATGGTATCATGGAGGTGCTCAAAGGGAGAAGGGTCACCCACCCTTCCCAATTCGTGATCCCTAGAGATCACACTCAATGCTAAATTGAAACCTGAGCACAACTGTAATATCACACACTACTGTGTTATCTGCAAAACAGTACAATATCACAATATCAGGCGTTAGATTGACTCTTCTCTTTATTTTCTCTTTCGTTGGTCCAGCCAACACGTGTTTCGTCGCCCGGGAGTGCCCGCGACTTCCTCAGGCCTGGAAAATAAACACAGAATTTCCTTGTAATATATACAGATCTAAGTAGTAGCTGATACTATGATATACAGGTGGAGCCAGCAAAGATTACGCCTTGAACGTGATAAATCAGTGAACAGCAATCCAATATTGTGATAAACACAAAGATATTAAGATTGAGACCAAAGAAAAAATAGACCCACGTTGCTGAAACAAAGCGTGTACATGCTTCGGAGATCAAAATCCGAAATTATGAACTGCAAACTTTTGAAACCAATCCCTACATGCACCAATATAAGTGAAGGTGAGGTGATCAAAATCTGAATCCACAAAGTAACACACACCAATAGATGAATACGAGTCAGGACTAAATCTAAAAAGGTAAAAAACACTAGATCAGATATGTGATCACATAATTAGTCCCGAGTACCTCAGTGATCAAAGTGAAAATAAGCTACCTTGGGACCAGTAGACCTGGATCAGGAACTAAGGTGAATCTGTTTCAAGAATCATGTGTAGTAAATCTGAAATCACGAACCGGATTTATTTGGTTCGTATTTCCGGGTTAGGCTACTCCGTGTCATTACTGGGTCCGAGAGTCAGACGCTTACCCACGTCACCGCTATTCAGGTAGGCGGCTTCGCTCTCGGACTATATTCGTTGCATATTCAAATGAGTCAGGCTGTTATTGCACATATACTGAAGCAATCTTTATTTTCATATTAGATTTTAGATATTGGATACGGAAGTCGCGATATCGACTACACGTGAGTTGTCCTTATATATATTTGCAAGTGCATAGGGCTATTACATGTTATCTTTAGGTTAATGATGGACCGGACGTCGGTCTCCTCCATGCGGGCCAATTATTATATTTACACGGTACTTCCCATTAGAGGATGCAAACATATTTTGATAGATTTCATATGGGTGCGCAACTTGTGTTTGATATATTCAGATTTCGTATTACTGAGTGAAGGAGGACACGTTATGGACATCTTGATTCGAGTATTATGATATATTAATGACAACTGATCCAGTATCATTGTTATTTTGGTTGCCCCCATTGTATTTTGTTTGGACACAGTCCTCATAGTACATTTGTATTTCAGATTTACTACACATGATTCTTGAAACAGATTCACCTTAGTTCCTGATCCAGTTCTACTGGTCCCAAGTTAGCTTATTTTCACTTTGATCACTGAGGTACTCGGGACTAATTATGTGATCACATATCTGATCTAGTGTTTTTTACCTTTTTAGATTTAGTCCTGACTCGTATTCATCTATTGGTATGTGTTACTTTGTGGATTCAGATTTTGATCACCTCACCTTCACTTATATTGGTGCATGTAGGGATTGGTTTCACAAGTTTGCAGTTCATAATTTCGGATTTTGATCTCCGAAGCATGTACACGCTTTGTTTCAGCAACGTGGGTCTATTTTTTCTTTGGTCTCAATCTTAATATATCTTTGTGTTTCTCACAATATTGGATTGCTGTTCACTGATTTATCACGTTCAAGGCGTAATCTTTGCTGGCTCCACCTGTATCTCATAGTATCAGCTACTACTTAGAGCTGTATATATTACAAGGAAATTCTGTGTTTATTTTCCGGCCCAGAGGAAGTCGCCGGCACTCCCGGGCGACGAAACACGTGTTGGCTGGACCAACGAAAGAGAAAATAAAGAGAAGAGTCAATCTAACGCCTGATATTGTGATATTGTACTGTTTTCAGATAACACAGTAGTGTGTGATATTACAGTTGTGCTCAGGTTTCAATTTAGCTTTGTGGGAGGATGTGCAAGTTTTCCTCTGTGACTAGACTTCTTGTCCCTTTTGAAATCATGTGCCAAAATTCTTTGCTGTTTTTAGTTTGAGGCGCAGTTATTAGGTCTTGCCAAAACCCTGTTTGGCATTTTCTGTGTGCCTCATGTTGAGCATTTTTGTAGGCCTTCCTTTTTGTGACTAGACCAGACTTGATTGCACCCATCAGGGATTGCAGTGCTAATTTGCAGTTTTCATCAAACTACTTGTTTTTTTGCTCTTGACCTTTTCCTTCCCACTGTGATTTTTTATAGAAGAATACATTGATGTTATTTAAATGGGTTTTAAATCTATCCACCATAACTCCCTTCTCCAATCTTTTGGTGCCTAAGGTCATCAAAAAGTTGACAACTATGGTGTAAATGTGTGCCAGGGTCTCAACACTGCTCTGAATTGATGGCCCTCTTTTTATTATTACTAGTGACAATGCGGTTGGATGGATAAGATTTCACGGAGGTTTGGTGAAGAACAAGCACTTCTGTTAGTTCCAGAGAAAGAACGTTATGATCGCTGTCATGTCACTTTATTACCCAAATGTCAAATAGTCTTGACCATAGTTGTATATCAAGCAGAAAGTAATATATTCTGGTTTTGCAATTCACCCTCTTATATGTGTGGTTTAATCTATTGTCAGAGATGGAGCGACCGTTTACAGCCCTCAACCCATGTTTATAGGTGAGGGAAGCAACTTGGAGTGCTGCTTTCACATTCTTAGCTGGCTTCCCGTGACTCAGGGGCAGAATGCCTAGCTCGGCATCCTCTGCATCAGAAACATTTTTGGTTACTTCAAGGGGCTCAAAAGTTATGTTAAGGTCCCCCGTGATGACTATGCAGTGGGATGCTCTTTCCTTTTCAAGGACCTCATCTAGGCATACAATTGTTGGAGAGTGACGGTGTTAGGAGGAGAACCTATTGTATATATTCACTAATAGTAATGACCTGGTTTTAAGGATGACTTTAATAATCAGGGCCTGTAAATTAGATCTATCTATATCAAGTTTTTTTATGGAAATCCCCAAATTGATTTTAATCCAGATTGTTCGTTCACCTGCCGGGCAGCCCTTTTTTGATGGTATGGCTTCTATGCTGTGATTAGTGAATCTCATTCTGTATATTTCATCAGTGGCCAATGTCTCCTGGAATAGACAGATATCACAACTATCTATCAACTTCCCCCAGTCTTCACAGGAG
Source organism: Triturus cristatus (assembly GCF_964204655.1). Classification (NCBI taxonomy): domain Eukaryota; kingdom Metazoa; phylum Chordata; class Amphibia; order Caudata; family Salamandridae; genus Triturus; species Triturus cristatus. The sequence continues at coordinate 1,143,796,316 of NC_140589.1, forward strand.
ATCTTGGACTTAAGACCTGCAAGATTCCAAGGCAACAGTCTCTGTTTCTTGTTGTGCTGATTGTTTGATTGATCTTCCCTCGCCACACTGGAGGTCAGGTGAGTCAAACTGTGTAATAGTTTGAGTTAGGGACTGTCCCTTCATAACACTTGTCATTCTGACCCCTGATGACTCTTTTGGAGTGAGATGAAAATTACCTTCCTGCGTTATGGTTGATGTAACACTGTGAGGAAGCAGTCCCTGTACTTGTCAAGTATGCCTATTCACAGAAACTTCATGAGTATTGGCCTGGTGATTAATGTTAGCAGTATTATGTGTTGATCCCTCTTGATTTTAATCAGTGTGTGAGGCTTTATGGGGGGTAAGCTTAAACTGAATCGATGATCTATTGGGGGCAGTGTACACTGGTCCAGGTTAAGTAGACCCTTTACCAAATCCCTGTCAGCCAGGTAAAGTATAATGTGATCTGATTCTTTGCTTGTGGAACTACGCTCGGCGCTTAATATGTCAGATCTTATAATTGAGCGGCATTGCCTCACCTGCCTTATCCAGTGGGTGACTTTATTGATCAGGGCATCCCTCGATTCTCCAGAATCATTTGTCAATTTGGGTACCTTTATCATAAACACTCTACAACTAGCCTCTTTAACCTCTTTAGGCAATCCAAAATGCCAGTCCAGGCTTTCTCCCCTCAAGAGCCCACCATTTCCATCATTATACCCTGTTTGTCCATGTGGGAGTTTGAATCTATGATCCCCTGGCAAGGCCTTTGCAAATGGAATTGCTCTTGCACCCTCTGGTTCTTCCAATGGTCCCTACTTACCCATCACCCCTCTCTAACTGTAAGCTCTACCCTGGTACCATCCCCCTTCATATGGGCTGCAACACGTGATGATCTTCTCAAATGTCTTTCCTTTGATGGAACACAAAGGCGGCGGGGTTTGATAGATCAACTGGGGAGTATAGTTGATTTTCACGCAGTGCTGGTGGTTTGGGTCCCTAGTACACGTAATCTTACCCGAACTCATAATTCCATCAGCTGAAAACTCCCCACCTTTACTTTGGCAGTACATATATTTAGTCAACACCCCTTGTGTTGTATTAGAATGCAAATTATTAAGCTGGTCTGTAAGGGACCCTACAATTTCCATGAGTGCAAGGACTTCTAATGTTAGTTCCTTGATATTCGTTGTAAGATCTCTCAGATCAGTGTGGAGAGCATGGATGTTTGCATCTGTTGAGGCATTCGTTCTTCCTTGCTTGATCCTGGTAGCGATATAGTCTGCTGGAGTGCCGGTGGTAATTTTGTTAAGAACGTCAGAGGCAACTATATCTTTAGTGGCAAGAGGATCAAATTGGTAAAGCATGCTATGTTCAGGACTGCCACTCACTCCACTATGGTATTGATGCTGTCAAACTCTGGGGGAGAGTCCAGGGGAAAAGACTCCTGGTGTTGAAGAACCAGAAACCCTATGGGCCTGGCGGCGCAGGGTACACCTTAATCTCCTGGGTTCTCCTGCTTCAGCTAACAGAGACACGGGGACACTCTGTCGGCGTAAAAGATCAGATTTTATTAGCTGCAGCTAGTACAGTTGTCCTAGAAGTACACGGTATGTTCTCAGGAGACTGCCCCTTCACTCCGGGGCGCACAATATTTTATAGTACATAGGTGACAAATACATTAACAAAGGACACACCTAAAACATACATGAAAAACCAATAAGAATAGTCTGAAAGTAAGTCAGAGCCAATAGAAAGAATTGGAAAACAAAAGTATCGAGTGACCCGAAGAAGCCTCTCCTCTAACTGTGTTTGCCACCCCTCCCCACAGGTTAGGGTATTAACGTGTCTGTAACTGACTTGCAGGTGGTGAGATACGTTTGTGTGTTTTGGAGGACAGTTGTGAAACGAGAGAATAGGAGCAGAGGACAGTGAAGGCCAGAAGATAAGATAAAGTTAGAAGAGAATAGTGTGAACCAACAGATAGTTGAGACAGGGATTAGAAAAACCAGACAGAGATTAGTGTACTCGGCCAGTCTTTAACACCAGCTTTGTAAACAGAGGCACAAGGCTATTTTGACACGATATTGCAGGAAAAGCAGAAAAGACTTCGTTCGTCGTGCTGCCTGAGTGAGGGCAACATAAAATGGAGGCTCAATACGATCATGATCGAAAATCGAATTTCCTCAGACCCTCCTTTTGCAAGAACTCAGGCAAGATACACAGACTCACGTTAATCTGAGTCGATGTCGATAGCCATGAGGTCATCGAGCTGTTGCTGTAACATCATTCTAATATTCTCTGTTCTTTGTGTCTTAGGTTTTGGGATGCACACGGTGACACAACGGTCGCAGATGGCGGGACCACAGTCCATACAAAGACAACAAGAGAAAGTGATGGCTAAAACCATACCAAGGAATGTTAGCACTTGTAATTGTAATTGTAATTGTAATGAGATTTCTAGAGCGCATGGCTGCCCTTGAGCGTCCCAGCGCTAAAAGATGCACCCCATTTGGACAGTAGTCCCCAAAACCATCCCAATAACGACCAATCTCCTTCGTCCTGATGAATCAACTCGGAGATTATATGTAATTTAGAGATGGCCTGGTATACTGTCGCTGCATCATCAGGTATATAAATACAGCAACTTGATTTGATCAATTTACAGACTCTACCACGATCTGCAAGAATAACATCTAAGGCAACTCGGTTTTGCAAAGTCATAAAACGATCCGCCTGTAGTTCCGCTGTAATATTACTCAAAGCTCCTACAGTGATGTCTATGGTAGTCTCTACAACACGAACCAGTTGTCTCATATTCCTGCTGTTTGCCATAGGACCCCAAAAAGGAAGAAATCCTTTTAGGAAGTCTCCTCCCTCTTGTCCTGCTGTGTCTTTGGAATCAATAATTCCTCTGCCATATCTGTTTCTATGAAAATTTGAAGAAGCAGTGTATGTAGGGGGAAGAAGAAAAGGTATATAGCAAGTTCCAGAAAAATCAGTTGGCAACCATGTATAGGCTCTATTGTGACAGATAAAATACGTGCCTTGAGATGGCACTAACGGCGGCGAATTCTGAGATGAGTGGATGTATGTATGGGAACAAAAACTTTTTCTCTGTTCGATGTCAGTAGTCTGGCCATTTATTTGCAAACAGAAATTGCCTTGATGAGGTACAGTCCAAATTGGTGGAGATTTTCCCTGTTTAACCTTATCACTAAGGCTAGTGATATAATGAGTGAGGTTCCAATTAGTATATGCTTTTCTCTCATCAGCAGAAATTTTACTGTTTTCCATGATTTTAGCCATAGCTACCATTCCCTTTATCAATGAACTATGACTGAAATCTGGTCCACTAATATAAGAACTGACAGGTCGTTTAAATCGGCTTTGATAAGCGTTAGAGAAAATAACAAAATAAGCCCAAGCAGAACCTTCATAAGAGAACGGAAGGACAAAATATGGCATCCCTTTTTCTGTGGTATGAGGCATTAGTCCACACACCCAACAATCGGTTGTATTAATTACTAATTGGTGTTGGTGTAATAACTGGATAAATGAATTATTGTAATATTCAATTCTTCTAACGAGTTCATGTTGAGTGAGTGTATGAAATAGATGCGGAGAGATAGTAGAATAAGGAGGCACCGTAATAGAAGAAGGGACAACTTTTTGCTGCATAGCATGTACAATCCAACATATACAAGCCAACAAAATACACAATAATATAAAAACACATAAAGTTATACCACAATGACTGTATATTATTTTACAATAATTGTCTTTCATTTTGTTCTTTCTCTCTCTTTCGCCTAATGTAGTTTCCATCTTCTAAATGGATGCTCACGGCCATCTTCCTTAATCACTTGGTCACGATTGTCTGCCGTCCTATGACACTGCAAGTCCTGCAGGCCTATTGCCACTACTCAGGTCACAACCAAGACTCCTACCGTGACCCTGCAACCGGGATAGAAATTACATAGAAGAGAGAATCTCAAGTTTTCTTCTTCAATCTAGGTCTTAAATCGTAATGAGCCTTATCAGGTACAGTCTGATCCTGAAACAATGTTTGTAGATTTGTGGTATTCAGACGAAAATGTGGTGGTACAGCTTCTTGGAGAATGTCGTCGTTTTCTTTTTCTGACAGTGTTCCATTCAAGCGTGCATCACTAAAAGGTATAAATCATGGAACCTTCTTGCTTTCAGAGTCACTTATACCCTTACGGACCCACTGATCAAAGGGCAAAGGCAAAGGAACCTTCTTGCAGTGCACGCCATGGATCCAGTTCTTCTTTCCTTCAACCTTTACTGCTGTACGAGTGGTCAAGAGAACCTGACGGGGTTCTTTCCAGCGAGGCTCCAAATTCTTCGTCCTTTGGAAATTCTTCACACAAACCCAGTCACCTGGTTGGATGGAATGACCTGAGTCTGTGGAGGCCTCTGGCAAAGCGCTCTGAATCTGTTGATGGAGAACACACAATTTAGTTGTGAGGTCGTGCAAATAATCTATCAACATCGGGTATGGTATATCAGAGTACTTTTTAGGGCGAGGGACTCCCCATACATTAGCTGGGCGTCCGAAAACTATCTCATAAGGGCTAAGTCCCAAACGAGAATTCACAGCCGTTCTGGTGGATAGAAGAGCCAAAGGTAAGGCATCGGGCCAACTAAGGCCTGTACCAGCCTGCACTTTCGCAAGCTTCAGCTTTAAAGTACCATTGTAGCATTCCACTAGACCCGCTGACTGTGGATGGTTTGCCGCATGGAACTTCTGTTTTATACCAAGACCTGCACAAACTTTTTGCATGACTTGGCCCACAAATTCACTCCCATTGTCACTCCAGACAATGTGCGGCAAACCAAATCTAGGAAAAAACTCCTTTAGAAGGAGAAGTGTAGCTCACTGGTTAGAGGAGGCATACCCTGAAGCAGAGGTCAGACCCGGGACCAGGGTTCGATTCCCGACACGGCATGGTATGGAGCCCAATTGTCCACGGACTCGATAATTCTCGCTTCGGTGCCCACTCTAAGCACAAGTTCACACTATGCAGCTTTGGGCAACAAGCTTGCTTAATCTCCACAATGGCCCGCCCGCGGCGGGATGCCTGGCTTTCACCTTGGGGATGCCCAGTACGGGTTATCTCACAGGGAAAAACCAGGACGGGTTCCCAATGCAAGCGCCGAGATGCCCAAGGGTAAGTTGAGCGCTATATAAGACCACACATACATACATACATACATACTTTGGCTGTAGATAAAGAAATATTGTCTTTTAGGGGGTAAGCCTCTATCCATCTGGAAAAGGCCCATACCACCACTAGAACATATTTGAGATTGTTGCATCGTTCCATGTGAATGTAATCGATTTGCAACACCTCAAATGGATAGGTCGGAGGAGCAAAATGACCTGCTGGAGTTGGGGTTCCCTTTCCCGGATTGTACATTAAGCAAATAATGCAATGTTTCACTACATTTTCTGCACACTTTGGGATTCCTTTGTTTTGCCACACTGGAGCCAGAAGCTTGCATATTCCTTTCGCACTTAAGTGGGCTGGACCATGCGCCATAGTAACTACAGGTAGTACATAAGCGTCTGGTAATAGCCAACGTTGGTGCTCGGACAATTCCACCCAACATCCCATCTTGTCTAACATTCCTGTACTTTCTTTCCACTTTCTCAATTCTTTCTCTGTAGCCTCTTCTTGAATTGATTTCACACTTTCTACTGTGTCCTCACACATTCCTTTTTCTCTGACCCAATTTGCAGGGCCCGCAACATACATGCGACTTGTAGCATCTCTGGCTGTCTTTTTCGCTACCTCATCTGCAAATGCATTCCCGTGACCAACATCGTCAGTAATCTTCTTATGTGCGCTACACTTCACAATTGCTATCTGGGTAGGCAAAGCAAGTGACTCAATAAGGTCAGTCACCAACTGACCATGTTGTATCTTAGTGCCGTGGGAAGTAAGGAATCCCCTTTCTTTCCACAAACGTCCAAAATTGAATGCCACACCAAAAGCGTACTGGCTATCGGTATACACGTTCACTCTTTTTCCTTTGGATAACACACACGCTCTGGTTAATGCTATCAGTTCAGCTGCCTGAGCTGAATTATGTCTGATGCGTGCTGTTTCCACGACTGTATACAAGGTAGTAACAGCATAGGCTGAAGTTGTCTCTCCATTAGGAAGCTTAAAACAAGAACCATCTACCCATAGCATTCCATCCGGATTCACTAATGGCGTATCTGTTATGTCAATTCTACCTTTTGTCTCTTCCTCAGTACGGAAGAAACAATCATGTTGTTCTTGAACACCTTTCTCTTCTGGAAGAGGCAACAAAGTAGCTGGATTTAAAGTATTACATCGTTTGATATGCACGTGACTAGCCAAGAGCGTCAGCTCATATCCAGACAAACGAGCACTCGTAAGATGCTGTGTTTTTGTTCTGTTTAGCAAAGTATCCACTGCATGTGGCACCATAACAATAAGAGTATTATCTAGCACCATTCCAGCAGACTGTCGAATAGAAATTGCTGCTGCTGCTGTCGCTTTAAGACAACTAGGCAATGCTTTAGCTACTGGATCTAACGTAGCCGAAAAATAGGCACATGGTCGTTGTTTGTCTCCAAATCGCTGTGTTAAGACTGACAACGCACAACCTTCTCTTTCATGAACATAGAGCGTAAAAGGCTAATCAGGAGTACCTAGTACAGGAGCGGAACACAGAGCAGCACGTAAGTCAGTAAAACTCCTCTGACATTCGTCAGTCCATGGAAGGGGCTGAGGCGTATCTTTCAAAGTGAGTGCCAACAAAGGTTTGGCCAACAGAGAGAAGTTAGGGATCCACTGCCTACAATAGGAAGTAATGCCCAGAAAGGCACGTACCTCTCTTTGTGTGGATGGCACAGACATTTGCGCAATTGCTTGGATACGTTCTGGGGTTAATCGTCTTCCCTCCTTTGATAAGAGATGACCCAAGTAGGTAACCTCTCGGCGAACATATTGTAGCTTAGAAGGTGAAACCTTATGATTAAGATTGGATAAGTGTCGCAACAATGCAACCGTCACATTCTTGCATATATCCTCTGAATCAGCAGCGATTAACAAGTCGTCCATATACTGAATGAGAGCAGCACCAGACGGCAAGGAAAAAGCATCAAGATGACATTTCAGAGCTTGACTATAAATAGAGGGACTTTCACAATAGCCTTGAGGTGGGCGCTTGAACCGGAAGCTTCGGCCTCCAAGAGAGAAGCCAAAAATAGCCCTACTTTCTTCGGCAATGGGAATACTAAAGATAGCATTTGCATTTTTCAGATCGATAACAGAAAACCAAACCGCTGTAGAAGGTATCATCGTCAACAGCGCAGTGATATCTGGGACAACAGGAAACTGTGGTACAACAATTTTGTTTACCTCCCGAAGATCAATTACAAAGCGATAAACAGGAGGCTGAGAAGGATCAGTGCGTTTAAGAACAGGAAGAATAGGGCTATTACATATGTTACCTCTCGTTTCCTCAACCACATCCTTCTGAATCAAATCATGAATGATTTCCAAAAGCGCTCTTTCACCTTCAGTGGAAATTCTATATTGAGGAACGCGTGGCAATTCAGCATTGGGTTTGAGAGTAACAACATAAGGTGGAATTTCAAGACAACCAACATCATTTGGACCCGTGGCCCAAAGCGTTGTAGGAAGAGAGAGCAATTCAGGTGGGAATTGATCTTTTGACAAATACATTGGAGAAGTCAGTTTCTGTCCTAAAGTAAGATATATACCAGAAGGAGAGCAATATATTGTTGCATGCAATCTTTTCAATAGATCCAAGCCCAATAGATTCTTGCCGCAACCATTCGTTAAGAGAAGCGGAACTTCTAAATCATAAGGGCCAATTGAAATAGGCAAAGGGCAAGAAACCGGATTACGAACTGGGGCGCCAGAAAAACCTACAGATACATTCGTTAAGCCAGACAAAGGTGCCCCAGGGAGTTTTGAATGAATGATAGAACTTCTCATTGCACCAGTATCTAAAAGAAATGGCTCTGAAACACCCATTGTAGTGACATTAACATAAGGTCCATTCTGATTTCCTGGAATTGACACAACTCCCTTACTTTGTCCATGGCTGTCCTAGTTAGCATGAAGACTTTCATTCTCGCCTTCAACATAACAATCCTCATTGTAATACTGTGTAGACCGAGCGTTTTGCTGATCAAAGTAGTTCACGGAATTAGAACGAGGAAGGGAACGCTGTTCTTGGGTCAACATACCTCGACCTCTACCTCTGTTTGCTGACTGGAGGCCACCACAACCTCGTGGAGCAGATAGTGTCCCATTGCGTTGTAATAAAACCGGACAACTATTCTTAAAATGGCCTTCCTCCCTACAATAGGCACATTGATTAGGACCTAACAAAGGTCGCGGAGTATATGGCTCAGGCTTTTGATACACCCTCTAAAACTGTGGAGGCTGTTGAAACTGGGGCTGAGCATAACGAGGTGGATAAGCCTGTTGCAAGAGAACCTTAGTTTTCAATTCTTTAGTCTTTTTCTCTTGCTTATCTCTTTCTTCTTTATCTCCATTTTCATAATATTGAGCAGTAGCCAATATCTGGGCTGAAGAGGAAACAGCCCATGAACTTTCGGAGTCTTTAAACTTATGCGACAGCTCGGGTAGCAAATTAAATACAAACTTATCTAAAAATAAGCGCTGTCCACCCTCTGTAGTCATGTCCTGACCACTGTGATCAATGAATGTCTCCTCGAAACGAGTGAAGAAATCGGAGACACTCTCATCTTTCGTCTGTTTACACGCGGCTAGTTTATCCCAGTTAACTCTCAAGGCAGGCATCATCGTTTTCATTAATGTAATAATCCTACCAGGGAGTTCTGAAATCAAAGCATCGGGCTTCGCACCACCCACTTGGGCTCTATCTGTGGCAATTATAGCATCCCAGTCTCCACCTAATTCTTGGGCATGATTCTCCTTACGAATCCTAGCCCATAACGCTTGTGGGACTACATTCCCCATCAACATATCAATATCTGCTAAATTCATAATACAGGCATCAACAGTCTGTGACAATTCTTTATAATAACCTGCAGGGTTCTTACGAGGATCTGGTAGAGACTGTTTAAGAGCCAAAACTTCAGATCTTTTCCAGGGGACATGTACCCATATTCGCTGGAAGTGAGCAGGAATAGCTTTATTAGCACCTGCTGCTGCAACCTCTTCTCTCCATACTGGAGGAACCTCTCTCATTGGGTAATTTTTCAGTGTCAACCTAACAGGGATCAGAGTCGAGAAAAATCTGTGAGGTAAATAAAGTTCTAAAGGTAACAAGTGTCTTTACAGCGTCCTCAACCTTAGAACCCACAATGAGTCCCTTATCAAAATTAGCCTGAATATCTAACAGACCCTGAGGAACCGAACCCAAGTCCATATCCTCCCAACCTTTAACGAGAGTATCACACATAACATTGAAAACATATCTCTGCGTAGGCGCATTCCACTGTGAGAAGGTAGGCATAATGTCAGGTACACTATACTGAGGACCCTTCTCAATTCATTTGCGAGCGAGAGAGTCCAACCTTTCTCGTTCTTCGGAAGCTGGGAACTGACTACGAGACTGTCTTCGAGAAAATGCCGGTGACACATTTAACGCTTCAAAGAAACGAGATAAAAGACCAGAGACCGTATCTGTGAGTCGTTTACGCATAGACGGAGAATTAGACATAAGGATAGAGGACACGGTATTAGGCGAACTAACTAAAGAGGAATCAGTAGTTACTGGGGGAACAGAGGGCAAAGAAGGTGAAGGAAAAGGAGTCGGAGTCAAAGCTGGCAGAGGCGGTAATACTTGAGGGGGCAAATGTGGAAGAGCCGGAGCAAGCGGAGGCGCAACTGGCGGCTGAACAGGCTGTAACAACGGGGGTGCATTAGCACCTTGTACATAGGGCGGAGGAAATCTCAATAGGTGGGACATTAAGGGATCTTCCTCTAAGTCCTTTCTTTTATCAGAAGGGGAAGGTGGCAACATCGGATAGCATTTATCTATCGCCATACGATGCTGTCTCTTTGAAATTTCCATCGCATTGTTAACTTCATCATCTTTAAATTGCTGGGCAGCCTGTATAATTGTCATACCCTGTGCTTTCCTATCTCGTTTTTCTTGCTTAATTTTCCTCTGTTTGGCTTTCTTACGCCAAAGGCGGAAAGAGTCAAACATTGCCGGCCGGGCTTTTCTTTTAAATAAAATAGTTTCTAAATTATCTAGTATGTCAGGCTCAAAACTACCATTTTCTGGCCATTTTAAAACACCATCATTCTTCGTGTATCGAATCCATGTCTCGTTAAAGGCAATGGGGCCAACACCATGTTTAGAATAGAGCTCATAAGTGGGAGTTCCAACCGAAGGAATCGGACAAGAGTCCTCCAGCCGGGAATCCCTATTGCAACCAAAGCAACAAAGTTTCTTAAACTTAGTCAGACCAGGCATCGTTATTTCACTGGACTGTTGACAAACATCAAGGGGGTTAACTCAATTAACACAGCACAAATGTACTTACCCCTCGGCTTCGGTTATTGCAATACTCGAATCAAAGACCCAAAGAACCTAAGAACCAAAGAACCAAAGAACCAAATGTGGGAGCGACCCACCAATACTTAACTAAGATGTCTTCTTACACCAACAGAGGCCCGTCTTTCGTCTCGCTTTACCATACATCACCAAAAAGAGGGCCAAGGCAGGGCGGCAGTCAGGGCAGCAGTCATCAGTAGCCGTCAGGAAGGAGTAACCACGCTGCAAAAGACCATCGGACCACTTTCGACATACAGGGGTCGCTTGACGTGGTTCACGATTCCTCCAGAATTTTCTTGCGGGGTTCCTCACGACCTTCAGGCAGAACCACTACCTCTGAAGCCGCCCTACGTTGGGCGCCATTTGAAGAACCAGAAACCTTATGGGTCTGGCGGCGCAGGGTACGCATTAATCTCCTGGGTTCTCCTGCTTCCGCTAACAGAGACACGGGGACACTCTGTCCGCGTAAAAGATCAGATTTTATTAGCTGCAGCTAGTACAGTTGTCCTAGAAGTACACACGGTATGTTCTCAGGAGACTGCCCCTTCACTCCGGGGCGCACAATCTTTTATAGTACATAGGTAACATATACATTAATGAAGGACACACCTAAAACATACATGAAAAACCAATAAGAATAGTCTGAAAGTAAGTCAGAGCCAATAGAAAGAATTGGAAAACAAAAGTATCGAGTGACCAAAAGAAGCCTCTCCTCTAACTGTGTTTGCCACCCCTCCCCACAGGTTAGGGTATTAACGTGTCTGTAACTTACTTGCAGGTGGCGAGATACGTTTGTGTGTTTTGGAGGACAGTTGTGAAATGAGAGAATACGAGCAGAGGACAGTGCAGGCCAGAAGATAAGATAAAGTCAGAAGAGAATAGTGTGAACCAACAGATAGTTGAGACAGGGATTAGAAAAACCAGACAGAGATTAGTGTACTCGGCCAGTCTTTAACACCAGCTTTGTAAACAGAGGCACAAGGCTATTTTGACACGATATTGCAGGAAAAGCAGAAAAGACTTTGTTCGTCGTGCTGCCTGAGTGAGGGCAACATAAAATGGCGGCGGAGCACAAAATGGAGGCTCAATACGATCATGATCGAAAATCGAATTTCCTCAGTGTTTTCGGCTACTTGCATTACGAGAGTACACTTGGCATGTGGCTGTGCCCTTAGTAGTTGATTCAGTGCATAAGATATTTTTCCTAGGTTTGCTTTGTAAAAAAATGTCTGCCACCTTAGAACTCACTTGAGATGGCTTGTTCTGACCACTTAGCATACTTCTCACCTCTCCAATTAAAATATCAGTCATCCGCCATGCACTTTGCCACAGCTCTCGCTGTTGGCGTTTTTGCTTGCTTAGGGGGCTCTATTTGGGCTTCTTTTTGCCTTCTGTTTGCCCATCTTGTTACAATCCCCCGATGCTAGCCACTCCTTTAATTAGGGAAGTATATGCGCTGTGAATTTAGTACTAGTAAATGCAACAAAACATAGGTACCTGGAAGATGCTGAGTTCTTGCTTCCCTCGCTCAGTCTTGAGATCCAAAACCAAGAGGGGTGGCCCTGTCCAGCCTCCTCCATGCTCCAACGGGCATGGACGGGCGCGCCCTTGGAGAGAGATGCCGGCCTTGTGGTATCGGGAGGTAGACGTCACCTCCCGTGCCGCAAGTAGAGCCTGCCCAGCAGGAATGGCAGCACAGAGGATTGGTACTGCCTGTAGCCTCGGACGGCCTGTGAAGAAATCCCACGCTGCCGGAGAGAGAGGTCTTGTGTTGCCTGGGGCCCCAGATGGCCTTGGATGGCCCGTGAAGAAATCGTGTGCTGCGGGAGAGAGAGGACAGTCTTGTGGCATAGGGAGGGTGACGTCACCTAACACGCCTTGTGAAGAGCCTGCTGGGGGACAGAGTTCTACCCCAGCAGGAATGGAGGCACAGAGGTTTGGTTTCGGACGGCCTGTGAAGAAATCCCGTGCTGCAGGAGAGAGAGGTCTTGTGGTGCCTAGGAGTGAGAGGCCGGTCTTGTGACGTTGGGATGGTGATGTCACCTCCCGCGTGAACAGTCTTCTGGGGGACCAAGTTCCACCCCAGAAGGAATGGAAGCACGGAGGATTGGTACTGCCTGAGGCCTCGGACAGCCCGTGAAGAAATCACACACTGCTAAAGAGAGAGGTCTTGTGCTGCCTGGGGTTTCGGACGGCCCGTGAAGAAATCCCTACTTTATTATTGTCCCAATGTGCTTAAATTTTGGGGAACAATTTGGTCAAAATGTTTAAAAAATGTTCAATGTAACATTCAATTATCAGTTCAAAATGTTTTTCCTGGAACTGCCTCAAAAGATTTCTCCTAAACCCATCTTATTAGATCTATTTTTTGCTCTTCCTTTTAAGGTGAAACTTTTCCTTTGGGAAGATACTTCTATTTTTTTTTTTTTAAGTTTAAAAGAAAGTTTATTGAAATTTAAGTACAACAACATTGTAATAGAACAACATGTGTAGATTCAACTAAAATGCTACCATTGTCATAAACGAGGGGAAGAAATAAAGAAAGAAGGGAAGGAAAAAGAAAGGAAAGGGAAAAAAGATTATCAATTAACAGAGCAAAACACATACGTTAAGAACGTAATCATTGGTATATAAAAATATGCAAAAAGAGTATACAGATATACTAAATGTACAAGAACTTCTCCAATAACAATGCACAAATAGATATAAAACACTCTATATGTATATATACTTGAAACCATCAGGAATATTTCATGGAGGCTTGGGAACTTCTTCTGCAGAAGGAGTATGGAAGGGTAGAGAACGTGCAACTACATTTCAAATATTTGTGATTGGCACCCATAATAAGTCACGTTTAATAGCAAGCGTAATGGGGTAAACATAGGCCCTGTCTAACCTATGGTGATAACAGACCCTATACCACCAAGCTTGAAAAGAAACTTTTGAGGCATCCTTCCAAGATTTAGTGATTTGTTGAAACGCTACAGCTATAAGTAGATCAATAATGGAAGTACTAGTAGTGGAAGAGGACCATACGTCTGAGAGACTGCCTAAGAAAATATTTGAAAAAGTAAAGGGAAAATGCGTAGAAAAAATTTTGTTGATCTGTTGCCACACATCATTCCAAAATTTATAAATCACTGGGCATGTAAATAACATATGTTTAAGATCTGCCATTGAAGCTGAACAAGACCAGCAAGTGGAAGGAATAGAGGGATCAATCATATTTAGTTTAACAGGAGTAATCAAAAGTCTATTGTATATAAAAAATAATGTTTGAGTTGTATTAGCTGCTCCAGATGACTTCCTTATCTTGATCCAAATTTTTTGCCACGTGAAAACAGAAAAAGAGTCCTCTAAATCTGATTCCCAGTCTTTTTCTACTTTAGATTTATCTCGAGTGTTAGAAGTATCCCGTAACTTTTTGTAAACTTGGGAAGCAGAAGAACAAGCAAGTAAATAAGGGAGAGGAAGAGGAGAAGAGTTGGTATGGGTGATGGAATCAGAAAGGGAATCATAACTATTTTGTGCAGCCGCACTCAGTAGATTATACTTAGATTCAAAGGAGATTGGTAAAGAAAAACGAGATTGAAGAATAGAAAAGGAAACACAAGTACCTTCGTGAAAAAGTTGGTGAGTCCAACTAAGACCAAGGTCTCTCCAGTCCCCCCAAAAAAGCATCCTATTTCTTATTTTAATAAGGGGGTTATACCACAAGGAGGATTGCAGGAAACGAGAGCGATCATCTAAACCGCCCAGGAAAAGAGGAGAAAACATTTTCCGAGAGTTTTTAAGAATGGGAAGAGAGAATCTCTTGGGAATATGAGACAGTGATACAAATTCTTCAAAATTGAAGGGGTGAAAGAAAGAAGATTCAACGTCTACCCACAAAGGCTGAGAGGCGATATCAGACACATGGGCAGGTAGTAGGGAAACAGAATGTTTAAGAAAAAATGAGATATGATAGGAAGCAAAGTCCGGAAAATTAACTCCACCCAACTGCTTAGGATACTTAAGTTTTGCAAAAGACATCCTAGCTTTCTTCTGGTGCCATAAGAATTTCGATAAGGTGGAATAAATATTTTTATAGCAAGATTTAGGGATATTAATTGGAAGATTAGAAAGATAGAACAAGATTATTGGAACTAACATCATTTTAATAGAGTCCAGTCTGCCCCACCAGGATAAAAACAAGGGATGCCACCGAGTTGTAGAGTCTTTTAGAGTTGTTAGTAGGTTTTTAAGATTTAGTGTTACAGTGTCCTTAACCGAGGATTGAAACCACAATCCTAAATATTTGATCTTAGAAGGGCTCCAATGAAAAGAGGAGGCCAAAAAATCTACATGGAAACAAAATTTATTTAGAGGGAGAATTTCACACTTATCAACATTAAGTTTATAACCTGATACCTTCGCAAACTCAGAAACTTCAGATAAAAACGATGGAATAGAGGACTGGGGGTTGGAAATTAATAAAAGTATATCGTCCGCATAGGCAGAAAGTTTCAAATGTTTGTCCCCATAGGGAAAACCGGTGATATCTTTATTCTCCCGAATTCTTGTCAAGAAGGGTTCTAATGCTAAAATAAAAAGAAGAGGAGAAAGGGGACACCCCTGTCGTACACCTCTAAAGAGGGGAAACGAAGAGAAGACAAGACCGTTAGCTAATATAAAGGACCTAGGAAAGGAGTATAGTAGAGAGATGTAGGCAAGAAATTTCGGGCCAAAATCAAACCAAACAAGAACTGCAAACATAAATTGCCAGTTAACCCTATCAAATGCTTTCTCGGCGTCTAATGCAATAGCAGCTAAAGAAGATTGGTAGGAGTGAGACTTACTTAGTACATTAAAAAAGAGTCGAGTGTTGTCAGAAAGGTGACGACCCTTAATGAAACCGCATTGCTCCCTACCAATTAATTTAGGTAAAATTTTGTCGAGACGAAGCGCTAGAATTTTTGCAAATATTTTGTAATCCAGATTTATTAGAGAAATAGGCCTATAATTTTTACATAAGGTATGGTCCTTATTCTCTTTAGGAAGGAGGCAAATTAAGGCTTCCTGAAAGGAGCCCCCAGATATTTTGGACGATATAAAGAATGAAAATAGTTGATGCAGTTTAGGAACCAGCAAATTGGAGAAATGTAAATAGAATTCTATCGTGAACCCATCTGGCTTAGGAGCCTTGCCTTTTTTAAGCACTTGAATAGATTCCAAAATGTCTTTGGGACCTATAGCTGCTTCTAAAGGGGCAAAATCAATATCTGGAAAGGAAGGGGAGGGGATAGAGGATAAATAGTGATCAATGTCAGTTAACAGAGGAGGAAACTCCGGAGTATAATGATTTTGATAAAAGTTAGTGGATTCCAGCAGAATATCTTCATCCTTATGAAGAGTGATATTAGATGAAGAGACAATAGATTTGATTCTAGTACGTTCTCTTTTAACTTTAAGATATTTGGCAAGAAGATTACCTGCCTTATTTTGTGCAGTATAATACTTGGCACTAGATTTGAGTAAAAATAAATTTGCAGATTCCGTGGAGAGCTTATTAAAGGAGAATTTGGCTTTGAGAAGCTTATCCAAATCAGAATGGGACTTAGTTAAGTAATAAGAGTGTTCCAATTGCTTAATTTGCAAGTTAATCGATTGTAAGGAGTGAGAGGCGGCACGCTTTTTACGAGAGACAAATGAGATAATGAAATCTCTAGAAGCAGCTTTAAAAGTGTCCCATAACACCTGAGGGGATATCGTAGGAAACTCATTTTCTGTAAAAAATAGGGATGAAAATTCAAGGAAGGCTGGGGTAAATTTGGGATCTAATAGGAGAGAATTATTAAACCTCCACCTTCTAGTACCTTTTATGGGGGGAAGTAAATCCAGGCGTAAGGAAACTGGGGCATGATCAGAAATTAAAATAGAACCTATTTCAGAATGGCTAATATGTTGAGTCAAGGCTTTAGAAATAAAAATGTAATCAATCCGGGATTGGGAAGAATGAACCGGTGAGTAGTACGTGTATTCCCTAAGTGTAGGATGGCAGAGTCTCCAGGAGTCAACAAGAGAACGTTGGGAAATAGTGGAAGTAAATTGAGTGTGCATGGAAGAGGGCAAGAAGTGGGAGTTGGACCTTCGATCTATAATAGGATCCATAATTGTGTTACAATCCCCCCCCAAAATGAGATAGTTATCAGAAGATTGCATCAAAGAGGTGAGCATCTGGGGCCAAAATAATTTATCCTGTATGGTAGGAGCATATACATTAAAAATAGTTATAGGGATATTATCAATCAACAAAGATACAGTCACCCACCTACCATCAGAGTCATTGGCTTGGCTTATAACTTTGATATTTAACCGCTTATGACAGAGAATAGCAACACCATTATGTTTCCCTGAACCAGGAGATGCGAAAACATGACCCACCCAATTACGACGTAATTTGGTAATTTCAGCCTCTTTTATATGAATTTCCTGTAATAACACAATATCCCCCTGTAAACTTGCTAAATGGGATAAAACACGTTGCCGCTTAATGGGAGAACCCAAACCTTTAACATTCCAGGTAAGTATAGTTATCGACATCTAAAAAATATAACTTATATCAAAAAAGTTGTGTGAGAATCAAATATGTACAAAGGCAATAAAATACAAAGCATCTTATAAAAACTTGAGAGAAAATGACATTGCTCTTAGAGGAATAGTAATAGAGTAAGGAAGAGAAATAGGAAATAAGAGAAATTCTTGGAGAAGAGAGATTGTAAGCAGAAAGGTATGAAACGAATAAGTTGAGAATTAGAAATAAGGAAGAAGAGAAACAACAGGGATAGAAAAAGGGCCAAAGAAAAGAGCAAAAAGAATAAATAATAAGTGGGAAGGGTGAGAAGAAACATGTATTACAAAAAACAAAAGTACAAAACGACAGACACAAGTGATGAAAAAATAAGATAACAAGTAGACATACCACAAGAAAGAATGAAGAACGGGGTTGGTGAAGCCACATAAGGAAGACGGGACACTGAAACGGGAGACTCCAGGACGACAGTAAGGAAGGGACATCCGCTAGGCAAGTTGAGGAGAACAAGGAATGACGAAGGACCACAAAAATCGCTACCTGATGGAGGGAAAAAGAAGGAACAAATTAATCCAACATAATGGTACAAAATACATTAGGGGAGAAACTAAACATCACTAAGGGTGAAACAAACAGATACTACTACAATACATAAAACCATCATGACTGAGGCACTTCCATGGACTCTGTTCTGCAGCTGTTCAGAAATTGCTGGAGTAACACTGGATCCTCATAACTGGTAGTTTTATTATTATGAGTCACTTTAAAGAGACAGGGATGGAATAAACCGTAGCGTGCGTTTATGCTGCGTAGTGCAGGTCTCATCTCCAATAACTTTTTCCGACGGTCAGCAGTCACTTTAGCGTAATCCTGGGCAAAGAAAAGAGTAGAACCATTCCAAGCAATTTTCCCTTGCTGTTTGGCAGCCTGAAGGACTCTGAGTAGATCCGTATACTCCAAAAAGTACAAAATGACTCCTCTCGGCTTAGTAGATGATGAGGGAGAAGAACGGGATAATGAACCTAAGCGATGTGCTCTTTGGATATTTAATGAAGGTGTTTCAGGAAGACCCAAAAGAGTTGGCAAAAAGGATTTGAAAAAAGAAATCGGGTTAGTACCTTCAAGGCCTTCAACTAATCCGTAAATGCGCAGATTATTGCGCCTATTTCGATTTTCCAAATTTTCAATCTGTTGCTTAAGTTGAACAACCTCCTTAGAAATAAGAGGAACTTGAGCCGTGAGATTTTGAACAGAGTCAACCCGTACTTCTAGGTCTCCAACTCTCTTTTCAGTGAGAGACCAATTGGCTTCCAGATTCTGAAGTCTGACGTTAGTTTCTTCCATATGCGGCTTGAGAGCGCGAATTTCGTCAAGAAGGAGCTCCATAGATATCGGGGATGAAGAATTGGTGGGAGAGGGTGGGTTAGCTTTTACCCGCTTGCCAGAAGTAGATGGTGACGCAGAAGGTATCTTGGAGCTTTGTTTAGCGCTTAAACGAGGAGTAAGTGGTGCAGTAGATTTGGCGCCACCAGAGTCTTTGATGCTATCCTCAGTATGCTCCTGTAAAATATCGAAAGAATTATAGACCTCTAAACTCGCCTCGGTGGAGGGACGAGCAGCACTACAGTTGCCGCGAGGCATGGTGATATTTAAAAAGACACTCAGAGTCCCTTGTAAATAAACCAAGTCAAAACTTGGGAAAAAATGCAAAGAAAGTGAAAAAACACCAGTCCAGACAAATATCAAAAATAATGTTCCACAGTAACTGCAAGCATAGAGGAAATGGCAGCGATGGAAGGAACACCAGAAGACCAAATAAAATAAGCGTTGCCCAAAAGAAAGAGAAAGATAATGACAAAAAAGGGAAGCCAACTGTTAACCAGCATCGTCATGCAGCCTCAGGTGGGAAGCAAGGGATCGATGAAAAAACAAAATGGCGGCCGCGACGGTGAGGGAACAGAAAAAACGTTAAATTAGGTTTGCCAGGCTCACCCTATGAAAAAATAGTGGCAGCATTCCGACGAGCGGCAGTTCCGATTGCCGAAACAAGCAAGTCCGATGTTTTTTAGTGAAGAAACATTGCCTGCAGAGGTCGCGGTCCCTCACGTCTCGGCAGAGCTCCCGAGAACAGCGGCCATCTTCTGAGGCTCCGAAGCCACGCCCCCGGGAAGATACTTCTAAATTGTCCATATTAACAATTCAATTCAATTCAATCAAGCTTTATTGTGGTTTGGTTTACCATAAAAGCACATTAAAAAAAACAGTCTATACAGTGAGTTAATCATTCAGTCCAGTTCATACATAATCACAATTGTAAGCTAGTTATTAGATATATCCTTAAAAAATTAAAAGATTTAAGTACTATCTAAATTCTAAAATTATTAAAACAATGATCCTTATAATAAATAAAATACAATCTGTTCTCTCGTTATCCAGTGATCTTAGTGCAGATATGTAGCAGTGTTATTTATCAGATTCCTTCGAATTGTCCACATAGAAAACAAATATTTGGCAATTGCAGACACAATCACTGCATTAGTATTAGTTTTTAGAATCCTAAAAAAAAACAAATATTGCTTTACGCCCAGGTTTTTGCAAAGCTGAATTATCCATTTCCTCCTAATGTTAGCATATGCTGGACAGAAAAGGATAACATGTACAGTAGTTTCTTCCTCAGGTCGACAACCTGGGCAGGGACGTGCCGGACCCCCTTTCCACCTATCAATATTAGAGTAAAAAGGCAAAGTGCCATATCTAAATTGCAAATAGAGCTTTTTCGCTAAAGTAGGTTGTATTACATCAATCTCCGGCTCAAAGCTATAAAAAGACTTGACATCCAAGAAGATGTCAGTTAAGCTTGAAGTTTTTACTGAGCGAAAGATATTGCTTAAATTAAAGTCTTTTACAACACAAGTCATGGTTTTCTTAGAAATGGCTGGGCAAAAGGCCTCGGGGTTTAGCCAGAGTTCCTCGAGCCCAGTCAATGTAAGTGATTGTCTTACAAATGTTAACCAAGGGATCCTACCGGATCCTAATGAAGCCATGACTACTTTAAGCTCCTCCTTGTAGTTCACCAGCTCAGGAATGCTCCACAGGCGCTTCCAATAAAGTAGGGGCCAGATAGCGATAGTGTCTGCGATTGGACGAATGTTCAAGTCTAGTCTGAGCGGGACCAAGGGAGTGCTTTTTGGCAAATCCAATAGTTGCCTTATAAAATTATTTTCTGTTATCGATAGGTCACTTGCCGATATATGTCCCCAGAGTTCCGCCCCATAAAGGGATGATGCCCTGGCTTGGACTCTAAAGATTTCAAGGGGGGCACTTTTTGTTTTGAGGGTACAATTCTTCTGCACTTTTAGAATGCCCCCAGCTGCTTGGGTTAGTCTTAGGTTGGCCTTGGCCAGTTGAGGACCCCACCCCATTTTATCATTCAAGGTTAAACCCAAATCATCAAAGGTTGGAACCCTTTCGAGGGGTCTGCCTTCCATCATTGGATGGGGGCAGTTAACAGTACTAGCATTAAAAACCATGTACTTGGTCTTATTTATATTGACCACCAGGTTCCTTTTATTACAGAATTTGGAAAACTGATTCAACACCCGCTGCATCCCCATTGGGGATTTAGAAAGCAGCAGCGTATCATCCGCAAACATTAGTGTGGGAAATCTTTCGGCAGCCTATTTGGGGGAGTCAATGTCGTTGATGGCAAGGAGATCTTCAATAATTGAGGAAGAGGGAAAACAGGGACGGGGCAACCACACAGCCCTGTCTAACGCCTTTCTCAATCGGGAATGATCCAGTTAACTGACCTTGCCTACCAAAACGAACTCTGGCAAAAGTGCCTTCATGTAGGATCTTAAACTGATAGCATAGATATGGCGGAACCCCCATTGATAATAAAATGGTCCATAGCTGGTTCCGGTCCACCATATCAAATGCGGACTTTAAGTCCACGAATGTAAGATATAGACTACTCCCTTCCAGGACCACATGCTTCCAGTGGAGGACCTGCAACCGGAATATTTGGACTATTGTTGATGTTTTGGCCCTAAATCCCGCCTGTAGCGGGGTCAGGATGTTGTTATCATTGGACCAAGCCTGTAAACGTTGTAAGAGGAGCCTGGCATAGATTTTTTGGGTCACATCAATAAGGCTAATAGGCCTATAATTAGAGGGTTGAAGCGGGGAACCCTTCTTATATATTGGAATTATCTCCGCCCCCAGCCAAGTACTTGGGAGTGGTAACCCCTGCAATATCGCATTAAATAGTACCTGAAGGTATGGGCCCCAAACTACTGGTTCGTCTCTATATAAGTCACCTATCAAGTCCCGGTGCTTTGTTTGGCTGAATACTTGAGATGGCCGACTGAACTTCGACCAACGTAAATGGTTGTACTGGCCACATGGGGTTCGGAGCCAATAGGCTCGGTGGGGCTTCACTTATAAGTATGGAGGAAAGAGAATAAAGATCTTTAAAATAAGAGGACCATGCTTCTTCAGAAACGTTTGGGGCAATTGTAGTCCTGCCCTCTGATTTTCCAGTGTGGACGAGATTCCAAAATGACCTTGGGTCCTTTGCCACAAGTGCGGATGTAATAGCAGACCAACGATCTGCCTCCCATTCTAATTTTGCGTTTCTTAGCATTTTCTTGTATGCTTGCCTGGCTTCTGTAACACAAAATCTGTTACATTGTCTTAGGGCCAACAGTAGTGCAGCTTTCGCATCCCTACAGCACCCATTAAACCATGGGTTCCCATCATTACGAGGTTTAGGCCTGGCAAGACCTGTCTTATGGAAAGTGTCCTTTAATAACGCAACCATTTCACTATGGATGTCCATAAATTCGCCCATATCAATATCCGAGGGATTGGTAGGAGTGGAATTTGCCCTTTCGAGCAGGGGGATTACATCTTGATAAATTTTTGCCATGGTTTCACTGGATGATTTCACAGCTGCCCTTCGGATACTTCTCCCACCTTGCACTATTCTTAAATCGCTGCTTGGGATACTCATCGTAAGACTATCCTCCCTGATTAGTTGGAAATCCATCTCAATTATCAGGGGATTATGGTCACTTTCAGTTCGAAGTGGAACGCTAAAATCTATAATTTTGGCCCACAGAAACAAACTAGCCAAAAAATAATCTATTACAGATGCATGCCCCATGCCATTATAAGTATGCTGAGCTGGAATGTCGCTTTGGAATCGGCCGTTACAGGCTCTGATAGAGAATGTATAGGTAAGGGAAATTAGCTGAAGGACTAGGGCTGTCCAATTTTTTACAGGATAGGCATTAGGGGGCGAGACTGACCAGATTTCGTCTTCTTCCATTGTGATCGGGGGGACCCCTTGAAGTGGTTCAAAATGACAATTGAAATCTCCACCGATCAACAAGGCAACGTCACCCCCAAGCAGGTGCAATAGGGTAGTTAATTTATCTAAAATGTTAGATGTTCCACCCGATCGCACTGGCCATGAATATATATTGATGAGTGCCAGTTTTGGTGTTTCTTTGTGAGACATCAGGATACACGTCAGATCAGGACTATTTGTTTCTAGCCTTTTCAACGTGAATCCTAGATGGACACCCACCCATATACACAGCCCCCCTGACGGTCTGCCTCTTGGGCCTTTTACTGCAGGTTCCGCAAAGGTTACATAGCCTAATCTATGGGTAGGACCTACCGCCCACGTTTCCTGGAATAAGCAGATCCCATGTAAATCCACGAATGAACACCAATCCGGGATATCTAAGTTAGATGTGAGGCCCGCTATATTCCAAGATAAAATATTTAAGGTCCCCTTTGTCATTGCCTGCTTATTTCCCAAACTTCCCTCTTGACCAATTCCAGCAAGACCGTGCACCCCAAGACTGGCTAAATGCCCATCGAAGTGCGTGCGGACAGTCTGGTGTTGCAGCACAGGGATAGAAGGGGGAGGTGGACCATCCCCTACCTCCACTGAGATTACATAAAGCTTTTCCTTAGGGGTCATTCTTGCTTCGGTAGAGGGTGAAAGATTAATTACGGTGTCCGCCACCCCAAAAGAATCCCTCCTGATAATCTTCAAACCTTCCTCCCTTTTATTGACATCTGTTCGATGGGCCAATAGGGGACTGGGGGGCATATGAAGTCAATCCACTTGGTCCAGCAAACTATATCTATTGTTTATTGGAAAACCCAACACTTCACCCCTGACCTGTCCACCCCTACTTCTATCTACATAATGCCAGGAATCCTCTTGCTGGAGCCATAGGTCGTAACTCCTATGATTGGAGGCCTGGTGAGCATGATCTATTTGATAAAAGTGGTCTAACCTCAAGGATTTAATAATTGTGTAGGGGCTTGTCTGGTGCCTGCTGCATACGTAATCAACTGCCCTATAATCCTCGAAATTAATAATTACGCAGTTCCCAACCACATTTTTTGGCTTGCAACCCACCCACCCCACCCTTCTAACAAACAAGATTTTACTTTGAATGGATCTAGGCAAGGGTCTATAGGTGTTCAACCAATGCATTGTCTTATTCTTTAGTTCCTCATACGATTCATGTTTGATGTTCCTCAACTTTGGAACCCCGGTAAGGATAACCACATATGGAGCACAATCCAGAGGTAAGTTGATGCATGGTAAATCTCGAGAAGCGTCTTTTTCCCCGGGTTGATTTGGGAGCTCCTTTCCCGGGGTTTCGATATTTTCGGAGATTACCTGTTGCAGGGGCTGTGCCTTTTTCACAACTATGGGGCCATTTTTAGGGCCGTTTATGCTAGAACTCGTGTTTGGCCCCTGTGTGATGGTCGATGTGAGTTGATCATTTACAGTAATAGGTGTTAGCTTATATTGGGACTGCGGGACATTCGCTGGTGTAGCCAGAGCTTTAACTTGGGCTTGAATAACAGAAAAGTATTTTCGGAAACCCATGTTTTCCACAAGCAGTGTCTCCATTTTTCCCAGCCTGTCATCTAAGGATTTCAGTTTTTGCTCCACAGGCTGAATAACGGAAGATAGAACCATACTTAGTTTTCCTACCAATAAATCTAAGTCGAGGGAGCATGTGGATATAGAGTCTGTGCCATTCCTAACAGGGCTATTTAGGAAAACCACAGGGGGGCTAGGCTCGGGTTGATCTACAATAGGGGGTTCCGGTTGGATGTTGTGTTTAGACTGTTTAGGTTTTCTACCCCGAAGTGAGGAACCAGCCCTCTTCCTTTTCGGGATAGCACCCTCTTTGCATCTTGTCTTGTTCAGAGTATTTATACTCACTTCGGTTTGGGCAGGTATTGTATTTATGGACTGTCCACTTAGTAATTGGATTGACCCATCCACCTGGTCTAGGAAACTCTTCGATAGCTGTATTTGGCTGGAAAGGACCAGGTGAACATGCTTGTGCAACGGGGCCCAGGGATGATCTCCTTAAGAATACCGGGTCCTGGGACAAACGACGTTGCGTCATTACAATTTCACGTTCCAATACCGATGATGCTCTTGTAATGAATTGGTCTAGAGTCCCGGCTACAAGCCCTATTGGTGTCGGTTTTAAACCCCATCTAGCTGCCATAGTGGTCAAATGTTAGTATTGGGTACGAGCTATAGTTTGTACTCACGGTTCCCTCTAGATGTCAGGGGGCTGGCCCGGTCCGGCCTCCCTCGGCCCCTGACGGCCACAGATGGTCCCACCCTTGTCCCGGGCTACTCCCGGCGCATCCCGCGCGCGTCCTCGCGGGCGAGGGACAGGGCTGGGCCTCCTGGCGCGTGGGATGATGACAAGCTGGCCCAGGGGATCCTGGGGATTGTGGTTCTCCGGCAGAGCAAAGCCCGGCCGGTCCTCCGATGTACACGGGGGGGGGGTGAAGCCAAGCCCGGCCGCGGGAACAACAGTAGAGCAGGGAGGCAGGCAGGAGAACCTCACTGGCGCCCAAAGGAAGCGAGGTAAAACAAAAGACGAAGGGCTCAGCACAGGGCTGGGCTTTAAGTGCCTCCTGGCGCGTGGGATGATGACAAGCTGGCCCAGGGGATCCTGGGGATTGTGGTTCTCCGGCGGAGCAAAGCCCGGCCGGTCCTCCGATGTACATGGGGGGGCGGAGCCAAGCCCGGCCGCGGGAACAACAGTAGAGCAGGGAGGCAGGCAGGAGAACCTCACACAATGCCCGACTGCAGAGACCGCCTCACGCTTGTTGTGGGGGTTGGGCCTAACCGGTAACTAGTTCTGGGCAGTGCACGAGTGCAGCAAGAGAAGACCTGTTGGAACTTTAATTGTGATGAACATACAATAGCTACTGTTTCTTCATTATTGTGATCTCAGAAAATTAAATCTGATTTATTCTGGTTAGCTTTTACTATATATTTTTCTTCTCACTCACCTATACTTTAGCTCCATTTATTTCCATTTCTAATATATCTTTCTATCCTCTTTCCGTCTTTCTTTTTTTCGTTCTTTCTTTTTTATCTCTTTCATTTCTATCTGTTTCTCTCATTTTCTTTCTCTTTTCTTTTTCCTTTTCTCTTCTTTTTATAAAAAATTCTATCATATATTTATACTCTCGAGCAACTACTTTATATACTCTGAGCAATTCTATTACTTAGTAATTCAATTGCTATTATTCAATATTGATATTGTAGTGCTGCTGTTTATACTTCTCTTGCTTTAACTCTTTATTAAAAAATATTTAAGGAAAAAATAATTGTACAGACGTGTGAAGGTAGATGGAGTACATTCCTGTGAAAATGGGGGGGTGGGTGGGGAGGGAGTGGGGGCAAATTTGCTTTTGCCCAGGGCATTCACTGAGGAAAGGCCGGCAGCAGGTCAGAAACAGAAAAGAAAATTGCTTCTTTTTTATTTTGGACACAGGGTGCAAACCTTACAAATTATTTTGTTTTATTACGTTTAAATTATTAGTTACTGTGTTGCCTGCACTTTTTACCTTTGCACCAAATGCTCCTTTTTGCTACAGTTTTTGTTTTGGTATATCTGTGCTGTAAATATTGTATTGCTAAAGCGAATAAAAGTATTAAATAGGAACTATTCATGCATGCAAATAGTAACATTTATTTTACATCATTTTTCTGCTGTAGTCATATTACTATCCATAACTATATAAAAAGCACAAGTATAATATTCTCCTTTTAGAACGCAATCCTTTTAGCATCTAACTACCCAGGGCTCACACTGACTATTGTACCGCTCTGCCTTTCTGAATGTGTTGGGATATTATCCATGTGTCTGTAATAAATTAATGTTGTCTAGTGGCGTGGTTGTATTTTGCAAAAGAGTACTGACATCAATGCTCACCTGTATAAGAACCTAAAGGACAGGCGTGTACCTGGATTTTACTGTATCCCACGTTTAATACAAAATACAGTTGCAAGGTAACCTAGAACGAGTTCTTTTGAGACCACGACACAATTTATTATACTAAGCATTCGGAGGTGCTGTTGAAAAAAGTACATTATTAAAGGGAAGGCAGTAGACAGTGGTATGAGCAGAGACAAAGATTAGAGGGAAATGTCACTGAGAGAGATCTCCTAGCAACTAATCCTAGAGAGGTACAATCTGAAACAGAAGCTAGCATATAAATGATATCTGTGCTGTTAAGAAGCAGTTCAAACCAAACAAGGAAAAGAAAAGGCAAGGTTCATATTATAGATGGATTTTGATTCAAAAATGATATACCCACGTTGAAAAGAATCCTCTACCAGACAGTAGCAATGGATTTTAGGGCTGTTGGCGCAGTTAATATTTTAGCATCATGAAGTATTTCATGAAGAAATACAAAGTACATACGCACATCCACTTAATGCTGCTAAATAGATAATATAAAAAAATATAGCGAATTCGAGTTTGAAGCAGGTATTCCAAAGCAGATTACAACACTTGCTATATTTCACAGTAAATGTAAACATTTTCTATTATATAATATAATACCTGCCTCAATCATTGCAGAGAGTGATGTTTAAAATAATGTCTCTGAGATAAAAAAAATGCTCATTTTGTATTTATAAAATATAATGTCTACTATCTGAAGAATAAAAGTATTCTAAAAATTAGTTAAAAACTCATGTGCATAGGCATCACTTGTTGGACCTATGTTATCTTAGTCTGGATTCGTATGCAGCCTATTTACAAGCTTGGCATAACCTTGCACCTGCTTTCAATACCTATTGCTTCCAGTTTACAGGTAGTGTACTTTAGGTCAGCCCCCATCAAACATTGGCATTGCTTTGAAACATTATCGATCATATTTTGGATTAGCACGAGGAGTGTGCCTCTCTTCCTGAATGTTGTTTGCTGTTTGGTGTTTGATTTCACCTCCTTGGGAGTGATTGCTTTGCAATATATGAGGGACTATTTTACATCTGTAAACACCCTCAGAACGGACATGCCTACCGTTTCTCTAAGCAAATACTCTTGATGTATGTATATATATATATGTTGAATAGTTCAATATATTTATGTTCCATGCATCTATAGGTTTACGATCTGGTTGGGTCTGTTAATTCCCACAACGGCCTTATAAGCCATTTATCATCATCCCCCTCGCAATTTGTTCTATATCTATAAACATAATGGTATTTTCAGCTAGATACTTCTAGCGGCACAGTAATGTTTTTTTCATTCTGCTTTTACTGAGGGAAAAGGCTCATTTCCCTGACGTTCCCGTGCAGTTGTTTGGTCCGTCTCATTCCCTTCCAATTTCTGTTCTCAATTTATAAATGAGCCCTAGGCCCGATTTGAATTCACACTGACGGCCCTGCGCTCCTGGATCTGGTCCACCTTTGCCTTAGAAGCAGTGCCTTGTAATGGGCTCCAGGTTGAGCCCTGGGGGGCTCCAACCTATTAGGTCTAGAGCCAGCCTGCATTCATTGCACCCTGGAATACCCCAGAGGGTACAGCAACTCTGAGCGCTCACAGGCCCAGGGTTCAAATCCTACATGCACATCTTCTTTGTCTTTATTTTTAATATTTCAATTTTCTAACTTGCTATTTTAATTATCCTGATTTGCCCCCTTTTCCAGTACACATAGCTCAGGCAACACTTATAGATCCGACATGGCTGATCTGCCATGATCGTTCTTCTCAATTCCTTCACTCTGTCCATGAGGCCACCACACCCACCAACACGCCCCATCCATGAGGACGCTGAGCGGGCAGCCTTCTCTCCTTTATCTTCCTGACTCAGACTAGTCGGCCCTACAAATTGTGTCCAACAGGGAGAGCAGCCTCGTAGAGAACCATAGGACGTCCTCACTAGCAGCATACATTTTCCCTATAAGGTAAGCACCCTGGAATAACTAACTCTTGTTGTTATTAATTTCGTTTATTTTTCCTTATCCCACCACCCGCTCTCTTACATTTTTTTTACATCTTTAGGTCATTGCCATATTGAAGGTATCCCATCCCAATTGCCAGTGGTGTAACGAAAGCTTAGGGGGCCCACCTGCAGTGTAAACAGAGGGACCCCGCTCCAGATTTAATTCAGCGCGCTCAGGTTGAGTACTGTGCTGAGGAGGCCCCCTGCATGTGAGGGCCCCACCACTGCGGAGGGTGCGGGGGCCTCTGTTACGACCCTGCCAATTGCAATCCTAATTTAACTCCACAAGACCTTGTGCCTATTGAAGAGAGCCTATTATAGCTGCTCCAAATTCTTCTAAGGTGAGCCACTCCTTCTTCATCCTATTGCTCACCACAGCTAGTTTGTTGTACAGACATTATTTTTATACCCAAGCACCTCTATTTTTACAGGAACTAATAAGGGTACTGCCGCCACATACAAGTCCATATCAGATGCTTTCTCACCAAACAGGAATGATTACTGTTGCTACTCCTTAGTGGTCCCTACCATGAGGATCAGCTTTTCTACAATCCCAGCCAGTATGTATTCTCTCATTTACACCTTTCAGTTCCACCAGAACCTTAATCAATGCCATTCTTGTCTTCCCCATACCCCAGGTAATTTCAGTCCTGATGAGTCCCTTTTAGCCTTCCAAGGGTTCGAAATTGCATCTACACATGTACAAAGATAGACAGTTTTTCATAATTGTGATACAATGATTAATTCACTGTGTCTTAAAGTGTACCGAAAATACATTTCTCTCTTTTGATATGAAGCAACGAATACACCCTATATGTTCATATCTTACTTCACTTTTCCTTCTTTGATTTCAGGTTTGGTTTGTCTTCACACCTGGGGTCTACTCATTCTTTCCTTTTTTGCCTTGAAAAACACTTACAAATTGTCAATCTAAATAATTTTTATTTAATAAAACTCTGTTTGGCTGAACCGTAGTTACTCCTAAATACTAACTGCGCTGTAATCTTTCTCACAAATCCTAATTTCCGAGCATTGTTGATTGAATTGAATAAGGATAACTGGATTCAAACTAGCCTGGCTGATGAGGGGTGTTACCCCAAAACCGGTCCCAGTATGCTTGTTTCTGGTCCAGGACAGACTTGGCTTGGCAGTTCGGGCTGGAATGTTCCCAAGAGGAACAGGGTCAAGACTGGTTTGCATATAGCTGAGTCTGAACTGTGGTGGTGAAGTGAACAGTAATGGATTCAACCCAGATCAAATGGTGACTGGGAGTGAGTGTGTGAAAAGTTTTAGCGCTACGTCCATCATCTTATTATGTTTGCTTTACAATGATTATAGAAATCTTTAGCTACATCCAGTCCATACCCATAGAGGACTTTGCTTGTGTGAAGAGAGAAAGGCATGCTTTGGTCCTACTACCACAATCTGTAGAAGCACATGATGACATACATATGGCGATACAAGCAACAAATGACTGTAAACAAGCCCAATGGATTTGTTGAACTCCCATCCTATCACAGTGCAAGCAGACTTGGAATCCAAGTTATTTTTCCCAATTCTGTGTCAATCATCCCCAGGAATAGTCCATGTCCACTTTATTCTCTGTAACAGTATCACATACCAGCAGATGTCACAACTGAGAAATGTCCATTAGAGGATGACATGGTGAAGGTACCTATGACAGTGCAATACATAGAGATACGTGTTTTATCCATACCTTGTTAACCAAACACAGTGCAACTGTCTAGTACACAGTATCTCTCTAAAAGCATGCTACATCTAATATCAAATTTCAAGCCAACAGTTGTCAACAGAAAGCTCAACAAACATCATGTGAACATCCCGTTCTCTGTGTGGCCTTGGTCCCCCTGTACCCCGCTGCCCATTTTTGACTTCTGTGCCCCCCTGCTCACCCCCCTCGCCGCTCACGTTCCCGCCGCTGCCTCCCCTGCGGCCCCGCCCCCATGCCCATTCGCTGCCACCTGCCTCCCGCCTCCCAGCTGCTCCTCCCTCCCACCTCCCCTTAAAATGGCGTGGTGAGGAGAGTGACCCTTGACCATGCCAGGTAGGTCCCTCCCCCCGCTGCAGCTCTACTTGCGCTTCTGAGTGCCTTGTTGCTCCTTTTGCTCCTGTGCCCCACTGCTCATTTTGGCTTTTGATTCCCGTTCTCTGTGTGCCCTTGGTCCCTCTGTGCCCCGCTGCCCATTCTGGCTTTTGTCCCCCATTCTCTGTGTGCCCTTGGTCCCCCTGTACCCTGCTGCTCATTTTTGCCTTCTGTGCCCCCCTGCTCGCCCCCCTCGCCGCTCCTGTTCCCGTCGCTGCCTCCCCTGCGGCCCGCCCCCGTGCCCATTCGCTGCCCACTGCCACCTGCCTCCTGCCTCCCAGCTGCTCCTCCCTCCCACCTCCCCTTAAAATGGCGGTCGCGCCGCTGGCTCGCCGAGGGCGCACCTAAGGCAAGCCCGTCTGCGCCCGTCCAAGCCTGGACCGCGCCCAATGCCAAAATCCCTGGCCCCCGCACCAGCCATGAAAAATGCCTCCGATACAACGCCAGCACCCTCATCGCTCTCAACCCAGGATGGACCCTCACCTGCTGCAGGGCCACCCCAAAGCGCACACACGGTCCCTTCGCCTGCCAGAACTGCAGCTTCTCCTGCACAAAGCCTCCTCTCCAGACATCGCCATAGCCATCCCCGACGGATACAAGATCGCCCGCAGAGAAATGTAGTGAATGAGCCACTTTTGTGGTCTGACACCCTACGATGACCCTCAACCACCACCATTTTGTACTGACTTAAGTGTGTTATGTTACCTTAGCCTTAATGTAGGATGGGTTTGTATATGCCTGCTTTTCTTCTGTCTTTTAGTGGAATAGTCTTTCCAAGAATAGAAGGTATGGGATGTTGAGGTGCAGTTTTGTGTGTGGTGGTGCACACATGTGCTCAATGTTGTATACTGAGGGATTAAGTGAATAATGTTATTTGGGTTAAGTGAATTATGACTTTGACCTATTGGCTTTGACGTGGTTTCATGTCATTCTGCCTTCTGACTTTACCTTGCTTCAAACTTTTCTGTGTGCACAGTGGTGCTTGTAAGTTGTGTGGATGAGAATTATAGGTGCATCCTTGCTTTTCTGATTCCATCTTGCTTTGGGCCTTTCTGTGTGCATGGCTTAACTAACTCCATTTTCATGCTGAAGCCATTTTCTGTGCCTGCACGAAGAAGAGGGCATGTTCTGCTCTCTCCTGTTTTTTGCATTTTTCTAACTAGAGAGAACTGGTTCTTATCAGTGGAATGTACATGGTTTGACTCGTAGCCATAGCAAGGGCCTGACCAACCATTGCTGTGACCTTGGAGCAAGCTGGTACGAGCTCTCATGAGAACTAGGGGCGGAGCTTGCTAGAAGCTTCGCTGTCTTTGAATGTTTATTAAAAAGGGGAGTCTACACTGGCCTGGTGGGAGTTCATCCGTGGAGCAGACGTGCTGTCATGGAAAAAGTGGTGTCACCTCTGAGCTTTCGCCCGGTTCAAGCAATGGACTCCCCTTGAACAAAGTGGGGTGAAATGATGGAGCATTAGGTGAGGTGTCTCTGCTACTAACTGTCTCTTGATTCTTTACTGATTCTCTCCTTTCCTTCTTATTTCTGATTCTTATATCCATACATATATATTTCTACATATATATATTTGCATTGATTGTGTTTCAATCATACTATTGATATGTTAGAGTCTGCTATGTTAGGTGCATTTGGCTTACTGTCTGGTGCTATTTACTAATAAATACATCCCAGATATACCAATTCATCTTTTCCTTGTAGCAGGAGGTGTGGACTCTTCTTGGCCAAGTATTCTGTTGTAGAAGGATGGGTGAATTTCCTTCTAGCAGGTAATTGTGTTATTGGAAGTTGGTCTAATCCTGGCAAGTGGTGTGCAAAGTCTGTGTATATATTGTTTTCTTGCCTTGCCTTTGGGGGAGTGTTGAAAGTTTGGCCACCTTAGGAAGTGCTGTGTATATGTTATATTCCATAAGTTTGGAACTGATATTTTCTCCCTGGGAAAGTGACGGTACATTCCTTGGTCCGGGGGAGATCTAAAGTTTGTCATTACAAAAACGCACCAACGGAGTCGGAGGAGGAATCGCCATCGTCCACAAGAAGACCATCAGGGTCTCAACAAACACCGACGACACTCTCAGCACCGCCGAACACATGCACTTCCAGATCCACACAGACCCCAAGATCACTCTAAGAGACACCCTCATCTACAGACCACCCGGACCCTGACCGAAATTCTGCGACGCCATCGCCGACTTCATCAGCACGCACGCACTGACCTCCACCGACTACATCCTCCTCGGAGACTTGAACTTCCATCTGGAGAACAACAACGACAGCAACTCCTCCACCCTGATAGACAACCTTGCCAACCTCGTACTAGAACAGCTCGTCACGATGCCGACCCACATCGCTGGACACACGTTCGACGCCATCTTCTTCTTAAGCCCCCACGTCTCCTTCAGCCACGTCTCCGAACCCACCTGGACCGACCACCACTGCATCCACTTCACCTTCCGGAAACCAGTCGCACATCACCGCACCCTACAGATCCCCCGTCGCTGCTGGGGCAAAATCACCGAAGTACAACTACAGACAAACCTCGCACTCAACCCACCGACCAACCCCTCCAACCCTGACAATGGTTCGCGCAGCCTCAGACGATGGATGGACGACTGCGCCAACACCTTAGCCCCACTGAAAAAACAACCATCAAAGACACCGGCAAGAGAGCCAACTGGTTCACCCCGGAACTCCTAGCGTCAAAGCGCACCTGCCGGAAGTTGCAGAGCATATGGCACAGCGAGAAGTCGCCGGGCAGCCGCGCAGCCCGCAAAGACGCCATCCACAACCACCACTACCTCATCAGGACCGCCAAGAGAACCTCCTTCAAAGACCGCCTCCACAACAACGCACACAACAGCAAGGAGCTCTTCAACGTCGTGAAGGAACTCTCCAACCCCAGCTCCAACGCCAACGATATCCCGCCGTCGCAAGCCCTGTGCGACTCCCTCGCCACCTTCTTCCACCGCAAGATTGCCGACATCCACAACAGCTTCAACCCCCGGACGACCCTAACAGGCCCCAACACGCCGGACCCACCACACCCCACCGACCACGACCCCCTGACAACCTGGGCCAACGTAAGCATCAAGGACACAATCAAGACCATGGGCACAATCCACTCCGGCTCGCCATCTGACCCTTTTCCACACCACATCTTCAACAATGCCGGCAGCTCCATCGCACCCCACCTGCGCAACATCATCAACCTCTCCTTCGAGACCGCGACCTTCCTTGAGAGCTGGAAACACGCCGAGATCAACGCCCTACTGAAGAAACCCAAGGCGGACCTGAGTAAACTCAAAAACTTCCGGCCCATCTCCCTGCTTCCGTTCCCAGCTAAGGTCATCGAGAAGATAGTCAACATCCAGCTCACCCGCTACCTCGAAGACAACAGCATCTTGGACCCCTCCCAGTCAGGATTCCGCAGCAACCACAGCACCGTGACTGCCCTCATCGCCGCCACAGACGACATCAGGATCCTACTGGACAACGGCGAGACTGCGGCCCTCATCCTTCTTGACCTCTCCGCCGCCTTCGACAACGTCTGCCACCGCACACTACGCACACGGCTCCACGACGCAGGGATCCGAGACAAGGCCCTGGACTGGACCTCCTCCTTCCTCTCCCATCTCCCCCCGTTCTTATCCGAAGCCTCCGAGATCATCTGCGGCGTCCCGCAGGGATCCTCCCTCAGCCCGACGCTGTTCAACGTCTACATGGTGCCCCTCACATGCATCTCCCGACATCACGACCTCAACATAATCTCCTATGCCGACGACACGCAACTGATCCTCTCCCTCACCATGGACCCCTCACCGCCAAATCCAACCTCCACCAGGGAATGAAGGCCGTTGCCGAATGGATGGAGGATAGCCGCCTTGAGCTTAACACAGACAAGATGGAGATCCTCATCCTCGGGCCCAACCCCTCAGCATGGGACGACTCCTGGTGGCCCGCATCACTGGGGACACCCCCCGCACCCACCAACCACGCACGCAACCTGGGAGTCATCCTCGACTCGAAACTCACCATGACAACTAAGTCAACGCTGTCTCCTCCACCTGCTTCAACACCCTCCGTATGCTCCGCAAGATCTACAGATGGATCCCGACAGACACAAGGAAAACAGTCACCCAGGCCCTAGTCAGCAGCAGACTCGACTACGGAAACGCCCTCTACGCCGGAGCCCCGACCAAGCTCCTCAACAGACTGCAAAGAATCCAGAATACCTCTGCACGCCTGATCCTCGATGTCCCGTGCCGCGACCACATCACCCCCCACCTGAGGAACCTTCACTGGCTCCCTGTCGACAAAAGAATCTCCTTCAAGCTCCTGATCCACGCACACAAGGCACTCCACAAGACCGGCCCAGCCTACCTCAACAGTCGACTCTCCTTCTACGTACCCAACGGGAAACTCCGCTACACAGACCTCTCCCTGGCTACCGTCCCACGCATCCGTAGAACCACAGCCGGAGGCAGATCCTTCTCCCACTGCGCCGCCAAGACCTGGAACACCCTCCCCCTCAACCTACGACAAACCGAAGACCTTCTAACCTTCAGGAGACAACTCGAGACCTGGCTGTTCGACCAGTAGCAACAGCACCCCCCCCTCTCCCCTCCCTCAGCGCCTTGGAACCCTTGCGGGTATGTAGTGCGCTCTACAAATTATTTGATTGATTGATTGATTGAATTCCTCCTGATGTGACCACAGTATACTGAAAGGAACCTGTAGCAAAAACATGTAGTGCTGCCATTACTTTCACCGTTGGTGTAAGAGCCAAGGGATAGTTTCTATGATCGCATAAATAAGGTTCCAACTGTGCACATAGATCCTCTATTGTCTGAGTATCAAGACAGAACTTCATAATTACATCTCGTTCTTGCATAGTTTGGAGGTCTGGGAAAGGCTGGCATACTGGAGGCTGTCTTCCCCTACCTCTGCCACTGAATCTATATGTGGAATGGAGATACATGGATAAACCTCACAATGTCTATGTTTACATTCACCAAGAGACACACACACAAAGGATGGGAAATCTCAATGATTTACAAGTTAACACATATATAAATGTTGGGATAGATTAAATATGATGGTCAAATGCTACAGACCCAAACATCAGTTGTCTGCACACAGCTAAGCATTTATGGACCAATTATGTGAGAACACTGACTTGCCACATCATCTAATGGCAGTTTTGGCAATTTATGTTGTCTCATGTGAAAAGATATCTGTCCTTTGTGTGGTGTGTATGGTATTTTGATCGTATTGGGCAGCACCACCAATTGCTCAGCACACAAGGCTTAAGCATACTTGTCTTCTGTCAGGTGACAAGACCTCACAGACACCCTCACTGTGGGACAGTACGCTACATTCACATATCTGATGGGCAGTAGAACTATGATTGTCAATGGTATCTGTGGGCATGTGATGGTATAGTGTGCACATCATATAGAAATCAGACAACATCAATGATATGAGAATGCCATCCACCATGGCCTGGGCTTGATCACTGTATATCCCCTAAGTCATAGATGTACACATGACTCACCCTGTGGACCTGGAGATCTGCAGATGTGGGCAGAAACAGAGTCACAGGAAGAGGAATGTGCATCAATGCACCTAGTGAATGTACATTGGGTATGGTGAATGATGATAAACAGACATCTGAGACTACCGGCAATGTTAAAAATGGGCTCAGTGATTGTAATCGCTTTGGCACAGGCCCTTAACTCCAACCTGCTTCAGATTTTTAATGACAATAGGTTGTACCTACAAACATACAGGAAAATGTCCATGTAAACAATACCTTTACATCTAAGTGTTTGGCTATTCTGATTTGCAGGTCAAAATAGCATCTCAACCAATGTCAGAATGTGCAATTGTGCTGCATTTACAATCGTATGTCGATGTTGTGCCATATAAACCTTGTCACATATGGCATACAGAGTAACCCTTGTTCTCAATAATGTACACACAGACACATGCAGAGGTTGTCAGAGGCTCACTTCAGCAATCTTCATTTCCATTGATTCACATACTCACGTTTACATCTACATGCATGGCAGGCCTATTGTGTTTATGCAATATAAAAAAATGCCATCTACTAAGCACAATGTTGCTTTTGAGCTTTTGCCCACATGCGTAGGAAACCATGTATGTACATTGTACAGGTGCCTGTGCCTAGGAGCTAAGCAAGTGTAGCCTCCTGGAGGTCACACTAGTGTATGGCATTCATCAAAATTAACTTGCATGACAGATGTGTAGATGGCCAAGGGAATTTGATGTCAGGGCTGTGTTGTGGTGCGTTTAGACATTCTTGAGATTGATGGTAGTACACAGAAGGAGTGATATAGTTTACAGTAATGTGTTGTCAGTATTTCAGAAGATGTTATGTATCCAATGTTGTGTATTGTTAATGTGTAGTAACTCTGTGTCACCATAGCTGATGACTTTATAAGTGACATGTTCACTCAGTATCTACATCTGTTGCAACCATACAGGTCAAGCCCCATCTTGAGGTTAAGATGTGGAAAACTATCGCCCAGAGTGTGTGGACCCTGGGGGTCGATCGTTGGTACAGTGCTCACTGCAAGAAGAGGTGGGAGGACCTTAGAAGATGGACTAAAAAAATCACAGAGTACAAGCTGTGCCTGTCCTCTCCCAGCAGAAGGGGCGCTTACCGAACCCTGACCCCCATAATGGCCCGCATACTGGTGGTGGCATACCACAATCTTATTGGGCAATAGTGAGCCCAACAGCAGCTAGGAGGGGGTATATATTATCCTCTGTATGATGACTTACATGACCATATTTAGTTTTCCATTTTCAGGCAGCTATTTAACATTTTAGGTGGAAGTATACTCCTGTTCCACTCAAGGAGGATATATTTGCATGTGTATGTGTGGATGTAGGATCATGTAGTTATTTTAAGACACTTTACATGTGATCATGATTTAGCATGCAGACATCAGACATGTCTGTCCAATACTGAGCTTCAACTTGTCTGACTATTTGCTGACAATTTCTACATCATCTTTGTTAGGAATTCCTGACAGGGATCACAGACAGCTCACTTATCAACTTTGTTTCTGGAGTCTTGCTGCCACACTACTGTATATCTTTTGATGGTGGACCCCTCACTTATGGCATGTGATACAATACACTGAGTATGCAGACACTGTGCACAAAATCAACTTGGTAAGAAGTCAATATTGGGTAACAAGATGTGGCCAAAAGAATATTTATGCCTGTATGTTGTTGCTAACATTATGGAATGTGTGACGTCTTAAGTTGCACTGCCATATGTACCACTGCTCCATACACTGTGAAGAGGATGTTCACGTCATCCTGACAATTCTCAGCATTATATCATGTGTTGATCAATGTGTACATGACAATGTGAATAAATGAAGGGCATACAAAGTATGTGTCAGCACGTACTGTAACATGCAGACATGTGCTTGTGAGTCACATATCAACATTAACATTTATCATTACACAGGCATAATGTGGAAGCATTGACACACATCCTTTTACATGCTTCAAAGAATTTTGAGCTATGATCTATTGCAGAACATTGTGAAGCGTATGCAGTCAGGATGTATGTGCATCCATGTACGGCCATTATGTGGCTGGTGAGATACTTCAGGGAGTGGTATGCTGACATGTTTTGTTCATCTGTGTTTCACCATTTAGGGTTACATAGGTATATGTGTTAGGTATTTATTACTTATCAAGTGAATAGATTCCCCAATTTGACATGAGTGTTCCTGCTTTATGTAGTCAACATTAACCAACTCTCATGTATAACAAACTTTCAGATGTCATTTGGATGTTTATTAATTCTGTTAAGTTCATAGGCACACATCAGTCAATATGGACAGGGTATGTTCTAAACAGATCAAAGTACAATGGGCATTTACCCATTCAAAAAACAACAAATGGTCCTACCAGGACTACATTAGGATCCAATGTGTTACATTTTGCCCCTCCGTAGCCTACTCTAGGGAATCTATCAATGGCGTCATCTGGATTTAAATCTGATTTAAAGTGTCACATGTGAAGTGCCAGCCATGTATAATGTGCATTTCACAATTATGTTCATTCAGTTCCTCTGAAGACACAGCCCCTTGTCTGTGGCAGGGCCCCATCTGTTCTACATGTAGTGTGTCACTAAAACCTGTTCTGAAGATGATTGCAGGCCTTCCTGACAAAGTGAAGTGCAGGTTTCAATAGCTGCATCCAATTTGAGGACATTTCTAACCATTGGTATGAGATAAGGACCTAGGCATACAGCTTAAGAACGTCTGTTTTACAAATGTGGCAGGAAAATGGTTGAGATGACATAGGTAGCTGAAGGTGACAGTGGTGATGACACAATTAGTTGGGTCTGTGCACAGCTCAATCTCTATTTATCTATGTCCTCATGGCACTGTGGGGGCAAACTAAATATAGCTTGAGAATCTTATTTAGCAGCTATTGTGTGAATTGTTGTTTAATTAAATATTTGTGTAGTTTGGTCAGGTTGTTCCAACTTACAATTTTCTCTTCTTGTTTCAACATCAACCCAGGGCAGTGAAGAAGACAGGGGTGAGACAGGTGGGGGCGCAGCCGGCCACAGTGGTACCATACAACCAAGTGACGTTGAGGGACCCAGTGGCCGGGAGGATGGTGGGAGTGAAACAGAGGAGTTCAATGATGACTCATCAACAACTTCATCTGGCTCCAGTGGACATTCCCCGGTGGTGGTGGTGAACTTGCCTGGACATCAGTCTGTGACATCTGTATCCACCACCCCCCACCATCTTCATCCTTCCTGCGGCACCCCAACCAGCTGTCAAGCCCTGCTCCCCTAAGTAGGGAAGAGTTTCCTTCACCCTAGACACCTCCCCCCGCCTCTGTCTCTCTCCTGCCATGAGGGTATGGGCTGTTGACCTCCTGAGGTAGAGCTCTGTGGGTCAGACAGTAGTGCTGATTGCCCTCCAGGTACAAACATCCCAGTAAACCCTGATGGTGTTGTACCTGGAACACATTCACAGTGATATATCTGGCTTACAGAGATCATTTCAGGCTCTAGCTTCCACACTTACTGCAGCCTTCGAACATTCCCATTTTTCTGCCCACCTCCTGCCCCTTCCCCAACCACTATCCCTATCCCCAAATTGTCCAAAGTACACATAAATGTCATGCAAGCACATCAAAAGTCACACACAGCAAATGCAAGGACAAACATAAGGTTGACTAAAACCAGCACACCCACTCACCATGCGGTCACCACACTCACCACCACTTCCACGACTACACATACAGAGATCACAACACCAGCCACAGACACAACCACCATCAGACAGACAGACACCACGCCCACAACACCCACCACAGACTCTATCACAGCAATACACACAGAGGCCACACCCACAACACCAGCCACAGACTCAACCACTATTAGTCAGACAGACACCAGACCCTCAGTATAAGCCTCACAGACTTCACACATTTCCAAACACAAGCCACGTTGAACCATAAAACATGCATCGCACACTAGGGGCACAGCTTGCACTGCACACGCATCCACATCTCAATCCTCACATCCCTCTACCTCCAAAACCCAACCCCCTGCCATTCCTCCTCCCCAGAGTCACCAAGCTTTTACCCTGTGTGCCGTTGACCTTCTCCTTATCACAACTGCGCCACCACCCAAACCCCAAATATCTGGATTCCCTCCCTACTGTACCCTTCAACATCTAAACCCACCAACGCTGGCCCCTCTGGTCCCCCAAAAACCCCTACCTCCAAAACCATGAAGCAAAGAAAAAGCCGTCTTCAGTCTGGTCCACCCATCCACCCAACCAAAAGATCCTCTTCCCCTACCTGCCCCAGTTCATTGCTATAAGATGCTAAAAATTATCGTACTAAGCACTCTCATTCCTGATTTGCCCTCTCCCTCCCCAAAAACCACACACCTAATCCTGAAGCCACCACTTTCACCCACCTACTGCACCCTGCCTCAACCGAACCTAATCCTCCCCAGGCACAAACCATCCCCACCAAACCAAACCGCACCCAACCCCAATGACTCAGAGGTGCCAGGACTGCCTATTGGATGCCCCTTTCCTGGCCATAGTTCCCTGGCAGTGTTCCGGATCACAAGTGTTGTGGCATAGCTATGTGCTAATGCACATGTTCATTATTGGACTGGCCATTGCCCTTTGATTTTGAACCTTGTCTGTCATTTGTTTGAATAACAACAACAAATATTAACAACCTTCCTCCTACTTTTGTCACTCATGATAATAGTTAGCCAAAAAAGACGTGTTTGGGGGTGTGACACCAAAAGGTTTTTTTTCACCATGCTAGCTGGTCCATTTGCATTAGTGATTATAGTTGCACCTTGTTATACTTTATGAAGTGACCAAGGTCATTGGTCGATGTAGCATGGTTTTACATTTGTACTATGTCCGAATTGTGGCATACTTTTCTTTGTGTGCCATCTGCCATGGTTAGTAGATAAAGTTTCCTTGAGCAATATCCACATCTACAATCTTCGAGTATTAGGAGAGCTGTGTAGTTGAAATGTGTGACAAATGTGATGAGTAGGTATAAGTTTATATATATTTAGGTAGTGCATTAGACTCATGTATGGCTGTTGCTTTTGTGGTACATGTGTGCGTTTTCATATCTGCTCTTCAAATATTAATGTCATGGTTGTTTTACCAGTGTTTTTGCTGTGGGGTTATTGTTATTGTCATCCACTTACACATGAGCCACATGGGGATCGATAATATATGAGAACAGTTGTTGGCCCCTTTTAGGTCATGTCAATGATCCTATGCACATGTTGACAGAGTTGCAGGTGCTACCTGCACTGTTTCCTTGACTTGTTCCCTTTCCAGGAGTACAACTGACTTTGATACCGACATTTTGATGATGTCTTTACAATGTTGCATTTCATATATGTGACATAAATAATTGGCTTACTCATTGGCCAGACTTATGGGTGTGATGTTGGAAGGTCCACTACAGTGTTTTTGAACTGTAGTGCATCCATACAGTTAAATAATCTATGTAAATCGAAGAGTTGACTTTTACATTGGGAGTGTTGCACAACTTATTAGAGTTATGTCCTTCATGAGGAGGTGTTGTTTGTGGCACTGTTTCTTGCACTGTGTTCCTAAAATGTTTCTGCACTGATCACACATGTAGATTATGTGAGTGGGTGGGTGTTGATTTTCACTGTTGTGTACCTAGGCAACACCATACAGATGTGATAGGTACATTCATTCAGTGATGTTACTTACAGGGATCAACTACTTATATTTGAACCTGGAATTCAGCACCCTAGCCTTGTCCACAGTTTGGTGGGAGTTGTGTGCAACTCCTTGGTGATGTATAGTGTGGCTCTGAGTTGTCTGGGTATTTTGCTAATCAGGTGATGTGCATTCTCTGTTACTTTACTTACGGGGTGCTTCCCATACACACTGGGATATGCAAGCAATCTGTCCCCTCTGCAATGGTTGCTTTTAATTGTTTGATGAAATGTGTGTTTGTATGTGTTTCATATGAATGGGTCTTGTCTTTGAGGAAGTGGCCTACAAACATGTGAGCTGGACATAAGTATTTGCCATTTTCCCAAACTCAAATGAACATTTAGGTAGTCTGCCACTGCACAACATCAAGGTATCTGTGGACTGACTTTACATTCCATCTACAGGTTTTCAATGTTTTGTTATGGCCTGTGGGTGTTACTTGCATTGGTACTAGGAGTTACTACTCAAACGTCTTGGGAAGAAATTTATGGTGCTGCTTATGTGACCTATCAATACTGCACACTGATGTTTAGGGACTCTCATTGGCTGTTCCATGTGCGGCAGTGGTATGTGATTTTGTTGCTGATATGGCTATAGTTCATACCCTGAGTGAGGGGATGATACAGAGAGTCTGACGGGACCCTTTTCTGCATCATCTTTGGGCACCTGGCATTAATGACCAACGACTAGCACAGACAAATTCATTGACTTATACATGCATGCCCATGGCTTTCAGTGGGATGAAAAAACTGGGGGGGTCTCTCAAAGGGGCAAGGCCTATGTAGATAAGGGTGTGGCGTTAAAACACTTAAGCTAAAAACCTATGTTTAGCATAGAATATGACAGGTTACCTCACATGCTTTTTTAACACATGCCATTACAAAGCGGTCATTACAACGACCGCGTTGTAACAATGCATGCCATTACTCTGCAGGTTAGAACAACTATTTGCTCCTGGGGGGGCACTGGATGTTGGAATAGTATAATTTACTATTCCAACTCCATTCTGTGCAACAGTAGGGAAGGTTTTGGATTTTAAATCCAACACCTTCTGACCCCTAGAATAAGTTGGTGTTCCGATTTGCGAAGTAAAGGCATGCGTTGTAACAACGCGGTCGCTGTAACGACTGTGTTGTAATGGCATGCAGTGTTCCGGTTTCATGGTAAATGATGTTTACATATAGCATAGTTTGCCACCTGACTGGTATCTTGCTGTTTCAGTCATATGATACAGCAAGTGACATTTTACCTACAACAAGCCAAGACTATTGGCTTTGTGAATGTTTGTTAGTTGCATGAGATAAATAAACAACAACTATGGCTTTGGTGTATATAATATTTAAAATGCTTCAGTTCTGAAATGATGAGACTGTGAAAGAACTAGAACAAGTCTCTTTGACGTTACGTCAAAGGCAGTGAAGGGTTGTACAGCTGCAGAGTTAATAATAATATTTCCTTATCACCCTGAGGGTGAGGGCAAAAATG
This sequence comes from Triturus cristatus, assembly GCF_964204655.1. Classification (NCBI taxonomy): domain Eukaryota; kingdom Metazoa; phylum Chordata; class Amphibia; order Caudata; family Salamandridae; genus Triturus; species Triturus cristatus. The sequence continues at coordinate 1,143,839,694 of NC_140589.1, forward strand.
GAGAGCCCGACAGGAACCTGTCTCAGCACCTGCAATTAGGAACTGCAAGTGCTGAGCACCAGCAGGACCGAGCCCACTTAAAGTCCTGTGTATGCCAATACTCGTTCTTTCAAAGGTCCCTTCTGGCCCTTCATATGTAAGTACTCCCCAAATTTCTATTAAGTAAATGTCAGCGCATTTTCATTTGCTGGCATTTTGCTTGCGCCGCCCCCTCCACTCCAATGAACAGCACTACAGAGCTGCTCTAGCATTCCGGTCACTGGCATTGGTTGTGAAGCATATATGTGCGGTTGATGTGTCACTTACCAGCGGTTGATGTGTCACTTACCGGTGGTGGCATTCACGAAGATTCGGATTTGGTACGTAAGCAAACAGGAACACGATCGGCAAGACATGTAGCATGGGCTCCGTGTTGGCTCAGGAAGTGGACAGCTGCGTGAAGGTGCTTGTCGTGTTTTTCTCCCTCCCATTCTGCCTGCTTCTATGAGGCGGTTGGATTGATATGCTCGGCTTGTCTGTATGATGCATCATAATTGGAGTGGGCGGTCCGTGTAGTGTCCTCCAGCAGGGTAGCAGTGCAGTCTACCCGCGTTGGAGGCTTCACGTTAGTGCTGGCGCGTGATGACACGCGCCAGCTATAAATAAATGGCCGTGGCCCGGCTTAGACAGTCGGGACCATGCTGTTAAGCACACAAGCCATGTCCTGTAATTACTGCGGCCTCAGCACTAATTAGACACACGCGCGCAGGCCCCCCCATCACACTGGCGACGAGGCAGAAACGAGCCCAATTAGAGCACTGAATGGGCTTTTGATCTCTGGAGGATTGTGAGCCTTTGATCTAGGCCGTGAGACCACGGTGGTGCTGACTGCCCTGCACAGGCCTGCTGTGTGCCCCTGGCAAGTCTTCTGTATCCAGGGAGGGCCCTGCAGCCCCTGAGAGTGCCTGGAAAGAAGGGGGGGCATCTCTGCTCACCCTGTTGGAGCCCACGCATGTGTGTGCCTCCAGCACCCTGGAAGGGGAGGAAGCTACAGTGAGGCCTAGCACCCACAGGCCACAGGAGAATACCCCGACAGGGCCTTCGTCACCCTCGGGCAGGTGTCTCCTACCACACCCAGGAGGTAAGCAGTGCACGTGCCGCGAGGTGTGACTGCATCTGCGCCAAGATGGCATCGATCCCCACCATTGAGCCCTTTGTGGTGGACGGCACCCCCTCATCCCTTGCCCGGCGATGGAGAGACTGGACCGACCGTCTCCAGATCTACTTTGAAGGGGTGGGCATAGCCCGGGACAGGTGCAGAGCCCTACTCCCCCACCTAGGATTCGCAGTACACCAGCCACGACGGAAGAGAAGATGACTTCCAAGGTGCAGAATCAAGATCTACCACCAGGATGTGAGAGCCACCATAGACACTGGGGCCTCGATCGCACTAATGGCTGCCAATGTGTATAATCAACTAAGTCCACGCCCGCCATTACGTGAAGCAAGGATCAGGGTATTTGCATACGGACAGAAGACACCCATCCCGCTCCTGGGATGTTTCAAGACTGAGCTGAGACACCAGGACCTCAAGATCCCCACCATAGTGTACGTGACCAAGGAAGGAAGCGGAATGCTGATAAGCGGACAATCAGCAGAAGAGCTAAAGCTAATATCATTCGCCATGGCGGTACAAGAGGAGGAACTGGAGGCCATCATGGAGGAGTTCGAAGATGTCTTCAAAGGCATTGGATGCCTGAAAGGGAAAGAAGTCTCTCTCCACATTGACCCGTCAGTCCAACCGGTGGCGCTGAGGCACAGGCACATTGCATTCCACTTGCGAAAGAAGGTCGGAGAACAGCTAGAGGCACTGGAGAAGCAAGGGATTATAGAGAAGGTCAGTGGACCCACCCTATGGGTGTCCCTGATCGTAGTGGCACGGAAACCGAAACAGCTAGGGCAGGTCCGTATCTGCATTGACATGCGCCTCCCAAACGCCGTGGTGAAAAAGGAACGCCACATAACCCCCATCATGGACGACATCTTGGGAGAACTGAAAGTGTTTTTCAAAGATGGACCTACGGTCTGGCTATCACCAACTGCCACTACAATTCAACTATTGAGTATAATACAAACCAGGTTCATCCAATCCAGCGGACTATCTTTCGCGACATCCCAGGGCCGCCACCAAAGTGGAAGAAGAGGATGCCGAAGACACTGAAGAATATGTCCGGCTCGTATCGGAAAGATCCCGACCACTTCCCTTGAGTCTTGAGACCATCATAGAAGCCACCCGGATTGATGAATGCCTGCAACTGGCCATAATAGCGGTCCAATCGAATGACTGGCACGCCATTCAGTCCACCATGACCAGACTGACGCCGCAAGCAAAGACCGTCCTGGAGTCAATTGTGCGGGTAAAGGATGAACTTTCAGTCAACAGCAGCGGTTGTCTGCTCAGAGGCCCGCGACTGGTGATCCTATCAAGCCTGGCTCAACAAGCCGTGGACCTCGCACACAGGGGACATCAAGGCATGGTGAAAACAAAGAGTCGGCTGAGGGCCAAGGTGTGGTTCCCGGGAATCGACCCACTGGTTGAACAAACAGTCAGAACATGCTCATGGTGCCAGGCATCAGGCCAACCGGACTGCCCTCACCCCGTCATCACTGAAGAAAATCCCCAACGGCCATGGGAGTGCGTGAGTGTTGACTTTGGACACCTCTCAGATGGACGCTATGCCCTGGTGATCATTGATGACTACACAAAGTACCCGAAGTCGAGATTCTAGGAAGTCAAACGGCCATGGAAACGATTACAAAACTCATGAAAACCATTGCTACCCATGGAATATTCAAAGTGGGAAAGACAGACAATGGCCCACCCTTCCATGGGCAAGAATTTGCAGACTATCTCAAGGCCTGGGGAATTCAGCACCGGAAAGTGACCCCGCGATGGTCCCATGCAAATGGGGAAGTAGAGGGATTCATGGGGACTCTCAACAAAGTAATATGCATCGCGCATGCGGATGAATCACCACTTGAGAGGGCCATATACAGTTTCCTGAGACAATAACGGTTGATGCCCCATCTCACAACTGATGCAGCTCTGGGACCGGCAAGCATGGGGCGAGTAGTGCGAGACACCATCCCGCATCACCCAAGCTGGACCCTGTCTCAGATTGATGCCAAAAGGGTCCTAGCCAACAGGACCAACTCCAATGACCAAGCCAGCGCCGACCGACGAGCCCGGATGTCGGTCATTCAAGTAAGGGACAGAGTCTACGTCAAGGACAGGTACCCCGGGAGTAAGTTCCGGCTTCTGTTCGAACATCAGCCATGGACAGTTATCCGCCGAACCGGCACTATGATAACAGCCAGAAGAGGAACCGAGGAAATCACACGCAGCATCTCTTTCTTCAAAAAGATACACGCCGGAACTCCGGACCAGCAGCAATCGGACAACCTGGACGCCAGACCACGTCAACAGCCAGGGGAGGAAGGAACAGATGGTGACCAAGTAACGATCCCCACTGAAGATGTGGACCAATTCGACCATGGCACCCCTTCACTGCTTGGATCGCCAGACGGAGCACTGCCAAGGTCCACTGCGAGATCCCCTGAGGGTGAAGTCCCGCAGGAAATGACCCCGTCATTGCCATACTCACGGGGAGAACACTCCAGATATGGCCTGAGAAGCAACCCAGCTCCATCCTCCCGACTGGTGGATTTCATGGTGTGACGAAACAAGGACTGGAATCCCAGTGACTGGTAACAGATCCACGTATTCAATGTTTTGTTTGTTGTTTAATAAAGGTTGGAAGGAATGTAGTGTCCTCCAGCGGGGTAGAGGTGCAGTCTACCCGTGTCGGAGGCTTCATGTTAGCGCTGGCGGGTGACGACATGCACCAGCTATAAATAAAGGGGCGTGGCCCGGCTTAGACAGTCGGGACCATGCGGTTAAGCACACAAGCTGTGTCTTGTAATTACTGCGGCCGCAGAGACAATTAGACACACGCACGCGCGCCCTCCATCACAGTCCGTATGCAGTTGCGCTCTCCAACAGCCTTCATTGTTCTGTTCTGAGACCATAGCGGTCGAAATACTCTGTCAAAGTCTGACAGTACGTGGCAGTTAGATTTCTGTGCACTCGTATGGAATTGTATTATGGCGGTCAGAGCGACTGTTTCTGACATGAATGAAGTGATCTATCCACCTCTGACAGTACCACGGAAGTTGGTCCAGCCGGCATTGGAATGACCCCCATAATGTTATTGTGCGCGATCCACTCTATTCTTTCGTCCGAGCAAAAATGACACCTTATCAATGGTACTCTGTTTTTGTGCGCCATGCCAGTTCCATATACGCATCAACTCTGTCATCATTACCGGTGTCACCACCCAGCATGACTGGATTTCCCTTAGGTTCCTTTTTATTTCTTTCAAAAGATCGAGCCCCATCGTCTTTGCCAGATCTTTTTTCTCCAACTGGAGTGCTAGTATATGAGGACACGTCGTAAATTTATTCATTGTAGATGACAGTTCACTCCATCTCATGCCCCCTTTCTAAATCATTTTTATCTGGAATCTCATGTCATTGACCCACAATTGACACCCATAACTTCTTTTTGCAGCCTGACGTGCCACCCAATTTATAAAAGAGTGTCCACACAACCACATTGGGATGAAACCTCTCTGGAGACCCACTACACAACCTGCAAACAATAACAGAAAACAACATTAAACCTAAACAGTGCTACAATATAAGCTATTATGGAAGTCATTCAGGATGGATATACTGTCTAAAGCACTTTGATATTCTGCCCCCAATATCGTTAATGCTTTCCTCACCACATGTACATGCTTCCACCTCAGTGGCCAGGACCAATTGAAACAAATGTATCCCAAACTCATGCTCCAGCATGTTTAGTGCCCTCAAAGACATCCAGAGTACGACTAAAACCTGCCCACCTGTCAACTGAGTTCTATCCATATGTTGGAGTAAAAAAAAATCCTATTCCTGTTCTACCCTTCAACTCTTCACATGTTCCCATCAGGCAGACCACCTGCACATGATAGTTCCTCAATTTCACTTGCATACCCACCCTGCTTTGGTCTGTTCTTACCTTCTAAATCAGCACCTCAATCCAGTGACCACATTTCAGAACATCCTCAAATCTGAAAAGTGAAAAGCCCTAAAAAACAACCAAACCATGACACCATTAAATAACTTTGCTTCATCAGACATCCTACACACTGTTCTCAGCAACAGAACCATCTTTTTTAACAGTTCAAGCATATTTGCCCTCCTATGATTTTGACTTAACCCAGGTTCGATAGGACATCCTTTAAACATCCTTCTACCCAACTCACCAGCTGAAGTTTCAAAAGCCAAAAACATTTTCCCATGAAAAGCCACCCCAGAACAGTTTCCCAGCTATAGGCATCAAAGACAAACGTCTGTTCATGAGCCTTAGAATGATGTAAACTATGTTGTCTATGGGTTCCCCTGCTCTGACACCCCTACTGTGTTGTCTCTGTACTCCTGTCTTACATTCCATGCAAGCCTGACAATAAGCCGTGGGTTTAGATGCAGACAGAGACCCTTACACCAGACTCCTCAATCTGCACCTCCTATTTTCTAGAGTTCCGCTGGCATCTGTGTTTTATCTATATCTGCTTCCTGTGAAAGTCCACGGAATCTCCTCAACTGAGAATGAGATAATGCATCGCAATGTCATTGTTGATTCAGGGACATGCCTCACCTGAAATGAAACAGTGTGAGTCAAGCATCCCAATACAAAAGCTTGCAAGAGTTGAAGGTCCTTAACATTCCTGGCAGATTGCGTGTTTACTATGTCAACCACTGCTTTGTTGTCAGCATTAAAAGAAACTTGTTACCAAAATAGTCACCCCAGTAGGCAAAATTCCAGAAATGTAATATGTCAACCCCCCACCCCATGCTTCCAACTGTCGGGCCACTCTTCTGCACACCTTTGACTTTACCAGGAAAGACTAAACCCTCCACTTCCAGCTGCATCAACAAAATTTTGGATGGACCACTCACTTTCTTTCCCAATGCCCTTCACTGACAAAATATAGACCCTGAAAATATTGGCATACAAAAATATTGTGACCAAAATATCGCTGTCAAAAATATAATCATCCTATACTAAGTGCAAAAATATTGGGAAAAAATATTGATGTAATTAATATTGTTGTATTACATATATTAAATAGTAACATTCATTTAAAAAAATGTTATATATTTATTATATATTTTAACAAATAGAACAATTAAACATAATTTTTTTAAGTTAAACACATACATAATAATTAATATATACATTTACATATATCTACTTAAAAAAATCTATTATAAAACTAATAATTCTAATTACAATTTTTTCAATATAATATAAAATATAACACACATATATATATATATGTATATATATATATGTATATATATATATATATATATATATATATATATATATATATATTATCTACTGGCGGTCGCCAGTAGATAGTTATAGTTAGGACCGAGTTTCCATAGGAAATCTGAAAATTCTATTTTGAATAACTTTGGCGCCGGTTGACGAATCCTCGCGAAATTTTCAAAACTAATGGGGCGCTCCGTTCAGCTCCTACCCTGAAAGTCTCGGGGTGATTCATCAAGCGGGGGCCAAGAAAAAAGGGGGGTCCCAAAACACGTTTTCCCCATGCATTTTTCCATAGGACCTTTAGTCGAAGGTACAGCCCGAACGGCTGAACAGAATTACTTGAAATTTGGCAGAGAGGTAGTCCTCAGGTCAGGGAAGTGCCTTTTGCAGGTCTTGTGTCAATCTGTTCAGTAGTTCCTGAGAAAATCAAAAGTAAAATCATATATATATGTGGGCGGAGCCTAACCACACATCTCATCCTGAGATCTGATTGGCTGTCAGCACTTCATCCAAGAAGTGTTGGCAGCCATCTTGGGACCAATATACATGATAGCACCTCATTAAAAAGCATTGCAGTTAATAGAAGGTTTTAAGACTTTAGTTACATTATAAATCATTTGTTGATGGTACCATACTCATTTTAGGAATTGTGGTATGTTCTAAGGTGATTTCACCATGTGAAAAAGCCTTCTGCTGGGATATCATGATTGAGAGAAAATTATTTTCTCATGCTTTTCCCACAGAGGTTTGGAAGGTGATCTGTAAGCTAAACTGAGAGCTTATTTTCTGTAAATTCACATTATCTTTCTCAGTCATGTGAGAATGAAGTCTGACATTCTCAGTAAAACATGTACATCCAACAAGGGCAGAGACTGTCAGTTGATTCTACTGCAGCTTCCCAGAGTGTTCCAAAGAACAACTAGAGCGCTAACAGTCTTACTTATGATAAACGTATGGCACACCTGAAGCCATCTTGCTTGGATTAAAGTGGTAACTCTTAAAACATTTAATTTAAAAAGGAACAAAATGAGGGGGTTCATTTTTCCATAAAAAGTATGATTAGTGCTGCAGAAAGAAAAATTAGGGCACATTTTGAGTGACTTCTCAAATCCTCTTCTATTTCATAAAAAAATTCTGACATGCAGACTGAAACATGCACTTTCAATAACAGCAGCAGTTTTCCCTGGTGAGCAGTAGCTTTACTACAGTGATCTAATGAGCAAAAAGAGTGCTAACATTCTGAATTTATGGCAAATGTGTGACACATCTGAATGCCTTCTTGATGGAATCAAAGTAAAAAACTGAAAGTATTTCCTACTGAGGAGACTGCAGTAAATTAGGAAATTAGGAAACTTAATAACAAATAAGTCTCCCAAGATGGCCACCGGAGACAAAAGAGCCCAAATGTAGCCCAAATATCACCCAGATGTAGCCCAAGTATAGCCCAATGACAGAATGTCCCAGAGTGTTCTTAAAAACAACTAGAGTGCTTACTGTCTTCATTATGACAAAAGTATGGCACACCTGAAGCCATCTTGATTGGAATAAACTGGTAACACTTAAAACATTTAATTTAAAAAGGAACACAATGAGGGGGTTCATTTTGCCATAGAAATTATGATTAATGCTGAAGAAAGAAAATGAGGGCACATTTTGAGTGACTTCTCAAATCCTCTTCTATTTCATTAAAAAATTCTGACATGCAGACTGAAACATGCACTTTTAATACCAGGAGCAGACTTCCATGGTGAACAGTAGTTTTACTACAGTGATCTAATGAGCAACTAGAGTGCTAACATTCAGAATTTATGGCAAATGTGTGACATATCTGAATACCTTCATGATGGAATCAAAGTAAAAAACTGAAAGCATTTCCTACTGAGGAGACTGCAGTACATGAGGAAATTAGGAAACTTCATAACAAATAAATCTCCCAAGATGGCCACCGGAGACAAAAGAGCCCAAATGTAGCCCAAAATCACCCAGATGTAGCCCAAATATACCCCAATGACAGAAGTGTGCAAAACACTTATTATTTTGTGTTTTTGCAGTGTTATATAGTGCAGACTTGTCAGGTATTGGAGTGCTTTACATGAGCATTGGTTACATCACACAAGAACAAATTCATTTTGGTTGTAGACATGGGGAGACTAAGTGAATTGACCAGAATCACAGAATGTCGAGCTGAAGCAGAAACTCCAACCTGGTTCCCCAGTTGCAAAGTCTGCAGTTCTGGAAGTAACACCACATCCTCTCCCCTAAGTGCAACATTTAATCAAGTGGTCAACTGGATAAAAAAACATAAAAATAACAAATAATTTAAAAGTGCTTTGTCGCTATTTGAAAACTCAGAAAATATGTCCTTATTTTAGTCTTTTGGAGCACTAGCCATAATTTTGATGCCAATAAGACCCTCTCATATATGTAATTTCTAAAGGAAATGCTCTAGGTATTACAGTTTTGATTACATCAAGATGACGTCAGGCGTTCCACACTTTTGTAATAAATATAGAATGTTAGCAATCTAGTTGTTCATAAGGATACTGTTGAGAGGCAGAGGCCAGGGGCACGGACTCTGAAAATTGAAGGCAGGTAGGAGGGTGCAAAGGCAACAATTTAACCACACTGAGCAGGCAGGAAGGGCCGTGGCAGCACAACAGACTATGGAGGGCAGTGGAAAGGGGGGCAGGGGCAACAAACCAACAATACAGGACTTGCAAGAGAGGCTGTGGCAATGTAATAGACCATTGTGGGCAGAAGGAAGAGGCAATGGTAGTACAACCATACATGGCAACAGAGCCGATTCAGCCAGGAAACGCCCAATGTTTTTAAGCTCAAATGGGTTTTATTTGATCTGACTCCTGTCTACAATCTCCTCTTTTTCAATGTAACTCAAAGGGGAAAATCAATACCCCAGTTTTTTTTCAAAATCTCCCTCTTACCAAGTTCAAAATGTTCGCAAGTATGGTACATTGGATCATGGAAGGAAATGGGGTAGGGACATGGACTTGGATAACAGAGGACAGGAGGGACATGGAGAGGTGCACCAAACTGACCCTGCAGGGCAGGCATCAGGGTTTGCAGCAGCACAATACACCACACAGGGCATGCGGGACGGGAGTGCAGCACAACAATCCATAGAAAGCAAGAGGGAGGGGACAGGACCATGCACATGGACAACAGAGAACAGAGGGGCAAGAGGCAATGGTAGCTAGCTGACCATAATGGACAGACAGGAGAGAAAGCTGCAGCATAACAGACCATAAAGGGCAGGAGGGACGGATCAGGGGCATTACAATGGAACAGACAAGCCAGGAGGGAGGGAGTAGGGGTCTGCACATGTAAACAGAGGGCTGGGGGCAAGGGGGCAGGGCAGGAGCAGCAAGATAGCCATGGAGGTCAGGCAGGATGGGCACTAGAAGCAAGACACACCATGAAGAGCAACAGTGAGACTGTGATGGCATACACACAGACCATGGAGGGAAGGTGGGAGGGGGTCAGGGGCAGCTAACTGACCACACAGGGAAGGTGGGAGGGGCCATGGCAGCACAGAAGACCATGCATGGCAAGTGGGAGGGTTAGTGGCAATGGCTATGATGGGCAAGACGGAGGGTGCAGGGGCATGCACAAAGGACGATGGAGGATAGAAGGGAGGGTCAGGACCTGTGCACAGACAAGAAAGTTCAGGGGAAGGGGCCTCACAACAGACCGCACGGGGCAGGCAGGAGGAGCAGTTGCAGCACAACAGACCAGGGAGGGCAGAAGCGTGTGGCAGTACAATTGACCATGTAGGACAGGAGGAAGAGGATAGGGGCATGGCATGTGGACAGGCAGGGTGGAGGTGGCAGGGACAGGTTACAGTCATCTGACAATGCTAGGCAGGTGGGAGGGGAGTGGCAGCTCAACAGAACACTCAGAGTAGATAGGAGTGGCAGGTCCATGGAACATGGTGGGCAAAAAGGATGGAGCAGGGGCATGCACAAAGACATCGGAGGGCAGGGGGAAGGAGAATAGGGGCAGCAAGCTAAGCACAGAGTTTAAGCAGGAGGTCAATGATGGGGCATAGAATTGGGCAATGGAGGGCAGGAGGAGTGGACTGGTACATCATACTAAATTGAGGGCAGTGGCAGCACATCAGACCATGCATGGCAGGAGGGAGGAGGCTAGTCCATGGATTCACACAACAGAGGATAGGGAGGAGGGGGATGGGGCAGCAAGCTAACTGTTCAGAGAAGGCGGGTATTAGGAACTTTATTGTTTTTAAAACGTGTGTCTGTGCGAACTACTTAAAATATGAACAAGTATGCAGCATAATCTCACTTTTATTCAGGAAGAGGAGGACGTTTGTGACTGTGACTCCGGGCTCATTTGGCAGAAACACCCCCTGACCCTCCACCCCCTATCGCAAAATGTAATGCCCGTGAAAAGGGTAGGTGAACACAGTGTTATATAGAACATAGTCCTGAGAGCACGATTGAAAATGAAAACTAGATATAGTATATGGTATAAACTATGCACCAAAACGTGTGATATAAGATGAACCGGGCGTGAAATATAATATGCAATACATTGTGCGCAATCACAGATTCATTGGAGAGCGCGAGATAGCACAGGCACTACCGCGTGCTATGCGATATGCGCCTTGGAGTGTAATATGCACAGGGCAGTGTTGTGTAACCTAACTAGTCTCTAAAGTTGTAATATAAAATATGTGCTGGGGAGTGTAACGTTGCATATGCACTGTGACAAAGATATGGATCCCAGATTGTAATATGTATGGCATTGCACTGTGCGTTATAACATAGGCATCGAGGAAGGCAAGTTAGATGGGGCAATATAACCCGTGCGAAGACAAGTGTGGCATGACATATTCACGGGGTGGTGTTACAGTGCACATGGGCTAGAGAGTGTCATAGCATATGCACTAGCTAGTGAAATACAACACAGAGGTGTGTGGCACTCAGCAGGCAATGGTGGGTGTAAAACAGTATTGGGCTCTGCCAGGAGCGCGCTGTAACTCTCAAGTGATGTTCGTCCCCTTTCCAGAGAGTAAAATAAAAAGTATTACACATTCGGCAGTGGATGTGTGTTTTATTAACCGTGAGGGGGGTTTCTTCATAGTTTTGGTCGATTTTTTGTCGAATCCCCTTTGAATGGCTTGGTGTGCATGTGTATTAACCCCTTCCATGCCCATGACGGAACGGTTCCGTCATGAGCATCGGTTGCGCTGTGCTCATGACGGAACCGTTCCGTCATGGCCCCGCCCGCGCTCGAACCCTTCAGCACCGCGGGGGAATTCCCGCCGCGCTGAAGGGGTTAAATGTGCCCGTCAATAGCTACCCATGTTTGTATAAATAAACATCAAGGGTGTCTACCGGGATTAGGCATGGTAGGGCATCAGACATGTCAGAGCTTCACTAGTGGTGTAAATACATTCCACGTGGATTCATTGTATGCATAGTCGCCTTTTAATGAATATCACGGAAATCGTCATGGTGATAGGTACGTACGGTTTGTCCAGCATGTCCTAGGTGTGTCTATCAATATATATTTTTTTTAAATAATAAAAAACAGTGGCTGGCCCTGGGGATTGGGGTAAAAAAAATATAATTAGGAGACAGGCCCTGGGGGATGGGGTCATCAGGGCCAATAAATTAGAATAGGAAGGGGAACCACACAGCCCCCCTTCTTAAAAAATTAAAATAAATAAAAGACTGGCATTGTCCCGGAGGCCACGCCCCCTCCTTGCAGCACTCTGCAAACGCGCCCCCTGGCGAGTTGTAAGTTGGGGAATTAATTCCTCTTCAATACTGAGGGTCCCTGAGGGCCAACTAGCTCAACAGGCATCTCCAGTATGCGCCAGGGAGCTGCGCTGCAGACAGGTGTTCTGAGGGCAAGCCCCTTTTTACACCTCTCTGCAACGCAGCTCTGTGGTGCTTACTGGAGGTACCTAGTGGTCTAGTTTGACCCTAGGGACCCTTAGGATTCAAGGGGACTTAATCTCTCAACTTAGAACAGCCACAGGGCGTGTTTACACAGTGGTGAAGGGAGGGGACGGGGCCTGAGGTGACGTGTGCAAACACGCACTATGGCACGTTTTAAATTGGGGATATAATTTCCCTTCAATACTGAGGGCCCCTGGGGGCTAACTAGCCCACCAAGTGCTTCCAGTAAGCGCCACTGAGCTGCATTGCAGAGAGGTGGTCCAGGCCGTGCCACCTTTTACACCTCTCTGCAACGCAGCTCTGTGGCACTTACTGGAGGTACCTAGTGGGCTAGTTTGACCCTAGGGGCCTCAGGATTCAAATGAACTTAATCTCCCAACTAAAAACGGACACAGGGCGTGTTTACACAGTGGTGAATGGAGAGGACGGGGCCTGAGTTAACGTGTGCAAAAACGCCTTGTGGCCTGTTTTAAGAGGTAGTTTTAATCCCCCTGCCCTATTATATACTAGGGGCTTGCAGAGGAGGTCATGCTAATCAAGTGAAAAGTCCAGCTAACTATAACACCCCTGAAACCTATGGTTTTTTCAGTGAATTTCTGCGGTTTTTTAAATGCTAATTCCTAACTATAACGTGCCTGAAACCTATGGTTTTTTCTGTGAATATATATATATATACCAATAACATGAAATCTTTAAAAAAATATTCTATTGAAATTAAAAAGTAAACAACGTAAAATTATTACATTTTAATACAAATTATTTTACATTTAAAAAAAGTAATAATTTGAAATATAACTTTAAATAAACAAACATATAATACTCAATCAGGGGTTTATATAGCGTGACTTCTCACTCGTGAGGTTCTCAAGGTGCTGGGAAGGGCTGCTGATCCGTCTGGGCACAGGGGTTCAGTCGAAGAGCCAGGTCTTGAGATCCTTCCTGAATTGAACCAGCAATGGGGATTGCATGAGGTGGAGAGGCCGGGTGTTCCAGGTCTTGGTGGTAAGGTGGGAGAAGGATCTTCCTCCGGTTTTAGTCTGGTGGATCTGTGGGACAGTGGCCATAGCCAGTTGGGCAGAGTGAAGGTATCGGGGGGGATACGTGTAATGCAATGCGGTGTTTCAGATATACAGATCCTGCATCATGGAGAGCTTTATAGGCATGTGTGAGGAGCTTGAAAATGATTCTTTTGTTGATTGGAAACCAGTGGAGTTCTCAAAGGTGTATGGGGATGTGTCTGCAGTGGTGGATGCTGAGGATCAGTCTGGCTGCAGCATTTTGAATGTTCTGTAGTTTCCTGATGAGTTTCTGGGTGATGAGTCTACAGCATCCGGCCCAATCTGGGTTCAGAGCCTCTTATAGTAGCGAGTCAGCTCTAGTGGAAGTTTCCAAAGCCATTCGGGAATGCTTGGATTCTGACGGAAGGGCAGCCCTGATTTTGCTGGACCTCTAGCCAGCTTTCAATCCCATTCCCCACTCTCTGCGGCTTGCCCGACTTGCTGACATAGGTATCTCAGGTACTGCCTGGAGTTAGCCAAAATCATTTTTGGAGGGTCAGACGCAACATGTATGGCTACCCCTGTTTGCTTCCCCACCACAGAGGGTGTCTACGGGGGTCCTGCAGGATTCCTCTTTGAGCCCCCTTCTATTTAACATTTATGTTACTCCCTTGGTTCAATTGGTGGAGTATCTGGGAGCCAAAATTATTGCATACACCGATGATACTCAGATTTTTTTAATCCAAGTGTTCCACCTCCTCTGCAAAAAGCTCTCTGATAGCAGTTTTTCATTGGCTGTCCTCTGCTCAACTAAAATGCAACGAGGACAAATCAGAAATTGGCCGGCTGATTATCCTTTGCTGGCCTCAACAGGACAACCCGCCAAGAATCTGGGGATCTGGGTTGAAGAGAACCTCTCTTTCTCCACCCAGCACAAGAGGCTCGCTGAGAACTGTTTTGGGATACTCAAATCCCTCAGAACATTTCTACCACTCCTCCCTAGGGCAGCTAAAGAAACGGTTACTCAAGCCCTGATACTTTCCCGTATTGATTATGCCAACGCCTTATACTTTGGCCTACCAGACTACTTGCTTAACAGGCTACAGGTAGTCCAGAATGCAACAGCCAGGCTTCTTTTTAACATCCCAATAAGAAGCAGTGCTCCACTGGTTGCATGTAGCCGAATGAGTTAAGATTAAAGCCCTGGTCCTGGCGCACCGTGCCTTGCATGCTGCCGGCCCAATCTATTTGCGGAAACGTTTTATGCTCTATACTCCAGCTAGACAGCTGCGATCTGCCTCTCAGCTCCTAGCCCATGTACCTCGCTTTCACCTGCAAAGGATGGGTGGTAGTCTCCTTGCTTTTAGTGCTGCTTTGGCCTGGAATTCACTTCCTTATGCTCTCTGTAGCATCCAGGACCCCGCTATTTATAAAGAAAATAATCTGAAAATGTTTCTTTTCATTTAACCAGTTCCCCCTCACTCCTAAGGTCCTCCCCGGGACACTCCTCGGAGTATCCGTGCGTGCTACAAGCTTCAATAGCATAACATAACATAGAGTGCGTTGCCATAGTCGAGTCTGCTGGTGATGAGTGCGTGGGTGACCGTCTTTGTGGATAGTGTGGGGATCCATCTGAATGCCTTTCGAATCAGGCAGAGTGTATGGAAGAAAGATGAGGATATGGCATTGATCTGGTGGTTCATTGTGAGCGAGGAGTCCAGTATGATGCTGAGGTT
The DNA here is from genome assembly GCF_964204655.1 of Triturus cristatus. Classification (NCBI taxonomy): domain Eukaryota; kingdom Metazoa; phylum Chordata; class Amphibia; order Caudata; family Salamandridae; genus Triturus; species Triturus cristatus. The sequence goes on from NC_140589.1 coordinate 1,143,854,794, forward strand.
ACATGCATGATCTGTGGTTGTGAGGGGTTCCCAGTGCAGCAGGCCACCAGGAGTCATCCCAGGCAGAGGGGATGGGGCACAGGAGGAGTATTTCAGTCTTGTCTGAGTTGAGCTTAAGACAGCTATCTTTCATCTGGTGGAGGAGACGATGTTGAGTCCGTGGTTACTGATGACGGCAGTGAGGTGGGCGATGTAGACATTGAAGAGGGTGGGGTTTAGGGAGGAGCCCTGGGGCACTCTGCCGCTGATCTCTGTAGGCTCTGAGAGCAACAGACGTAGTCTGACTCGCTGTGTCCGGCTGGTAAGGAAGGAGTGGATCCAGTCCAGGGCCTTGTCGTGGATGCTGGTGTTGTGGCGTCTTGTGATTAGGGTGCAGTGGGAGACTGTATTGAAGGTGGCCAAGATGTCCATTAGGATGAGGGCTGTGGTTTAGCTTTGGTCAAAGAAGGAGCAAATGTCATCGGTGGCGGCGAGGAGTGCAGTCTTGGTGCTGTGGTTGCTTTGGAATCCAGATTGGGAGATGTCCAGGATGTGTTCCCCTTCGATGAACTCGGAGAGTTGGGTGTTTGACCTTCTCAATTACCTTGGCTGGGAAGAGGAGCAAGGAGATGGGTCTGAAGTTCTTGAGGTCTGTTGGGTTGGCGGATGGCTTCTTCAGTGGGGGGTTGATCTCATCATGTTTCCAGTCTTTGGGGAAGATGGCAGTCTCAATGAAGCAGTTGATGATGCTGTGTAGCACGGGGCAATTGTGGCTGCTCTATGTAAGATGTGATATGGGCAGAGGTCTAAGCGGGCTCCCGAGTGGATGGTCTTGAGTGTGTTATTTGTGATGAGTAGAGTCCAGTTGAGCAGGATCAGTTGTGGAGTGGCGTGTTTGCGTGTGGTGTTGTCAGGCACGGTGGGAGGGTATTGGGTTTTCAAAGCTGTCATAGATCTGCCTAATCTTGTGGTGGAAGGTGCTGAGCTTGTTGCAGATGTCTTGAGAGGGGGGACATCTGTGGTCTTGCTGTTGGGCCTGGTGAACTCCTTGGTGATGGCAAATAGTTCTTTGCTGAACTCGGAGAGTTGGGTGTTTGACCTTCTCAATTACCTTGGCTGGGAAGAGGAGCAAGGAGATGGGTCTGAAGTTCTTGAGGTCTGTTGGGTCGGCGGATGGCTTCTTCAGTGGGGGGTTGATCTCATCATGTTTCCAGTCTTTGGGGAAGATGGCAGTCTCAATGAAGCAGTTGATGATGCGGTGTAGCACGGGGCAATTGTGGCTGCTCTATGTAAGATGTGATATGGGCAGAGGTCTAAGGGGGCTCCCGAGTGGATTGTCTTGAGTGTGTTATTTGTGATGAGTAGAGTCCAGTTGAGCAGGATCGGTTGTGGAGTGGCGTGTTTGCGTGTGGTGTTGTCAGGCATGGTGGGAGGGTCTTGGGTTTTCAAAGCTGTCATAGATCTGCCTAATCTTGTGGTGGAAGGTGCTGAGCTTGTTGCAGATGTCTTGAGAGGGGGGACATCTGTGGTCTTGCTGTTGGGCCTGGTGAACTCCTTGGTGATGGTAAATAGTTATTTGCTGTTCTGTGAGTTGGTGTTAATTCTGTCTTGGAGGGCCATTTTCTTTGTGGTTTTGAGGGGGAAGTGGTGTGCGTTGACGGCAGTTTTGAAGTTTGTGTGTGTTTCCTCTGTTTTGTTGTTCTTCCATCTCTTCTCGAGTTATCTGCATCTGGACCCGTGGAAGGCGGGAGTGAACCAGCTGGCTTTCTTGGAGTGTTGCTTGCTGGTGGCCTTCCTGAGGGGTGCCAGTGTGTTGGCGCAGTTAGGGATCCATCGGTGGAGGTTGTGGGCTGAGGTGTTGGAATCTGCTGATGTTGGCAGTGTGGTAGTGCTGAGGAAGGTTGTGAGATGTTTATCAGTTACCTTTTTCTAGCAACACTGAGGTGGTGAGGGCATTTGTGTACGCTGGGAGTGGGGATGGGGAAGTTCACATAGTGGTGTTCCATCCAGAGGAGTTCGGTGGTGCAGCTGTAGGAGATGTTCCTGCTAGAGGAGAATACAGGGTTGTGTGTGTGTCCCACTGTGTGGGTTGGAGCAGTGACTAGCTGATTGAGTTCAATGTTGGCAAGGTTCTCCAGAAGGGATCTGGTGTTCTGGTCACTGGGGTTGTACAAGTGGAAATTGAGGTCGCTGAGTAGGATGTAATCTGTGGATGTGAGAACCTGGGATGCGATGAGGCCGATGATGGCGTTGGTGAAGGGTGGGTGGGAGCTGGGAGAGCTGTAGATAAGGGTGCCATGGAGGGTGGTATTGGTGTTAGTTTTGGATCTAGAAGTGGAGATGTTTCATGGTTGTTGTTGGGTCGTCCCAGTGGGTGGTCAGGCAGAGGGTGTTCTTGTGGATGATTGTTATGCCTCCTCTTGGTTGTTGCGGTCCTTGAGGGTGATTTTGTAGCCATATGGATGGTGGTGGCGATGGCCGGGCCAGAGCTGGGGTTAGTATATTTTTCCGTGAGGAAGGCAATGTTGGAGGAGGCGGCATCAATGAAGTCCTAGATTTCTTTGGCATGTTTGTGGAGGGAGCACATGTTGAGGAGGATGCAGCTGAGCCTGTCGGGTGCGCTGTTGGTCAGTAGGGCAGCAGGAGAAGCTCAATTGTGGAGATGGGCGAGGGTGTAGATGCTGTTTTGGCAGGAGACGGTTCCTTGGGTGTCCTTCGTTGATGCGAGGTGGCAGGCGTTGTGGCGTCCTGTGTTTAGGGTGAGGAGGGTGCTGGCTTTGCATCGGTGGGGGGTCAGTGGTGCTGGGTGTGGTCCAAGAGTGGATGGGAGCATATGGGTTTGCCTTTGGCACACCTTGGGCGTGCCATCGGTGCACCCACTGCGTGCTCCCGCACAGGGGCAGGCATTAAGTAGTGTGTGGGGCTGGACAGTTGGGAGGCGGGAAACGTGGGGAACGGAAATTGTCACTTGAGGGTGCGGGCAGTGAGGGATTGCAATGGCAGCACAGCATGAGGAAACATGTAAAAAGGACAAGGAAAAAGGCAAAACGCAGTGACCAGCACCTTTACCGCACATCGGCCACCATTAAGTAGTGTGCGGGTGCTGGACAGCGGGAAGCCATGAAATGGGAAAAGTCACTGAATAGGTACAGGGCTGCGGGGGATTGCAGCAGCAAGGACTGTGAAGCATGAGGAAAAGTGCAAAAAGGGACAAGGAAAATGGCAAAAAGCAGAAAAAAGGCAGAAGCAGAAGAAAGGCAAAAGGGCAGAAAAATCTGAAAAAAGCTGGAAAAAAGAGAGACAGAAGGGCAGTCCAGCAGCAGAGCAGTGATGGTCTCCCTCTAGAACAGCAGGGATGAGAAGCAGGCAGAAGCCTGCAGGTGGAGGAGGGCCTCAAACTCCTGACCAGAAGGTCAGCAGCGGCAACGGGAGAAGCAGCTACGAGGCAGAGCTGTGCTGTGAACGGAGCAGTCCACTAGTAAGGTCAGTGGACTGCATCTTCACTGCGCAGCAGGCACCATTAAGTAGTGTGGGGTGGCTGGACAGCTGGGGGGTGGGAAAAGTGAGGAGCGGGAAGGGACACTGGAGGGTGGCGGTGGCATGGGGGATCACAGCTACAGGGGCAGCAAAGCACGAGGAGAAGTGCAAAAAGGGACAACAAAAAAGGCAAAAAGCAGAAAAAAGGCAAAACGGGCAGATAAAGTAGAAAAAAGCTAAAAAAAAAAGAGAGAGAGAGAGAGACAGAAGGGCAGTCCAGCAGCAGAGCAGTGACATTCTACCACTAGACCACCAGGGATGAGGTGCAGGTGGGAGCCTACAGGTGGAGGTGGGTCAGCAGAAGCAACGGGGCAGCAGCTACCAGTCAGGGTGGTACCATTAAGGGAGCAGTTCACTAGTAAGGTATAATATAAATTATAAAATATAAAATTTAATACATATACTATTCCCACTACAATTTATACAAAACTATGCAAATTATTATAGTAAATATATAAAGAATTTACTACTCCCACTTCACAAAACGCAAAAATAATAAAACTGGTTAAAAAGTATGAATCTCCTAGTGAAAGTGTTTGATTATGGATAGGTAGTATTTACTATATCCATTCCAGCCAGTAAAACAGTAGGGAAACTATTGGAGGGCTGAGGGGTAACATATATTATTCCCACTTCACTCAGTACAACAGTTGGGAAAGTTTTGGATTGCAGCGTAGCAACATTTACTATTCCCACTCCAATCAGTACAACAGAAGGGAAAGTGTTGGATTCTGGAGGGGTAACATGTACTATTCCCACTCCAATAAGTGTATCAGAAGAGAAAGCATTGGATAGCAGAGGGGTAAAATACTATTCCACCTTCAAAAACTAATTACACAATTAACGTAATTAATTATCAATTAATTAATATTAATTAACAGCTAATTGTTAATTAAAAATAAATAACTTCCCACCCTTTACCCCTATAAACCCACAACCCGCTACAGAACTAAAAAACACAAAATCAAATCAAATTAGCTTTAATAACTACTAAAGAAATAAAATAAAGACTAAAATACATATATTTTTGCAAACAATATTAATGACTTTGATATTTTACAAATCAATATTACTTACCTTAAAATCAATATTCTTGACATCTATAGTCTTGCTAATAATATTTCCATATCACAATATTTTGGATTCGATATTTTTGTATGGCAATATATTTTTTTTATAGTTTGTCTGAATAAACTCCGGAAGCACACTATTGAACCTCTCTAGGAAAACCTTCCATACCCTAGGGTCTGCTTTCACTTCAGCCGAGAGGCGAATTCTATGGTGTGGTATCTGCTTGCCCACTAAGGCCGGTCCCAGTCTCCTGCAAAATGTCCGACCCGCCTTTACTACTTTACAAGCAAAATGTAAGTGCCCCAATAAAACTTGAAATGTCTCTCACTGTCGCCATTCTGGACAACATGTCATCTATCAGTAATGTCCCTTTTTTGATCTGGTAGCCTGGCCTCCATCCTCCCCGTGTCTATCTCAATGCCTCGGTTTGACAAATCCTTTTGTAGACCCACTGGGCCAGATGTACAACAGTTTTTTGTGGTCGCAAATGGGAAATCGGCCTGTTTGCGACCGTAAGAAAGGGTCCTGGCATGCACAAACGCTATTTTGCGAGTCTGTGACTCGCAAATTAGCATTTGTGACTCTCGCTATTAGGAAGGGGTGCCCCTTCCCAATAGCGAGTCATAATGGCATGTACCATTGTTTTGCAACCGCATTTGTGGATGCAAAATGCTTGCAGTTTACCACCTACATCAAGTAGGTGGTAAGCCACTTGCAAATGGGAAAGAATCCCCAGGGGACCCCTTGCCCTTTGTGAATGGATGCAAAAATATTTTTTAAGAGCTTGCAGTGGTCCCAGGGACCACTGCCTGCCCTTAAAGAATGTAACTGAAACGTTTCCTTTTTCTTTTTTAAATGCATCCAGTTTTCCTTTAAAGAAAACAGGCTGTATTTTAAAAAAAACTGCTTTATTAAAAAAGCAGACACAGACATGGTGGTCTGCTGTCCCCAGCAGGCCACCATCCCTGTGAGTGCTGGCTATTGCTAATGCGGTCGCAAGTAGCATCTACCTCATGAATATTAATGAGGCAGGCAATTTGCCACCCCATTAGGAATCGCTAGCAGTGTCTGAATTGCATTTTGAGAATCACAAAGCGATGCAATTTGCGAGTCACAAAATGTAAAGGTCGTACATCTGGCCCATTGTCTTTTCTGGAGCCAATTGAACACTTATATTGTACTTAACTGTCTGAAACTCCACCAGCATTGTAGCACAAACTTAATGCCAGGTATACCCCTATTCCCACCTGCACCACTAAGGCAACCTCTACATCAATAGAAAAGTACACCACTGGTCATTGATACATTTGCTTTCTGACGACAGGTGTTAAATCAACCTGAACTCACCTTTTTCTTTTTTAGGAAGCACCTTAATAGGGGAAATGATTAAATCCTCCAGAGGCCAATCTGCAAAGCGGCCGGCCATGCACCCTTCTCTCACCTGCTTCACCAGCTTTTCCCACACCACCTCAGGTAATTTCTTTGCCAAACACAAATTGTTTGCCCACCTAGACTCCCTGGGACCGCTATAACCCAGGTGAAAACCCCCCTTTGAATCCTTACCACTATCTTTCCTCTTCCGAGACCATCCCATATTGCTGCAGCCATAGCCACTACCGGTCCAAATGAATTGGCCTACGTGCCTTTCCCCCCAGCTGAGGGAGACATGCCTGTACCAGTCCCTCATTGCGCTTAAGTGGAATTTTGTCATCCTTGACTTGATGTTGCACTAGCCTGCACATCACAATGTGTGACTAGGTATCATACACTGCAGCATGAACAGTCATGTCCGAAACAGCAGTGTTCTCTAATACAAGAGCCTATGTTGAAATTCCAACAGACCCCTTGTGGTCCCAGAGTACCTTGTGTCCTATTTGTGTAACCCAGCAGTCCATGGGTGGGACATCCTTAAAAAGGACAATAGATCAGTAGTAAACCACTCGCTGTGTAGGCTGTTTGTGCAAGTTCACTAAGCGCCATGGTGTGGAGCCACAAATTGTTGTACAAATCTTGCCATATTCCCTAGGCATCTGCTGACAGTCGGGTCCTGAACTCCTCATCATAACACCAATGCCAACCCCCCAAAGGTTATCTGAGCCTTTCTGATGACATCCATATATCTGAAAAGTGATATTCAGTACTCCGGTACTGCTCACAATAGACTCTGGCATACAGACAGTTCTGCAATTTTTGATAGTCACTGGTACCCTAGGCCCCTTCACCAGCTCATATTCTTCCTTTTTTGAGTCTTCTTATGTCTGTACCTCCCTATGCAGAAACTAAAACACTTCTATATGCTACCCTATCCATATTTTCTCATTTGTAGTCAACATCACATGGGCCCCTTAAAGGTTCTGTAATGCCCATAAAGGACAATTTCTTTAGCTTAACTTCCTTACTCTCCAGCTTGTCCTGGTCCTTAGTCCCTTTCATCCTTTGCCCATCTTCTTTTGCGCCAATCTCACCTACTGCCAGTTTACCCCTCTGACTTACCTTCATTAACTCCTACTTTGATTGTTTTTCGTCCTCCATACCTGTACCTTGGCCTACTGCATATTTGCCCTTTCGCAGATGTACTGCTGCCTTTCCACTTTCAAGGTGTCCTACTGCCCCCACAGGACGCACTACCTTTCCAACTTTATCCTCACCAGTCCGCAGAATCGGGGTCATCTATATGCCCATGGTTTGACTTGCCACTTCAACTGAAACCTTCTTGGTCCATGCTTTTTATGGCTAAACACCAACTTTTTTCTCTGTTAGCCTCCTGCGCCTTCAGGGGCTTTGTACGACCTCCATTGCCACTCATGGTCAAGCATATCGCCACCCATCTGGCAATCTAGAATTTGCCCCTCCTCCAAAACCTCATCATCCTTGTCATAATCCAGTACTGTGTCATCCTGCATGTGCCCCCTGGACCCCACCACCTCCAGATTTGGCTGATCACTGTTGCCAATGTCACCATTACCCCATTTGTCGAAATTTTGCATGTCCATAGTAACACTGTTGAGCAAGTAGGCTGCCACGATTCCACCCTGCTCATCCTTGGGCCGGTCTCATCCAGCCTCCTGGCTGGCCATACAAGACCATGCCTTCTCTTTGTGCCGATGCAAGGAATCCGCACTAGACCTTCCCTGCTGCTCATCACTTTCATCGCAAATGAAACATTCACATGCACCACCTTGACCTTTGCTACAAGAATCCCCCACCTTGATTCTAACTCCCTCTCCAGCACCCATACCCACCTGCCCCCATATGATTCTGCAATTACGCTTTCTATCTTAGCTAAGGTCACCATTTCCATCTGCTTCCAAACACCCGAATGCCTGCCGACATCTTCACCTGTGCTCTTTCTGCCTGAGTCCCTCTGCCTATTGTACACTGAACCAAGTCTTGCCTGACAAATAAGGGCTCTGGGTCAATCACAGGCATCTCCCTCGCAACCCCTCTTGGTCCATCAGGTGCCACACGCCCCCTGTGACCACTATCTTCTTTCCCGCTGCAACCTGTGCAACTCAATCAGTGCTGGGTGCTGATCGGGCCTGCACTTCCTGTTCATGGCAGCTGCCATGTGGTAGTCTGAATTCTCTGCCTCGTGCTCCACAGTCATTGCGTTGCATGTGATGACAAAGGCCTCGGTCCCTGGGCTCTACTACAATGGCTCATATTACTCTACCGAGGTCACCACGGTCCGTGGCCAACTCGTGGGAGGATCGTCCGGCATTGCATAACTCTTGGACGCCTCCCCAGTTTCAGTGAGGCATTTTTGATACTGCTGCAGCCCTGCGGAGCCTTTTAGCCTGGGTCAGATGGCTTGACATGAGACCCCACTGGCCCGAAGACCTCAGGAGGGCAAGGCTCCCAGTCACTTACCCCTCTCCTCCAAAGCCCTATGGAACTCTTGCTGGGGGTGACCATATTTGAAGCAGTCGAGAAGCATGTGCCTCAGAGAAGGACTGAAATATGCAACTGTTGTGTAATTTCAGATTAATTCCTAGCAAAGCTTTAGAGAAAACATATGCCAATGCTTAAAAAACAGCGTATGAGACAAACTACAAATACATCATTTGATCACTGCGTGGTTCCACATTTTAACACACCATTAAACAACCTAAAGCTTTGAACATAAGCCAAGGTATAAAAAAGCTCCTTTACAAAGAGGATATTTTCATTTAATGAATGCCGTCTTGTAAATGTATAATTCAGGACGTCAAGCTCCACTTTCCAAAGCTTTACAAATCTCCTTAGAGACAGAACTGTGGCCTTAATCACATTATTAGAATTTTCTTTAATTGCTTCATCCACAGGGTTTCTCAGCCTTGCTAATTTTCTGTCTTTTAAACAGCATTGTTTGCTTTTAGCCTATAAATATTATCCTTGTTTTAGTACATTCATAATCTTGGCAATGCATTAACTATACACCTTATCAAGAGTCAATTTCAAATCATAATTCTCAATATGATTGTAATCAGAATGATATAATGAGTGACATTTTCAATCAAATATATATCATTATGCAAACTGATTTCATAATTCAGTCCACTAAAGTCAACACATGGCTTCATAGATGATGAAATGCTCTCTGCTTTATCATAAAAATAACATTCACACTGGTAAACCTTAGCACATATTGCGCAGCCTTAGATTGTTATTTAGTCACTCTTTGAAAATGCATTTCAATGTTCGTTTTACCATTTCCGTTGTCTGTTAGTTTTAAATGTGAAATTCAGTTACAACACTTTTTCCAGTGAGCACATGCCCTCGTATTGTTGCACTAAGGACAAACCAGCATCATAAGCAAGATAAAATATGCATACATTGAAATATATAATTAACAACAGAATTGCAAATAGTCGAACAGTGATACGGAAGAGAAATATTTAACAATATGTTTGAAGCATTTCAGACCCACGGTGTGGGAACATAGCAATGGAGTAAACTTCCCCAGTTTTTGGTATGATAGATCATCTATCATGTGTATATAGTTAGCAATATTCCTCCTTAGCTCCTTATAGATAAACAGCACCAGGAATAACCTGCGCTAACCGTAATTATATATATATATATATATATATATATATATATATATATATATATTCACTGAAAAAAACATAGGTTTCAGGGACGTTATAGTTAGTTGGACATTTCACTCGTACAAAACCAGAGAAATTCTGCCGTTATAGTTAGTTCAGCTAACTATAACTCGCGCCCCCGCAATGCACTGCTGATTACATCACATATTACATCACATATTACATCATTCATGACTATAACGTCCCTGAAACCTATGTTTTTTCAGAGAATATATATATATATATATATGAACACCAAATCCTACTCCATATGAAGAAGGCACGTACACAAGGCTGTCAAGATATGGCAATATCTATTTTCTTGGGTCTCCCCCGACCCTGCGACAGAGAGACGCGTTTATCAATCTCCAAACCACACTCCCTTGCTGTTATGCAGAAAGTCGAGCACACACGGGTTTTCAGGATAGTAGTTGCTTTTAATTAAACCATCGGCATGACGCGTTTCATTTTTCCAAACTTCCTCAGATGTGCAAAATACAACTGGTTCTCCCGCCCATCTTTTAACACAACAAAGCCCCCTACAATTGGCTGAGGCTTTGCGAGCATGATTGCATAGGGAATGGCTTGAACTTTACTGTGTAAGTCCGTGCAGAGCAGGCCCTTTGACGTAAGTACTGGCCCCATGCGTGCCTTTGATCTTAGCATGAGCGTTGAGCTGCTTCCCTGATCTCTCACCTCACCACTAAAATCCTGAATTTAAGCCTGAATATATAAACACGACAATCAGTAACACCAAATCCTCGGCGACAGAACAGGTATGGACCTCAAACGTGCAGTTGAAAAGTGATATGTGCTTTATTCCATCTTCAAATGACAAAAATCAAATCAAATCAAAATCTTATGGCAAATGCCCAGCATTACGCGTTTCGACCGCGTTGCCGCAGTCTTGATCACATGACACGCCGGGACATTAGGTTACAATAAATAGTGAATGGGTGAACTTGATTTAGGACACTCCCCTTGCATAATAGAGCTAAAAGACATACTTTGCATACTATGAGACCTAAAATCAAAGAACTTAAAATTATTCGGTTTGCAGGCTAGTAATGTGCCATACATACTGTCATTGAAACCCTGTGATTGGTCACAACAGAGGAAGTCACTCCTACCAAAAGTAACTATCAAATTGAATTAACAAATATTATATATACCAACAATGTTTGACTATAATCTTATTACAAAAAGGTGGTTTCCTCTGATATGTCTGATCAGAATCAATTAAAATGAACATCCAAAATACTTTCTAAGATTCATAAATAGTTGTCGACATAATTAGCTCATAAAACAAAGGGAAAGTCACTCAGATAAAGTGCAAGTGCAAAAAAAAAATATTTAATACTCAATTCATCACATGTAGCTCACTATTATCCAACATAGCAGTTGAGTGTTTAAAGGGAGCCATAGATATACCTTGTTAGCAGCTAAATAAAGTGCAAGTGCACTGTAAACATTTGAGGAAAGTGCAAAATGTATGGTAACTGTAAGAAATATATATACCTCCACGTATATATATTAAAAAAATCCAATATACGTAGTGATAAACTCTATATATATAAATTGCAAGTGCAATATTAATGACATTCCTCTAGTGCATACAAATTGATGTCAAAGATACCATAGCAGCAAATGGAGAAAGTGCATACAGTACAGATTAGTCAGAAGACTAAAGATATAGTTAAATAAAACCCCGCTATAACCTGCTAAAACCATGTAAAACCAGGAAAGACCTAGTGGGAACCAGGTAAAACCAAGTAAAACTAGGTTAAAACAGGCTAAAAGCCGGGCCCTAAAAAAACAAACCATTCATGAGGGATACAGAACATCACTGAAAAATCCGAACACCACTTGAAAGGAAGTTATGTAAATCTTCCCCTGTATTGAGGCCATTCGGCATTCTAGTATCCAATGTTAAAATATACTGGGATTCTAACTGCCGAAGTTTGCTTTGTCTATTCCCTCCTCTAAATGACTTAGGTACTGAGTCAATTACAAAGTAACTCAAGTCATTGAGATTGTTCTGATGTACTAGTTTAATATGACGAGCGACTGGATAACTACAATCAGAGTTGACTACCACTCGGAGATGTTGCAGTATACGGTTGAATACTTGTAATTTAGTACTGCCCACATATTTTAAGTGGCATGAGCATTCCAATACTTATACTGCAAATTCCGTTTTGCAAGTAAACATCCCTTTGATCTTAATAGGTCTCGTTTCAAAAGCTGCAAAATATTCGGTAGTATTTTTTCCAAACTTGCACGCTCGGCATGAACTGCATTTGTAGAAACCTGTCCTTTTGATAACCAATTGCCAGAGACTGACACTTCTGGGCTAGTTTTGACAAGTGCATCCCTCATCAAGGGAGCACGTCTAAATGTCAAAGATGGACATTCTGGCAAGATTTGAGACAACGTCAGATCAGTCAATACTATAGGCCAGTTTTTTAGTATGATTTTCCTTACTTGTTTTTCCTGATTACTATAGGTTGTTATCAATCTTACTGCATCATTCATTTCGGACAAGTTACCTAACATCTCTGAATCAGTGGAGGTGATATTAGTAGTAGTGTTTTGTAAGCATTCCTCTCTAGAGTGGCTATTGGCCCTCTCCAAAGCAGCCCTTAGATCTTTAGTTTTGTAACCTCGAGCACTGAATCTTTGGAGGGCTTTTGTCTAACAATTTTGAAGATCTGTTTCAGAACTGCAGATTCTCGTTATCCTTAAAAACTCCCCATACGGAATGCTCTTGATAAGATGCTTCGGGTGGGAGCTGCTGGTGTGCAGTACAGAACTGCCAGCCATACTTTTTCTGTGGAGTTTAGTGTTTAATCCAGCATTCTCAACATATAGTTCAACATCTAGAAATTTTACACATTGGTTGCTTATGTCAGCAGTAAATTGTAGATTTATATCATTATTGCTAATGGTTTCCACAAAGTTTGTTGCCTATTCAACAGTACCTTTCCAAATGCACAGACATCGTCTATAAACTGCCACCAATGAAGTATATGGGCATCATACAGTTTTTTGTGGGTGGTCCTGTGGACATGCTCCTCCCACCAGCCAAAGTGGAGACACGCATAGGTGGGCGAGAAGCATGCCCCCATCGCCACTGCATGTAGCTGTTGATAAACTTCTTTGTTGAATATAAAATAATTGTTCATAAGACATAGCTCAATCATTCTCAACAGCATCACATTGTGTTGGTAAAATTCAATATTGCATTTGTTCAAAAAATCTTTCACTGCTTCCAACCCATCAGAGTGATGAATGCTTGTGTAGAGGGAACAAATGTCCATAACAATAAACAGACACTCCTCATTCCATGTAACATTCTGTAATTTACACAAAAAGTGACCTGTGTCTCTAATATAGGAAGGAAGATTCTCCACAAAATCATGTAAAAAGTAATCCACATATTTTGATATTGGTTCTAGGGTACTTTTCTGGGCCAAAATATTGGGTCTCCCAGGAACAGGTATAACATTTTTGTGGGTTTGGGGATAAAATAAAGTACTGGTGTAATGGGGTGATCATTCTTTTAAAAGCAATATTCATTCTTACTCAGTAATCCTGTTCTTTTCCATTGAGCCAGGTCCTTGAAAATCAGATCTTTAATAACTTTAAGGTAATTGAAAGTGGCTTTTCTATAGCAGGATGTGTCATTTAAATGGCGTTCCGCTTCCTCCAGATAAAGTGCCCTCGGCCATAACACAATGTTGCCCCCATAATCTGCTTTATTGATGATCACATTGCCGTTGTTTTGTAGTTTACGCATTAAGTTAGTGTATTGTTTTTCTGAATATTTTCTTTTTCAATTTATTCAACACCTTATGGTTAAATATTTTTAGATCTTCAATAACACAGTCACTGAAGGTATCAATTCCGTCTTTTGGCATTAAGGGAATAAAAGTCGAAGGTGGACGAAACGGACATGGAGAGGGTCTGTATCCTCAAATTCCCATTTGTTGAAGCTCATCTTGTGTGGAGCTAATGATATTTTCGTCATTCTGGGCCAACAAATGTATTGTTTTTAATGCACTTATGTCTGATAATTGAAGAGAAGCGCTGGTTAATCCATGCGGTACACTGTGTGATGCAACTTCATTTGCCTTGCTAAGTTTGAAGTGCTTCAGGAGCTTAAGTTTGCGTATAAATTTGTAAACATCAACACAACTTTGTACATATTTGAAATCATTCACTATCATTCTAATATAATACATGGAAACCTGCAACATGTGTATAAAAGATTGTTTTCATTATTACAGGCCAGTTGTGTCATCACTGGTTACCTTTCAAAAGAAAGTGACACAGCCACTTTAATAACCTATTACAGATGAGATGCGTCATCACACTGCCTCTGCCAGACCCAGAATACAGCATGAAAGTCGCTGTACAAACCTGGAAATTGAAAACTCGTTTTTCAGCTCCTCTAAACCGCGTTTCTATGAAATAAACAGTTAATAATAGAAAACCAGTTTATAGGAGTATGTTTAATATTTGCAGTGCTAAAATTCATTACATGAAAGTAGGAATCTTTCTGCCACCGACTCACATTAAACTGCGTACTCTGAGTTTGTTACTAATTAAATAATTGCTTAATTACAAGCTACAGAGTTCTTACTTTTTTTTATCCATGCTAAGATACTATTTCTTTCATACGAAATAGCAAGAGGCAAATATTTAACCAGTTTGTGGGAAGGCTGATTGTATGAAAATGTATTATAAGGAATAAAATACCTTGGAATTGCTTGCAACAAATGGTACCAGTTTTAGCACTGGCTGAAAACTAGTACCTAATATTCAGCTAGATGTAGTCACCCTTAATTCGAGGAAGTCTGATGGGCTTTCAGCTGTGTCCAAAGTGCGTAATTTGATGTTAAAGCATATGAAACTAACAAAATCTCAAGTCATAATTAACTCCACATGGTCTAAGACTCTTACTGAAATGGATACCCTTATTTTACCACAAATGTCTCTACCAAACAATGTCAATGGTTTGATTTTCATGGGAAATGTAACTTTTCCACCCCAAATAAAAATTGGAAAAAAAAATCCAACATACTGTGCAGTAGAAAATATACTTCCAATTCTTGCCTTGGCTCCTCACATCTCTTCTGTATCACTTAATAAAGTACTTCATGCCAGAAGCAAGGATATAGGAGTGGGGCAAACAGATGCTAATATGAAGGAACACACATATTTTTAAGATATATTTTTGGAACACAAACCAACAATTAGGCCCCGATGTATATACAACACTACTTTAAATACTACTTTTCAGCCATAAACTAACATCTCTCGAAGATGTTGAATCATAGACCACATGTATGTGAAGCAGAAAAACAGATGAATAGCGAGGAACGGATACCGCGCTGGAGAAACCCTGTAAGCGATATAATGCTGCTCCGAGTCTGGAATTAATTTTTCAAATTTGACCTGTCTGTCCCAGCTCAGTGTGTTGCTTAAGCAATGCTTGATCTCAAAGCAAACTCCACTCCGGCTCATTTAATTGGAAATAATCACAGCTAAAAATGGCCCATCACTGCTGCGGCGACCTTTAAATTGAATCACCGGAGTTGATGTATCCTGGAGCATCTGGTAAAATCCTTTAGAGCTAGAATGTTCTCAGCCTCCTTCCATTTAACATAGTCCAGATCCTCCTGTCTCTTCTTGTAAGCACGCAAACATTTCATTTTCTTATTAGGTTTGGAGCAGATCTCTGACACGGAGCCTTGAGAAGTGGAAAAAGGGTTGACGGGGTTTGGATCAGGACCACCTGCACCCAAGGTGGATTAATATTTCTTCAAAGGATGCCAGCGGCAAAAGTCCAGCAAAAAAGAAGACATCCCAAAACCTTCCTCTTCACCAAAGCAGGTCCAGTCTATTCAAAATTGTTTCACTAATCACCTATGTGAGGAACTTTCTCAACAGCCACACTGAAAAACTAACAATAAAACATCTTCCCCTCTTGTACCCATTACAGCATGTTAAGAGACCTGCCCCAAAAGGGGAACCTTCCTGCTTGGCGCCAGCAGTAATTTCGTCATCATCCCAGTGGCCATTTTAAGACCATAGCTGGCTTTTGCTGGGCGTGCTCTGTTGCTCCTGCGTCATTTCTGCATATGTTCAGTGCTGCACTGTCCAAGCATAAAATGGAAAGTCCATGCAGTGTGCATAGATGCAGGGAGTGGTGCTCGTGGAAGGATCTAGGTGCAAAACTCAAGCTACCTCGTGACGGGTCTATGTTCTTCAACATTACCGAAGACCATGAAAACAATATCCTCTCCGTTTGTGGTCGAAAGACATGTGTGGATGGGTTCTCTAGCCTCAGTCATCCTCCACCTCATACTCCAGACATCATACTGCTCCCAAAAACTCCTCTCAGTAAGGTGTTCAGCGCAACAATTTGCTGTGAGGCTCGCGGATGACTTGTCAAGCAGAAGGTTCTTTGACCGAATCTCAGGTCTTTGCTTTCTCCTTCAGCTCCCAACAACCCTTTACACATTCATGGATAGATTACCGGCTAACTCCAGTGAATTTGGAAAGCCAAATAGAAAAAAGCAGAAAACTTTTCAAAAGCCCGCCTTTGACAAAACGTGCGAATGTGAGCGACATTCGAGCTACATGTTCAATAAATGATACAGATGTGTGTGAATTGACGAAGACAGAATAATTTAAAAGGTAGAATATGAAATTAAATGTTATCTCTGCGGTTTATTATACAACATGCTGTGTTATTCAATTTTAGTAACTTGTAAACTATCTTTGGTTTCAACACTTGCTGGTGACCTCAGGTTTGGCACCCATACCCACTATCCGATGGGCATTCACAGAGTTACCCTGGGGCAGAAGGTTATTCCTAGGAGTTGCACGAGGTTACATTCCACTCTTGACATAGGTTTAATATCTACGTGTATCCATAAAGCTGAGAATTAACGCAACAATCATGTCTACTGTTTCACATCTGTGGCATGGGGGCCAATCAGAGGTAGCTGGAACCACAAGAATGTCCGTGGGACCCCCTGGCACTGCCCTATGTCTCAGGGGTCATGAAGACAGTGGCATCTATAGAAACAAACAGGCCTCTGGGGTCAATGCTCACTGTCCGAGGTTTACACTCTGTCTTCGTATCCCTCCTCTGCAGCAAAGTGCAGGCCGCTAAGAGCCCATGGACAACGTCTCAGCCCTGTGACGCCATTAGAGGTCAAAGGCTGCATCATCGCATTGCTATTAACCCTGGCATTTTGGATTAGAGTCTGAGTTCACGCACCCGAGCCACCCGGCCACCTCCTGTCTGATAACCTGACCTTACTGCTGTGTCCCTTCTATACACCGAGACCCCAATACTTTACTCCTGCCCCCCTGCCTGCGTCACATACAGCACACAGGCAGCTCCCTGGAGCACGTGCATGGACAAGTTACTCACAAGCCCCCCCACACCTCTCTCATTACCTGATCTTACTGTTGTACCCCATCTATACACCGAGACCCCAACATCTTACTCCTGCTCCCCTGCCTGCATCACGTACAGCACACAGGCAGCTCTCTGCAGCATGTGCATGGACAAGTTACTCACGTGCCCTTCCCAACCCTCGACACCTCTCTCATTACCTGATCTTACTGCTGTACCACATCTATAAACCGAGACCCCAACATCTTACTCCTGCTCCCCTGCCTGTGTCACGTACAGCACACAGGCAGCTCCCTGTAGCACGTGCATGGACAAATTACTCGCGAACCCCCCCACCACAGCTCTCATTACCTGATATTACTTCTGTGTGCCCCTATATACAAAGACCCCATCCCATTTCTCCTGCACCTCTGTCTGTGATGTACAACTCTCAGACAGCTCCCTGCAGCATGTTCATGAACCCAGCAAGTTGACTAGCACCTTGTTATTAAAAAGAAAATTTGCAATCACTAATGACAAATGCAGTGTGGTTTTCAGTCACGTTATTTACGTTCCTTTTAGTGCTACATTTTGGGTCATTTCTGCCTCCCAAGAGGAAATGACTTTAAAAAAAACACTCGAAAGGAGGAGGGGTAGTATGGGGCCGGGGGAGGTGTATTCATCAGGGAGACTCTATGTGGGCATGGAGAACTACAGGCACGTGTATACACAGTGTCTGCGTTGGTCGTTCATCTGCTGTGGAGAGGGACCGGGTACCGCTTTCCGAGACATGACCTCATTGCCTTGACACCACATACAGATTCGAGGAGGCCACGGGCCTCCCGTGTGTGCCTGCTGCCGTGCCGCACTGCAGACCAGCGGGCATGGCCGTCTGCGACTACCAGTGTGTGCCTGCTCCTGTGTCATACTACAGACCCTGCTCCTGCATCATACTACAGACCCATAGGTACTTGTATGTGCCTGCGCCCGCATCATACAGACCCTCAGGCCTGTCTGCCCTCTGAGCCTACCCGGGTGTGCCTGCTCCTGAATCACACTACAGACCCTGCTCCTTTGTCATACTAGAGACCCTGCTTCTGTGTCATACTACAGACCCACAGGCCCACACCATACAGACCCACAGGCCTGCCTGCCTCTGCGCCTACCCGTGTACTCCTGCTGGCGTACAACACCAGACCCACGGGCCTGCTGCCTGTGCCTGCTGCCATGCAACACTTCAAACACACAGACCTGCCCTCTGTGCGTAGCCGAGTGTGCCTGTACCTGTGTCATACTACAGACCCACAGGTACCCATATGTGTCTGCACCTGTGTCATACTACAGACCCCTAAGCCTGCCCTCTGCGCCTACCGGTGTGTGCCTACTGCCACACCATACCAGCGGGCCTAGCCGTTTGTGCCTACCCATGTGGGCATGTGTCTTTTGGTGTACAACACCAGACCCTTGGGCCAACAGTCTGCGTCTGCTGCCGTCCAAGACTACAAACCCACAGGCACGCCCTCTGCGCCTACCAGTATGTGTCTGCTCCTGTGTCGTACTACAGACCCACAGGCCTGCCTACTGTGGGTACTCGTGTGTGCCAGCGGCCCATCACACTGCAGACCCACAGGTCTGTGCCGGCTGCTGCATCACACTGCAGTAGGGTGACCAACTGGCATTGGTGCAAATTCAGGATGGTGAGTGTAAAAATTCAGGACAAAGGGTCAAAATTCAGGACACAAATTCAGGACAAGATGTCAAAATTCAGGACAAAACTCCAGGACAATAGGTAAGTTTTACAGACACATCAGAGGAGGTCGCGCAATAGTATATAAGTAAGCCCAGCCATATGCAACCATTTGCAAACCTATCCGTCATGTATCCTTCCATCTATCATTTCACTCATCCATCCCTTCATCCAGCCTTTCACTCGTCCATTCATTATCCATCCATCGACCCTTTCACCCTATCCATCTGTACACTCATCCATCCACTCTTCTACCCATCCATCCATTCACTCATCCATCCAGCCATTTACCCTTTCACCCATCCAATCATCCTTTCACTTACTCATCCATCCACCCAGTCACTCATCCTTCCACCCATCCACACTTTCAGTCATCCATCCATCCTCCCTTTCTCTCTCCATCGACCCTTTCACTTAGCCATCCTTCCTTCCATCCATCCATCCACTCACCCATCCATCTACTCATCCACTCATAAATCCATCTATTGACCCTATCACTCATCCATCCTTTCTCTCATCCATTTATCCTTTCACTCCTTCACTCATCTATTCATTCTTTTGTCCACCTACCCTCCCTTTCACTCACTCATCCATCCTTACATCCACCCTTTCACTCATACGTCCATCCATTCACCCTTGCACTTATCAAGTCATCAATCCATCCATCATTTCACTCATCCATTCACCCACTCACTCACCATCCACCTTTTCACTCATCCATCCTTTCACTCATCCATCCACCCTTTTACCCATCCAGCTACCCTTCCACCCATACATCCAGCTATTTACCTTTTCTCTCATTCATCCTTCCACTCACTCCTCAATCCATCCATCCTCTCTCATTATCCATCTATTCAATCTTTCATTCATCCATTCACCCTTTCACTAATTCATCCAGCCATCCACCCATCCCTTCACTTCCTCACTCGCTCACCTTTTCATATTAATTTTGAGCTGAGCCTTTTTGAGAAGAGGTCCATCAAGAATTTCACCCTCGCTGCAGGAGCCATTCCAGGACTGGGACGAAAGCCACCCAAGGCGGAGACAGGATCCACCACAGGGGATGGGGGGTGGGGGGGCAGGAGCCATCACGGGAGGGGGGCAGGAGCCATCACAGGAAGGGGGAACAGGATCCACCAGGGTGGGCATAAGGATGGGCATGCAGTATTCTAGTATTATCTTGGTCTCTTCCAAGGTGGGGTAGGGCTCCTCACCCCCTCCTGGACAAGACGAGACAACGGGCTCTCTTTCTAAAATGTTAGTTTTGCCATCCCCCACTGTGATGTACAGTACTTAAAGGAGATACTCCAAGAGAACTGTTTTAACTGATTGTCCTCCATACTTTGTTAATCAGTTTGGGTGTGATTGTGTCATTTCTTTGTTTTAGTACATTATAGACTGCATGTTTGAAGAACTGAGGTGTGCTTACAATTTAGTGACAGTAATTAAGCTCTGTGAAGAGAACCACGTGCTGCCTCGGTGTAATCAGGGCCGGTTCTACGATTTTTTGGGCCCTGGGCAGAAAGGGAATGTGTGAGGCCCCTCTAAATTGCAGAGACGTGACGCATTCAGGGCTGTTTGCATCTGAATAGATGCCCCTGCTCCTGAAGCTGCAGCCCCTCCCTCTCCGGCACCTTCAAACACCTCTTAACTGCTCATCAAGGGCAGAAGGTGGGAGGGTTGCCATCCCGCTGTGCCTCTCCAATGCTGCTAGGGATCTGAGCTTCATACTGCATTGGAGTCAAGCAGGGAGGTGGGTGGAAGCTGTGCCGGCTTTAGGGTGGGGCGACCGGTGCCCGGTTAAAATTACGGACAAATGGCGTCCGTTAAAGAATCCTTCACGGACAACGGACAGACAGCCGAAATTACGGACCGTCCATGAAATTTACGCACGGTTGGTCACCCTACACTGCAGACCCTCAGGTCTTGCCAGCTGCCGTGTCACACTGCAGACCCTCAGGTCGTGCCGGCTGCTGCACTGCACTCAAGCTCGAGTGAAGGCTGTGGAGATAGAGCTGCGAGGAGGAATTGAAGATTACAAGGCAGCAATAATTTTGGGCCTTGGTATTTTCCCGCTTAATTATGGATTTCTGAATTTACCACAAAATACATCACCTGCTGCGTAGATTTTAACGAAAATGCTCAAATGGACCAAAAATTGCACAAGGAAGGGTCTTACCAAAAGTTGACAGAAAACCTTTGCTTTGCTTTGCTTATTGCTGCATTTGGGTGTTAAACTGATACTAAAGATGCGGAAGAAGCTCAGACAGGGTAAACATGCAAGAAAACAGCAACGCAATGAAGCGATTCTACCACAAAACACGCCGCATTAAGCAGCATAATCCACCTGTTGGCCAAATAGTTTAGTCAACTGATGCACAATATGTTCCTCCTTTGCCGCATAATTCCAGTGATCCGGTCAGTAGGTAAATGTGACATTCCATAAAACTTTGAACCATGCACGTAGTGAACAAACCCCCTTCATGTAACCACCACTAGTGCACTATTTCTGCTTCAGAAAGTTCATTTGCCACATTTCTGAGGTGAATGACCGGGGAACATGCGGCCGAGTTGGGGCATAATCACTTTGAGCTTTCTCGGATTGAAATCGTAAGCAGAGGAAATAGCGTGTTTTTTTGTTTGTTTTTTGGGGGAATAAAGCTATCCTAGAACGAGCTTTAATTAAATCTATAACAAAATCAGAATTTCTAAGCAAGAGTTACATCCTACATTTTTAAAACATTTTTGCAATAGTGTCACAATTGGTTTCCTCGAGTCTTTGGTTCAAATTCAAATTGTTTTATGTAACGTGGACTACAACAAAATATGTTTTTTGTTTCACAGCCCCAGAGAGGCACACTGCACCCCCTCTCCCATCACTACTAAGCCTGGGCAAAGCACTACGCTATGCTCGCGTAGTTTGCGAAGTTGCGCTACTTCGCACTACGCAAATTGCACGTAGCACAGTGCAAACACGCGTAGCGTAGTGTTGCGTAGTGCAGCGGTCATTTTTTGCTTGCTCGCGGTCCTCAACGTCAAGTTGGCGTCCGCGAGCAAGCAAAATGACATCCCGGCGAGACTTTTTCCTCGTTCGCGATCAGCAACATCAAGTTGGCGATCGCGAGCTTGGAAAATAAACCTCCCGCCGAGATTCTCAACGCGGGGAGGTCAGGTTTCTCATTGCGAGTGGTCGCGTATGCTCACGACCGCTCGTGATGAGAAACTACCAGTCCGCGTTGAGAAAGCTGCAGCTCGAGTAAAAATCTACTCGAGCGGCAGGAAACTACAGCTCGCACTGTGCAAGATGCCGTTTTCAATGATTGCACAGTGCCGGATGCTTGTCCGCACTGTGCAATCATTGAAAACGGCATCTTGCACAGTGCGAACAGGGTACTACGCAGTTCGTGAAGTGCACTTTGCGTAGCTTCGCATAGCGCTACTTCGCGAACTTTGCCCAGGGTACAAACTGCCACTCTCACGCTACGCCATCCCCCGCCACGTCTTCAGAGCCCTGTTACCCAGTTTTTATGGGGACCCCAACTCACACGTGTCGCCCCAGGCTGAAAAGCAACAATCATTTCCTGTTTCGGTTTTTGGGCCCAGCCTTCCTCCCTGGTTGATACCATGCAGGCCCTGCCCATAAATCTCACATGTGCGCCCATAACCCTACAGCCCACCTCATTATTTTTAATGAGCAAAAAGCGGCCAGCCTGCATGCAGCCAGTTGGACCATAGTGTGTTAGGCGGCAAGGCAACTCAGTGGATTAAAAATGGCCTTAAGGATGCGAGTGCAAAGTCTGCAGGGCTGGCAAGCCTTTCATCGTCTAAGGTCAAAGAGACGTGTTTGATAAGAACAGTTTATAATTACGGAAGCACAGCTGGGGTAGACAGGCACAGAGACTGCTGCTATGATCACGTCATTGCTGCGTTTTAAGTACTTTGCTCTGCATAGACAACCACTTACATTTCAAAGATCAGCAGGGCTGGGGGCAGAGCAATCACGGTGCGTGAGGAGGCCCATAAGGCCAGAGTAGAGCCTGTTACAGACCCCTGTTGTCTCAAGAATACCAAACAAAATAAACACAGCATTTCGACAAATTAAAAAAATAAAATAGAATAGAAGCCATGGAGACACAGTTTCAAGTACGACACCAGCACAAATGAGTAAATAAACCATCAAAAAACACGCAATGACCGCGTGTTTTTCCTAAAGTATAAGCACATTGCCTCGTGGCGCTTTGCATGGATTTGGTGAAAACGATTGCACTTTAGGTGTGTTTAGGGTGAGTGACAGGCACTTTGTGTGAATTGTGAACCTTACTGGGGAGGGTAAAGGGGCTTTGAGTGGATTTTTGAGGCCTTGAAAGATGCCAGAGTACCTAGCAGAACTAAGACACAAAGGCAAGCTAGGGAGGGTGCCAAGAAGGCCCGTCATGGTACCGATATACTATGGGCTCTACAGGCATGCCCTGCACTCATGCAGTACACACAGGGCCCCAATGAACAGTTAACGCCCTCACCTACCTAGATATTTGTGACAGACAAGCACCAGCAATTACGCACCAGGAGGCGGCATTGTTGCTGTGGACAGAATACAAGCGCTACAAGGCCTTACCATGGGCAGAATAAGTGCTGTATAAATCACTACAACATTACAAACATACAGTATTTTACTCAACGGTCTGTGCACATATGACGTGATCACTGCAAACATGGACGGGATAAAGACCTGTGGGTGGTGCAGGCCCACCTGAGGCTTTCATCACTGACTATTTACTCCACGCCCAAGCTGCACTTATATCTCTTTTATCAACTGGAGCATTTTTTAATCAGAATTAATATTATTAACCCTATATTTAAACATCGGAGTTCATCACCCAAGGCAAAGGTCCTCATGGTGTGGGCGCCGCACGGATGAAAGGCGGAGTTGGCCTCAGACACATGAAACACAGATCTCCGCGGTGGGGGTGCAACCTCCTTATGCACCTTCCTGTGTTTCCACCTTATAGTCTGCTATCACCAAGATGGCGCCAGGCAGAAGGATCTAATTAGTAAGCGTGAGCCAATGGCTGCTAGGCAAAACAAGTTTTTCATAGCGCATACTAGAAATTAAGTTGAGTGTAGACTCTTTGATGGATTTATACTGTGGACCTGGCTAAAGATTAGGCTAGCATCCCACATAGGAATAAACTTCTCGTGCCGCCTTCGGTGCGCCTCGATTCCATAGAGGTGCTAAATTCCTATCTCATTGGCCCCCAAGAGGACATCGTGAGCTTGAACCCTAGACCAGAGAAGCCAAGGGCCACCAGCAGGGGCCTTCAGATGTGTCATCCTAAGTCAGGTCACTCGTGGTGCCAGCTGACTGCCATCAGCTGTCTGAGGACCAAGCTCATACCCTCCTTCCACACACACACACCCAGTCCAGGGCCCTTTTCACACAAAAAACACACATTTTGCGGCGTTTCCATCAAAGACAGCATTTAACTCTCTGTGTCACAGTGGACAATTTGCACCACATCCCCTCTCTTCACCAACCTCTGAAGGGAGGAGATTTTGAGGGTCACTTTATAACCCAAAGAGAAAAACAGTTAAAAAGAACCACGATGGTGTCACATGCTCAGTAATAAATGTGCACTGAAATAAGCAAAAACTGCACCTGAATGGAGCCATGGCTCCTGGCGGCTCCGGCTGGTGGTTAGGGAAGTAAGTGGGGGACGAGAAGTGCGCACACGGTGCACGGCGATGGTGAACACCACAAGCCACTGTCCCACCTGACTCAGGCACCACACTGTGGAAAAAACCTTTGGAAGAGCACGCTTTTGCCCATGGTTGGTTGGTGTGCAGGGTGGAGGCGGCCTGGGTGGGGCCACCTGTGCAGACAGGGTGTCTGGGGACAGTAATCCCCAGCTCCTCCTGCTGGGGCCTATGCCAGCCAGGCCAGCCTGTAGGAGTGCCAAGGGCATGGCAAGGGCGTAGCAAGATAGGGCGTCTGCCTGGGCACCGCTCTAATGTCGAGAGAATCCTTACATGCTCCAAAAAAAGGACTTCATTCAAATTTGTGCTTTGCACGCAGTAAAGTGGTGAGAGGTGAAAAGGGACTTACAGTTGGGAGAGGAGGAAATGCGTCATGCTGGCCCTAGCCCAGAGCCCCCCTCCCCCAACATCAGAGCCTGCACTGTGCCGGCACACCCCGGGGGATGTTAGCACCATGGAAGACACACTTTATTTTACCTTTTTATTTCTCCCTCCATGCAAGGCACAAAATTGCTGCCAACACTTCCTGGTTTGAAGTGTTGGCAGCCAATCAGAGGCAAGCTCGTGCTCGGGAGGTTAGGCTCCGTCCAGATATCAAAAGTTTTCTTTTTTTTATTTCTCAGGAACAACTGAACGGATTTACACCATTTAAAAAAGGTCGCTTTCTGAACCAAGGGTGACCTTTTTGCCAAATTTGGTTTAATTCTGTTCAGCAGTTCAGGCTGTAGCTTTGTCTAAAGTTTGCTATGGAAATTAACATGGGGAAAACCTGTTTTGGGACCCCCCCTTTTTTCTCTGCCCCCGACAGGAGCTGAACAGAGCTCCCCACTAGTTTTGAAAATTTCGTGAAGATTCGTCAACCAGCGCCAAAGTTATTTGCAATTCAAAAAACGCTTTTCCTATGGAAACAAGGTCCTAACTATAACTACCTACTGGCAACCGCCAGTGGGTAATATATATATATATATATATGGGCTTCTATGGGAATTCACAAGGGCATATTATCAAGCCCATTATCGCCGCTTTAGCGGCAGTTTCCTGCCGCCAAAGCGGCGATAATTTTAACACCGTCCATGGTTTCTGGTTTGCATTTGGGTATAGTTAATAGTTTTTGTAGTTTCTGACTAGTGAATAATAAAAAGGTAGATATACTAAAATATATGGTAGTAAACGTATTCATTATTGTCTGTTCTTATGGAATAGAAGTAGTTGGGGAGTGCTTCTTTAGAAGAGATGTTTTATAAATGTGTGAGAGATAAAAAAATGTAAATGTGCGGTATATTTTCTGTATGACTTTGTTGACATTAGAGAACTACATGTGATTATAAGTGATAATATTTGTCAGGCTGTGTCGCTGTGGCGGATATATGTAGGTGTTGAAGTGGTTCGTGTTTTACTGATGGTGAGCTTCACTATCCCTTTTGAGACACTTGTCAATGTATAAATTCCATTTAATATCTTTAATATAGATACAGTAAAAGGACTGTATAACAAAAGTTTGGGAATTAGAACTTTGTTTACTCTCCCCATGCCCTGCTATACACTCTACAGAGTGTTTAAACGACTTTCGTAATATATAGATGTCTAGCTAGCAAAGGTGGTGTAGTTCGACTGGGCCCATTTATAAACCGTGCTATGGGATGGTTTATGTTTTACCCGCCAATTTGCATGTTTGAATACTTTTTGCTGATAAGTGTTCCGGCAGATACCTTTTAAAATTAACGTTGTATATGGGTATAGTGGCGCTACTGGGAATGGTGGGGGTTTCTGTTTGATTTCGTACGGTTAAGGAAGGGCGGGGGAGGGTGTGGGGGAGGTGGTTATGTTGCTGATTGAAACACAGAATATAGTAAAGTGCAGATGTTCAGCTACTAAAGATGATCTAGTACCACTGGGAGCACTTATAAAGCGCCGTATGGCATGGGATATGTTTTAGTGGCAAATTTGCATGTTTTAATACGTTTTGCTGATGAGCGTTTCGGGAGACATCTGTTGAAATTAAGCCTCTGTTTGGCTATAGTGGATCTTGTACTTTTGCTGGGGCTCTTTCTTTTATTGCGTAAAGTTAAGCAAGGGCAGGTGTTGAGGTGGTGTAGTGGTACTGTGACTATTTATAAACCGTCTTATGGTATGGAGTATGATTGAGTTGCAAAATTGCAGGTTTTAATAGGTTTTGCTGATGAACGTTCTGGCAGACACCTGTTGACATTAAGTCTATGTATGGCTATAGTGGTGGTAACGGGAGTGCTGGGGCTCGTTGTTTGATTTCGTAAGGTTAAGCAAGGGATGGGTGGAGGTGGAGGAGGTGCGTATGTTGCTGATTATAAGAAGGATATTTGTAACGTGGGCATGTGTAGTTACTAAAGGTAATGTAGTTTCACTGGGCCCATTTATAAACAGTGCTATGGGTTGGTTTATGTTTTACCCACCAATTTGCATGTTTGAATACATTTTGCTGATAATTGTTCCGGTAGACACATGTTAAAATTAAGCCTATGTATGGGTATAGTGGTGCTACTAGGAATGGGGGGGTTCTGTTTGATTTCGTACTGTTAACCAAGGGCGGGGGTGGGTGTGGGGGAGGTAGTTATGTTGCTGTTTGAAATACAGACTATAGTAACGTGGAGATGTGGAGCTACTAAAGGTGATGTAGTGCCACTGGGAGCACTTATAAAGCGCCCTATGGCATGGTATTTGTTTTACCCGCAAATATGCATGTTTTAATATGGTTTGTTGATGAGCTTTTCAGGAGACATCTGTTGAAGTTAAGGCTGTGTATGGCTATAGTGGCGCTTCTACGTTTGCTTGGGCTCTTTCTTTTATTGCGTAAAGTTAAGCAAGGGTTGGTGTTGATGTAGTGTGACTATTTGTAAACCGTCATATGGTATGGTGTATGTTTGAGCTGCAAAATTGTAAGTTTTAATAGCTTTTGCTGATGAGCGTTCCGACAGACACCTGTTGACATTAAGTCTATTTATAGCTATAGTGGCGGTAACCGGAGTGAAGGGGCTCGTTTTTTGATTTTCTAAGGATAAGCATGGGAATGGGTGGGGGATGCGCATATGTTGCTGATTATAAGACGGACATTTGTAACGTGGGCATGTGTAGTTAGTAAAGGTAATGTAGTTTGAGTGGGCCTATTTATTAAACGTGCTATGGTATTGTTTATGTTTTCCCCGCGAATTTGCATGTTTGAATACTTTTTGTTGATAAGTGTTCCGGCACACACCTGTTAAAATTAAGCCTGTGTAGGGTATAGTGGCACTACTAGGAATGGTGGGGGTTTCTGTTTGATTTTGTATGGTTAAGGAAGGTCGGGGGTGGGTGTGGGGGAGGGTGGCATGTTTCTGATTAAAACACAGAATTTAGTAAAGTGCAGATGTCGAGCTACTGAAGGTGATGTAGTACCACTGGGAGCACTTAAAAAGTGCTGTATGGCATGATATATGTTTGACCCGCAAATGTGTATGTTTTAATACGCTTTGCTCATGAGCGTTCTGGTAGACTGTTGTTGAAATTAAGTTCTTGTATTGGTATAGTGTGTTTACTAGGTTTGGTGTGGCTCTTTCTTTAATTTTGTAAAGTTAAGGAAGGATGGGGAAGAGGGTGGTGAAGTGGCTGTGTGCCCATTTATGAATCGCTTTATGGTATGGTATATGTTTTGCTGGCAAATTTCCATGTTTTAATACGTGTTGGTGATAAGTGTTCCAGCAGACAGGTACAGTAATTACACAACATTTATGTGGATAAGACATCTTCGTGCTGATAGACACTCTTGTACTGTGGTAGAAGGCTGATAGTGTTGATGGAAAATTATGAAACTTGGTGCCATTGTAGATTTTAATGGAAGGTTACACTGTTTGTTAGTATGGTGTAGCTAGGGTTCTAAGTGGGAGAAAAAAAGTGGGGGTGCTCTAAAAGGGTGGGGCAAAGCTCTTAAAGGGGTGTGGGCTATGCAAGTTGGGGCGTGGTCTAAATCAAGATAAGTATCATTGTGTGCTTTAGAAAATCCTCTCTAAACATCGTAGGTTCAGAAAAAATATTGTTTAAAGGATTTCCCTTTCTTCTACAACGTGGGTAACCTAGCGTGATGTCTCCATTTCTCAGTAGAGAGCAAAATAAGCATGCGTACATCGATGTGCATGCTGTCACTGCAGTGTAATAAAAAAAAAAAAAATGTACTATCTTTGAGAGGGCCGAAAATAGAGCCTGGTAGAGAGTCGTTTGGAGGTTGCCTGAAAATAAGTGCCAGTCCCCAGACCCGGCCCAATTAAAGCGCAGTATCCATGCATCCTAAGCACTGCGCCATTCAACCATCTTCTAATTGATGGATATATTCCTACTTATACATATACATAAATCTGTTCGTCCGCTTATCTTAAGAATCTATGAGCGCACTTGCCCATAGTATGCACTGTGCCATTCATGCAGCGATACGCCTATATATGAATAGATATTTCTGTCCCAGAATCAATCCTAAGCATTTATCAGCCCACCCGTCTATAGAAAGTAATGGTCTTTGCATTCTTTCATCCTTTCATCCATCCATACATTGATACGTTGATCTATGTATCTATTCATTGATGCATCTGGCCATGCATCCACTCGCCCTTTATTCAACTATACGTTCTTATTTCCGTGCATCGTCCGCCCCCTATCTTAAATACGACGTATTATACTCATCCAGCTACCCTCTTAAGGCATTGAAAAGGCTTGCGAAAAGCATTGACAGGCAGATTTTTTAATAAAGAATAACAAACCTTTGAGTTACTCTTTGTGGAGCATACTTCAACACCCTTCTCTGGTGGTGTTTTAAACAAAGGTACATCTAGCGAAAGAAATGTAAAGGAGCTTTTAAGTGTAATACGTTAATTTAGAAACATAACATTTTGTTGAGTTGTTTATAGGTACACTGTTTTAAAGTGGCCGTGACTGACAGATACAGAATACCTGTACTTCTTATATTTGAGAAAGTATACCAGAGAGCTAATTTGGGGTAGTGAGAACCTTGAGTTCTATATTTCCATGGGAAGTACAGTATAGAAATATAAAAGTAATTGGAAAGCTTTTATGTTCATATTAAAGAGGGGGTGTGAGAACTTAGTGAGGCAGGCAAAGTGTGTGTTTTCGTAGCACTAAAACAAGACCGTGTGTAAGGTGAGAGCAGGTTCTTGCTGGAGTTGCCTTGTTGTGGTTGTTTGCAGAGGTGCAACCAGAGGGAAATTTCGGGGGAGCCTAATTCTTTCAGCAATAGGCAGAGTGGGCATGTAGGGGTTGTAAAAAGGGGGGAAAAGAACAGAGTCTCCTTTACAAAAATAATGTTTTGTAGACCGGTGAAGTACTCGGGTGTGGCTCTGTGTGTGCACCTGGGAAACTGTGTCAGAGAGCGCCGGGCAATGGGCTTTGCGCACATGGTGGTCTGTCTGCTAATCACCCCACGATGATGTTGCAAAAAGAGAAGGGAAATGCTGAGAGAAAATGGCTCTCTTTAAAGGATTTCCCTTCTCCGACAATGCGAGTCACTTGGCATGATATCTGCACTTCTAAGTAGTGAGCAATGTGCATGCTCTCACAGTGTCACTGCAGTGCAATGAAAAAAAAAAAAAAGATTACGTTTGTGAGGTCGGAAAATAGAGTCCTATAAAGACCCATTTTGAGGCTCCCAAAAATAAAGTGCCGGTGGTCATATCCCCACAGACACCCCCTCCAGTTAAAGCCCTGGGTGCAGTGTTATGTTTGCGAAGTTGTTGATAAAAATGTTAGGTAATGATGGAAATTTGTATGTGTGCTGTTTGGTTGATAATATCATTCTAAGTACATTGATTAAAATTTAAAAAAATACTATTTATAAAGTTGCATGCGGTGGGCTGCAGAGAAAGTGGTGTGGGGTGGTAGGGTGTGGCGGAGAGGTGAAAAGTATGAGGTAGTGCAGTTATATATAAATTATAAAGGAGAATGTAAATATTTAAATAAATACATGCTGTATGTTCTATGGCACTACTTGCCATCCTAGTCGTGCTCCATCACATTGCAGCACTGGGTCAGGAAGTTGTTAGTAGAGGTTTTGCAATTGTATGGTATTATTTTAACATAGTAAAGAAATGTGAAAAATAATTGAATCTATTTTTTGTTTTTCAGAAAATTATTTTGTTTGGATTGAAATTTGTAAATGCCTAGAAGAAGTGAAAAAAAAGAAAGGAGAAGAAAAATATATATTTGACCAAAAGGAAAGATCTTGAAGTAGAAAAAAATGCGAGTAGTAGAGAAACTGTTTGTTTGAGTAAAAGCAAAAGACAATTTTTGAAAACAATATTACGAACATTTAATGAGAAAAACATCACACACAGCAAAAAGAATAATTTTTCAAGTAAGGTGAAGCAGAGTTCAATTTCAAATACGAGGAAAAGGAAGGATTATAAAGAAATAGTATCTGGTACTCGGAGACAAAAACAATTTCAAGAAATTCGTCAGAGACTTTTTCGATCTAGAGTGATACAGAATTTATTGAAAACATGCTGCAAATATAAAAGAAGAATGTTCCAATTCAAAAAGAAGCAGCGTATTGAAAGTATAGTGGATACTGCTTTCAATTTGAAACAGAAGTTGTTAATTTTGATTTTAAAGAGATTGAATGTATTGGATAAAATAGTGAAAGTATTGAAAGACAAAAGTAGAAAAAAAGACTTGTGAACAGAACCAACTTTTGTAAAATCTTTAGTGGACATTGGAGACATACTTCTAGTACTGAGCTTTTTTTTAATGAGGAAAGTTACTTCCAGGAAAATAGTTTATCATTTGCAGTTGATACTGGAGGTCGTTGCTACGAAGTTCAGGATGGTGTTCCTCTTCCAAAGGAGGAAATGGTTGGTAAAAGTGCAGAAGAGTTAATAGCTGAAGAAGTGCAAGGGAAACGTTCACGAGCTCCTCTGTATAAGTGGAGTTGTAGTAGCATTTGTAGTATTCGACAGGAATCCACTGATAAAATGCATAATTTGCTACAAGAATATACTCAGAAAAGTATAAAACAGATGATTACGTTGTTACAAGGACTAGATCCATGTAATTTCTGGCTTGTCTTTCAAGAAACGTTTGTAAAAGTGTTTTTCATCATTTGGGGATGTTAGCAGAACACCATTCAGAAATGTGGAACTTTGTAAAGAAACTGTACCATGTAAAGAGTCCTGCATTAAGTTTAAGTGAACTGAATGGAAGTCTTTTATATGGTTCTTTATCAGATGTTCAGAAAAAGTGTGATGATATTGAAATGCGAAATTTTGGTTCAGAAGAGCAGTTCATAGAAAGTGAAAGTTTGACAATTAAAGTTGTTGGAGAAGAGGAGAAAGTGATTAGCACTGATCAGTTTGAAGAAGAAATTGGAAAGCTTAATGTAGCGTGCTCTGAAACACCAAACTATGTTTGTGTTTGTTGTGAACGTACTCATTATAAAAGTCAAACTAGGAATGTTGATTTGTATTTGAAAAGTGAAAAGGAGAACAATGGTAAGTGGGAAGAATTTGCAACTTACTTGTTTGTTGAAGGTCGATTTGAGTTAGGTAGTGATCAACATATACATAAATATTGTTACAACAAATTAGAAGAGAACAAAATGCCTGCTAGAGCAGTTCATAATAAGTTGGAGTTAGTAGCTATTCCACAGGAGCTGGCCAAATTGAATATAAATGAGTTGGTTCTAATTCAATCTGTTCATCCTTTTCAATCTATAATTCGAATGGAGCCTAAAACAGGTAAACTGCCACCAACAGACTTGCAAAGAGGGCTGAAAGGAAGAGTGGTGTACTTACCTTTGGATTTTAAGAAAAACATTGAAACTATTGCTGGAGAGAAGGAGGAAGATGAGGCAGTAGTTATTTTAGAAGATGGTGTACCCACAATGAGTCGGAAAATATGGCAAGAATTTGAGGATGTTAATAAAGTTGAAAAGGCTACCTTATATCTTATAGAGAACAATATTTATTACAAAAATGTGAATGTGGATGAACAGGTAATACATTTAGAAGATGATTTTGAAATTGCAAGGGGTCAAATAGAAAAAGTGGACAAGTCAAGGACTGAAGAGATTTATGAACATTATACAATATGTCCTTTACATTCAAAAGAAGTGATAGGAAGTAGCATTGAGTTATATCAAATGAAAAATGTACAAGGAACTCCAATGAGTGTATGGGAGAAAAACTTGGAAGCTCGTTGTTTTCCACAGTTGTTTGCTACTGGAGAAGGTGGACAATATGATGACCGACCTGTACGGATTCCAGCTTCAGAATATCAGTCAACAAGATTATATTCTGAAGATCCTAGATTTCGACAGTGCATTCCATACATATTTTACTTTTTGTTTGAAAGTGATCTATCTTCTCTCTCGTATGCAGTGAATAATATACTTAAAACTGGAGTTTATGAATCACTTCTTTCTGCGAAAGAATTTGTGGAGAAAGTTCAAGAAACAGATGAAAATTTAGAAGCACAGTGAATCAATTTGATGGCATGTCAACGTGGAACGGATGAGTATTGGTATCGTCGTCATGGAGAACTCAAGTGTATGTTACAGAACTTAGGTACACCAACATGGTTTGTCACACTTAGCTGTGCAGAGTATGCATGGGTAGATTTGCTTGAGTTTTTAAGAGAAGCAAATTCTAATATAAAAAATGTTGAAATAAAGACTCCTGGTGAACTGTGTTCCTTGGATCCTGTAAATGTGTGAAGATATTTTAATCATAAGTTTCAAGGTATGATGTCTTTTATCTGTAATAAAAAGAATCCACCACTTGGAGAAGTTACCGATTTCTTTTGGAGAAAGGAGTACCAAGCAAGAGGTGCACCTCATATACATATGCTACTATGGGTCAAGGATGCACCTAAATTTGGACCTGATTCTGATGAAACACTATTGTCTTTCATCAAACAGTATGTGACATGTGAGATTCCAAGAGAAGGAGGAGATAGGAGCTTGAGACAGCGAGTTTTACGTTTCCAATGTCACCATTGTGGAAAGTACTGAAGAAGAAAATACAAGTCTAAAGTAAACTTTTACACCAAATGTCAGTTTGGTTTTCCCCGTCGAGTAATTTGTAAAGGAAGAGTAAATTCTTTTTTTTCTTCTGTGACGCACACAAGAGCTCGGAAATCTCCAAAGAATACCTACAACTTAAAAAGAAAAGAAATGTCAAAGTATATCAATGACTACAATCCAGTCATTTTAAAAATGTGGAATGCGAACATTGACATCCAGTATGTTGTGGATAACTCAATTGCTGTTGCATGTTATGTTACATCGTACATAACAAAATCTAAAAAAAAGAGATGAAACAAATGTGGGAAGAAATTGCACAAGAGAATAGTCTTGGCAAAAAATTGTACAGCTTTAGTTTGAAAATGCTTTCCCACTGAGAAATTGGATCGTATGAATGTTCTTCAAGTTTATATTCAAAGTCACGAGGAATCATTTGGGTAAGTTTAGGTCTTGCCTGCAAATGAAATACAGTGTTGAAATCATTGGAAGAAATTAAACAATTAGCAGAAAATGAGCCAGATAGGACAGACATTCTTAAAACTAATATGTTGGATGCATACTATCCGAAAAGGAGTCAACATCTGGAACAGCTATGTCTGTATGAAGTACTTCAACATTACAGCTTCAAAAGAAATGTTAAAGAGAATTTAAAAGAAGGAAAGTTTGAAGTAGTTGGATGTGATGGTTGTTTAGTAAAACATGCAAAGGGTAATCTTATAAACCACAAGAAACTTAGTTGTAAAACTCTAGATAAGCGATTAATAATTTTACTATTTAGCACTTCTGCAGCTGTTTAAACCATGGCGTAGTGAAAGTGAATTACTTGGAGAGTTTGACTGCTATGAAGATTCTTTTAATGCTTGTAAAGATAGCATTCGATGTCCAATTTTCCCTACATATTTAAAAAAATGTTGAATGATGAAATTGAACAGGAAAAGACTATTACAGCTGAAATAGCTCATGAAAGTTCTAAAGACAGTCAAAGTAGTGGTCCATGTAGTCAAGATCCTCTTGGACAACCAATGCTGGAAAATGAAGCAGCGATTGCTATGCATGAAGTCGAAATTGCAATGCAACAAGCACACGAGTAGAATATAACATTGGAAAAGTTAGAACAACAAGTAAAGTTGAACAGAACGAAATATATGTGCAAGTGAGAGAACGGATAGAACATGGTTTGTTGCATGAAAAAAAAGAATATCTGTGTTCATCCTTTAAACCTCTTCCGATGTACATCAGTGGTCAAGCTGAGACAGGTAAAAGTTTTGTAATTAAAGTTTTGACCCGTTATCTTAAAAAAACTACTGTTTCACATTAATGTTGTGTGGTAACAGCTCCAACTGGATTAGCTGCACATAATGTTATAAGAGTTACTTTGCATAGATTATTAATGTTACCAGTGGAGCATGATAGTAAATTAGAAAATCATAAGTTGTCTGGAGAAACTTCTTATGAAGTGTCAAGAGTGCTGAAGAAAATGAAACTTTTAATTATTGATGAGGTGAGCATGGTCTCAAACTTAATGCTTGCTTTTGTACACTTAAGAATGCAACAGGTATTAAAAACAGATTACAACGTTCTCTTTGGAGGATAACATTTAATTGTATTTGGAGATCTGCTACAACTAACCCCTGTAAAAGGAGAACCAGTGTGTAAAACTCTTCTACACAAAGACACAAAGAAATCTCTGGGAAGTATTGGAAATGTGAATCTGTGGTTACATTTTGAATATAAAGAACTCACTCAGAATATGCGACAAGCAAGAGATGAAGATTATCCAAATATTCTTTTTTTTTTTACTTTTATTTATAGATTTTTAGTCACGGATATCAACAAAAGCCTAGAAAACATACGTAGCACAAAGAAAACATACAGATAAAGGAAGGGAAAAGAGGAGAATATCGAGCCTTTACATTATGAGAATAGATATACACAGTTTGATTATGGGCACAATATACAGAGTATTGACAAATCCAGATAGAGACATCTTATAGCTAGGATTAGAGATAGTTCATGATCAGAAAAAAAATAAAGAATTACGGAAATAATAATGTGGCACTTAATCCCACTGGAGACTTAACCAGACCCTTCCGAATTTTACCTTGGAGCGTAAGCCCCGAGCTTTAGCTACTGCCAGCTCCATTTCATAGACCCCACTCAATAATAGCCAAAAATCAGTAATCTTGGAGCAAACTGGATCAATCCAGACCCTAGCAATACAGAGCCGAGCAGAAATGATACAGATTGAAGCTAAAGAAATTGATAGATAGCCTGGGTCCGCTATCAGGCCAAAGACTATTTCTTTCTCAGTTAATTGTATTTCCTCACCGGCCAACCGACTCAGAACATTTGTAACATCATGCCAGAATGTAGTAAGTGCAGGACATTTAACAAACATATGTCTAAGATCCGCAGCGTATTCATTACATTTAGGGCAGAATGACTTTGATGGAGCCTGCGAGGTATTCCATTTCGAGATGACCTTAAGGGTGTAATGTAGCATAAACATAGTGCGATGTTGTTGCAGCTTTAAATTAATTGAAATAACAGCTGAGTTGATTGTGGCCATTGAGTCAGCAATCTCTTCTATATTAATATCGGTTGAAAACATGGAAGTGAGTTTAGCCGCAATCAGCGATCCGTCGCTTTCGCTTACGGACCGAAAACTCTGATAAATTTTCCCAATCTGACCCCGGCCAGAAATCTTAAAGATAGCCCGAAGTAGCTCTGAGGTACAGGGGAGGGCAGATAAGCCCTTCCCCTGTACAAAATAGTCCCTAACTTGCAGATACTTAAAAGATTATGGGATAGTCCGAATTCCTCTTGTAGAGAGGAAAATGACCTGAAACCACAATCATCATATAGCTGCCCTAACCGTATTATTCCAGACTGTAGCCACAGCCTGGATAACAAATCCGAAAATATACCCGGAAACCTAGGATTTTCCCACAAAACGATAAATTTGTGTAAATCTGGTACAGCAAACTTTTTGGCAATATCTTGCCAAATACGGTAAATGTGTCTGACTATCTTGAAATGAACTCTTTTGAAATAGTTAGGGTCCGACATGCTATGTAAGAGAAACCCTGTATTAAAGCCAAATGAAAGCTGGTACGCTAACCATGTTTTAACTACATAAGGTCCCAGAAGTAAACTCTGAATACGATTCAGGAAGGCTGACCAAAAATAAGTCTTAAAATCAGGATGGAGGAAGCCACCTTGCTCATATGTCAGCTTTATGTATTTAAGTGCTCTTCCGGATTTTCGAAAGCCCCAGATAAAGGTGCCAATGACAGAATCAAGCCGTTTAAAAAAAGACATTGGAACTCGAAGAGGAATAGAACAAAACAAATACAGGAATTTCGGCAAAATATTAATTTTCACTATATTGCATCTCCCGATAATAGTTAGAGGCAGCCTATGCCATTTGCGCAAGTCAGCTGTAATTTTTTTAAGCAGTGGTTCATAGTTCAAGGCCAAAAAGTCCTCGGTACGGCCACTAATACGGACCCCGAGATAGATAGCAGAGGTAGTTAGCCCTAAATGAGGTATTGAGAATGAAGTCGCATAGTTGAGGATTGACTGTGTTTTGTTAATATACCCCGAGAAGGAACCAAAAAGTTGAGCCACCTGTGTTATTGTGGCGAT
This sequence comes from Triturus cristatus, assembly GCF_964204655.1. Classification (NCBI taxonomy): domain Eukaryota; kingdom Metazoa; phylum Chordata; class Amphibia; order Caudata; family Salamandridae; genus Triturus; species Triturus cristatus. Next base: position 1,143,892,044 of record NC_140589.1, read on the forward strand.
GGCCATTTCAGGCCTGGTAGTAAATACAGCAATGTTGTCTGCATAGGCTGTGACTTTTAACGTTATACCGTGAAGTGATACTGGTAAAATAGAGGTATTCTGAAGGAGATGTCTGATAAAAAGCTCAATATAAAGGGCAAATAGTAATGGGGAGAGCGGGCATCCCTGACGCGTACCCTGCGTACCCTGCTGGATCTGAGCAGGGCTGGATGTAAAACCATTAAGTTTAATGACAGCAGACGGATTATAGTAAAGTCGCTGGACTGCCGAGACAAACCTTCGACCGAGGCCTAGAGAGAGCATAGTACACCAGAGAAACCCCCAAGCTACTCAGTCAAAGGCCTTCTCGGCGTCCAGCATTAACATGCCAATCCGATGACCCAAATGGCTAGCAACATCAAAACCGTGCTGTTCTTCTGAGACCAGCAGGTGTATATGTGAGGAAAGGCGAGAGGCGAGGAGTTTCTCGAAAATGTTCGCATCCGAGTTAATAAGAGAGATCGGTCGATATGATCCAAATTCTTCTACCGGTTTGCCCTTTTTAGGGAAAAACATGATATTAGTTCGATTCTAAGAGGGAGGTGCCACCCCTCCCTGAAGTATGTCATTAATCAACTCCAGAAGAACTGGCGCGAGCAGGTCCCTAAAAATTTTATAAAACTCGAGCGGGATGGTGTCCTCGCCCGCCGCCTTGCCATTAGACAGAGACCTGATTGCTAAATTCAGTTCCTCCAGGTCAGCAATATTCTCCATGCTCGAAGTTTGAGATAAATCCAAAGAAGGTAAAACACTTTCTTGTAGATAGTTCATGACCACCGGCTGATTGAGGCTGCCAGATTCCTTATATAGACTAGCATAGAAAATCTTAAATTGCTCTACTATGTCCTCCGACTTCGTATACCCCATTAATGATCTTAATATGCGATTTAGCCTTACGATCAGCCAGTTGATGAGCCAATACTCTGCTAGCCCTTTCCCCGTATTCATACTGCAGAGATCTAAGCTTGAAAAAATTATTGGCGGCCTTTTCCTTCAACCCTCTATTGAGTTTTGCTCTAACTTCGATAATTTGGACATAAATTAATAGCTCATTGATATCTTTTGTGGCGATTGCCCGGGCATGTTGCTGTTCCAATTCGGAGTATTGCCGATGTTCATTGCTCAGTTGAATACTATTAGATCTATTTTGCCTGATTATAAACTGAGTGGTAACACCTCTGACACATGCTTTTAGACAATCCCATACCAACGCGAGAGAAAGAAGTATAACGATTATTAACAATATATTCGTTTAGGGCCAGATGCATATAATCAATAAAAGCCGAGTTGCTTAGAAGATGCAGAGGAAATGAAAATTCCCTGACTTGACCATGTCTAGATGAGCCTAGATGTATAGAGAGCATAATAGGATTATGATCCGATGTTACTTTAGGACATACGACCATAAATGCATTGGACAAAAGCCGGCCAGTAGTGAAGATCATATCAATCCTAGAATATTGTTTATGGGGGTGACAAAAAAAAGTAAACCCAGGCCTAGTCGGAAAACAGTATTCTCCAGGTATCATCCAGTTGATGGATATGTAATAAGTCCCTCATTGCATCCCTGACCCGAACCATTCTAGCTCTGGAAAGCGCATTTGTAGTATCGATTTTTTCATCTAAAATGCGATTAAAATCACCCATCACGATAAGGTCAACAGCCCAATCCAGAAGTTCAGAATTCAAATAAGAAATAACCTCAGGACAGTCCGTATTAGGGCCATAAATCATGCAGACTGTAACCTTCCTACCATTAATAAGGAATAGCACAATTGCCCACCTACCCCGGCTATCAGCAAGAGTTCGCAATATAGTGATTTTAGAAAATGTATCCTTTAAAAGGGAGACCCCCCGTATAGAGACTGCCTGTGAAGTACAGACAACCAAATCATAACCAAGCTGTTTAAAGAAATTTCTATCTTGATAAGACACGTGGTTTCTGCTAATCCGACTATTTGAGGTTTGAAACCTTTGAGCTCTTCAGCCACCAATCGTCTTTTACTGGCTAAATTCAGCCCACAAACATTCCAACTCAAAAATTTAACTCTAGACATTCCCATGCTGAATGATTCCTCCTCCTCACATTTCTCATTTTTAATTTCAGTTGTTTCCTGTGCCATTTTAACAATACCGTGACTATTTATCCCCACCAAACCCCCCATCCCCCTTAGACCAACCCAAGACCCCTCCCCCCAGTTTCTTAAGAAAGGAATCGCCCCCCTTTAAGCTGTCCTGACCCAACAGCATATGAAGGACGCAACGACCGCCCCCCCCCAGAGACCACCAACCTGCCAACACGACCTGCCCCCACCATCCGAATCCACATAATGTATTTTCTTCTTGAAGTAAAGTAAGTGCCACCCAAGTAAAAATTCCCCCCCCCAGCCCCCAACCCCCCTAAATAGAAAAGGGGGAAAATAAGAGAAAAGAGAAAAAGGGGGAGAGCAAGAACATCAAGCCTAAATCTTAAATTGCAGTGATTATAGTAATCAAGAATTAGGGGTGGTTTGCCAGTTAGCAAGCGCTATTTTGGCCTCCTGTTCGCTTAAGAAAAAATATGAGCGACCATTCCTGATCACTTTAAGCCGAGCAGGCTCCTGCAGGAAGACTTGAGGGAATCTATAAGCTGGCGAAACTGCCATCTTTTCTCCATAGATAATTTACACAAGTCTGATCTGACGAAAATTGACATAGAGTCAACCTGAACTGGAGCCGCTGGTCTAGCTTTAAAGAAAATAGCTTGGCGGAGTAAAAAATTACCCAGAAATACCAAAATGGGCCTTGAAAATTTTGTTTTAGCTTGTAAGTTTGATTTTAAGAATAATGGGAGATGGTGTGCTCTTTGAACCTGTGGTCCAAGTCCCAATCCCCCAAGTCCGGGAAGGCTTTCTGAAATAAGCCCACAACAAATGCACGAGGGTCAGAGCCCTCCTTCCCTTTTGGTACCCCGAAAATCCTCAAGCTATGTCGCCGCTGTCTGTTTTCAAGATCATCGATCTTTAACTGCATGGAGACCAGCTGTGATTCCTGCATGGTAACTGATTTGATAGCTTGAGTGTTGACTTCTTCTACGACTGCAACACGCTGTTGCAGCTCAGTAACATCCGCTGTTAAATGATGAACTTTAGTAGTGACCTCAGATAGTGCCTTTTTGATTCAATACAGTCAACCCTTGCCTGTTGATAATGTGCTTGTGCTTCTGCTCTCTGGATATTTAGAGCCTGCATAATGTTAGAGAGAGAAGGCTCCTCCCCCCACCTCCACCATGCCGTCCATCCAACTGATTCTGCACAGAAATATGAGTTGAGACAATTTCTACAGTAGACCGAGGACCTTGGGGGAGGGGGGAGGCAGAAGAGTGAGGTCCTGCAGATAGAATATTACGCTCAGCTAGTATTGGACCCTTAGAGTAGTGGGGTGTCCCATCAACAGCGTTTTGGCCATAGTCAATGCACTGACCCTCGCTTGAGGCTTGTACATAATCCGTAGTAGATATATTAGTAATAGCCATGGTAGAGTTATTAGGTGATAAGAGAGCTGGAGGGGAAGGGCCGACCGCAGCTGCCAGTAAATCAGCCGGCAAGTCTGAACTATTCCGCGAAGGAGGGGCTGTCATACCTCCCAAGCCTGAGTTGGATAATCTGGAGACAATGTTTCTAACTTCGCCCTTTGATGACACCCATTTACATAGTGGGCTCGACCCTGAGCCAGCCTTGCAGGAGCTGGCGCCCTTCAATCGACCAAAGACATCAGTGATTTGAACCATATTGCCAATACCACCTCGACCTCTGCCTATACCACCTTTACTGGGCCGGTTTGATTTAAAGCCCTTAACTTTCGGGCTATCACCCTCTGGGCCATGCACAGCGCTACGGCTGATCCTGTTGTTACCACCTCCGTGTCCAGAAGAGCCATGCTTTGCAAGAGAGAGCATATCCTTGCCAAATTCCATAGGTAAGTTCATCTGCTCCTCACAACCCCCAATCACATTGTCATTATCAGTTACTTTTCCAGTGTTAGCTATCGGGTAATTGTGATCCTTACATGGGCTTGCCTCCTGTCCGGTACCATCAGAAAGCTCACCGCCTATGCTGTTGAGATCCTCAGCTTGGAAAATGTGAGCAGGGACTGGAGAGTTTGTTTCTAATACATCGACACGTAGAGGAGGATCAGGAGGCGCCAAGTCAGCTAAGATGCTGAACACACTCCCGCAGCAGGAGATTCCGATCTTAAAATATGAGATAATTCCTCCATACCCCCCAACCCTCATTAACCGCGGCATTAAGGACTTCAGCCATCTGGGAGGGGGGGGGGGCAACGGATTCAGAGTCACAGGACCGAAGAAGCGCTGTAGCTTTCCCCAAGCGTAGAAGCTTTAAAATAGGCTTCCCCACCTGAAGATCCACTGGGCTGACTAGAGCATTGTTGCCTGGTAGAGCTCTCCGTGACAATACATTATCAACAGTTGAATTAATCGGGAAGACAGTCTCACCTTCCAGGCGCTCCACTGCTACAGAATGACCATCATTTTCTGCTTGAGCCTCAACTCGCGCTCGACGAGTTGTCGGTGGGGGGGCCATGACTTCCAGCTGTTCCCTTAACCGAATCGTAGATGCCCGAGTCCGCTTCTCGCAGCTAACACTTCCACTCCTGCCCCAAATCAGCAGAACACCTGCAGGTTCGCCGACGGCAAGCCGAGAGGCTCGAGAATCAAACAGCGTGGGCGGGTCAGATACTCTAAGCGGATTCCTAGCTGTGAGCTATCTCGCCACGCGGGTGCCGCGAAGCCCACAGTCGATACGCACAAGCCGGCACATCCGTGAGTCCTCAGCCCGGAGGAAATACGGAGAGAGAAGCACACAGCACCAGGAAACCGCAAGTAAATATCGCCACAGAGATTAAACTGTGGAAGTGTTCTATTCAACTTCCATTCAACTTCGTCGTAGATGTAGAAGAGTGATCACAATGGACGTGGACGTGGAGGCATCGCGGCAGGCACCCGACCCCAGAGAGGGCGGACGCGTCCTTCAGCGGCAGATACAATCCGCCATCTTCCATCTAGATCCGCAAATATTCTAAAAGATGTAAGAATTGTTGTACTAAGCAAACATGGTAAAGAAGCTTTTCAAAGTCATCTACTAAAGAACTTGTTTACAAATGAAAACACACCAGCAGAAGTAATGTACAAGGCAATGAAAGAAAAAAAGTCTATAGTTTGCTTAATGCCTACAGTGGAAGAGTGTTATACATTTAATAGAGAGTTTATGAAATTGGAAAATCAAGAAATAGTTCACATTGAAGCTATTGATAAAATGGAGCATCAAATAATAGCAATTGTTCTTTCAGAAAAACTACAGACTAAATTGGATTCTTTGGAAAAGTCTGTATCAAAAACTGCTGGCTTAGAAAAAAATGTAGATGTATGTTTAAACTGTCGGGTAATTTTGAAGCGTAATCTGAATGTAGAAGAAGGATTAGTGAATGGAGCAATGGGGAAAGTTGTTGATTTTGTGAAATATCAAAATAGAAATGGAATTTAATTTTTGAAAGTTAAATTTGATCAGATTGCAAAGTTAAGACAGATTGCGCGTTCTGCCACAAGTTTTTTGCTTGGAAAAGACTTGTATGTTTGTAGAAAACAGTTTCCCTTCTGTTAAGCATATGCAGTAACTTTTCACAAATCACAAGGTTTATGCATAGATAATGCTTTGGTAAATGTTGGAAAAACTGTTTTTAAAGAGGGAATGGTATATGTTGCATTATCTCGAGTTAGAAAGTTGTCTAGTTTGTATTTAATTGATTTTGATGAGAACAAGGTTAGTGCTGGTGTTAATTGTGTAACAGAAAATAATCGTTTGAGAAGGCTTTATGCTCCCCATTTAGGTGAATATCCTATTTATGAGAAACGTGTTGTGTGTTCAAAACGCAATTATGTTGAAGAGTTAACTATGGTTGAAAAGCAGAAACAAAATCAACAGAAAAGACAAGATGTAAAGAAGCAGAAAATACAAAAAAGTGATGAGGTTGTTGGATACCAATTAGAAAATTCTTCTGGTGTCAACTGCCATGGTAATGTCATTCTAAATGTTATATTTTATCTTGAAGATGTTTGTGGTGAAATTATGGAAAATCAGGAAAAAACGTTATGTTCTGCACTCCACACTTTATTTCAAGAATTTAGAACTGATAGAACTAAGATTAATTCTGCTTCTGGTATTTGCCAACTGTTGAATACATGTACTGGATCTTTAACGTTCAGTGCTAATATACAGCAAGATGCACAAGAATTTCAGATGGTTATGCTTGGAGTACTAGAAGATGAAGGAATTCAAATTGAGAGTTTATTTGGACTCTGTTACAAATGGGAACATAAATGTGAAGAGTGTTCATTAACTTCAAGCACTATAGTTGACAGAGAACGATTTTTATATTTTACAATACCTGGCCGCAAATCTGTACCATTTTCCAAATTAGTAAAAGAAGCTGATCACGAGATGATGTGTTCTCGTTGTAAATCAGGAATGCTATCTGCATTAAGCCTACACATATATGGAAAATATTTGATTATAATTCTGCAACGCTGTCGACCAAATGGAAGAAAAGTGGAAACCAAAATGTAAAATGTTGTTGCTAATCAAGTATCTATTTCTGGAAGAACTTTTGCAACAGTTGCTATTGTTTTCCATGCTGGAAGTACTACTACAAGTGTACATTATACAGTTTATTTAAAGTGTAATAATGGTTGGAGTCACGGTAATGATACACACTTGGAAATGAAACCGAGATTGCCTTATGAATTACCCAACTCATACTTAATTTTTCTGAAACAAAGATTTTAGATACACTATTCGGTTTTAATGGGAAGGTGTATAGATCTTTAAGGAATTCATATTGGATGCTTTCAAAGCGGAATTATTGATACATTATCTGGTGTATTGGGAAAATTGTGCAGAGAAACTACGCAAGATCTTTAAGGAATTAATACTGGATGCTTTCAATGCAAAATTATTGATACATTATGTGGTGTATTGGAAAAATGTGCAGAGAAACTACGTAAGATCTTTAAGGAATTCATACAGGATGCTTCCAAAGCGGAATTTTTGATACAATATCTGGTGTATTGGAAAAATTGTGCAGAGAAACTATGTAAGATCTTTAAGGAATTCATACAGGATGCTTTCAAAGCGACTTTTTTGATACATTATCTGGCGTATTGGGTAAATTTGCAGTCAATCTATGAAGTAAAGGTAAGCTTTGAACATTTGAAGTACTATTTGATATGTTATTTGTGTTGATTTTGTATTATATTTGAGAGAATTACGTTTTTTTTTTAACAATCTAGTTGATTGTTCTTTTTTTCCCTGCTGTTTATGATGAAACTTCACTGGCATCACTGTGAATAGTGAAATTAAGTAGTAGCTGATGACAGCAAAAAAAGGGAGAAAAAATGTTATCTGAATGTTAAATTGTTTCGTATTATTTAAAAACTCATTGTAATTTGCTAAATGTATTACGTTACATAGTACTTTTGCAGTTTATTTTATGTAGTTGAAAAGTTTGAAAACATAGTATTAATGACAAATACACAATATATAAAAAACCTTTGAAATTCATTGAAAAAACCCATAGGTTTCAGAGACGTTATACTTAGAAAGTAGCATTTAAAAAACCTTTGAAATTCACTGAAAAAACCATAGGTTTTACAGACGTTATAGTTAGGAATTAACTTTTAAAAAACCTTAGAAATTCACTGAAAAAATCATAGGTTTTACAGACGTTATAGTTAGGAATTTGCATTTAAAATACCTTAGAAATTCACTTGAGATGTCATCAGTGATGTCATCAGTGATGTCACTGACCATGTCATGAGTGATGTAATATGTGATGTCATCAGCAGTGCATTGCGGCATTGCGGTGGCGCGAGTTATAGTTAGCTCAACTAACTATAACAGGCGAATTTTTCTGGTTTCATATAGGTCAAATGTCCAACTAACTATAATGTCCCTGAAACCTATGGTTTTTTCAGTGAATATATATATATATATATATATATATATATATATATAAATATATATGTATATATATATTTTTTCTCGCCCCCGCTTGATGAATCACCACGAAACTTTCAGGGTAGGAGTGGAGCGGAGCTGGCCAAAAGTTTGGAAAATTTCGCGAGGATTCAACAACCGGCGCCAGACTTATTGGGAATAGAATGTTGAGGATTTCCTATGGAAAATTGGTCCTAACTATAACTATCTACTGGCGACCGCCAGTGGATAATTTATATATATATATATATATTCAGTGAAAAAACCATAGGTTTCACACATGTTATAGTTAGCTGGAAATTTTACTGATAAAAAACCAATGAAATTCCCCCGTTATAGTTAGTGCAGGCAACTATAACTCACGCGACCGCAATCCTCTTCTGATGACATATATGTCTTTATGAAAAAAAAATATTTGTAATATATGTATAGCTAAAATTTAATGGAAGAAGACATGGGCAAATAAGTGTCTAAATACAGTATTAGCATCAGCAGAAGATTGCGGTCGCGTGAGTTATAGTTGCCTGCACTAACTATAACGGGGGAATTTCATTGGTTTTTTATCAGTAAAATTTCCAGCTAACTATAACATATGTGAAACCTATGGTTTTTTCACTGAATTTGCAAGGTTTTTTAAATGCTAATTCCTAACTATAACGTGTGTGAAACCTATGGTTCTTTCAGTGAATTTGTACGTTTTTTTAAATGCTAAGTTACTTTACGCCATTCGTGGCGTGCGCGCCCACTTAACGCAGTTTGTTCCGTGCGCGCACGGTGCGCTTCGTGCACCGTGCACACACAGTGAGCACGCGGTGCGCTTCGCGCACCGCGCGCCCACTTTACGCAGTTAGTGCCGTGCACGCACGGTGTGCACGCGGTGCGCTACGCGCACCGCGTGCCCACGTTACGCTAGATGGGCCATGTACGCCCGATGCGCTTCGCGCACCGTGCGCACATGGAGGACATATGATGCGCTTCGTTGTGAAAGGTAATATTTTAATTTTTCACATTTGTAATATGCCATGCACAAATGGTGCCCTTCGGGCACGATTTGCACATGGGGTGGTGAGAGTATGGATATTTTGTTTTTTTTAAATTAATTTTTACCGTACGCGTACGGTAAGCGTAATCGGCGAAATTATCGAAAAAATTAAAATTCCGTTTTTGGCCTTGGGGGATCTTTGAGGACTCCCTCAACATGGCTAGGTGCTTAGGAGCTGTCTAAACAGCCCCTTTACATGTTTTTGACCTTTGTTTTTTAACCCCCTCTCAGACTGCGAGAGAGAAAATGGCGGCCGCCGCTTCCTGGTTTCGACCGATTCGAATGTTTACTAAGATCTAACAGCCAATCAGAATCGCGCTCGCGCACGGCGGCGTGCTCGTACTGTAAGCGCACCGTAAGCGCACCGTAAGCTGGCTCAGATATATATATTGATTTAAAGGCTATTTTCTCAGAATCTACTGAACAGATTTACACCAAACCTACTAAAGGCACTTCCTTGACCTGTAGACTACCTCTCTGCCAAATTTCAAGGAACTCTGTTCAGCCGTTCGCACCGCGTGCCCACCGTGCATGCACGGCACTAACTGCGTAAAGTGCGCAACTATAACTCACGCGACCGCAATCATCTGCTGATGACATATGTGTCTTTATGAAAAAAAAATATTTGTAATATATGTATAGCTAAAATTTAATGGAAGAAGACATGGGCAAATAAGTGTCTAAATACAGTATTAGCATCAGCAGAAGATTGCGGTCGCGTGAGTTATAGTTGCCTGCACTAACTATAACGGGGGAATTTCATTGGTTTTTTATCAGTAAAATTTCCAGCTAACTATAACATATGTGAAACCTATGGTTTTTTCACTGAATTTGCAAGGTTTTTTAAATGCTAATTCCTAACTATAACGTGTGTGAAACCTATGGTTTTTTCAGTGAATTTGTAAGTTTTTTTAAATGCTAAGTTACTTTACGCCATTTGTGGCGTGCGCGCCCACTTAACGCAGTTTGTTCCGTGCGCGCACGGTGCGCTTCGCGCACCGTGCGCGCACAGTGAGCACGCGGTGCGCTTTGCGCACCGCGCGCTAACTTTACGCAGTTAGTGCCGTGCACGTACAGTGGGCACGCGGTGCGCTACGCGCACCGCGTGCCCACGTTACGCTAGATGGGCCATTGAGGAAACGGACACCCTTCAAGCAACTTTGGGGTGCCCACTGTATCCTTTGATACGTTATTCTTTCATTTTTTGCAGTAGCTAACCAGGTCCTGATGAAAGCCGAGCCTAGTTAGGCGCCACGGCTGAAACATGTTGACCACTATCTTATATATTGCTCCATTGATTACATTGAATTAGTGGGACTCTCACTTCTTTTAATCTAGCATCGGCACGGCGGTGTTCTAGAGATTCCTCCTGGCCGTCCCGTAACTAGTTTTAACACACTCTTATTGCACTATTATTTGATCAGCACTGCACTCCCTACTCACACCCAGTTCATTTGTGAATTTAGTCCACCTTTCAGTGCAAAACACAAACATCGTTGAGCTCTTACCTCTCGTAGAGGGGCCTTTGGCCCCCTGAGAGTTTGAGATTTTTCTTTGGGATGAAAATCCCATGTGATGGGGTTTGTTACCCGTGGTGAGTGATTGACTACGTTCCTAAGGGATTGCCCTTTCACCACGTACATTAAGATTTTGTTTCTCATTTCACACACCACCTTTCCATCTTTCTTCTTTGCCATTTTAGACCTCAGGATTTTCAGTGTCTTTAGTACATTATTACACAAGTCATGATTTAGTCGTATATCCCTTGTCATGGTTGAATTGTCCATCGTTCCTAATTTAGAATCAACTATATATATATTCACTTAAAAATCCATAGGTTTCACACATGTTATAGTTAGCTGGACATTTCCCTCGTAAAAAACCAATGAAATTCCACGTTATAGTTAGATCAGGTAACTATAACTCGCGCGCCCGCAATCCACTGCTCATGACGTCACATATTACATCACTCATGACATGGTCAGTGGCATCACTCATGAGATCACTGATGACATCATCCTTTTGATAGAGTGGCGGTCGCGCAAGTTATAGTTACCTGATCTAACTATAACGTGGAATTTCATTGGTTTTTTACGAGTGAAATGTACAGCTAACTATAACTTGTGTGAAACCTATGTTTTTTTAAGTGAATTTGCAAGGTTTTTTAAATGCTAATACCTAACTATAACGTGTGTGAAACCTATGGTTTTTTCAGTGAATTTGTACGGTTTTTTAAATGCTAAGTTATGTATTTATTAATATTTTTTTTTTCAGGTTCTTCACCGTGCGTGCACTGTGCGCGCACCGAGCACCCATGAAGCGTTGTCCGTGCTGTGCGTGCAAAGTGCGCGCACCCCGCGCTTTTTCGAAAAAAAATAAATGTTTTTTTCATTCTTGGGGGTCCTTCAGTGACCCCCTGACAAAGGCTAGGGGGTCAGGAACTGTCCGCCCTGCCCCCTTTTCACATTCTCCACCTTTGTTTTTCACTGCCTCAGACTGCGAGAGACAAAATGGCAGCCGACACTTCCTGATTTCAACCGACTGGAATGTTTACTGTCATGTAACCACCAATCAGAATTACGCTCGAAATTCTCGAAATATTCTCAGGAACTACAGAACAGATTGACTCCAGATATTCAAAAGGCACATCCCTGACCTGAGGACTACCTCTCTGCCAAATTTCAAGTAATTCTGTTCAGCCGTTCGGGCTGTACCTTGGACTAAAGGTCCCTATGGAAAAATGCATGGGAAAAACGCATTTTGGGACCCCCCTTTTTTCTCAGCCCCCGCTTGACTAATCACCCCGAGACTTTCAGGGTAGGAGCGGAGCGGAGCGCCCCACCTATTTTGAAAAATTTGCGAGGATTCGTCAACCGGCGCCGAAGTTATTCAAAATAGAATTTTCAGATTTCCTATGGAAACACGGTACTAACTATAACTATCTACTGGCGACTGAATTGGTCGAAATCAGAAAGTATCGGCCGCCATTTTCTGTCTCTCGCACTGACAAACAAAGGTTGATAACATGAAAAGGGGGCAATGAAGAGAGTTGCAGACCCCCTAGAGTTCGTCAGGGGGTTCACGAAGGACCAAAAAGTATGAAAAATAAATTTAATAATTTTTAAAAAAAAACGCGGAGTGCGCGTACGGTAAGCTTACCGTACGCGTACGGTAAAAAAAAATAAAAAAAAATAAAAATTAGCAATCACATATAATATTTAACTCTAAGGACCCCCAAGGGAGAAAAAAACAATTGATATTTTGTAAAAAATGGCGAGGCGTGCACGGTACAAAATGCGCAACCCGGGCGCTCGGTGCGCAAAGTGCACCGAGTGCCCACAGCGCGCGCACGGTGCGCGAAGCGCACCGTGTGCGCAAAAATTAAAAATAAATACATAACTTAGCATTTAAAAAAACGTACAAATTCACTGAAAAAACCATAGGTTTCACACACGTTATAGTTAGGAATTAGCATTTAAAAAACCTTGCAAATTCACTTAAAAAACCATAGGTTTCACACAAGTTATAGTTAGCTGTACATTTCACTCGTAAAAAACCAATGAAATTCCACGTTATAGTTAGATCAGGTAACTATAACTTGCGCGACCGCCACTCTATCAAAAGGATGATGTCATCAGTGATCTCATGAGTGATGCCACTGACCATGTCATGAGTGATGTAATATGTGACGTCATGAGCAGTGGATTGCGGGCGCGCGAGTTATAGTTACCTGATCTAACTATAACGTGGAATTTCATTGGTTTTTTACGAGTGAAATGTACAGCTAACTATAACTTGTGTGAAACCTATGGTTTTTTAAGTGAATATAGATATAGATATATATATTACCTACTGGCGGTCGCCAGTAGGTAGTTATAGTTATGACCAAGTTTCCATAGGAAGATCATCTTTGTTTTGCTTATAACTTTGACGTCATTCGATGAATCTTCATGAAAGTTTTCAAACTAATTCTTTGTTCATATCAGCTCCCATGTGGGAAGTTTGGGGGTGATTCGTCAAGGGGAGGTCGAGAAAAAGGGGGTCCCAAACCGTGTTTTCTCCATGTTTATTTCCATAGGAAACTTTAGACAAGGCTACAGGTCGAACAGAATTACCCCAAATTTGGCAGGGAGAAGGGTCTTGGTCTAGAAAGAGCGTTTTTTGTTTATTTGGTTTAAATACGTTCAGTAGTTTTTGAGAGGTATCGAAATTTACAGATATCGATATTTGGGAATTCTGCCATTTGATTGGCTGAGGTGTTAGGAGCTCGATCTTGCTGCTTATTGACTGCGAGCGCTGCGAGCGGTTGCAACTAAGAAGTGTTGGCCGCCATTTTGTGATTTTGGCGAAGTGTGTAAGGGAAAAAAGGGCAAAAAAGTGGGAAATAGAAGGGTAGGATCACTGTAACCACTGTGGGGTGTTTAGGGTGTGCTACAGATGGGGTGTGTAAGGAAGTGGGTTTCTGTTGCAGTAACCCCCCACTTTTTGCCTGATAACTGATGCACTTTTCCTTGTTGTGCCCTGGGCTCCTGCCAATCAGGTGCCCAGGGCCTGTGTTCCTTCCCTAAAAACTGCCTAACAGCCAAAACCCAATTGACATCTCTGGTCACTTGTCAGCCCCTGGTAAATGGTACCCTAGGTACTCAGGGTCTTGTGACCAGAGAAGGCCCCCAAGGGCAGCAGCACTTATTGTGCCACCCTTAGAGGCCCTGTACCCTGACACACACACACTGCCTTTTTGCGGGCTGAGTGTCTTGGTGCAGAACAAAACAAAGAGTCGACATGGCACACATCCCTGTTTGCCATACCCACAACACACACTGCCCTGGCATACCTCAGTCACCCCTCTAACAGTGTGCCCTATGCCAGTGGTGTGGGCACAGGTGCATGAGCCCTGTGCCCCTACAGTACCCAGGTCCATTACTGGGCACTGTAAGTGCAGTGCTGCCATTAAGAGTATATGGTGCTGGGAGGTCGTCAACACGAACTCCACAGCACCATGATGGCTACACTGAAGACTGAGACACTTGGTATCAAACTTCTCAGCACAGCAAACCCACACTGATGCCAGTGTGGGATTTACTGTAAGATGCATGACAGAGGGCATCTAAGAGATGCCCCCTGAACGTAACCTACAATCCACGTCTTGTCTGAGGGGCTGCCTAGGCTGTCACACAGCAGACATGTTGCTGGACCCCTGGGTAGAGAGTCATCTGCTCTCTTGGGCCTGCAACAATGCACATCCTGGGTGAGGTGCTAAGTCTCCTCCCCCAGGATGGGCAGGGGAAGCTTCAAAGGCATTCCACCTTTGTGAGCTTCTCCAGGCCACTTGCTGTACTCAGCAACTGACCCTTCCCGGTTCTGACCCCCACTCTGGCGGAAAGACTGTCTGGAAATCCCAAGGAAGGAAAGGGGGTGTGCCAGCCTCTGCCAACCCCTCCCCTCAGGTGGGGGAGGCGAGGTGAAGCACATCTCCGGGCTCTTGCCATCTTGAAGATGGGAAGCCCTGCCCAATCAGGATTAGGCTACTGCCCCCCTCCCACAGGAGAGTGGCAGGATAGGGGGTGTACCCACCCCAGGGCAGGGACTCATTGGTCCCTGCCCTTTACCTACCTGTAACGCCCCTAAATCTAGTATTTAGGGGCACCCTGAACCTTCCTTCCTTAGATCCAGATTCCGAAACAGCAAAGAAGATCAAAAAGAAAGAAGACCTGCCGTGCAGCTGCTAACAAGAGGAAGACACCAACTGCTTTGGGCCCAGCCCTACCGGCCTGTTGACCCTCGAACCTGCTCCTGCTAAATCCCGGCATCTCCCGTGGCCAGCATCCTCACAACCTTGTGACTCTGAGCATCTGGGACTTCCACGAGCAGTGGTACTCCTCAAAGCAAGTAACTGACCCCTGGCATCAGCCAGGAACCGCGAATCCTGCACACTCTTCACCTGTCAAGCCTGGCCTGTGCTGGAGTGGACCAAGACCACAAGGACGTCCCCCCAACTCCTGGGTACCTACCTATCCTCCAACTACCCAACTTACCTCTTGAAGTGGTGGTCGCACCTGAAGAATCTTCGTCCCGAGCTGGCAGCCTTTGTTCGTTCTTGAGCTTCTCCATTGCAATCCATTGAGTGCCCGAAGGCTCAAAAGCACCCTTCACCCAGCTGCCCGAGTCCCCCTGGCTGTGCAACCTCTACTCCTACCTACTTCCCCATTTGCCCTGAGCAAGTGACCAGGAGCCCAGCTCCCACAACCGCGTGGCCTGCTAGCCAGTAGCCACCAACCAAGCACCCCCTGCCTTCCATAGGATAACATTGGGCCTAACTCACTGTACTTACCTGACCCTGGGAGACCCCTGAGTCTATGCCCAGAACCTTAACTCTGCCAGTCGAGTACTCACCCAAAAGCCGATAACTCACTTGTCTTCCATAGGGTAACATTGACTGGTTTCACTTGAAATTTCTTCTAAGTGTGGAGTTTCTAAACTTTAAAATATTCACCTAAAATCAACCGAGTAACAAAAATGGAAATACTCACCTGCTATTTGGAGAGATCCCAGTGCTGGATCTTGGTGCCCAGCACTGACCCTGAAAAGTAATTACAAACCATACTTACCGCTAACTCAATTTTCTTCCATAGGAAACCATTGACTGTTTTTCTGTGAAATTTCTTCTAAGTGTCGATTTTTGCAAACTACAAATATTCTTTAAAATCGTACCAACTGTACAAACGTAATTACCTACCTGTTTTAGAGATGTCCCAGTACTGAGCCTCGGAGCCCAGCCCTGGATTACAAAAGTAACGAGAACATACTTTACCGGTAACTTGAAGTTTCTCCCATAGGAAACCATTGACTGTTTTTCTGGGGTGCCGCTCGTTGCTGGGACTTTGCTGGCTGCTGACACGGGACTCCAAGGACCAGGAGCCCCATAATTTTGTTCACCTGTGCCTGCCTGCCCGCTTGCCCACAAGCGCTATTTCACTTCTCGCGGCCCCCGCTTCGCAGGAGCCACTCGTTGCTGGGACTTTGCTGGCTGCTGACACGGGACTCCAAGGACCAGGAGCCCCATAATTTTGTTCACCTGTGCCTGCCTGCCCGCCCGCCCACAAGTGCTATTTCACTTCTCGCGGACCTCGCTTTGCGGGACGCGCGCCAGGCGAATCCCGGGCCAAGGGCGGGCCCATCTGAGGCCGTCCGAGACTGTGCGAGGCTGGGCTAACCCCCTTGGTCTTGTAATTACAGATCGACAAGGAACTCGTGAGTAACTGGATATGCTTTGATTTGCCAAAGTTTATACAACCGGTTCCTTTGGACATGTTAAGTGTTCCTTTAGTTTTAATATTAATAAATGTTATTCTTGAAATTTAGATGATCAATAAGCTTTTTTCTATTTTATATTTCTTCTTAAGGTTGCCTAAGCGATTAGGATATTCAATTGGGCATTGATTTTATTCTTGTACTATTTTTTCATGTGTTTTGTTTCCATCCTAGTATTAGGTCTTGGCTATTGGAACAACTATAACATTTATATTATTCTGTATATAGGGGTATTTGTGCAGCCTTTTATTCCAAATATTATCAAGTATAGTATAGTACTATTGGAGGCTCTCTAATTCATGTAATCCTTGTTTTTTATTAAACACGAAATTAACAACATGTCGAAACGTAAATTACAAAAAGGAATGAACAATGTAGCCGAGACCCCAGGCTCCACTATTGACTGCTATCTCGTGAAGGCGGTTAGCGCCATTAGGGTTAAGGTAGACAAGGCGGAACGGCGTCTTTCGTTAGGAGTAGGTATTGCATCCGGCCCTGTAAATGTGATTGATTTAAAAGTGGAGTCTAATGTAGAGTCTAACACAAGTAAAGATCTACATATTGCCCCCTATTTGAACTCTTTATGCCCAGATCCTGCCCCAGACTCCTCTGAACTTAGAGAAGTTCATAGTTTACCGGCATCTAATGGATCACCTATCCCTAAAAGGAAAAGGAGCTGCACGAAAATTCAGCAAAAACAGGGGATAGCCAATAAAGGCACAAAGGCTTTATAACCCTATAGTGGAACACCCATCTAGTATGGGAATTATGTGTGATGTGCAGGTTAAGAAGATCATAGCTGCCCTAACCCTTGCATTAGAAACATACCTCAAATCCTTGCATGATAAAATAGATCAACTTAATGGCGTGGTTGTTAGACTTAATGGGGTACTTAACAATTCTGATAAGTTGCTTAAAGATAATAGAATTAGGCAGCAGGAAGGATTACAAGGTACAGGAAAAACATCTGTCTCAGGGGTTGCATCTGATATCCCTAGGAATGGAAGGGCTGGAAAATCGGTAAGCTCTAATTCCAGAGTACTAAACACAGTAGTTAATTTAGCCCCTTCAGGACAAAGGAAGGAATTACTGGGGAATAGCTATCCCTGTGAGGCAGGTAACCAAGGTACTAGGAATACGGAGACTATACAGGTGCCTATAAATCAGACAGAGAAAGATCCAGAGGTGGAAAAAAGGACCAGATCCATTAATTTACCACCGGATTGTTGTCCGTATGTGGCAGTATTGGTGAACATCCCCCCTCTAAGTCCGAGTATAACAGAAACACATGCATCCCTTAAAAACAAAGTGGTGGATTGGTTAAATTATAATTGTGGCTACCCTGTTAATTATGCAGATCAGATCCTTACAACAAGAAGAATAAAAATCCATATTATGCTAGAATTACTCTGGAAAGAGCTTCTGCTCTGACAGATAATGATGGTAGTAGTTTACCCCTTCCACTTGGTTTTCTTCTATAGTCATTTAAAACAAGATACCGTAGAGCTAACTGGTCAATGCCCCCTTCGCCATATTTTGCCCTCCCTACTCATAACAGATTCCAACCGCTCAGTACCCTTGAGGAGAATGATTGACAAAGCCCTGCCCGCCACATTAAAGGAATGGCGGGTTTTAGGAATACTAGCCAACAAGGGGCTGAGGGGTCAGTAGGACAATTGTTATCTGGACAGGAGTTAAGTCCACAGGGGAACAAATGTATTTTGAAAGGTAGAAATCTGAGTAAAGAGCAGGGAAAGATTTCGGATGGCAATATGAGCGAACCTATGGAAGAAGATTTTTCTCCCCAGGTTGTGATCCCTATGATTAATGCGATCGGGGTTGGCCAGCTCCTAATGACCCAGGTAGTTGAAACCACAGAGAGCTCTATAGTTAGTGGATTTAGTATAGTCTCATGGAATATAGCCGGATTGACTAAGAAAAGAGAGATGTTAGGATGGATGGATTTCCTTAACAAACACGACATTATATGTCTTCAGGAAACTTGGTGTTTAGAATATGTTAATTTTGATGGGTTTGTTTCTTATAATTTACCCGCTTTGAGTTCTACAGCCGGCAGAGCAAAGGGGGGGCTGCTAATACTTATGTCAAATAATCTGCCTATAGAAGTTAAAATGTTTATAAATGTTGGATGCTACTCACAGGTACTTTGGCTACATCAAAAAAATGGTCCGGAGGTTTTGTTAATCAACTTTTATAATATTTGATTGATTGTACACGCTACAAGGTAGTTACAGAATTGGAGAACGGAATTGACAAATTGGGTAATGAAGAAGGTGTTAATTTTGATATAATTTGGGTGGATGATTTTAATACGCAAATATGCCCTCTGTCCGCGACTAAGGTTTGTGGGTTTAGGAATGACACAGGAGATTATTGTGTGCACTTCCCACATAACTCTAATGGAGAAATTCTAAACACATTTCTGGCTAACTTCGACTTGGACATAATGCAGTGTGCAAGAGATGGTTCTGGAAATTTGATCCCAACTTTTACAGGTAGAAACGCAAACACCACTATAGATCACGTACTGGTTTCTGCAAATATTGTCTCTCTCTGTACCACACCGTGGATAGAAGACCTATTATTAAGTGATCATAACTGCATTACTATGACAATAGCTGTATGTGGCAATAGATGCCCGGTAATACAAAATATGATTGGCAATATAGCCCCGTGTAGACCAAATGGCACCAGAATGAAATGGAAAGGGGTCAATCCGGACAAGGTATTAAAAAATATTGTCTCTGAATGTTATACTGAGATCTCTGAGAATTTGGATGTTAATGTTGAATCAGTCCAGATTTTAATGAACCTTTGTAAAATTAATGGAACTATTAATAGTATTATGACTACGACATCAAATAAGAAACTTAAACAGAATAGAGGATGGTTTAACCATGCC
Organism: Triturus cristatus; assembly: GCF_964204655.1. NCBI lineage: Eukaryota > Metazoa > Chordata > Amphibia > Caudata > Salamandridae > Triturus > Triturus cristatus. The sequence goes on from NC_140589.1 coordinate 1,143,911,410, forward strand.
TGTACTCACTCTTTGAACCAGCTTAAACAAGCACTGTCTAGTAGGAGTAGGGATATGGTGCTTGTTAAGAATTTAAGACTGGCTTACAAATTACAATTAAAACAGAGAAAGAGAGAGCTCCAAGTGGAGGCTTGGGACAAACTAACTATGGCTGTGGATACATCTAACAGCCAGCTATTTTGGGAAACAGTCAACTGACCTTTCCTAAAAAGTGAGGAGGTTCCCGAAATGACATCTTATGTCAGTAGTGAGGCATGGTGTATTTCTCTAGCATTTTTAACCCAGGAAATGTAACTATAATGGATTCTAGGGATTCAAGTTTCTGGCCGATTTTACCTCTAAATATTACTCTAGCGGAGGTAGAACAAGGAATTAACAGCAGTAAGGGAGGGAAAGCCCCAGGCCCGGATGGTGTTCCAATAGATGTCTATAAAGCCATACCTGTTCTCTGGGGCCCCATATTAAATAGAGTTTTTAACGCTGCTGTAATGGAAGGAGCTCCTTCTACATGGGGCGAATCTATAATTATTCCCATATTTAAGAAAGGGGATAGATCTGAAGCAAAACATTATCGTCCGATTTCTCTTTTAGATTCGTCTATCAAAATTATGAGTAGGGTCTTACTTGTTAGGTTAGAGGAGTGGGCTGAGGAAAATGGGATTTTAACTCAGTCCCAATATGGTTTTAGGGAAGGGCGGGGGACCCTTGAACAGTGTATTAATTTGGATTTAGTAATTGGAAAATATACACGTGCTAAGCAAGGGTCCCTTTTCCTATGTTTCGCTGACCTTAGCAGCGTATTTGATTTAGTGGATCATGCCATGTTATGGGCGATTTTACTAGATGTTGGTGCCCCAGAGTCTATTATTTTCTTTTTGGCAAGGCTTTATGAAAAACTATTAACATCTGTGCGCTATGGTCAAAGGGGCGAGTGTACCCCCAAATTTGAGGTTAAGTCAGGCATCCGGCAGGGCTGCGTCCTTGCCCCATTGCTCTTTACACTTTTTATAAACGAAGTGGACGCAGAACTCAAACTTGTAAAGTCGGATGCACCTCAGGCGTTGGGGCCAAGATGTGCCGGTCCTGCTTTATGCAGATGATGCCGTACTTTTATCGAGAACACCTATAGGCCTACAGAGGTTAATAGATAAGTTTGCTGATTTTATTAAGGGTAGAAAGTTGCAGATTAACAAGACTAAAACATATACTATGGTTTGTGGTTCAAGGCCCGGGAGAACCAAATCCTTTTTTGTAGAAGGACAGAGAATACAAACAGTAGATAGGTTCTGTTACCTCAAAATAACTTTTTCTGGGAATGGTAAATGGTCTCAAGAAATGACGAATGTTAGGTCTAAAATGGCAAAAAGTGTACATGGGGTTTTTAGGTTTGCCGCCCAAATAGGGGACCGCCGAATTAAAGAAATTATGCACATTTATCAATCGAGATGTACCTTGATAGCACTTTATGGTGCAGGGGTATGGGGTCATCATTATCATGGTGATTTGCGAACAAAGGAAAATATGTCTCTTAAAAAGTTGCTCCGTTTACCCACTTCAGCGTCTTCTGATCTAATACACAGCAAAGTGGGGATTAATTTCCTGACGGACATAATTGGGCTAAGAGCATTATTGATCTGGAAATCTATATGGCTGAAAGAAGAGACCACATTCAACAGAAAAATTATTAACTGTTTCCAACTAGATAATTGTTTAAAGATCCCTTGGCCTAATTATAACTTTCAAGGATCTATTTAAAATAAACATTTTGGAAAACCCTAATGAAGCAATAGAAATGCCTAAAACTGAATTGAAAAATACCTTTCTGAGGGTGAGAAAGTATGCACTTCAAAAAAGTAGTGGGCATTTAACAACTTGCCAGTTCTATTATTCATATTAGAAACTGAGGGTTTCCAAGCTTATTTGAGCCAGGTAACTAGATCGTCACACCGATTTGTCCTTACAAGAATGAGATTAGGCCTCGTTCATCACTTGGTAGCATTTCCCTGTGTAAAAAAGTATCCTGTTTCCCCTTGCCCATGTGATGGATGTACTAAACAAAGCACTCTGCACTTTCTCCTTATATGTGATTTGTATCTGAACCTCCGTATTGCTTTCCTTAAACCTTTGTTTAAAAAATATTGCACTTTAACTATGAATGCTGCTATGAGTCTACTGTTTACAATGCGAGAGCCTGATATTTGTTTTTATACTTCGACATATATTCTGAGATCAATTCATGCAAGGAAAAGTATGTTGTTTTAAGTTGTATTAATAGTCATGACTGTATTCCATTAATGTAATGAATTGTATTGGCTCCTAACAATGTTTTAAATGTGCTTTTATGGTTGTTTTATATGAACTGAATAAAGCTTATTGAATTGAATTGAATTGAATTGAATTGAATTGAATTGACTGTTTTTCTGTGAAATTTCTTGTGTGTCGATTTTGCAAACTTACAAATATTCGTTAAAAATCGCCTGTATAAACTAAATGCATTCTATCAACTGCTTACAGGTGGTATACTAGTGCAGGATCCAGGATCCAACACTGAACCCGAAAAAGTAACCATAACCCCACTTACCTGCTCAGTGAATTTCCTCCCATAGGATAACATTGGTGATTTGATTAGAAAAAGTTTCTAAGTGTCAACTTTTAACATACCAAAATATTGCTTAAAAATCACAACAGTAACTAAAACGTATTTACTCACTTGTTTCCAAGAACTGTCCCAGGACTGAATCTAGGATCCAGTCCTGGAATTAGAAAAGTAAACCTGTAAGTAATCAATTGCATTTAACTTAAAATCCCATTGAGCTCAATGTATTATTGTGTTTGAAATTGTGTTGCCTATTGCAACAAACTGTAACTATTGCATTCAAAAGTCAATTGCCTATTGCAAAGTATTTAACTAAAGTATATTTTGATACCTATTGTTGGTTCTAAAATAAAACAACCGTATATTTTTATATACAAACCATTGGCCTAGAGTTCAGTTCTTGAGTGTGTGAGACCATTTGCTGACTGAGTGTGTACAACAAATGCTTTACACTGTCCTCTGATACTGCCTTACTGCTCGACCTACCTACCACTTTAGAGAGTATTCACCCGTAGCGGTGTGAAAGTGCTGGGCTATGGAAATTAAGTGAGGTATTGCCTAGAGTCTGATGCTGCTAAGGTGAGCTGGTGCGGGAGTCGGGGTTGAAAACGTGAGCCCAAATTGTGTGTCTTATGCTGTGAAGTCATGTGCATTGGCCGCTGCACTACACCTGTGGAAGTAGTGTCAGCATGTGTTTATACCTACTAGGACGAACTACTGACCCGTACTGGTCTGAAAGTCCTGGGGTACGGAAAATATGTGAGGTATTGTGTACAGTCTCATGGTGCTAGGCTGAGCTGCTGCCGGACTCGGGATGAAAGAGTCCAAACAGTGTGTCATATACTGTGAAGTAATGTGCTCTGGCCTCTGTGCCATATCTGTCTAAGTAGTGTCAGTATGTAGTTATACCTACTCGGAGGAACTTTTGTTTCAAACATTGTAACTTGTGTATGGTGCTTAGGGGGTGTTATACAGGGAGTGCGAAGGTAAATTTGCGCGTATCAAAACAATTTGGTATTTGTAAAGTGCAAACTACTCACTCTTACGGGTCTGATGGCGCTGGGGGCGTAAGCTGAGCTTCTGACGGACTCGGGGTGAAGCCAGTAAACTACTGACCCCTACTGGTCTGAAAGTGATGGGTATGGAAATTAAGTGAGGTATTGCCTAGAGTGTCATGCTGCTAAATTGAGCTGTTGCTGGACTCGGGTATGAAACTGTGAGCTTGTGTTTGCTACGCTGTGAAGTCATGTGCTCTGGGCACTGTGCCACACTTGTCCAACTTGTATATGGTGCTTAGGTGTTGTATAGGGAGTGTGAAGGTAAATCAATACGGTATTTGTAAAGTGCAAACTACTCACCCCTATGGGGGAGTAGAGGTGGTGATCAAAGCGACAGCTCGGTGCTGCAAAGTCAGATGGTCTGGCCGCTGCATCACAGCTGTGTGGAGAATACATTTTGGCGAGGGTCTGGGAGTTGCCGTTACCTAGAATTGCGGGCCTAAGTTGTCAGCTATAGGGTGGCTCTAAAAAGAGCCCTTGTGTTGATTAGTTGGAGCTACATATAAGTGCGGATGAACAGCTTCAAGTTATTCAGGAAAACTCGATTTCCGTGATCTGTGAAGTGTACTCCATCACTTCTGTAGATATCAGCCATATCAAAACGTATGTTGTTGTAGATGGACCCCATTTTATGGTCTCTGAGGTATGCAGACACAGCTTTGTTGAGTTTCTTCCTGGATTTTTCAATCTGAGGACAAAATTGTTTTAACCATTTCCACTTCTGTCTATTGGATTATACAAAGACAGTTTGAGGGAAAAGTAACATCAATTGTCCAAAGGTGTCCTTCATAACCATTTCCAAACCTACCCCAATGTGTCTAGGTCGTTTCCACCACAGTGCACAATCATGAGGTCAGGGTGCTGGAGATGCAAACAGGTTTTAACCAAAGGCAGCAATTGGTGCCACTTCAATCCTCTCTGTGCGAACCATTTAATGTCCACATTTTGTAAACCTAGGTCTAAGTCAATACGTCTCTGTTCTGCATACCTCTTGCACAAGAAAATATAGCTATGTCCTACGATCCACACTAGCATTTTGAAGGTATGGCTGGAAGGTATGGAAAGATGTCTGTAACTCATGCAGTTCCTTGGTAGAATAAGAGATATGTTTAAAGATGGGGAACTACTTTTTATTGCCATACAAAACGATACGTGATTGGGAGACGAAAAGCATTCTTTTTTAAAAGTAGGGTGCACATTCGTTTTGTGGAAAAGCATCTTTGTGATTGGTTAACAAAAAGCAGTTTCAACGTGGAGTACTTATCATAGGATAAAAGTTGTCAACTCAACCACACCTGCTAGTTGCATTTGGAAGGCACTGTTCTAACTTAAAACAATCATGAACTTTTAACCTGCACGTGCCGTTAAATGTTCGAGAAATGTTGCAAACAAATATGGTTAAGTTTAAAAAGATTGATGAACTTTGAACCTACACGTGTTGTAGAATGTTCTAGAAAGTGTGTTGATAGAATACGTTGCACTTCTGACTTCTATGTGTTGTTGAATATTAAAAAAACTATTTATATGGAAAATTAAAAAGTAATTAAGAGAGATAAGTTTTGAAACCTAAAAGAATCAATGAACTATTCTAATTTGTTCTTTACATGTATTGTTGTGTGGAGCAACACAATTATAGACAGAACAGCACCAGGAAGAGGAAGAAGCAGGGAGTGGGGGGATGGGGGGAGATGGGCAGAATGGCAGACATGCACAATTAAGTATAGCACAACTATAGACAAACAATGGCCAAAATGAAACACACCAACAAGGAGCACAAGTCACAAAACTCGCCAACATCACACCAGTGAACAAGCATAGAAGTGAAACCACGCTCCATTCATGGAGGATGTGTACAAAGGCGGGTTGTTGGTGTTGTGGGATGTCTACGACCGTGGTCATCATGGATGAGATGCCCAGCACGTGGCACATGGGCGAGTTTACTGTCTGTTACGTTGCAAACAGCTGCTGCTTCCTCCCACGAGCTCCCACACTTTTGCACGGTGCGCTGTTGTATCTATCGTGCACATCTGGAAATACCCCTCACTGATCAAAGGGAGTCTGGTGCTGTGGTCGCTGCCATTCTGGACTCATGTGGCATCAACTTGCGTTGAACAGGGTTAGTTGGTACCACGTGTCGCCGGTCTTCCACAGTGTAGGCCGGAGGCAGCGGTCAGCAAAGGCCCACAGGCAGGTGGCGTTGACTTGAGCTGCACAGATTGGGAACATTTGGTCTTCTTAACCCATTATAGTCTCTTACACAATTTGCATCGCTACTAATGTTGAAATGTGAAGCATGTAACTCCAGTGTAGGGCGGAGGCAGCGGTCAGGATGGGCTCACAGCCACGTGGTGTTGAGTTGAGCTGCACAGTTAGTGGCACCTGGAGTACTCCGCGTATGGGCACCCTGCGATGAGACGTGGTCCCGGTGGGCCGTACTGGGAGCAATGTGTTTTGTCTAAAGAATTCTGCATTGATAAGGCCACGTGGCGATGACTTATGGTGCAGTGAGCTTGTAGTACCTGAAGAGTGCACACTCTGAGATGATGCGTAGTCTGGGTGGGCCGCACTGGGAGCAACGTGTCTTGCGAACTAGACTGCGATATCTGCAATCGCCCCTACATCTGAATTGTGAGCCGTGATGTCTGTAGTGTAGATCGAAGGCAGTAGTCTGTACATACATAAGTCTGCGGTCCTGTGCTGCTGGGTTCACAAGGGGCCCTGTGTCAAGGAGGCCCGCGGTTATGGCGGCTGCCACGTGCCAGGGTGAGGACTGCTGTTCTGACAGAATCATTGGTATTCCCACAAATGAACCACGCCTAGGGCCTGGTCTATTTATTCATACTCCTATGCTGGAGTGGTGTACATTGGAGCAGCCCACTCCCCTTCCACTTCCAGGGGGGGACAATACAGCTACATGACCGAGATCTTCCCCACTGGCTGAGGTAACATGGTTGCGTCCACTGTGCACTACACAAGTATCAATAGTATATCTCCACATGGAGAGGTTTGTGCTTTGCATAGTGAGGTTTGTGCAGCACATGAGCGTTACTCTTGGCATTGTGTGCTTTATCAGTGATGGGTGAGTTGCCTCCTTCATATATAGTTGGTTGGTCATCTCCCAACATTCAGCTATTGTGTGGCTGAGGGGCATGGCATTTTGGGAAGGTCCGTTGTTCTGTTTTGTGCTGCCTTGGTGGTAGTAGGGGGGTGGTCCGGGGGGAGGTTCTGGTGGTGGTGGGGCTGGGTGTTGTGGCATTGTTGGGTGTCAGATCTGCATGATCAGTAGCTGTATCATGTGTTGGTCTTTAGATGTGGCTGTGAGTTGGCTCGAAATAACGGAGTAGATACTCGACCTCCTTGCACCAGTTAAAGGTTGATGTTAATTTGTTACTGCTAACTCGGCTTATCGCCTGGTTTTTGGATCGCATTGCAGATTTAGCTGGTCGTTGAAAATATGGGGAAGTGGTGCTTTCGTTGTTTTTTTTGCACGGGAACGCCTATTGTGCATTTCATTAGCGTTAGATGTGGCTCTTGTTTGTGGCGATTTTGTTGGTGTAAGGTATTGATGGAAGAGTGGTGAGATTTGCAGTTTTCACCAAGTTGAGAATGGGATGATAATTAAAAAACACAGAAAAAAACATTGGTTTAATAAACGTTATAAATAGAAATTAGCATTTAAAAACCTTAGAAATTTACAGAAAAAAACATAGGTTTCAGCCCACTTTATAGTTAGAAATTAGCAATTAAAAAACCTTAGAAATTCACTGAAAAAAACATAGGTTTCGGCTTTTTGAACTTTGGTGCAGAGGCAAGATGGCGGCCGATCCTCGGCCGAGTGAGCTGGACTAACTCTCCCTGCCGCTGGTGCTCCCCTACTGGCGCCGCCACTGAGAGGGCCGTGCAGTTTGACTCCCGGCGCGAGATGCTGGTTTTGCCGATCACTCACGTTCAGGAGGTGATGATGTCCGCGGTTTTCCGACGATGATCTGGCTCGCAGCTGCATCCCTGCTGACTCCGCACAGAGGCAATTGGCATCTCGGAGTTATCGGCGTTCTTCGTCTTTCCGCCCACAGCTTTTCTGCCGCTTCTGTTTCTGTGGTGTTTGGTGGCCTTCAGGGGGCTTGTGGAGAGATGCCGCCTAAATCAATTAACAAGACCTCTGCCAAGAGCAATACGCCCCGCAGCGCTCAGCCCACAACTTGTACGGATACTTCGGGAAATTCTGGCGGGCTTTCGAAGACGCAGAAATCTCCCTCGGCAAACGGGCAAATGGACTTAGCGAAGACATCTGCTGGTAAGACCCCGGCTGCTTCTGCTTCAGCAAATTTTGTCAAGACTACTGCCCCCCTGTTTACCAAACGCTCCTTGAAACAAAGCGTATCTAAAAATGTTAGTAATGAGCTTCCCCCGGAGGTGTCTTCTAACCCCCTTCAGTTCAGCACTCAATCGAATTACTCCTTGGGCCAAGAGTGTGGGGGAGCACAAACCCCCCTGGACATCACAGCTCCTGAGCTTAAGGTGGATAGCCAACCTGCAGGGTGCATTATGGGACTTGTAGTCCCCACTATTCCTGTCAACCCTCCTCCCCCCGCCGGCAGGGCTATTGCGGTGCCAGGTGATATCTTTGAGGCCGAGCCCTTGTTAGGGGCTAGCGGGGGGGATCCAGTGGTCAAGATCAAGGCTACAGGAGGAACTGAGCCCATTCACGATAACGATGTGCTGGACAAATTTTTTTCTCTTTCTGATGGGTCATCCACTTCCGAGGACGACGATGTTACAGGCGGAGACTGGGCTGAGTTTGATGCTGGATCTATTAGCCAGGGCGAGATTGATGATTGTTTGATGGGTGGCTATAGGAATATGGCCCCACTCAATGGCACAGTTCAGAAAGTTAAGCCTTCAGGCACACAGGTCTTGTCTGAAACATCCGCACCAGCTAACACCACCTCTGACACTCCGGTGGAGAATCTGGCCTGGGACTACTTGTTCTCAACCACTCAACCACCAGCAATTGGCCACGACAGGAGTGAGGGGATCTCAGCCGCTGCTAGCTCTGCTGATCCTAATAAGCCGATTACTCTTGAAATGATTTATGACACAATGCTTTCCCACAGGGCTGAGTCAAGACTTGAGAATGCCAGAATGCAGGGGGCCTGCCGTAAGCTCCAAAATGCAATCAGACGCATAAGCAAGACATGCTCTGAGATCGGCACCAGAGTAGGGGAGACAGAATCTCGTATTTCTATTCTAGAGGACGAAGTAGCAACACAGAGAGGAGTGGTCAATGAGTTAAAGAATCAAAAAGAAGACGTCTCATGGAAATTAACTGAATTGGAAAACTGGTTGAGACGTAATAACCTACGGGTTTTGGGTATTCCGGAGGGGGCAGAAGGGGCGATACGAGACAATTTGTCATTCAGTTGTTTGTAGAAGCTTTTCCTGAACTCTCTCACTGGGACTGGGAGGTCGAGATTCAGAGAGCCCATCGCTTTCCTTTCCATAGTAAACCACAAGCTGCTCGTCCTGGACTAGAGACTCCCTACTCCCGTGCTATTTTGATTTCTATAAATAATTTTCTTGCACGAGAAGCCGTTTATGATCTAGCTAGACCTAATCAGAAGAGATCCGCCAAAGGCGTTAATTTATTTGTTAGGCCTGACTTTTGCCACGAGACAGTTGTCCGGAGGTGGCAGCTCCGCCAACTAATACCTCTCTTTCAAGCTAAGGGGGGTCAAGCATTTCTTCTTAATCCTGCAAAGTTGAAAATTGTGTATCAGGGCCAGAATAAGTTTTTTTCTTCCGAAATCCAGGCCAAGGATTATTTACATTCACTTAAGTCTGGCTCCTGAAGCAGGAAAGGCATAAGTTGGGCATTTAAATAGGTCCTCTCCGTAGGTTGTCTTTTTTTTTCGCTTGGTATGTGGGTGGTTCAGGGGGGGCACCACAGGGAGCGTCACCAGCTTCCCATCACAGGGGCTTAGGTCCCATTGCCTCAGGGAAGGGAGGGTGTGGGGGGTGGGGGTTCAAGGGAAGGTTGTGTGGGGTGGGGTGGGAAGCTCTGGGTGGGGTCTTTAATTAAAAACTTGTTCCACAGTACATTTTCAGACCTTTACTCTTCTTCTGTTGTTGCTTATCAGTTTTTTTTCATGAAAAGGTTTAAACTTATGGATAACTCATTACATATCGGTCAATGGCTAATAAGGGGATAAGAATAGTCACATATAATGTTTGTGGCCTTAACAATTATGATAAGCGTAAGACGATTCAGGCTGAATTCTAAATTATTAATCCTGATATCATCTGTTTGCAGGAGACGCATATCTCCTGGACCCACAGCCAGAAATTAGCTGATCTGGGATATACTACACTCGTTTTTTCCAAACAATCTGATACGATGCGAGGGGTGGCTATTTTAGCTCGACCCTCTTTAGTCCTTCCAGTTCGATCTTTAGTGGATAACCATGGCCGGTGGGCCATCCTTGAATGTTCAGTGGGGGAGACAAAATTCACCCTTTGCACGGTATATGGCTCCAATGCAGATGAACCGGACATCTTTAATTATCTAAACGGGGAACTTGCTCTGTGTCCCACTCCACTAATTTTTTATGGAGATTTGAACATTCATTTATCTGGTGACTGGGCTTGCTCCCCTTCGTATGTCTATATGGGTCGTAAACCCAAAGTTTTCCGAGCTCTGCATAATTTAATGAATGATCACGGGCTGGCAGATGTTTGGAATATAATTTATCCGCATGATCCTGGGTACACTTTTTTTTCTTCACCTCATAGCAAATTATTTCGTTTAGATTGTTTTTTTGTATCCATGGCCTGGGCTCACAGTACTCAAACTCAAATGTTTCCTAGATTAATGTCTGACCATGCTCCCTTAGTTATTTCCCTTTATAATGTTGCTATTTCTAGAGGTGTTAAGGCTTTCTCGTTTGACAGAAAATTGTTATATGATCCTCTTTTTGTAGATCATATGAAAAAATGGATTCACAACTTTTTTTTGTGTAACCGTGGATCCGCCTCTCCGGTGTGTGTATGGGATACTTTTAAGGGCTGTTTTCGTGGTGAAGTCCTTAGTTATGGATTATTTGTTCAAAAGTCACTCAAACATAAAATGTCAGAGCTTCTTTTTCTTCTTCGGAACGGTGAAATGGACCTCGCCACCCAGCTTCGAGCAGCAGCAGATACCAAAGAAATCTTAGCTAGGCTTGCCCAGTGCAAAGCCAATATTAACCTCATATGGGCCCAGGAGATAGCACTTAAACATCACCTTTACCGGAGACAGCTTTATGAATTCGGCGAATCTTCAGGGAGATTTCTGGCTCAAAGAATACGTGCTAAAAGTCAGGTTTCAAAGATTAACGCCATCCATGACGCTCAAGGTTCACTAGTCTATGATCCTCAGAGTATTATGAAGGTGTTTCACCTGTTTTACTCTGATCTATATAGCCAACCGAATACTGGGGATCTTCCTATGGATCTGGGGCTTCCTGCATTGACCTGGGAACAACTAGACCAGTCTGAAGTAGAGAAAATGGATATGCCTTTCACCTTTGAGGAAATTGATCGGGCACTATTTAAAATACCTTCGGGAAAGGCTGCTGGGCCAGATACCCTCCCCATGGAGGTCTATAAAGTATTTTTTCACGAACTTCGAGAGGATATGCTGAAGATCTTTGAGGCGGCCAGGCAGGGATCCCCACATCAATCTTGGGATGATGCACATATTGTTATATTTCCTAAAAAGGGGAAGCCTCTTGATCAGCCGGGATCCTACCTTCTCATCTCCCTGGTTAACTGCGATGGTAAGCTGTATGCCAAACTCCTTGCTAATCGAATGGCCCCGTTTGTTGCTGGGTTGGTTTCATTACAGCAGCATGGGTTTGTTCCTGGTCGGGGTACAGTTGACCATGTTAGCCGGGTTGTCGCTCTTCTCGACGTCGCGCAGGTGGAGTCCAGATTTCTGGGTCTCGTCCTGCTCGACGCCGAGAAGGCTTTTGACCGGGTTGCGTAGAGTTTTCTTTGGGAGATAATGGCGTGTATGGGGTTTGGGGGCGGTTTAATCCGCGCTCTTCGGGTTTTCTATCAGGCTCCTACTGCAAAGATATGCGCAATGGGAATTAAATCGGAGGTGGTTTGGATTTGCAGGGGGACCCGTCAGGGTTGTCCCTGTTCTCCTCTTATTTTTGCTTTTTATAATAATCCCTTTGTGAAGATGCTGGAATTAAACATGCAGATTCCCCCTTTTATTGTTCAGAACCAGCCCTATATTGTTTTTGCTTATGCGGACGATATCACTGTGGTCACCTCTAACCTTGACACTGCCTTGCCGGTCATTGAACATCTTGCTAATTCTTTTGGTAGATACTCAGGCTATAAGTTAAACTCTGCCAAAACTCAATGTCTTTGTACAAATCCGGCTACAGCAATCGATCCTAGGGTAGTGGAGGAAGTGGTGTACCTTGGCATCAAGATTAGATCTAATTTAAATGATATGATTTCAACTAACTGGAATGATATTTTGGATAAAACTAAGTCCACCCTGGATTCTTGGCAGAGCCTTCATCTTACTCTTGTGGGCAGATCCAACTTGCTAAAAATGGTTATCTTACCAAGAGTACTCTACTTCTTTCGCGCTGTTCCCTTACTAGTCAAAAAGCCTCAGATCCGGCAGCTTCAGTCACTATGTGAAAAATACCTGTGGGCCCCTGGCAAGATTCGAAGAGCCTCCCGATTGATGACGCTACCATCTGCTCGTGGTGGATGGGCTATCCCTGATTTTGGGCTATATCAAATGTCATGCCTACTTCTGAAGATGCGTATCCTTATTACAGGGGAAGAAGCAGGTAATCCCTCAGAAGCCCCTACTATCTACCAGATGGCTCTAGGTTGCTCTGCTAAGAACTGTCTGCAAATTGAAGCTGATGGCAGTTATTATAAATGCACTTGTTTTAAAATTGTTGCTTCTGCCTTTTCTGTTTGGAAAAATCTCATAAAGATGTTTCATATTCCTAAATATACAGTTTATACTCCTCTTGTTGCACCTCATTTGTTACCTCCAATTATTTTTACTCAATAGCGCGCCAATGGCATATTAAAGGGATCACTCGGTTAGGGGCTTTTGTTTCTTCAGATGGCGCTTATCTTTCTTTTGATGAACTTAAAAAGAAATTTGACCTAGCCAACACTCAATTTTTTTAATTCCTTCAGATTCGGGATTTTCTGCAGAAATACACTTCTCATCTTGTTTCTATTCGTATTATTGATGCCGTGAGATCGCAATTACGAATAGGTTCTATCTATCATATATTATTGGATTCTAGATCAGATGATCTCGATAAAATTAACGCGAAGTGGAGGACTTGGCTTTCATCTCCCTCTATTCATATTGAAGACTCCATCGATATGGCTCATAAGATTTTTTATTCTGCTTCATTAAAAGCCCAGCACTTTAAAACTTTATTTAACTTATATTACACTCCTGCGGTTATTATGAAATGGGGCAACCCTTCACAAGCTTCAAAGTCTGGGGAATGTTTTCGCTGCCGAGCTGGCAACGCTGATATAGTGCACATCTTTTTTTCCTGTCCCTCCTTACGTTCTTTTTTTAACCAAATTGAAAGTTTTTTGTTTTACATTTTAGGTAAACCAATCACAGTCTCTTCAAGTATGATTTTATTAGGGATTGATGGGGTTTCATCTATTGGACAGCCTTTTTGTAAATTTTGCTACTTTTTGTTCATTATCGCGGCTGTAACACGACTTTCTATCGCCAATGCCTGGCTACAACCTGAGGCCCCGAGTTTTGATTTATGGCGAGCCAAACTATTTAATATTTATAATTTAGAAATTAGTATGTATTTGTTGAAAAAAACGCGTAAAAAGAAATTTGGTATGGCTATTTGGCAACCATTATTAGATAATTTTTCTGAATAGTATTCTTTTTTCTTCGATATTCGTTGCCGCTGGAAAAGTCAATTGTACTGTATGTTTCCTTTGGTTGTGTATATATGTATATGTGGAACTTCAAAAATAAAAAAAAAAATTAAAAAAAGAAAAGAAAAAAACATAGGTTTCAGGGACGTTATAGTTAGTTGGACATTTAACTCATATAAAACCAGAGAAATTTGCCTGTTATAGTTAGTTGAGTTAACTATAACTCGCGCCCCCACAATGCACTGCTGATGATGTCACATATTACATCACTCATGTCATGGTCAGTAACATCACTCATGACATCACTGATGACATCTCAATCGACATCACTGATGACATCATCCAGTGAATGTGTGTTTCTGTAAAATTTAAATATGGGCATTCTGACGCCTTCCACCATGGTATCAAGACACTGTCCCCGACCGGAGACCTGCTGGGCCACCCTGATAGCGGCACCCCAGTCTTGGAGCTCGCACCGGCATGTCCTTGGACACACCGGTTGTTGCAGGTGAGCAGTCAAGCCTCGGCGCGCAGGAGCTGCAATTGAGCACAGAGCGGAGAAAGGGGCTGGGGTGCAGCAGCCTGGGTTCACAGGTGCAGGCAAGCGATGTTGCCATAGATAATAATGTAATTTCTGGCCTCATTCATATCGCTGTTTCATTTAAGGACTTGCTGGACAACACTCTTTCTCGCGGATGCCAGCGTCCCAGACACACGGGTGACTGGAGGTGAACAGTGAGGGCTGGGTGCAGTAGGCCGGCGCTCTGTCTCCTCCACCCTCTGTTCTTTTCATTCTCCCTCCCCTTCTCCCTTCCACCCACTCGCTCTCTGTCCCATTCTCACTTTCCTCCGTTCATTCTCACTACCTTTCTTTTTCTCTTAGACATGGCAGACATATTTATGTTTCTTTTTTGTCTTGCAGGTTTTGTACGCTGCTTCCGGAGGAGTCCCACCCACTTCTTTCATGTTTTACTTTTGTTCTAATAAAGTTACATTTCCATGTATTTGTGTTGTGTTAATAAAAGTTTTTTTTTAATCAATAAATAACTGTGTATGGGTCTTCTTTTTCTGACAACACTTGTCTGTAGTTTATTGTGAAAATCGGCGGTTGATAGTAGGTTATAAGGGAAATTTTGTTTCAATTTCTCGTGCACCTACCAAATATAAACCAACAGACTATTACATAAATGAAGCCTGGGTAATTGTACAACGGCAAGAGTTCTATGAGTGCATCACTTTATAACACCATGAGTACTTACCCGTGTCATTTCAGAACAAATAAGGCACTGCCTAGGGCCTCTGAGTCTTCAAGGACTGGCGAGGCCTACCATGCATATTTAAATAAAGCTCCGGAGGTTGCCGATCCCTTGAGTTGGCCTCGAAGCCCCCCGAACAATTCGTAAACAATACCCGGGGAGGTGTCGATCCCCTAGCCGGCAAAACGTCTCTGTGCCCTCCCACGCCTAATTTACATGTGAGATTAAGATCCCCAGTGCTGCAGAGACCCCGCAATATAATAATAGGATTGGCCCTGGAACATTACCCTCCAGTGTGCTCATTTAAATGAACGGGTGAGACCCCGCTTCATTTTTTTTTCTCCATTTTTACCATTCGGTTCCGCTTTATTGAAATAATACGAGGTTTTCTTCCTCTCGCTTCAACGAGGCAAACAAGAATTTACTATCACAGTGTGCAAGCAATGCTCCCGCCCTGTAATAGCAAACATAAATGTCCTGCGGACATTGTATGACCTGCATCTGGGAGGTGCCGCTCCATGGGTCCATGATGCTTTGTTTTAATGCATGACTACAGAATTAGTATAAACGCATACTTGCCCACGTGTGGTACAGCAACCAGAGTGTAATGAAGAGGCATAGGAACCCAAAATCAAAAAATATAAATCGTACCAGAGGTAGGATCACATAGTTCGATCAGCCGACGACCCTGGGATGAGTAGAAACAGATTCACCAAGAAAACGGGTCTTCAGCACACGACCCTTGGATGAGTAGAAACAGATTCACTAAGAAAACGGGTCTTCAGCACAACGCAAGCAAGCTTAAAATCTTGGTGAGTGCTGCCTTCTTTTCACCTTCTCCAGCTCGATGCCAAATTTATGTAGTAAACAGGAAGACGGCAGTGGATCCGATAAGTAGATTTATTGCAGGAAAAGAAGACAGCTTAAACAGCCACCAACAGGACCAGACACCAAGGCATCCATCTTCTCCAGCACCGTGTACAAACTCCCCAAGATTCCCCTCATGATAGCCCTACATTCTAACATTGCATACTTACATTATAGTATTATTACATACTAACATTGTACTATGGCTTACATTGAAATAGTACACAGAGCACATCACTTTACAGCAATGAGCTCACGGTTTAATCCCAGAGTCTTCAGACCAGTAGGGGTGAGTCGTTCGCTTCCCACTCCCTGTATGGTATAAACGCATACTAACACTACTTACAGTTATACTACAGCAGCCAGTATGCTACAGAGCCCACAGCCCCTCACTTTACAACAATCAGCTCGGTTTGATCCCTGAGCCTTCACACCAGTAGGCGTAGTACTTCGCTTCTCACTTCTGGTATAGTATAAACGAACAGTAGAGCTCAGTAGTTCGCTTTCCACTCCCTGTATGGTATAAACGCCTACTAAGAATACTTTCACAGGTATCCTACAAACACCAGAGCATATCACTTTACAGCAATGACCTCCCAGTTTAGGCTCTAGGTTTCATACCCGACTGTAGCACCATCTCATCTCAGCACCATGTCACTCTAAGCAACACCGCACTTTCAGACCGGTAGGTGTGACTACTTCACTTCGCACCCCACCACAGAGGTTATAGTGCTCCTATCCTCCTGTTTCCTACTCTTTTCGCCCTTTTTCCCCCTTACTTGCTTCAATGGAATCACAAAATGACAGCCAACACTTCCTAGTTGCAACCGCTCGCAGCGCTCACAACCAATAAGCAGCAAGCTCGTGCTCGTAACGCTTCAGCCAATCAGATAGCAGAAGTCCCAAATATCAATATCTGTAAATTTCGATATTTCTCAAAAACTACTGAACGGATTTACACCAAATAAACAAAAGTGTGCTTTCTAGACCAAGACCCTTCTCCCTGCCAAATTTTGGGCAATTCCGTTCACCTGTTCGACCTGTAGCCTTGTCTAAAGTTTCCTATGGAAATTAACATGGAGAAAACACGTTTTGGGACTCCCCTTTTTTCTGGGCCCCCCTTGACGAATCACCCCAAAACTTCCCACATAGGAGCTGATATGAACAAAGAATTAGTTTGGAAAATTTCATGAAGATTCATCAAATGACGCCACTGTTAAAAGCAAAACAAAAAATGCTCTTCCTATGGAAACTTGGTCCTAACTATAACTACTTACTGGCGACTGCCAGTATATATATTGACATAGATATTTTACCTATATTTAGGACCTATTATCCATCAGGAGAGCATTTTTTGATTTGCCAATATCTTTGGTGCCAGTTGATGAATCTGCGCTCCGGTCAGCTCCTGTCTTGAAAGTTTCGGGGTGAGAAAAGGGGATCCCAAAATGCGTTTTCTCCACGTTAATTTCCATTGGAAACTTTAGACAAATCTACAGCCCGAACTTCTGAACGGAATTACACCAAATTTGGCAAAAAGGTAGGTCTTGGTCTAGAAAGCGTGCTTTTTTTAAAATGCTGTAAACCTATTCAGTAGTTGCTGAGAAATAAAAAAAACAAATAATGATATCTGAGCATTTCTTCCGACTCCCAACTCCTCCCAAGCACGATCTGACTTCTGATTCGCTGCCAACACTCCAAACCAGAATGTGTTGGAAGCCATCTTGTGACTCGGTAACCAAGTCACAAGAAATCAGTAAAAAAAAGGTGGAAAACAAGAAAAGGGGGCAGGGTAGAAACACCCGGACACCCTAGGCCTGCTCAGGGGGTCCCACAAAAACCCCTAGTGCCAAAAAAAAGCATTGTAAAAAAAAAAATCAGCCAAATTCACACTGGGTGCGCGAATCCGGCAGAGAAATAAAAACAAAGCGTGGGCTCCTGTGCTTCATTGTACTTAAGCCCCCGGGTGGGCCAGGTCCCGGGAGCAATGCCAAATTATGCAGCGGGGGCCCGGGGGATCCCTAGAGCCCCGAGGACCACCACCTCTCCGGGGCTTCATTCATGATTTGCGGGGAGCACGCACCCCTCTGCAGCCCTGTGATCCGCCACCTCCCCAGAGCTTATTTACATACATAAAATGCGTAGGGGGTGTCCTACCCCCCACGCTGCCCCGGGGACCGCCGCCTCCCTGGGACTTTGAAAATTAAACGCGGTGGGCATGCAGACCCCCCTGACCCCAGGGATCACCATCTCCCCAGGGCTTTGCATAGGTTGGGGGGCTGCGTGGTCCCCCTCATGGAGCCCTTGATGGCCCTGGGGACCGCTGGCTCCTGCAATGTCCCGGGATGCCCACCCGGGACATTGCCATGCTCCCGCCCTGCCATAGCAAACACTGCTTTGCTTCATTGAAGCGAGAGCAGGAATCCTGCTCTCGCTTCAACGAAGCAAAGCAGATTGCCTTTGGGAAAGGGGAGCTGCATGTTAGCAGCTCCCCTTGCCCAAAAGCTATGCCGGCTCCCGCAGGACTGTGGGGGCAATGGAGCCACCCCCACAGTCCCCAATGCTAAGGACCTGCACCGGGGGATGGAGTCCCTGAGGCCAGAAGGTGCCCGGGAGGTAGGCAACGCGCCCCCCCTAATTAATTATTTTTTATAAAGAGGCAAGGCCCTGGGGGATGGGGTCCCTGGAGCCAATAGTAGCCATGGGGAGGGGGGCCACGAGGTCCCCCTCCTGGGAAAATTATGAAAAAAACATAGGAAGGCCGGTCCTGGGGGATGGGGTACACAGGGCCATAATTGGCCTGAGGAGGGGGGCCATGCAGCCCTCAACCTGAAAAAAATGCAGGCTGGCTAGGCCCCGGGGGATGTGGTCTCCAAGGCCATAATTGGCCATAGGAGGGGGGCCATGCAGCCCCCATCCTGAAAAAACATGCAGGCTGGCCAGGCCCCGGGGGATGGGGTCCGCGGGGCCATAATTGGCCATAGGAGGGGGGGCCATGCAGCCCCTATCCAGAAAAAAAATGCAGGCTAGCCAGGCCCCAGGGGATGGGGTCCCCAGGGCCATAATTGGCCTTAGGAAGGGGCCACACGGCCCCACTACAAAATTATTTTACAAAAAATAAGAAAGCTGCCCATGCCCCGGGAGATGGGGTCCCCGAGGAGGATATTGGCCTCAGGAGGGGGGTCTGCATGGCCCCCTTACCATTTGTTTTTTTTTATGTATCAGACCCTAGGGGGAAGGAGTCCCCAGGACCCAAAAAAAATTAAAAGAAAAGGAGGACACACAGCCCCCTTCTAAAAAAAAAAAAAGCCAGCATCTTGCGGGTGGCCCCGCCCCCTCCCTGCACCACACTGCAAACTCGCCCCCTGGCACGTGTACTAAGTTTTATTCTGAGTGTGTTTGCAGAGTGGTGTAAAAAGGGGGTGTGGCCTCGGACCACTCTCAGTAATCCAGCTGTGTGGAACTTACTGGAGGTACCTGGTTGGCTAGTTGGCCCCCAGGAACCCTCAGTATTCAAGGGGACCTAATCCCCCAACTTAGAACGCACCAGGAGGGGTGTTTGCAGAATGGTGGGAAAAGGGGGCGTGGCCTGTGTCCAGCTATCAGCAACCCCACTACCTGGGACATACTGGAGGTATCAGGTAGGCTAGTTGGCCCCTAAGGACCACCAGCAGAGAAGGGGACTTTAATCCCCATTCAAGAGCATGCCAGGAAGTGCGTTTGCAGAGTGGTGGGGAAAGCGGGCATGGCCTGCTATGACAATTTAGCAGTCCTGCTGTGTTTGACTTACTGGAGGTAATAGGAGGAGAAGTTGGACCCCAAGGATGTCCTTAGGGGCCAACTACCCCTCTTGTTACCTCCAGTAAGTCCCACACAGTGGGATTGCTAAGACATCTTCGGAGGCCATGCCCTCCTCGCTCCACCACTCTGCAAACGCTCCTCCTGGCAGACTTCGGGATGGAAGATGAAGTCCAATTTACTCCTGAGGGACTTTGGGGGCCAAGTAGCCTACATAGTCCTACACAGCGAAATTCCTGAGCACTGGTTGGAGGCCCAGCCCCCTTCCTCCACCAACACGACTACTAGTTAAAAAAGTGTTTGCAATGTAATAGGTTTCGCAAGAGTTAGAGCTATTGGCAATGTAAATGTAAACGTTTTTTAATAATGTTTTTCAGAGTGGAGTGGATGTACGCTGTGTGTAGTGCAATTATGTGGTAAGTTGTGCAGTGAAATTATGTGGATAGAAAGTATGTGGTATTTATTTTATATGAATTATGTAGAGTGGGATTATGGGTTATGGAGATTAATTATGTGTTATGGTAATCTGTGTTGAGAAATTGTAACCTCAGGTTCTTTTCCATAGAAGATAAACTATAAACACAATGAGACAAAAACAAAGGAATCACTGAGGAGCACTTCTGAACCTAGTAAGAAGTATGAGCAGGGCCACTGGAATTATGCGACTGTTTGGCTGCACCAACTTTTGCACAATTATACATTTTCTGCATGCGCCACATAATTCATCATCTGCTGCCTAACCTACAGATTTGAACAAAAAAAGCCTTGTTTCCAGCTCAAACGGATCAAACGTTACCAAAAATGCAGCGACAAGTGTTACAGCGTGGTGGAAGGTCCTTTATAAACCTAGAATGGCCACCTGTTACTTATTGATAAATGTGGGTGTTAAACTGGTACTAATGGTGTGCAAGCCACTCTTGCTTCTTTCTGCGCCTCTCTTGCATTTTTCTGCATTTTTGTTGCTTCTTTCTGCACCTTTTTTCTTTTTCTGCACTTCTCTTGCCTTTTTCTGCACATCTCTTCTACTTTCTGCACCTCTCTTGCCTCTTTCTCTACCTCTCTTCCCCCGTTCTGCATGACTGTTCCTTCTTTCTACACTTCTCTTGCCTCTTTCTCCACTCCTCTTCCCTCCTTCTGCATCTCTGTTGCTACTTTCTGTACATATCTTGCATCTGTCTGTACCTCTCTTGCTTCTTTCTGCACCCCTTTTGCCTCTTTTGGCACCCCTCTTCTCTTTTTCCACTCCTCTTGCCTCGTTCTGCATTACTGTTCTTTCTTTCTTCACTTTTTTGTTACTTTCTGTACCTCTCTTGCTTCTTTCTGCACCCCTTTTGCCTCTTTCACTATCCCCCTTCCCTCTTTCTGCACATCTGTTGCTTTTTTCTCACCTCTCTTGTTTATTTATCCACCCCACTTCCCTCATTCTGCACCTCTGTTGCTTTCTGAACCCCTTGTGCCCTTTTCAGCACCCCTCTTCCCTCTTTTTGCACCCCTCTTGCCTCTTTCTGCACACCTGTTCCCTCTTTCTGTACCTCTGTTGCCTTTACTGCACCTCTGTTCCTTCTTTCTGCACCTCTCTTGTTTCTTTCTATATCCCTCTTGCCTCTTTCTCCACCCCACTTCCCCTTTCTGCATCTCTGTTGCATCTTTCTGCTTCTTTATGCACCCCTCGTGCCTCTTTCTACTCCCCTCTTCCCTCTTTCTGCACTCCTCTTGCCTCTTTCAGCACCTCTGTTGATTCTTTCTGCCCTTCTCTTACTTTTTTCTGCACCCCTCTTGCCTCTTTCGTACCTCTCTTGTTTCTTTTTCCACCTCTCATGCCTCTTACTGCACCCCTGTTCCCTCTTTCTGCAATCCTCTTGCCACTTTCAGCACCTCTGTTGCTTCTTTCTGCACTTCTCTTACCTATTTCTTTACCTGTTTTGACACTTTTTGCACCTCTCCTACACCTCTGTTGCTTCTTTCTGCACTTCTCTTGCCTCTTTATGTACCCCTTTTGCCTCTTTCTGCACCTCTGTTGCCTTTTTCTGCAGTTCTATAGCCTTTTTCTACACCTCTTTTGCTTCCTTCTGCACTTTTCTTGCCTCTTTCTGTACCCCTCTTGCCTCTTTCTGCACCTCTGTTGCCTCGTTCTGCTCCTCACTTGCTTCTTTGTGTGCCCCTCTTGCCTCATTATGCACCCCATATTCCTCTTTCTGCACCTCTCTTGTCTCTTTCTGCACCTCTGTTCCTTCTTTCTTCACTTCTTTTGTTTCTTTCTGCACCCCTCGTGCCTCTTGCTGCACCCCTTGTGTCTCATTTTGTACCCCTCTTCTCTCTTTTTGCACATCACTTGCCTCTTTCTGCACATATGTTCCTTGTTTCTGCACTTCTTTTGTTTCTTTCTGTACCTCTCTTGCTTCTCTCTTCTTCCCTCTTGCCTCTTTCTCTACCCCTCATCCCTCTTTCTGCACCTCTCTTGCTTCTTTCTCACTTCTCTTGCTTCTTTCTGCACCTCTGTCTCTTCTTTCTGTAACCCTTGTGCCTCTTTCTGCATCCCTCTTCCCTCTTTCTGCACTCCTCTTGCCTCTTTGTGTACGTCTGTTGCTTCTTTCTGCACTTCTTTAGTTTCTTTCTGCACCTCTCTTGTTTCTTTCGGCACCCCTCTTGCCTCTTTCTCCACCCCTACTCCCCCTTTTTGCATCTCTGTTACTTTTTTCTGCACTTCTCTTGCCGTTTTCTGCACCTCTGTCCCTTCTTTCTGCAACACTTGTGCATCTTCCTTCACTTCTCTTGCCTGATTCTGAACCTCTCTTGCCTCTTTCTGCACCTCTTTTGCCTCTTTCTGCACCTCACCTGCTTCTTTCTGCCACCCTCTTGCCCCTTTCTGCACCCTTCTTCTTTCTTTGTGCAACTCTTTTGCCTCTTTCTACACCTCACTTCTCTCTTTCTGTACCACTCTTGCCTCTTTCTGTACCTCTGTTGCTTCTTTCTGCACCCTACATGCCTCTTTCAGCACCTCTGTTGGTTCGGTCTGCACTGCTCTTGCTTCTATCTGCTACTCTCTTGTACATTTCTGCACCCCTCTTACCTCTTTCTGCACCTCTCTTGCCTCTTTCTGCACCTCATTTGCCACTTCCTGCACCTCTCTTGCTTCTTTCCACACCTCTGTTGCTACTTTCAGCAATTCTCTTGCCTCTTTCTGCACTTCTCTTGCTTGTTTCTGCACCTTTCTTGTGTCTTTCTGCACCTTTGTCGCCTCTTTCTGTACCTCACTTGCTTCTTTCTGCACCTCTATTGCCTCTTTCAGCACTCCTCTTTTCTCTTTCTGCACATCCCTTGCCTCTTTCTACACCCCTGTTCCCTCTCTTTTCACCTTCCCAGCTTGTTTCTGCATCTCTCTTGCCTCTTTCCGTACCCCTGTTGCTTCTTTCTGCACTTCTCTTCCTTCTTTCTGCACCCCTCCTGCTTCTTTCTGTACCTCTCTTGCCTCTTTCAGCAATTTTCTCGCCTCTTTCTGCACTTCTCTTTCTTCTTTCTGTACCTCTCCCGCCTCTTTCTGTACCTCTCTTGCCTCTTTGTGTACCTCTCCTACTGTTTTCTGTTCCACTCTTGCCACTTTTTGCACCTCTGTTGGTTCATTCTGCACTACTTTTGCTTCTTTCTGCACCTCAATTGCCTCTTTCTGCACTTCTATTGCTTCTTTCTACACCTCTGTTGCTTCTTACAGAACTTATATTGCCTCTTTCTGTACTTGTCTTACTTGTTTCTGCACCTCTCTTGCATCTTTCTGTACCTCTCTTGCATCTTTCTGCACCTTTGTTGCTTCTTTCTGTACCTCACTTGCTTCTTTCTGCACCCTTCTTCCCTCTTTCTGCACTTCTCTTGCCTCTTTTTTCACCCCTGTTTCCTCTTTCTGCACCTTTCTTGTCTGTTTCTACACCTCTTGAGACTCTTTCTGTACCTCTTTTGCTTCTTTCTGTACTTCTCTTGCCTCTTTCTGCACCCTTTGTGCCTCTTTCAGCAGCTCTGTTGCTTCTTTTAGCAATTCTCTTGCCTATTTTTACACTTCTCTTCCTTCTTTCTGCACCCTTCCTGCCTCTTTCTGTACCTCTCATGCTTCTTTGTGTACCTCTCTAACATCTTTCCGCACCCCTTTTGCCTATTTTGGCACCTCTGTTGCTTCTTTCTGCACTTCTCTTGCCTCTTTCTGCACCTCTGACTTAGAGGTAGTTTTAATCCCCCTGCCCTATTATGTAGTAGGTCTTTATAGGGGAGGTCATGCCAATAACAGGGGTACCCCAAACCATAGCATACCCTAGTGTATGTAAATGTTTTCACTGTATTCTAAGTGTCTTTCAGCATAGCACTGGCTCTGGGCCTGGTTAGTCAGAATCAGTTACCACCAGTACCAGTCAGCAATAAGTTGTGGGCACAGGATGACTTTGCAACAAGGCCTCTTTCTGCCCCTCTCTTGGTTCTTTCTGCATATCTCTTGCTTCTTTTTGCACCTTTCTTCTTCTTTCTGGACTTCTGTTTCCTCTTTCTGCATTTCTCTAGCTTCTTCCAGTGCTTTTCTTCCTCTATCTGCACATGTCCTACCTGTGTAGGCATAGTTAGAAATTAGCATTAAAGAAACCTTTGAAATTCACTGAAAAAAACATAGGTTTCAGGGACGTTATAGTTAGAAATCAGCAGTTAAAAAACCTTAAAAATTCACTGAAAAAAGCACAGGTGTTAGGGACATTATAGTTAGAAATTAGCGTTTAAAAACCTTAGAAATGTATTGAAAAAAAAAAGGTTTCTGGGATGTTATAGTTAGTTGGACATTTCACTCGTAAAAAAACAGAGAAATTCAGCCGTTATAGCTAGTTCAGCTAACTATAACTCGCGCCCCCGCAATGCACCGCTGATGACGTCACATATTACATCATTCATGACATGGTCAGTGACATCACAGATAACATCTCAAATTACATCACTGATGATATCACTGATGACATCATCCACGTGATAATCTGATGCACCTCCTCATACCCTAATATAACCTTTGATAGACCCATTGTAAAATACAGATTACCATTTTCGAAACCATAGACACACCAATACCAGTTAGTACATACCCACTCACTGATTCCTAGGTCTATATACACATCCACTCATTCACCCATACAGTCACTCATACATGCAGTCAACCATCAATACATCACTAACATATGCACTCATATACCTATTCAGACACTCACACACCCCCACTCATCCATAGAGTTAGTCAAACACCTATTCAGTCATGCAAAGAATCAAGCACACTTCCATTTACTCACCTATACAGTTATATACATACCACCTCACTTATTCAAACATATACTAACACATACTTACACATACTTACACTCTTATACAATAAGTTATACAATCACACACTCATCCATACAGCCACTCTCACAATCACTCACTCTCACATATAGTCATTTATATACTCCAACGCTCACATATGCTGCCTTTCACATATGTAGTTACTCACTCATGTACCACTGAGACATCTAAACACTCACCAACACACTGATACATACACTCACCCACCCATTCAGCCCTTCACATATGTACTCTTAAACCATGTACCCAGTGAATCACCTACTCACACATCTATGCACAAAGTCACACACCCCTTCCACCCACACAGACACTCAGGTACCCATACAGATACTCGGACAACCAATAAATAACCCATATAGACACTCATTCAGCTACTCACCAACCCATGCAACCGCTTACACACCAACAGACAAACTAAACTGTGTGAATGTTTGTATCAGTTACTAACCCATGCATTTAGTAAGACACATAAACACTCACTCATACAGTCAGTCATGCACCTACTAAATCATCCATTCAGACACTTATTCACCTACTCATTCTTCAATACACAGTGGGATATATATATATATGTATATATTACCTACTGGCGGTCGCCAGTAGGTAGTTATAGTTAGGACCTATTTTCCATAGGAAATCCGCAACATTCTATTCCCAATAAGTCTGGCGCCGGTTGATGAAACCTCGCGAATGTTCCCGAACTTTTAGCCAGCTCCGCTCTGCTCCTATCCTGAAAGTTTTGTGGTGATTCATCAAGCGGGGCTGAGAAAAAAGGAGGGTCCCAAAACGTGTTTTCCCCATGCAATTTCCCATAGGATCTGTTGTCGCAGCTACAGCCCGAACCGCTGAACGGAATGACACCAAATTTGGCAAAGAGGTAGTCCTCAGTTCGGACGCATGCCTTTTGTATATATGGTGTGAATCCGTTCAGTAGTTCCTGAGAAAATTAGAGTTAAAAGTACATAAATATCTATCGCCGCGGAGGATCCGCGCACCCTACACGCACCGTAAGCGCACCCTGCCCGAACTGAGCGCGCACCCTCCCGATCGCGCGCTGAATGCTAATTGGCTGTCGAGTGTCTCTCTACATTCGAAACCAGGAACTGTTGGCGGACATTTTCTGCCTCGGTAGAAGCGAGGCTGAAGAAGCAAGGGGAATAAGTGTGTAAAACATATAAAGGGGGCAGAGTGGAAATACTCTGACCCTTTAGAGGTGCTTAGGGGTCCCAGAAGGCCCCCTGGGGCCCCTTTTAAAAAAAAAACCGGCAAAATGCGTGCACAGTGCGCGCATCCTATCGCGTTGGGTGCACGGATTCTCACGCGTTGGGTGCTACACTGAAAGGTAGGGTGTATATTTCGGTTTTTTAAAGGTATGATTCTTATTGGTTAAAAAAAACAGATTATAAGGAACATTATATATGATAAGCTCATATGTTGAAAAGTCAAGCACACTTCCTGTCTTGTTTAGTAACATTGTGTGCTGAACTTGTGACCTGTGAGCTCAGTGCAGTGTTCCATGAGCTGTTTCTATGGTAACAGGCAGAAGGCAGATTGGGGAAAGGGTTGAAATGTATTTCAGTTGGAAAGGGTTGAAATGTTTAACCAATAGAAATGTGTGTTTGCTTTTGAGTTTATGTGTGAAGGATTGTGATTTGATGTTTACATGTATATGTGCGGAAAATGAAAGGGAAACTTTTCCATTCTTTGTTTTTGCTGAGAGGTGCACAGTGCAGAGATTCTGTAAAAGAAAATATGGTGAGTGACTGATATACTTCTTAATCTACAAAAGAACTTGAAAGATGAGTTATTTAATTGTGAGGGGATGTATGTAGACTATTTTGATTTTAATCAGACTAATGTATTTCTCCGGCTTAAGTGTAGGGAGTACTTTTTTTTCTCTACAATCTTATTGACAGTGTGTGTGCATGTAGAAACCATTCTGTGATAAGCATTTATGTTTTTCATGTGTTTGCAGACAGATAACTGTGTTGTTTTTATATTTTGGTAGAATTAGAAACCAGTCATTGTTTATGAATTTGTGAAATGAGTTATGTTATGTTTCTATACTAAAATGTAGTACTACTTCTAGATGAAGAAATGTGTTTTGGTTCAGTGCAAGGGATAGTGTTGTTTGTCTAGAATCACACAGTGAGTCTGTGTGCATTTGGGAACCACTGTGAGAGAAACATTTGGTAACATCATGTATTTGCTGACAGATAACTGTTTTAACTTGTCATGTTGTGACGTTTTAGTAGCATTAGAAGACAGTTATGGCTAATGATTTGATTAAATGAGCCAGGCTTTGACAGAAAAGTGCAGTCCTGAAATTTGTAGATTGAGTGCAGTTCCGTTACCAGTTGCACTGTAGTGAATGAGTTTTGGTAAACTCCTAGGGATAGTGGTGCTTGTCTAGAATCACAGTGTGAGTTAGTGTGTATTTGGGATCAGTGTGAGAGAAGCATTTGGTGACATCATGTATTTGCTGACAGATAACTTTTTAAAAACCTGTCATGTTGTGAAGTTTCAGTAGCATTAGAATCCAGTCTTTGCTTATGCGTTGATTAAATGAGTAATGCGTTGACACTGATGTGCTGTACTTAAATATGTAGATTGTGTTCAGTACCATTAACTCTTCTAGACTAGTGACTGAGTTTTGGTAAACTCCTAGCATAGTGTTGATTGTCTAAAATCACACTGTGAGTCTGTGTGCATTTGGGTAAGGATTGTGAGAGAAGCATTTGATAACTTTGTGTATTTGCTGACAGATATCTGATTTAAAACTGGTCATGTTGTCTAGTGTTAGTAGCATTAGAAGCCAGTCATTGCTTATGCGTTGATTAAATGAGTCAGGCATTGACACAAAAGTGCAGTCCTGAAATATGAAGATTGTGTGCAGTTCCCTTACCACTTTCACAGTAGTGAATGGTTTTTGGTAAACTCCTAGGGATAGTGGTGCTTGTCTAGAATCACACTGTGAGTCTGTGTGCATTTGGGAACCACTGTGAGAGAAGTGTTTGGTAACATCGTGTATTTGCTGACAGATAACTGTTTTAAAACATGTCATGTTGTCAAGGTTTAGTAGCATTAGAAGACAGTTATAGCTTATGCTTTCATTAAATGAGTCAGGCATTGACAGTAAATTGTATTCGTGAAATATGTAGATTGTGTGCAGTTCCCTTTCCACTTGCACTGTAGTGAATGAGTTTTGGTAAACCCCTAGGTATAGTGGTGCTTGTCTAGAATCACACTGTGAGTTAGTGTGTATTTGGGATCACTGTGAGAGAAGCATTTGGTAACATAATGTATTTGCTGATAGATAACTGTTTTAAAACATGTCATGTTGTGAAGTTTTAGTAGCATTAGAATCCAGTCTTTGCTTATGCGTTGATTAAATGAGTCATGCTTTGACACTGATGTGCTGTACTTAAATATGTAGATTGTGTGCAGTACCATTAACTCTTCCAGACTAGTGAATGAGTTTTGGTAAACTCCTAGGATAGTGTTGCTTCTCTAAAATCACACTGTGAGTCTGTGTGCATCTGGGTAAGGATTGTGAGAGAAGAATTTGGTAACATCGTGTCATTTTGTCAAGTTTTAGTAGCATTAGACGCCTGTCTTTGCTTATGCTTTGATTAAATGAGTCAGGTTTTGACATAAAAGTGCAGTCCTGAAATATGAAGATTGTGTGCAGTTCCCTTACCATTTCCACAGTAGTGAATGATTTTTGGTAAACTCCTAGGTATAGTGGTTGTTGTCTAGAATCACACTGTGAGTCTGTGTGCATTTGGGAAGCACTGTGAGAGAAGCATTTGGTAACATCGTGTATTTTTTAGCAGATAACTCTTTTAAAACCGGTCATGTTGTCAAGTTTTAGTAGCATTAGAAGGTAGTCTTTGCTTAGGCATCGATAAAATGAGTCAGGGTTTGACACTAAGGTGCAGTACCATGTACTATTCGGTTCACTGTGGCAGAACTGAAAATTTAAAAGTTTTACCTAATCATTGTCCTAGAAGTAGTCTGATTATTTAGTCAGTTTCTAAGTACCAAATAGAGTGCTTCAAATGTCTATGCAGGATGCATGTAGTGTACTAACATACTATGGTCATTGACGTCACTGATGACATCACTGATGACATCTCAAATGAAGAGGAAGAAGCAGGGAGTGGGGGAGGGGGGAGATGGGCAGAATGGCACACATGCACAATCAAGTACAACACACATATAGACTAACAATGGCCAAAATGAAACACACCAACAAGGAGCACAAGTCACACAACCCACCAACATCACACCACTAAACGAGCATAGAAGTGAAAACCATGCTGCATTCATACAGGATGTGTACAAAGGCCAGTCGTTGGTGTTGTGGGATGTCTGCGACCATGGTCATCATGGATGAGATGCCCAGAATGTGGCACATGGTCGAGTTCACTGTGTGTTATGTTGCCAAACGGCTGCTCCTCCCTCCCACGAGCCCCCACACTTTTGTACAGTGCGCTGTTGTATCTCGTGCACTTGTACGGCACACCATTGTAATGCCTATTTGTGCATGTCCTGCTACATTCCAACTACACCATCACAGTGCCGTTTGGAGGTGGTGCATGCCACTTTACAACATCGACTGCTGCGGCTCTTGTAGCAGGCCACACCAGAACACAGAAACAGACTTACCGCACTTCCTGTACACGGACATGTCCAAGACACCCCGTGATGTCATCAGTGATGTCATTTGAGATGTCATCAGTGATGTCATCAGTGATGTCACTGACCATGTCATGAGTGATGTAATATGTGACGTCATCAGCAGTGCATTGCGGGGGCGCGAGTTAGAGTTAGCTGAACTAACTATAACAGGGGAATTTCTAGGGTTTTGTATGAGGGAAATGTCCAGCTAACTATAACGCCCCTGAAACCTATGGTTTTTTCAGTGAATTTCTAAGGTTTTTTAAATGCTAATTCCTAACTATAACGTGCCTGAAACCTATGGTTTTTTCAGTGAATATATATATATATATATATATACATATATAAAACATATTTAAACTTTACAGAAACACACAGTCACTGGATGATGTCATCAGTGATGTCATTTGAGATGTCATGAATAATGTAATATGTGACATCATCAGCAGTGCATTGCGGGGGGCGCAAGTTATAGTTAGCTGAACTAGCTATAACGGCCGAATTTCTCTGGTTTTTTACAGGTGAAATGTCCAACTAACTATATCGTCCCTGAAACCTGTGTTTTTTTCAGTGAATATATCTATATATGTATATTGCACAGAAGTTCCTCTCCACAAATCCACGGAAAAGAAGACGAGCCACACCAGTCTTGCTAGAAAAGTGTAAGTTTATTTTACACAAGGGGCAGAAGACGCGTTTCGGCTGACATGCAGCCTTGGTCACATATATATATATATATATAAAAATAAATCACTGAAAAAACCATTGGTTTCAGGGGCGTTATAGTTAGTTGGACATTTTGCTCATACAAAACCATTGAAATTCCCCCGTTATAGTTAGTTCAGCTAACTGTAACTCGCGCACCCGCAATGCACTGCTGATGGCATCACATATTACATCACTCATGACATGGTCAGGGCCATTACTCATGACATCACGGATGACATCTCAAATGACATCACTGATGACATCATCCAGTGAAAGGTTGTTTTTCTGAAAATTAAATATATTTTATGTATGTATATCTCAAGGTCGATGGAAGAATAAATGGGTATATAAGTGTCTAAATGGATGATTTTTTTAATGAAAAATGGATTGTATAACTGACTGATTAAGTGTATCTTAGTGAATACATGGGTTAGTGAGTAATGTTTAAATATATAAATGTCTGTATCAGTCTCTAACTTTGTGTATAAGTGGCTGCATGGGTTGGTGAGTAGCTACATGAGTGTCTATATGGGTTATTACTTGGTTTTTCGAGTATCAGTATGAGTGTCTATGTGTCTGTATGGTTCAGTGGGGGTATTACTTAGTGCATACATGTATGAATGAGTGAGTCACTATTTGTATGTGTTGAAGATAGTATGTGTGCAGAACTGTATGGTTGGATGAGTGTGTGTATGGGTGTGTTAGAGAGTGTCTCAATAGTGTTTTTTATAAGTAACTACATATGTTTTAAACTAGTATATGTGAGTATTGGTGTATATTAGTGAGTATATGTGAGAGTGAGAGATTGGAAGAGTTCCTGTATGAATAAGTATGTGTTTCTATAAGTGATTGTTCAAAAGAGTAAGTATGTCCAAGTTTCTGTAGAAGTAAGTGTGGTGATGTGTGTATAACTGTATATGCAAGTAAATGGATGTTTGATTCTTTATTAGCATGAGTGACTATGTGTGTGACTAACTCTATGGATGAGTGGCGGTGTGTAACAGGATGTATAGGTGTATGAGTACATATGATGAGTGAGTACATGTATGAGTGACTATATAGGACTGTTGGTGAATGAGTGGATGTAGATCTTAGAATTAATAAATAGGTTGTTGTAACTGGTATTGGTATGCCCATTGTTTTGAAACTTTTAGTTTCTATTTTTGTATGTGTGTATCAAAGGTTATCTGAGGGTGAGAGGAGGTCTGCCACTCTATCACAAGGATGATGTCATCAGTGATGCCATCAGTGATGTCATTTGAGATGTCATCAGTGATGTCATGAGTGATGTCAATGACCATGTCATGAGTTATGTAATAAGTGACGTCATCAGCAGTGCATTGCAGGCGAGCGAGTTATAGTTAGCTGAACTAACTATAACGGGGGAATTTCAATGGTTTTGTACAAGCGAAATGTCCAACTAACTATAACGCCCCTGAAATCTATGGTTTTTTCAGTGAATTTCTAAGGTTTTTTAAATGCTAATTCCTAACTATAACGTGCCTGAAACCTATGGTTTTTTCAGTTAATTTCAAAGGTTTTTTTAAATGCTAATTTGTAAGTATAACGTGCCTGAAACCTATGGTTTTTTCAGTTCATTTCAAAGGTTTTTTAAATGCTAATTTCTAACTATGCCTACAGAGATAGGACATGTGAAGAAAGAAGAAAAAACGCCCAGAAAGAAAAAAAAGAAATGCAGAAAGAAGCAACAGAAGTCCTCAAAGACGAAGAAAAAAGCAGGAAGAAGGAAAACGTGCTGAAAGAACAAACCGAAGAGCAAAAAGAAGCCTTGTTGCAAAATCATCCTGTACCCTCAACTTTTTCAGACGGAAACTGGTGGTAACTGAGTCTGACTAACCAGTCCTAGAGCCAGTGCTATGTTAAAAGACACTTAGAATACAGTAAAAACATCTACATACACTAGGGAACATTATGCGTTGGAGTCTCCCTGTGATTAGCATGACCTCCTCTGTAAGCCCCTATTATATAATAGGGCAGGGGGATTAAAACTACCTCTTAAAATGTGCCTCGAGGTGCGTTTGCACACTGGTGAAGCGAGGGGGGCCTGAGATGACATGTGTGCAAACACGACCTGCGTGCATTTTAAGTTGGGGGATAAAGTCCCCTTGAATCCTGAGGGTCCCTGGGGGCCAACTAACCCATCAGGTATGTCCAGTAAGTGCCACAGAGTTGCATTGCAGAGAGGTGTAAAATGGGGCATGGCCTCGGACCACCTCTCTGCAACGCAGATCTGTGGTGCTTATTGGAGGTACATGGTGGACTAGTTGGACCCAGGGACTCTCAGGATTAAAGAGGACTTAATTCCCCAACTTAAAATGCGCCACAGGGTGTATTGGCACACGTCACCTCAGGCCCCTTCCCTTCCCTTCTCCACTGTATAAACACGCCCTGTGGCCGTCTTCATTTGGGAGATTAAGTCCCCTTGAATCCTGAGGGTCCCTAGGGTCCAACTAGCCCACTACGTACCTCTAGTAAGCACAACAGAGCTGCGTTGCAAAGAGGTGTAAAAAGGGGCACAGCCTAGACCACCTCTCTACAATGCAGTGGCGGTAACTGGAAGCACCTGGTGGGCTAGTTGGCCCCCAGTGGCCCTCAAGATTGAAGGGGAATTATTTCCCCAACTTAAAACGCGCCACAAGGCATGTTTGCATATGTCACTGCTGTAGGAAGGTGGATATCTGACTATGGTTACCCCCAACTTTTTGCCTAGTGTCTAGCTGGTTTTTCGACTTAGTTGGCCTGAGATCCTGCCATTCAGGGTCTCAGGCTGTCTGCTCTCTCTTTAAAATGGACTCCATGTACCCTAGGTACATTCCCAATTGGTAAGGATCACCTTATTGGACCCTGTACAGTGTACCCTAGGTACCCAGGGCATAGGTGTACCCTAGGCCTCCCAGGGGCTGCAGCATGTATTATGCCACCCCTGGTCTGGCCTTCCAATCAGACACAACTGGCTGATCAATCAGCTGGGGCAAGGTCGTGTAATCACCCCTTGCTTAGATATAGTATACCTATATCTACCCTTAAAATAGACACATGTGTACCTATCAGCCACTCCTATGGCAGGCCTTAACAATCCTGGAGGCAGAGTGCTTGGTAACATGTGAGATGGTGCTCTAGCATGAGCTGAGCCTGTCTGCAGCTTTCGGAACCATGTCCTTATAGCTGTTCTATGATATAGCCTACCATATACTCTTAAAGTGCCTTATAATCTTAAACGGTTATGGTAACTATGGTTTGGCTTTATCAAAACATGTCGTGTAAGGTGTCTAACACTTTGGAATAATACCCCCATACCATTTCTGGTGATGAGGATATTATTCCCCCCTTCTAGAGGGAGAGACATGTTAAAATCCTACTTTGCTGTTTAACTCTAACCAAAGCCTCAGCATCACAAAATGGATGCTGCTGCCACAGACACAAGTCTGACCTCCTGCTGCTGGGAGTGATCCCGGCAAGGGAGGCTTGGACAATAGGTTTCTTGCTTGGGGAGGTGCTAGCACCTCCCCAGACAGACTTTAGTGTATTGGGGCAGGGAGGGCTGAAAGGAATGAGACATGCCTGGGGCACACAAGGTGTCCCATGCATAGTCCAGTTCAAACCGGTGCTGGGGCACACCAGCCCCAGTCCTGGCGCGAAACTGGACAAAGGGAAGGGGGTGTAACCACCCCCCTCCCAGGTCCCACCCATAAGGCGTGACCTAGCAGGTAACCCAGCCACCCAGATTAGTATAAGAGTGGTAGCTGGGCCACAGGAGATTAGATTGTCCTGAACCTGCAACGTGAACAGAAACTCTGGACCTTCGACATTCGACGAAAGAAGAAGACTGAAGAATCTCCCTTGTGGCCAAGGAGTGGCTACCCTGTGCAAACATGTAAATGCGACAATATCCCAGCAGGATATACTGAAATTATTTAAAAAGGTATGTACAAGACATTACAAGGAAAAAGAGAGGAAACTCAAAGTTATTTTTTCAAAAGCGCCAATCGGCGTCATATATTTTTTGGATAGATCAACAGAGCACAACAAGGTATAA
The DNA here is from genome assembly GCF_964204655.1 of Triturus cristatus. NCBI lineage: Eukaryota > Metazoa > Chordata > Amphibia > Caudata > Salamandridae > Triturus > Triturus cristatus. The sequence goes on from NC_140589.1 coordinate 1,143,945,733, forward strand.
AATACTCTGGCAACCCTAGTGAAAAAGTGTACAAAGTGCTCGTGTAAGTGAAACAACGGCGCTAGTGACAACGTGAAAAAAACACAACAACAGCCGGCGCATGAAGGCAATATGTACAATACAAGGTCCATATAACAATTTGCTGGATAGTAAGATTGGTAATTTTCTTTTTCAAATGAACCAAGTTTGTGTGCGCCAAGAGCGTTTAGGCTGGTGGGTAATGGTCAACGGCGTTTCGATCCTGCCAATTTAAGGATCATCATCAGGACCTGGGTTGCTTAATTTGGGAGTGCTCTGTAAAGAAATAATTAACGAATCAGAGCGGCGGTCAGGAGACAAGAAAAAAGGGGGGGAGAGTGTGGGCAAGACAATGCCAAGAGGGATGAGGCGTGTAAAGGAAAGAGGGCGGGGGGGTGGAAAGGGGGGAGGGGGGTGGGGGAGAACGGAGAGAAGGGGAAGAAAGGGAGGCGGGGCGGGAAAAAGGAAAGAGAAGCAGGGAGAGGATAAAGTTGGAACAGGTAAGGACTGGGAGCCTACCTTGTGCAAGGGGAGAGGGCTGAGTGTTCCGCAATAGGTGAATAATTAAGTGGAGGGCACGGGGAGGAGGTCTCCCTCGTGAAGCTGTAAAAGGGAAGGGTAAGAGAAAAGTTAGAAAGAGGAAGTACAATTACAGGGGAAACGGAGGCGGCAAGGTTCGATGGACTCACCGAAGCAAATAGGAACTTCGCAGGAAAAGCAACCGATGTAGGGGGAGGACCAGGCAGCAGCCTAAGAAAGGGGGTAGAGGGGGGCAGAACGTTACCGGCTGCATAGTGGGGATATGACTGCGAACGATCAAATGACTATTAAAAGCTTACCCAAGGTTGAATGGAGCCGCAGTCAAGGCTCTGGTCGCGTATATAAATAGCGATCCACAGCAAAACAGGAGTAAATCCAGAGCGGGAGAGAGGACTAGAGGAGCCAATTACATGTGCACCAACTAGGTCGATTAGTGACAGTGAGACGAGCAACGGAGCTGCCTAAATGAAGGCAGACTGGGCGTTACGCGGAGCCGTCGTCTATTGGACGGCGCTGCCGGAAGGCGGGGAATGAGTCAGCGTTCAGGTAACTAAGGAGGTGGGAATGCAGCCCGGTTGCTATGGACGCTGAATGGACGGGAAAAGGAGAAAGAAAGGGAAGAGTTGGTGCGGGGAAGCTGGGGATCGAACCAGCATGGTGACGGAAAGGGAAAAAGGGCAGAGAGAGGGGCAAAAAAGGGGGGAGAAACCGAGACTGGTTTGCGGACAAAGGAAAGGGACAGGAGGAGGTAAAGTCTGACCATGCAACCACCACACGTTCTTCGTGGGTTCCGCTTGCCAAGGCTTGGTGAGTCCTAGTCCAACTTCGACGCCGCCGACAGCAAGAGCCTTCGTGGGACAGCTCGCCTCCTGGTCCTGGTCTTCCTCGACGTTCCCTGGTCCTCGTGGCTGCAGCGACAAGCTTCACCTTCACCTGCAATCTTCACGACATCGCCTGGTTCCTTCCTGGTTCCACGTGGTCACTGGCTAGTGACCTTGACTCTGTCCCTTCTGCTTGCAGGTCTCCTCTCTTCTTGATCCCAGCCTTGGGATCCACCGGACACTCTTCACTGACTGCCTGTCAGCAACTTTCCTTCAGGCATCCATAGAAGTCCACGACGAAACCCGACGCAAGTTCACACCTATGCACCCGCAGCCCGTGGGCTAGGTAACTTGGGTACTTCGGTGCTCACAAGGGTAGTGACTATCCTAAGGTCTAGTTTCTGAGTCTCGACTCTCTAGCTGCTTCAGAAGTGTCCTTAAACTGTTTATTTCTAAACTGTACTATTTCTATCGACCCTAGGGCCTAACTGTATTACTTACCTGTGTGACTTAATGTATGCTTAAATAAGACTGTGTTGTACTTACCTCTAATCTCATAAAGAGTGCTGAGGGTTTGACTAGAATAAATACACTTTATTTTATATATATATCTGTTGTGGTGTCCTTTCATTTGGTATTCAAGGGATTATATATGGTATCACAGATGGCTTCACATGCCATTCAGAGTTTAGCCTAAAAAGGCTCTTGTCCATGCTACCACTAGGATAGCTGGTCTATAAGGTTGACTTTACAACCAATCACCATAAGGGTATTTGGACTGATATAAGGTGTACACTAGAACTAGTGACATCATACATCAGGCCAACTTCTCACATTGGTGAGCAGCGGTTGGGATCTGAGCTTGCTGTTGTAATACTATTGTAATCTTGAGATACTAAATTGAAAGATCACACAGATATTGTTTAGGTACATATAACATAGATTATACTACTTAAGTCCTACTGGACTTAGTGGTTGTAGGTTGAAGGGAGTAACACACCCTGACTACAACTACTAGAGAGGTTTAGTAGATACAACTAGTGTAGGTAGGTGCACACACCACACCCTCACTAGAATCATGTCCCTGAATGGAGATCACCCTGATGCTCCCTCAGGAGAGGAGAATCCTAGACAGGTTCCCTCTAGATATGATGCATTCACTTTCCAGGAGATGAGACAACTGTGTACCTCCAGGAGATTAAAACAGGGTTCCAACCCTACCCGTAGACAGCTAGTGGAGCTTCTGGAGGCCTATGATGCTGAAAGAGCTGCCAAGTATGGTGCCATAGCTGTAGATAAGGGTCTACCCACCACAGAGGAGTCAGATGGGGCTTCAGATGAAGAGGTAGACAGCCAGGGCCAAGTAGGAAGACTTAGCCAGGCTAACCTAAGCTTACAAGGGAGTTTGCATGGGGTCCCCCCATACAGACCCCCAAGTGGGCTTAACCAGAGAAGCAGGAGGGACAGATCCCCTTCAAGGGAATCCATCCACTCCCATGTCTCTAGCATCTCTAGTGCTTCCTCTCACAGGGGAATGACTTCCCCTGAGAGAAAGGAGCATGAAGCCAGAATGAGGGAAGCTAATCTGAGGATTCAGAGGGAAGAACTTGCCCTTGCCAAAGAGAAGCTTGCTCTGGCTAGAGAGCAAAAATTGTGTGGGTCAGAACCCACTGGTGGCAGCAACATTCCTAGAGCTAGGGATAGGTCTTATGACCATAGAAACCTAAGCAAGATAGTCCCCCCATATCAGAATGGGGATGACATCCACAAGTGGATGACTGCTTTGGAGAGGGCCTGCAAAGTACAGCAGGTACCCCAGAGTCAGTGGCCAGCTATCTTGTGGCTCTCCTTTTCTGACAAAGGTAGAGACAAGCTCCTCACAGTCAGTGATGAGGATGCTAACAATTACAAAGTCCTGAAGAGTGCTCTGATAGATGGGTTTGGCTTAACCACTGAGCAATATAGGTTGTTGTTCAGAGACACCCAGAAGACACAGACACAGGACTGGTCTGATTTTGTGGATTGTGCCACTAAGGCTTTGTTAACTGGCAGCAAGGTGCAGGACTATACAGGATTGTACAACTTGATTATGAGGGAGCAGATCCTTAGTAATTGTCAGAACCAGCTTCTCCATCAACACCTGGTAGACTCAGATTTGACCTCTCCCCAAGAATTGGGAAAGAGGGCAGATAAATGGGTCAGGACCAGGATTAGGCCTAAAAATCAGGGTGGTGACCAAAAGAAAGATACCACCAAGCCTCAAGAGAAGGGTGGGGATAAAACAAAAGAGAAATCTTCCTCAGGGCCCCAAAACTCCACACAGGGTGGTGGGTCCCAAGCTCCCTCCTCTACCACAGTTAAAAAGCCTTACTGGCATGAGTGTAAAACTCCTGGGCATTGGAAAACTGACAGCAGTTGCCCAAAGGCTAAAAACAAAACTGTTCCTCCAACTACTCCTGTCACACCACCTATTACTGTCAGCAGTAATCCCCCAGGTGGTGGGAGTGCCCCCAAAAATTTGGTTGGGTTTTCTTGGGGAACACAGGGGAATCCTGGCTTAGCCAATTCCCCTACAGCAGCTACTCTTGTCTGTGATGGTGGCATGGGGTTTGCCAACTTCACTGCCTGTCCCAACACTTTGGGTAGGTACAGACAGGAGCCCTACATCAATGGTAGAAAAGCTGAGGCCTACAGAGACACTGGATCTAGCATCACTATGGTGGCCCATAGGCTAGTTCCCTCTGAGCAGCTTTTGCCTGGTTTCTCATACCAGGTAACTAGCATTGATGGCAAACAGAACAGTCATCCCATGGCAGAGGTATGTCTCAGCTGGGGAGGTGTCACTGGCCCTAAAAGGGTGGCAGTGTCTCCAACCTTGCCTGTGGACTGCTTACTGGGGAATGACTTAGAACTCTCAGCTTGGGCTGGAGTTGAACAAGACACCCATTCTAAAATGGTAGGCCTTTCAAAAAAGGGTAGTGGGGTTGTGCCAGCCACAACCCCTGTCCAAGTAGATTTCCTCCCTGAAAAGGTTGGAAGGGCAGTGGTAGCCACAGCCCAGGCAAAGACAGACTTCCCTGTAGAGACTGGCAGAGCTGTGACAGTCACAGCTCAAACCCAAACTGAGTGCCTCCCTGAAAAGGTTGGCAAGGCTGTAATGGTCTCAGCCCATACTCAGACTGACATAGGTGTAGTGAAGCCTGAAACTATGGATCACTCCACACAAACAGAGAGTAGTGGGGAGGAAGAAAAGTCTCCCTCTCCCCAGACATTAGGAAAAGGTCAGCCTCCTCAGGGATCTGACCTCACCCCTTGTGGAGGAACTGCCCCAGAGGTAGCCAGGCCTGGCCTGGCAGAGCCTCTGATGTCAGTGGCCCCTTCCAAGGTGGGACCCAGTCTGGTGCAGGTAGCCTGCCTCTCTCTACCCTGCCTCAGTCAGCCCAGGGCTGCAGAGGTCAGGGAGGCCAGTGGACCCCAAGAGGGCCCCTGTCCACAAGAACCCCCCATCAAAAGAATGAGGATTGCCTGGCTAGTAGCCCTAGCCAGGTGATGGGTAAAAACATTCCTGAGGGATCCCCTTTACAGGTAGTTAGGGACCTCCCCCAGAGGGATTCTGTTGGGCACAGGCAAACATGGGACCTTAGGGCCCCAAACCTGACCTGTCCCTCCAGTAAGCCCACAAAAGGGACCCAGCCTCCAGCTTTAGGTAGCCAGAGGCTGACCCTGAGAGCACAGTGCAACTCAGTGAAAGAAAGAAAGGCATCCATGGTGGAGGATGATTGGAGGAAGCTGAGGCCTCACTTTGAGGACACTCACTTCAGTACTCCATCTCAACACCAGCCTTTTACTTTGCAAAGACACACCAAAGGTAGAGATTCCCTATGGTGGAGACCCTATGATACCTTTAGGATGAGGGATTGCTTAGTGGACCATGAGACAGGGGGTAACCATGCCAGTGCTGGTTCTTCCTTATATGGCCACTTAGGCAATAGAGGCTTACCTTGTCAAGGCCAGCCTTATCTCCTTTCGTTTGGGGGGGGTTGTGTAGGAAGGTGGATATCTGACTATGGTTACCCCCAACTTTTTGCCTAGTGTCTAGCTGGTTTTTCGACTTAGTTGGCCTGAGATCCTGCCATTCAGGGTCTCAGGCTATCTGCTCTCTCTTTAAAATGGACTCCATGTACCCTAGGTACATTCCCAATTGGTACGGATCACCTTATTGGACCCTGTACAGTGTACCCTAGGTACCCAGGGCATAGGTGTACCCTAGGCCTCCCAGGGGCTGCAGCATGTATTATGCCACCCCTGGTCTAGCCTTCCAATCAGACACAACTGGCTGATCAATCAGCTGGGGCAAGGTCGTGTAATCACCCCTTGCTTAGATATAGTATACCTATATCTACCCTTAAAATAGACACATGTGTACCTATCAGCCACTCCTATGGCAGGCCTTAACAATCCTGGAGGCAGAGTGCTTGGTAACATGTGAGATGGTGCTCTAGCATGAGCTGAGCCTGTCTGCAGCTTTCGGAACCATGTCCTTATAGCTGTTCTATGATATAGCCTACCATATACTCTTAAAGTGCCTTATAATCTTAAACGGTTATGGTAACTATGGTTTGGCTTTATCAAAACATGTCGTGTAAGGTGTCTAACACTTTGGAATAATACCCCCATACCATTTCTGGTGATGAGGATATTATTCCCCCCTTCTAGAGGGAGAGACATGTTAAAATCCTACTTTGCTGTTTAACTCTAACCAAAGCCTCAGCATCACAAAATGGATGCTGCTGCCACAGACACAAGTCTGACCTCCTGCTGCTGGGAGTGATCCCGGCAAGGGAGGCTTGGACAATAGGTTTCCTGCTTGGGGAGGTGCTAGCACCTCCCCAGACATACTTTAGTGTATTGGGGCAGGGAGGGCTGAAAGGAATGAGACATGCCTGGGGCACACAAGGTGTCCCATGCATAGTCCAGTTCAAACCGGTGCTGGGGCACACCAGCCCCAGTCCTGGCGCGAAACTGGACAAAGGGAAGGGGGTGTAACCACCCCCCTCCCAGGTCCCACCCATAAGGCGTGACCTAGCAGGTAACCCAGCCCCCCAGATTAGTATAAGAGTGGTAGCTGGGCCCCAGGAGATTAGATTATCCTGAACCTGCAACGTGAACAGAAACTCTGAACCTTCGACATTCGACGAAAGAAGAAGACTGAAGAATCTCCCTTGTGGCCAAGGAGTGGCTACCCTGTGCAAACAGGCTCCATCAAGAGACTACCCTTTGCTTTGCTAAAGTTCTACGAGGGACCGACTGCAGAGCCCGATCAGAGCCTTGACTTCCAGACTTCTCCGACCCTGATCCACATCCACAGCAGAGCTGAGATCCATGGAGGCGACGAGAGACGTGGGACCGGCTACCTGGGAAAAGTGGCTAGTATCTTCAAGCGCAGCTTCTGAGGCACCCTCAAAGTTGTGCACCGGGGATTGAGAAGCCCCAACCCCAAGCACCATCTGCACCGAAGATCAGCCCCCCACACTCCACGAGTCCTGCGTGGGGCCCTTCTGCATTTTCCTGCTTGCCGCGTCTGTCCGGTTGCTTGCCCGCTGGCTAGTGGCCTTTGTGATGACGCATCCTGCAATCTTCAATGCTGGTTTGGCTCCTCCAGACTGGCTCCTGCTCCTTTGAAAAAGAGAAGCACCCAGACCTTCCTGGTCTGCACCAGAAGAAAGTCCTCCGTTCTTCGTGGGTTCCGCTTGCCAAGGCTTGGTGAGTCCTAGTCCAACTTCGATGCCGCCGACAGCAAGAGCCTTCGTGGGACAGCTCGCCTCCTGGTCCTGGTCGTCCTCACCGTTACCTGGTCCTCGTGGCTGCAGCGACAAGCTTCACCTTCACCTGCAATCTTCACGACATCGCCTGGTTCCTTCCTGGTTCCATGTGGTCACTGGCTAGTGACCTTGACTCTGTCCCTTCTGCTTGCAGGTCTCCTCTCTTCTTGATCCCAGTCTTTCGGATCCACCGGACACTCTTCACTGACTGCCTGTCAGCAACTTTCCTTCAGGCATTCATAGAAGTCCACGACGAAACCCGACGCAAGTTCACACCTATGCACCCGCAGCCCGTGGGCTAGGTAACTTGGGTACTTCGGTGCTCACAAGGGTAGTGACTATCCTAAGGTCTAGTTTCTGAGTCTCGACTCTCTAGCTGCTTCAGAAGTGTCCTTAAACTGTTTATTTCTAAACTGTACTATTTCTATCGACTATACGCATTACGCGTGAGTGTTTCCACTCTGCACCTGAATCCCGAGGGCCTCCCACTTCCTAACTGTTGCTAGTGTAGTGTAGCCCCAGCGATTCCCTAGGCCTAGGCCTATCCTATTTCCGTGACAGTTGTCCTTATACCACTTACTTAGTATATGGTTTGCGTGGCCCCTAGGGCCTAACTGTATTACTTATCTGTGTGACTTAATGTATGCTTAAATAAGACTGTGTTGTACTTACCTCTAATCTCATAAAGAGTGCTGAGGGTTTGACTAGAATAAATACACTTTATTTTATATATATATCTGTTGTGGTGTCCTTTCATTTGGTATTCAAGGGATTATATATGGTATCACAGCTGGCTTCACATGCCATTCAGAGTTTAGCCTAAGACTGCTCTTGTCCATGCTACCACTAGGATAGCTGGTCTATAAGGTTGACTTTACAACCAATCACCATAAGGGTATTTGGACTAATATAATGTGTACACTAGAACTAGTGACATCATACATCAGGCCAACTTGTCACAACTGCAGGCCCCGTCCCCTCCCTTCACCACTGTGCAAACACGCTCTGTGGGCGTTTTAAGTTGGGAGATTAAGTCCCCTTGAATCCTGAGGGTCCCTAGGGTCCAACTAGCCCACTAGGTACCTCCTGTAAGCACCACAGAGCTGCGTTGCAGAGAGGTGTAAAAAGGGGCACGGCCTAAACCACCTCTCTGCAACGCAGCGCAGTGGCACATACTGGAAGCACCTGGTGTGCTAGTTGGCCCCCTGGGGCTCTCAGGATTGAAAGGGAATTATTTCCCCAACTTAAAACGCACCACAGGGCGTGTTTGCACACGTCACCTCAGGCCTCGTCCCCTTCCTTCACCACTGTGTAAACGCACCCTGTGGATGTTTTAATTTGGGAGATTAAGTCCCCTTGAATCCTGAGGGTCCTTAAGGTACAACTAGCCCACTAGGTACCTCCAGTAAGCGCCACAGAGCTGCGTTGCAGAGAGGTGTAAAAAGGAGCACAGCCAGGACCACCTCTCTGTAACGCAGCACAGTGGCGCTTACTGGAAGCACCTGGTAGGCTAGTTAGCCCCCATGGGCCCTCAGGATTGAGGGGGAATTATTTCCCCAACTTAAAACGCACCACAGGGCGTGCTTGCACACGTCACCTCAGGCCCTGTCCCCTCCCTTCGCCACTGTGCAAACACGCCCTTGGCCGTTTTAAGTTGGGAGATTAAGTCCCCTTTAATCCTGAGGGTCCCTAGGGTCCAACTAGCCCACTTGGTACCTCCAGTAAGCACCACAGAGCTGCGTTGCAAAGAGGTGTTAAAAGGGGCACGGCCTAGACAAACTCTCTGCAACGCAGCGCAGTGGCGCTTATTGGAAGCACATTGTGGGCTTGTTAGCCCCCAGGGGCCCTCAGGATTGCAGGGGAATTATTTTCCCAACTTAAAACGCACCACAGGGCATGTTTGCACACGTCACCTCAGGCCCTGTCACCTCCCTTCCCCACTGTGTAAACGCGCCCTGTGGCAGTTTTAAGTTGGGAAATTAAGCCCCGTTGAATCCTGAGGGTCCCTAGGGTAAAACTAGTCCACTAGGTACCTCCAGTAAGCGCCAAAGAGCTGCATTGCAGAGAGGTGTAAAAGGGGGCGTGGCCTCTGAACATCTCTCTGCAACGCAGCTCCCTGAAGTATACTGGATATACCTGGTGGGCTTTTTGGCCCTCAGGGACCATCAGTATTGAAGGGGAATTAATTCCCCCAACTTACAACTCGCCAGGTGGCGCGTTTGCATAATGGTGAAGGAAGAGGACGGGGCCTGAGATGACATGTCTGCAAACACGCCCTGTGGCGCATTTTAAGTTGGGGAATTAATTCCTCTTCAATCCTGAGGGTCACTGTAGGCCAACTAGCCCACCAGGTACCTCCATTAAGCGCCATAGAGCTGCGTTGCAGAGAGGTGTAAAAAGGGGCGTGGCCTCAGAACATCTCTCTGCAATGCAGCTCCCTGGCGCATACTGGAGGTTCCTGGTGGGCTCGTTGGCCCCCAGGGACCCCCATATTCAAGGGGAAATAGTTTCCCATCTCAGGGTGCATGTTTGCAGAGTGGTGCAGGGAGGGGGCGGGGCCTCCGCGTGATGCCGGTCTTTTTTTTATTTTGTTTTTAAAGAAGAGGGGCTATGTGGCCCCCCTTCTTTTCCTAATTATTTGGCCCTGGGGACCGCATCCCCTAGGGCCTGCCCCCAATTTTTTTTGTAAACTTTGGAAGGGGGTGAGTGGCCCCTCCCTAGGCCATAATCGGCCCCGGGGCCCGCATCTCCAGGGGCATGGCCATTTTTTTAATAATAGATTTGGAGGCGGGCTGCGTTGCCCCCCTCCTCAGGCCAATTATGGCCCAGGGGACCCCATCCCCCGCGACCAGCCAATTCTTTATTTATTTATTTATTTATTTATATATTTTCGGAGAGGAGTGGCCGCGTGGCTCCCCTCCTGGGCCACTTATAGCCCTGGGGACTCCATCCCCCGGGGGTGGCCCTCTCCGTTGGGGACCATGGGGGGTTCCCAATCCCCCACGGTCCCGCCGGCTTCCCGCGTCCTTCGGGAGCTAAGATGCAGCTCCCCATGTGGAAAAGTAATCATCTTTGGTTTTTGGAAGAGAGAGCAGGTTTCCCAGGGGTGGTCACCCCGGGACACTGCAGGAGCAGGCCCTGGGGGGTGGCGGTCCCCAGGGCCAACACAGGGCTCCAGGATGGGTGCCGCACCCCCCCCACAGGTTTATTTTTTTTTAAATTGCCCTGGGGTGGCGGTCCCCATGGCTTGGGGGGTGCTTGGATGCCCATGTTAAAAATTAAAACTCTGGGGCGTGGTGGTCCCTGGGGCTTGGGGGGGACTTTGAGCCCCCCACCCAATAAATTCAAAAGCCCCGGGGGTGGGGGTTTCCGGGGATGGGGAGCTGTGAGCCCCCCACATAATTTTGAAAAGTCCCAGAGGGTGGCAGTCCCCAAGCTGGGGGGCCTTTGGGCCCCCCATCACAACTAAAACAATGCCTCCGGGATTTGGCCCAATCTGGGGCTAAATAGCAACAAAGTGCTGGGTGCGCGAATCTGGCCGATTAATTTTTTTAATAAAATGCTTTTTTAGGCCCTTGGGGTCCTTCTGGGACCCCCTAAGCAGGCCTAGGGGGTCAGGGTGTTTCTACCCTGCCCCCTTTTTGCATTTTGTGAGTTTTTTTCTCTGCTTTCCTGATTTGGAGTTTTGACAGCCAATTAGCATACAGCTCGTGATCGGGTGGGTGCGCATATCCAGCGCGCCCATAGATATATATATGATTTTACTTTTGATTTTCTCAGCAACTACTGAATGGATTTACTCCATTTAACAAAAAGGCACCTTTCTGAACCAAGGGCTACATCGTTGCCAAATTTGATGTAATTTCGTTCAGCAGTTCAGGCTGTAGCCGCGGCTAAAGTTTTCTATGGAAAATTGCATGGGGAAAACACATTTTGGGACCCCCCTTTTTTCTTGGCCCCCGCTTGACAAATCACCCCAAAACTTTCAGGATAGGAGCGGACCAGAGCGCCCCGCGAGTTTTGAAAATTTCGCGAAGATTCGTTGACCGGCGCCAAAGTTATTGTAATTAGAATGTTGCGGATATCCTATAGAAAATAGGTTGTAACTATAACAATCTAATGGCGACTGCCAGTAGATAATATATATATATATATATATATATATATTCACAGAAAAAACCATAGGTTTCAGGGGTGTTATAGTTAGTTCTACTAACTATAACTCGCACGCCCGCAATGCACTGCTGATGATGTCACATATTGCATCATTCATGACATGGTCAGTGACATCACTGATGACATCACTGATGACATCTCAAATGACATCACTGATGACATCACTAAAACCATCATCCAGTGAATGTGGTTTGAGATTTAAATATGTATTATATGTATACCAATCTGTATTGAAGATTGAGTGGATATATAACTGTCTGGATGGAGGATTTAGTAGCTGTCTGACTGTCTGTGCAAGTGAGTAATTAAAAGTGTCTCAGGATGATTCATGTAGCGGGGGGCTATTTCCCATAGGACCTTTAGCCGCAGCTACAGCCCGAACTGCTGAACGGAATTACACCAAATTTGGCAAAGAGGTAGTCCTCAGTTCAGACTCGTGCCTTTTGCTTAAATTGTATCAATCTGTTAAGTAGTTCCTGAGAAAATCAAAATCACATATATATCTGGGCTGAGCCTAACCACACATCTCATTGTGAGATCTGATTGGCTGTCAGCACTTCATCCAAGAAGTGTTGGCAGCCATCTTGGGACCAATATACATGATAGCACCTCATTAAAAAGCATTGCAGTTAATAGAAGGTTTTAAGACTTTAATTAAATTATAAATCATTTGTTGATGGTATCATACTCATTTTAGGAATTCTGGTGTGTTCTAAGGTGATTTTACCATGTGAAAAAGCCTTCTGCTGGGATATCATGAATCATGTTTGAGAGAAAAATATTTCCTCATGCTTTTCCCACAGAGGTTTGGAAGGTGATCTATAAGCTAACCTGAGAACATATTTTCTGTAAATTCACATTATCTTTCTCAGTCATGTGAGAATGAAGTCTGACATTCTCAGTAAACATGTACATCCAACAAGGGCAGAGACTGTCAGTTGATTCCTTTGTGTTCTACTGCAGCTTCCCAGAGTGTTCTAACAGTCCTACTTATGACAAACATACAGCACACCTGAAGCCATCTTGATTGGAATAAAGTGGTAACTCTTAAAACATTTACTTTAAAAAAGAACAAAATGATGGGGTTAATTTTGCCATAGAAAGTATGATTAGTTCTGCAGAAAGAAAAATTAGGGCACAGTTTGAGTGACTTCTCAAATCCTCTTCTATTTCATTAAAAAATTCTGACATGCAGACTAAAACATGCACTTTGAATACCAGCAGCAGACATCCCTGGTGAGCAGTAGCTTTACTACAGTAATCTAATGAGCAACTAGAGTGCTAACATTCAGAATATATGGCAAATGTGTGACACATCTGAATGCCTTCTTGATGGAACCAAATTAAACAAGCATTGAAAATGCAATACGTCTCGCCCTCGTTTAAGTTAAAGCAATTCTGTTTGTAATTAGGTGGCTTTTTAGATTTGTTTTTATTAGTGTTTTTCAAACTTTCATGTACATAACATGCATATGTATGCATATATGTATATGTATATGTATGCATGCATTTATATTTGTATTTATATAGATATGCAGATTATATATATGTTTATATATGTATGTATAGATATATACACATACATATATATAAATGCATATGCATATATATATGTGCATATGTGTGCATGTAGAGAGAGGTAGAGAGGAAGAGGTAGAGAGGTAGAGGTAGAGAGGTAGAGAGTAGTAGAGAGAGAGGTAGAGAGAGGTAGAGAGTAGAGGATGAGTAGTAGAGAGTGAGTAGTAGAGACTGGTAGAGAGTAGTAGAGAGTAGTAGAGAGAGTAGCAGAGAGTGAGTAGTAGAGAGTAGTAGAGTGAGTAGTAGAGAGTGAGTAGTAGAGAGTAGTAGAGTGAATAGTAGAGAGTAGTAGAGAGTGGGTAGTGGAGAGTTGTCAGGTACAAGGTCAGTGACCTGAAGGATGTGCAGTCACTAACCTTCGTTGCGGAACTCAGCAGGAACGATGGCAGTCGTGTGCTCCCCTTCTCCCAAAAGGCGCCCCCCCCTCACAGCGACATTACACTCGACTGTCTGAGGAGACCCCCATGGGAAAAGGGGAAAATAAGGGAAAAACAACAAGGGTAGTGCTGGCAGGTGAAGCGTCCCCCTGGGCTGTTCGCGAGAACCAGATTTCCCGTGAGTGGAGTACTCTGGAGTGGGAACAAAACAACAAGGATTACTAGTTCTCCTACCGTTTCGTACGCTAATGCCCCCTTGTGCTCTCACCCTAAGTGGCTCATCCCACTCACCGGGATTCCCTTGCACCCAGGACACAATTCCTTGGTTCTAAGACAAGCGCCTAGGAGGCCGAGGTCTGATATCACCTGGAAGTGTCTCGTAAAAGGAAAATTAACGATGTCTGCAGTAGCCTTACTCAGGGTCGGAAAGCGCCTGCAGAAAGTCTCGTATCTTTACACCAACAGGAAGGTTTCCTATTAAACTGGTAATGGTCCCTTTAAGGCTCGCTGGGCATGGGAAGGAACCATGCGTCGGGAATCAACGAAGCGGTTACTGTCACCGCTTCCCTGTTTTTCCCTTGAAATCAGCCCTGGTACCGGCAAGGGTATCGGAAAGTGTATGTCTGCTTAAAGCGGGTTCCAAGAGCTGAACACGGCGTGAGGACGCTGTTCGTAGCGTTCTGGGGAGAGACGGCAGGCACGGCTATCGGAAAGTTTTAGCCGGGAGACAGAGCAAGCAGCGCGCGCTCAGTCCGTCCCACAAATACCTAGGTCTTGACTTCGCTTCGGGCAGCTCCGCGGTTCCTCAGACTCGGCTGGCTTCGACGACAGGAACGACGCAGCAAATGCTTCTCGCTGGAATCCGGCGGGGAACACCTTCCGCCAACACCTCTCGGTCATCGATTGTCAAGCACCTTCCTCTGGAGGAGGAGGTGCTTATATAGGGTGTTCCCTACTTCCTTTGGAGGCGGTCCCTGGCATGCTGGGGCATGTAGTGTCCCGGGCCCTTTCTCCACCGGCTGTCTGAAGGGTATCTACCTAGTGCCTTTCTAACTGTGGCCCTCCGAGTGATCGCTACAGTACCCCCTCTCAAGGACCGCCGACTCGGCGGGCGTCCTGGTTTGCCCGGATGAGCAGCATGAAACTGTTCCAACAATTCGGGACAATGGAGGTTGCTGATGGGTTCCCATGTTCTGTCCTCCACCCCGAACCCTTTCCAATCCACCAAGTATTGCACCCTCCCTCTGACCAATCTGGAGTCCAGGAGCTCACTCACCTCGTACTCCTCCTGCCCATCTATCTCTACAGGGATTGGTTTTTCGTGGAGTCTCATCGTTAAAGGGCATGGTCGAAGCAGGGACACATGAAATACAGGGTGAATGTGCCATGACGTGGGCAAAGATAGTCTCATGGCAACAGGATTAATGATTTCTTCAATCGAATACGGCCCCACGTACTTGGGTTTTAACCTGGTTATGCCTTTCAGATGCAAGTTTTTTGTGGACAACCACACTTTATCCCCCACTTGATACTGGGGTTCAGGCGTTCGTCTTTTGTCTGCGTTACGTTTTTGAGCGGCTTGTGCCGCTTTCAGTTGTACTTTGGCTTCAATCAACACCGCCCGCAGATGGGCATGGTGTTCCTGGATACTGGGCAGTCTCGAGGTGGTGGGCCATTCAAAAGGGAGCATGTTCGGATGGTAGCCATAACTACAGAAGAAAGGAGAACATCCCAGTGTTGTATGCGTAGCGTTGTTGTAGGCAAATTCGGCCATCCATAACAAGGTAGACCAGTTCAGGGTGTTCTGTAAGGTAAAACAGCACAGATACTGCTCCAGGGTCTGATTTAGGCGCTCCGTCTTCCCATCCGTCTGAGGGTGGTAACTGGAGGAAAGCCGGGCCTCGATGGTCAGTGTCTTGCAGAGGGCCTTCCAAAAACGGGACGTGAATTGCGTTCCTCTGTCTGTGATTAATGCGCTGGGTATGCCATGAGCCCTCACGACATGTTGGAGGAACACTCTGGCCAATTCAGCTGAGGTAGGTAGATGAGCCAGTGCTATAAAATGCCCCATTTTCGTTAGGTGATCTACGATGACTAGCACTACGGTGTTCCCCTCACAGGGGGGCATGTCCACTATAAAATCCATTGAAATGGTATGCCAGGGTCGTGGAGGGATAGGGAGGTTTTGTAGCAGACCTGGGGGTTTGGTGTGACTGGCCTTTCCCTGTGCACATGTTGCACATGTGCCTACATAGTTTTTAACGTCTTTTCTCAGTGAAGGCCACCAAAAGGATCTTTCCACACCTGCTATGGTCTTATAGATTCCTGCATGTCCACCCAGTGTGGAGTCATGTTCCCAGGCTAGTTCTCGTTGTTGTAGCTGTGTGTCCGGAATGTACAGGGCATGGTAATGGTACGCCGAATCTCCGACGAGTGATCGGTGTTCGGGTTCCTCATTCAGCCAGGCTTGGACGTCTTCCTCGGCTACTGACATGCGCAGGTCTTCAAGAAAATCCTGAGAGGCTATTAGGGCAATGGTTTGTTCCCGGAATATTGCTTCTGACAAGATGAAAGGCGGCTCCGCTTCTTCTTCTGTTGGTTGGTTCTCTGGTTCTTCTCTGCGGGACAAGGCATCCGCCTTTCCGTTCTGTGGTCCTGGTCTGTATTTTATAACGAAATCATAATCAGAGAAGAACAATGTCCAACGTAGTTGCCGGGGCGTCAAGGCCTTGGCCGTCTTTAGAAACAACAAATTCCGATGGTCGGTGTAAATTTCCCCTGTATGAAGCGCACCCAATAGGTAATGTCGCCACTCTTCGCATGCTCTCTTTATAGCTAACAATTCCTTGTCGGTTATGGTGTAGTTGACTTCACATGGAGTAAGTTTCTTTGAGTAGTAGGCGATCGGGTGTACCTGCCCTGTCTCTGGATGTCGTTGAGACAGCACTCCTCCCACTGCATACGATGATGCGTCGGCTTCCAAAATATATGGGAGCTGTGGGTCTGGATGACGCAGAATCGGAGCCTGAGTGAATTTGTTTTTCAAAAGCTGGAAGGCCTGAGATGCCTCCGGACCCCATAAGAAAGGAGTGTTTTTTCGGAGTAGGCTGGAAATGGGATGAATGATCTTCGAGAAGGAGGGAATGAACCGCCAATAGTAATTGGCGAAACCAAGAAAGCTCTGTACTGATTTCACGTTACGCGGGGTTTCCCAATTGGTAATGGCTTCGACTTTACTGGCGTCCATTTGAAACCCCTGGGCGTTGATGACATATCCCAAAAAGGTCACTTCTTGAGCATGAAAGAGACATTTCTCCAGCTTGGCGTACAACGAATGATGTGTCAGGCGGTCTAAGATGGCCTTTACATGCTCCACATGTTCTTGGAACGTTGGTGAATAAATTAAAATATCGTCGATGTAGACGATACAAAAGCGGTCCAGGTAGCCCCGCAACACCTCATCCATAAAATATTGGAAGGCAGCAGGGGCGTTGCATAGTCCAAAGGGCATCACCCTGTACTCAAAAAGACCGAACTTAGTCCGGAATGCGGTATTCCACTCGTGCCCCTTTTTTACCCGTACCAGGTGGTAAGCCCCTCTGAGATCAAGTTTGGTGAAGTACCGAGCCCCTTTCAATTGGTCCAGGAGCACCGGAATGAGGGGCAACGGATACCGATTTTTTACGGTAATTCTGTTCAGAGCACGGTAATCGATGCATGTACGTAGATCGTCACAGTCTTTCTTCGGAATGAAGAAAAGAGGAGACGAGGCAGGGGACGAGGAATGAGTAATGAACCCTGAAGCAAGATTTTCTTCGCGGTAGTTCTTCAGATAACGTGTTTCTGGCTCCGTCAATGCATAGACCCTACTACAGGGAACGGTGGCTCCTGGTACTAGTTCAATGCAGCAATCATACACCCTATGGGGTGGTAACTGGGTTGCCTTCTGTTTATTGAACAAAGCG
The DNA here is from genome assembly GCF_964204655.1 of Triturus cristatus. Lineage (NCBI taxonomy): Eukaryota > Metazoa > Chordata > Amphibia > Caudata > Salamandridae > Triturus > Triturus cristatus. Next base: position 1,143,963,030 of record NC_140589.1, read on the forward strand.
TGATATTCAATATAGAGCTCCGGTAAGGTGGTGGCTTTGTCTTGCAGAGGTCGAATGCAAGCTGACGCCAGGAGTACTGCCGCCGTTGGTTCTTGATTCTTCCGCGGACCCTCCGTCTGCGTGCAATACGACCTGCAATAAGACGAACTCAAGGCGACTGTGCGTGCTGCCCAACAAACCACCGGATCATGTAGTGTCAGCCACGGCATGCCTAAAATGAGCCGGAGTTGGGGTGCGTCGATGATATCGAATTGAATGTACTCACGATGATCCTGGCCGCACGTCATCAAGAGAGGTATGGTGCGGTACTGCACGGGGCCTGAAGACAGGGCGGTGCCATCAACCGCCATCACATGTTCGGGTGCAGCTTTCTTTTCCCTGTCCACTCCTATCTGGAAAGCAAATTTCTGGTCGATGTAGTTGCCTGTCGCCCCGGAGTCTAGTAAGGCATCTACCTGCACCGCGTCTCTGGTGGAAATCCTGAGGGGCACCCTTACATTCATGTGAGCCACAGCTGTTTGTAGGGTGTCAGCCAATACTGGGGAGATCGCTAGTTTCTGTTTGCCCAAACCACGGACCTCTTTCTGATTTGGGCTGGTTAGTTTTCCGTCGCTTCTTCCTGCTGCAGTAGGGTATGGATCTGCGGGACGGGGTTGGGGTTTCGTCCTGCGAGCAGCGTCCGGGCTCGACATTCCCGAATGAAATGCCCTCCTTTGCCACAGTATAGGCATAGCTTCATTCTCCTTCGTTTCTCCTTTTCTTCCATGGTAAGGGGCCCCCGTAATCCCCCTATCTGCATAGGTTTAGGTTCGTTGGTGGTCTTGGGCCGCTCCTCGGGTGTGTTCCGTGGACGAGCGGGAATGAACCGGGAGTCCCCTTTGCTCCTATCCCCTCTGCGTTCCTGGAGGCGGTGGTCCAGCCGGACCGTTAAATCGATCAGTTCCTCACAGGTTTGGGGGAGCTGAACTACTTGGGCTAGGACATCCTTTAACTCCCCACGAAGTCCTTGGTAGAATAACGTAGTCCTCTTCTCTGGTGGCCACTCCGTCTCCACTACCAGTCGGTTAAAGGCCGTGATGTAGGATAACAAATCAAGGGACCCTTGCCGCAGCGTGAGCATCTCCCATTCTAAGGACATCATATGTGACTTACGGTCGAAGAGCTTCCTCATCTCCGTGCAAAAGTCCATGAACCGATGCAAAACGGGATCATTTCGTTCCATGAGTGGGATGGTCCAGCTGGCTGCGTTACCCCCCATGTAGGACATCATGAAGGCCGTTTTGGCCGTGTCCTCATGAAACACCGCTGGTTTACAGAGGAAATGGAGCCGGCACTGGTTCAGGAAGGTCTCAAATTTCTTCGGTTCCCCATAAAACCGTTCAGGGGGTGCTAGGGGGATGCCACTGTTCTGTATTACATGGACCGTAGGGGTGGTGTCCGTTGGTTGTGAAGGGGATGTGGTAGTGGCAAAGAACCCTCCCCCTTGCGCGCCAAGAGAAGGGGTAGGTATGGTACGAACCGGAGGAGGCAGGGTCGCTTCTCCAATATACCCCCCCGGTCCCTTACGGGTGAGGCCGGCAACCGCTCTACGCAGTGTACCCATCTCCTTTTGTAGATTCTGGTTCTCTAAGCGAGATGTGTGAACCTCCTGCTGCAGAGCGGTAATGCTCTCCATCAGCGAGGTCAGCATCACATTAGTGTCCATCGTCCGGGCTGAGTGACCAACATGGGCTTGACAATCTGTCAGGTACAAGGTCAGTGACCTGAAGGATGTGCAGTCACTAACCTTCGTTGCGAAACTCAGCAGGAACGATGGCAGTCGTGTGCTCCCCTTCTCCCAAAAGGCGCCCCCCCTCACAGCGACATTACACTCGACTGTATGAGGAGACCCCCATGGGAAAAGGGGAAAATAAGGGAAAAACAACAAGGGTAGTGCTGGCAGGTGAAGCGTCCCCCTGGGCTGTTCGCGAGAACCAGACTTCCCGTGAGTGGAGTACTCTGGAGTGGGAACAAAACAACAAGGATTACTAGTTCTCCTACCGTTTCGTAAGCTAATGCCCCCTTGTGCTCTCACCCTAAGTGGCTCATCCCACTCACCGGGATTCCCTTGCACCCAGGACACAATTCCTTGGTTCTAAGACAAGCGCCTAGGAGGCCGAGGTCTGATATCACCTGGAAGTGTCTCGTAAAAGGAAAATTAACGATGTCTGCAGTAGCCTTTCTCAGGGTCGGAAAGCGCCTGCAGAAAGTCTCGTATCTTTACACCAACAGGAAGGTTTCCTATTAAACTGGTAATGGTCCCTTTAAGGCTCGCTGGGCATGGGAAGGAACCATGCGTCGGGAATCAACGAAGCGGTTACTGTCACTGCTTCCCTGTTTTTCCCTTGAAATCGGCCCCGGTACCGGCAAGGGTATCGGAAAGTGTATGTCCGCTTAAAGCGGGTTCCAAGAGCTGAACACGGCGTGAGGACGCTGTTCGTAGCGTTCTGGGGAGAGACGGCAGGCACGGCTATCGGAAAGTTTTAGCCGGGAGACAGAGCAAGCAGCACGCGCTCAGTCCGTCCCACAAATACCTAGGTCTTGACTTCGTTTCGGGCAGCTCCGCGGTTCCTCAGACTCGGCTGGCTTTGACGACAGGAACGACGCAGCAAATGCTTCTCGCTGGAATCCGGCGGGGAACACCTTCCGCCAACTCCTCTCGGTCATCGATTGTCAAGCACCTTCCTCTGGAGGAGGAGGTGCTTATATAGGGTGTTCCCTACTTCCTTTGGAGGCGGTCCCTGGCATGCTGGGATATGTAGTGTCCCGGGCCCTTTCTCCACCGGCTGCCTGAAGGGTATCTACCTAGTGCCTTTCTAACTGTGGCCCTCCGAGTGATCGCTACAAGAGTGAGTAGTAGAAAGGTGTAGAGAGTAGTAGAGAGTGAGCAGTAGAGTGAGTAGTAGAGAATAGTAGAGAGTGAGTAGTAGAGAGTAGTAGAGAGTGAGTAGTAGAGAGTGAGTAGCAGAGAGAGAGCAGTAGAGAGTGAGTAGTAGAGAGTAGTAGAGAGTGAGTAGTAGAGAGTGAGTAGTAGAGAGAGAGTAGTAGAGTGAGTAGTAGAGAGTAGTAGAGAGTAGTATAGAGAGAGTAGTAGAGAGTGAGTAGTAGAGAGTGAGTAGTAGAGAGAGAGTAGTAGGGAGTAGTGGAGAGTGAATAGTAGAGAGTGAGTAGTAGAAGGTAGTGAAGTAGCGGAGAGTGAGTAGTAGAGAGTAGTAGAGAGTGAGTAGAAGAGTGAGTAGTAGGGAGTAGTAGAGAGTGAGTAGTAGAGAGTGAGTAGTAGAGAGAGAGTAGTAGAGAGTGAGTAGTAGAGAGTAGAAGAGAGTGAGTAGTAGAGAGTGAGTAGTAGAGAGAGTAGTAGGGAGTAGTAGAGTAGTAGAGAGTGAGTAGTAGAGAGTGAGTAGTAGAGGGTAGCGGAGTAGTGGAGGCTGAGTAGTATATAGTAGTAGAGAGTGAGTAGTAGAGTGAGTAGTAGGGAGTAGTAGAGAGTGAGTAGTAGAGTGAGTAGTAGAGAGTAGTAGAGAGCGAGTAGTAGCAAGGAAGTAGTAGAGGGTAGTATTGAGTGAGTAGTAGTAGGGATTAGTAGAGTAGTAGAGAGTGAGTAGTAGAGAGTGAGTAGTAGAGGGTAGTGGAGAAGTAGAGACTGAGTAGTAGAGAGTAGTAGAGAGTGAGTAGTAGAGTGAGTAGTAGAGAGTAGTAGATAGTGAGTAGTAGAGCGAGTAGTAGAGAGTGAGTAGTAGAGAGACTAGAGAGTAGTAGAGTAGTTGAGACTGAGTAGTGGAGAGTGAGTAGTAGCCAGTAGTAGAGAGTGAGTAGTAGAGAGTAGTAGAGAGTGAGTAGTAGAGAGAGAGTAGTAGAGAGTAGTAGAGAGTGAGTAGTAGAGTAGTAGAGAGTCAGTGATACAGAGTAGTAGAGCATAGTAGAGTGAGTAGTAGAGACTAGTAGAGAGTAGTAGAGAGTAGTAGAGAGAGTAGCAGAGAGTGAGTAGTAGAGAGTAGTAGAGTGAGTAGTAGAGAGTGAGTAGTAGAGAGTAGTAGAGTGAATAGTAGAGAGTAGTAGAGAGTAGGTAGTAGAGAGTGAGTAGTAGAGAGGTGTAGAGAGTAGTAGAGAGTGAGTAGTAGAGTGAGTAGTAGAGAGTAGTAGAGAGTGAGTAGTAGAGAGTAGTAGAGAGTGAGTAGTAGAGAGTGAGTAGTAGAGAGAGAGTAGTAGAGTGAGTAGTAGAGACTAGTAGAGAGTAGTAGAGACAGTAGTAGAGAGTGAGTAGTAGAGAGTGATTAGTAGAGAGAGAGTAGTAGGGAGTAGTGGAGAGTGAGTAGTAGAGAGTGAGTAGTAGAGGGTAATGAAGTAGTGGAGAGTGAGTAGTAGAGAGTAATAGAGAGTGAGTACTAGAGAGTGAGTAGTAGAGAGAGAGTAGTAGAGAGTGAGTAGTAGAGAGTAGAAGAGAGTGAGTAGTAGAGAGTGAGTAGTAGAGAGAGTAGTAGGGAGTAGTAGAGTAGTAGAGAGTGAGTAGTAGAGAGTGAGTAGTAGAGGGTAGTGGAGTAGTGGGGGCTGAGTAGTAGATAGTAGTAGAGAGTGAGTAGTAGAGTGAGTAGTAGGGAGTAGTAAAGAGTGAGTAGTAGAGTGAGTAGTAGAGAGCAGTAGAGAGCGAGTAGTAGAAAGGAAGTAGTAGAGAGTAGTATTGAGTGAGTACTAGTAGGGATTAGTAGAGTAGTAGAGAGTGAGTAGTAGAGAGTGAGTAGTAGAGGGTAGTGGAGAAGTAGAGAGTAGTAGAGAGTGAGTAGTAGAGTGAGTAGTAGAGAGTAGTAGATAGTGAGCAGTAGAGCGAGTAGTAGAGACTGAGTAGTGGAGAGTGAGTAGTAGCGAGTAGTAGAGAGCGAGTAGTAAAGAGAGAGTAGTAGAGAGTAGTAGAGAGTGGGTAGTAGAGAGAGAGTAGTAGAGAGTAGTAGAGTAGTAGAGTAATAGAGAGTGAATGGTACAGAGTAGTAGAGAGTAATAGAGTGAGTAGTAGAGAGTAGTAGAGAGTGAGTAGTAGAGAGAGTAGGAGAGAGTAGGAGAGTAGGAGAGAGCGAGTAGTAGAGAGTGAGTAGTAGAGAGTGAGCAGTAGAGAGTAGTAGAGAGAAAGTAGTAGAGAGTGAGTAGTGGAGAGTGAGTAGTAAAGAGTAGCAGAGAGTGAGTAGTAGAGAGTGAGTAGTAGAGAGATAGTAGTAGAGAGTAGTATAGTGAGTAGTAGAGACGGAGTAGCAGAGAGAGATTAGTAGAGAGTAGTAGAGAGTGAGTAGTAGAGTAGTAGAGAGTGAGTGGTAGAGAGTAGTAGAGAGTAGTAGAGTGAGTAGTAGAGAGTAGTAGAGAGTGAGTAGTAGAGAGTGAGTAGTAGAGAGTAGTATTAGAGAGTGAGTAGTAGAGAGTGAGTAGTAGAGAGTAGTAGTAGAGAGTAGTAGAGAGTAGTAGAGAGTGAGTAGTAGTAGGGATTAGTAGAGTAGTAGAGAGTGAGTAGTAGAGAGTGAGTAGTAGAGGGTAGTGGAGAAGCAGAGAGTAGTAGAGAATGAGTAGTAGAGTGAGTAGTAGAGAGTAGTAGATAGTGAGCAGTAGAGCGAGTAGTAGAGATTGAGTAGTGAAGAGTGAGTAGTAGAGAGCGAGTAGTAGAGAGCGAGTAGTAGAGAGAGAGTAGTAGAGAGTGAGTAGTAGAGTAAGCTACCCTTGGAGGAGGTTTCCTCATTTACATATCTGGGCATAACACTGCAGAAATATTCGTGAAAGGATATATAGGAAACAATTATTAAAAACATGTGGTAATGTACAAATCATTCAACATCCTTGATCAAACATGACTACTAAAGAATGAACTAATTGAGAATTCTTTCTTTACTATTTATTATTGTGAGTTTTTGTATTGGAAAATTATATCGTTTTTTTGCTTTTTTTCTTTCTTTTCCTTTCAAAACATTATTTATACAAAAAGACTCTTATAATGTCCTAACATATTTTTTCTAAACCTTCCTTTATCAACATATGGTTTGCAGAACACTATATTGTTGCATATTCGATCAAACAATTACAATACAATTTATATTAAAAAAAATGATTAAACATGGCTTAATTCAGTCTACGCGCGTTTCGGCGTTCAGCCTTCCTCAGGCGGTCATGATATTCAAAACTCCTAGAACATAATAAAGAAAAAGAATAATCTATAACAATTTGTACATACCTACTAATTCAAGTGCACATTTCATTAAAAAGGCCCTGTATTGACCCTATACATATATACATTTATATACAATTTATTTACACAACATAAATTATAAATAAACAAAAGCCATCTCTAATTACAATCACAGGACTCAAAAGACATTTTCCATTGTAATAACTAACACATTTGATACTTCACATCACTATGCTGTTTCTCATTTTATTTCACCTGGTTTCCTATGTGTGTCTCAAAAGGGGATATAGAGACTAGTTACTCTATTTATATCAATCCTATGTTAATGCTGTGGGTTCGTGGAGCTTACAGTGTAAAATTGGAAACAAAAAATTGGAAACAAAAAATTACAATGTCGATCGCTTATGCTCATTAATGGGTCAAGTAATGTACCGATATCTCTGTATAATAGGACGACCAACCCATCGTCATTTACTGACAAAGTAACTTAATCGGTAAAGTCGGTAAGACTAACATCTTATGCTTACTAATGGGTCAGGGAGTGTCCCAATATCTCTATAGAACAAGACGACCAACCCACCATCTTTTGGAAACAAAGTAACTTAGTCAGCAATGTAGGTTAAACTAATTTGGTTCTCCTTGCTACATTCGCAGTTGCAATAAAAAACTACTAATGTTACCTTGTCTATTTTCACGTCCCCGACTTCAGAGAGAGGAAGTGCACGTTTCCTTCTATTCGATAGATATTTTATCCCGTTATCGTGTCTGATAATGGTATTTCTGTTGATGAAACGAGCACCAGCGTATCTGTCAGGCCGTCACCATGTTAGCGGCCATGGATATACTAAAATAACACCAAATGAAGCAGAACAATGCATTAAAATTTCAATCATGATGCGAACTCCTTACGTTACTCCTAACTCTTATAGTGCTAATTGCACTTACTAGAAAAGCGGTATTCCAGTGCTTGTATTCTAGCTCTTCACAAGTATCCGGAAAGGACCGTATTTTGAAGAGGCCGTGCTTATTCCTTTAATGTTCCACCACGTACTCTAAATAGAAACGTCTGAAGTTAGTCGGTTCTGCTATAGCACTAGGGCGAGCCTAAGAATAATGATAATACATTTCATTTTATAATTAAAGGGCTCTTTAAAGCAACCTGATTTCGTCACACTCACCCGGTCACGTTTGTGTGTTCCGAGTATCCGTCGTCTCGATTTTTTCCAACCGCTTTTAAGGCGTGTTTTGGTATATTTTAGATATACAGCCGTATAATCTAAACACAAGCGCATATAGTTCATTAGATAATGCTGCTTGGAAATCAAGCGTGCCTAAACAGGGTCAGTACTACGGTTCGTTATAGAATCACGGAGCTATTTTACCGGTGCGACTCCATTGAACTCACCTAGTAGTATAAGTCCTCTCTCCCTTTCGCCACAAGACACCGAGGTAGAAACGGGACTAGACCTCGGGACGCTCTATTTATATCCGGGATTCTTCAATGATTGGTCAAATCCTGTGAGCATGGATGCTCAGCCTCAAAAGGTGCTAGTTATTCCATTAGCGCGATAGAAAAAATTCCAAAAAAGGTCCCAAAAAATGATGAGGGGGATCCATTATCATAGAAAAATGTAGCAGGCTACCGGTAGACTCATACAACCAATTTCCTTGCGGGACATTAATACTGCAAAATCCGACCATACAGATGTTAAAATATATTGTCCCTTACTTTACACCTAGCTATATTTATGGCTCATTTCCCTGACTGCTCCCTTTGAAATGGGACACTAACTATTGTAACGAATAGCTTGACTCCACGGAATTTCATTATTTAATCCTCTCTTATAAGTATCCAGAAAGAATATCCAATAGACTTCTCTCCTTTTACGGATTTCAGTTCCTTGTGATCCACTGACATTGATTTTCTCTAGGATCAACCATCGAATATCTTCAGTAGTGTGCCTGCACTCAATAAAATGTTGGACTAGTGGGGCTTGTAACTTCTTAGTCCTAATCGCTGACCTATGCTCCGTTAGGCGGGTTGCCATTGATCTTGATGTCTCGCCTACATAGGTTTTATTGCAGGGACATAAGATGGCATATATAATGTGAGTGGATTTACAATTAGTCAGGCATTTTAGGTCTATTTTTACTCCATTAATGGAGTATTGTCTCACTTGTGTTACGGGCTGTGGGTTTCGTGAACAAATCCACAGACAACTTTTGCCCTTCAGATTTGATTGTGACATCCAGAAATTCAATGTTGTGTTTGTCACTCTTAGCTACAAACCGAATGTTTGCATCACAAAGATTGAGCCATGATACGAATTGTGCAAGGTCTTCCTCCGTGCCATTCCAGATGTAAAAAACATCGTCAATGAATCTAGACCAACTAGTGGTAGATTCACTGAATGGGGCCACCTCATTATAGATATACCTATGTTCATAATGCGCCATGAAGATGTTTGCCACCGTTGGGGCACATGAAGCCCCCATACTTACTCCTTGGGTCTGCTGGAATAATGACCCATTAAACTCAAAAGTATTTTCTTGGAGCACAATACCCAGACATTCCAGTATGAATTGGGCCGGGCAATCTATGTCATAGGTCTCAATGAACCACCTCACGGCTTCCAATGCAGCGGCCTGAGGGATGTTACTGTACAAGGCCTCTATATCCATCGTGACCAAAAACTGTGTGGCCTGGTTGAAGTGGATTTGTTCAACTTTATTAATGATGTCCGTCGTGTCCCTTATGTAGGATCTTATTTTGGGGATGTTAGACGGACCAGGAGGGTCGGCCGAGGACAAGGGGAGAGGTCTCCGGGGAGAGCCGTCTCCAGCGATCGTACAGACGAGTAACTTCCCCCCCACAGATGTACACCACACGAAGATAAGGTTTAACGTTCTTTATAAGCAATCTTTAGGTACGATAGAATGGTACAAGGAGGTCAGGACTCAGGGGTCCCCTCGATTCTAGTCTCTTGGTTGGGAAAGGGGGTAGCGGGACAGTCTTGTTCCCAATCTGGTAGATGCGATGATATGATGGATAGCTCACAATCCTCGAGCTCGGCGTTCTAGATGGACGGGCCGCGGCAGCGCCGGCAGGTCCCGAGATGATCGTAGGTAGTGACGGTCCGCGGCGGCGCCAGCAGGTCCCGGTGAAGGTGGTAGTTACAACGGTCCGCGGCAGCGCCAGCAGGTCCCGACGAGGATGAAGGATGTAGAAGGTTGCGGCAGCGCCAGCAGGCAGGACGATAGTTCACAAGGCAGGGCTACGGCAGCGCCAGTAGTCCGTCAAGGATGAGTTCTTCACGGTGTCTCTCGACTCCAGGATACAACTGCTTTCCTGCTCTGGAGCTGCCCCAGTTATAGGTCTGGCGCCCTTTGATGTCCGGACCCTCGCACTTGGAGGTCGGGAGGTCCGGGATGAGGGAGTCCAGACACCCAGCAGGGGGGTGGAGCCAGCGCCCGGGGGAGCTGGGGGGCGATCGGCACCTGGCGGGGGAGAGCCATCGACACTTCTTTCTCCCATTGACCTGCCAAGTGGTCCGTTCACCTCCTGGGTGGATGGTGGTGCCGGGATGTCGGGGCCTGGCCAGGCCCAGGGTTAGGGTCGAGCTGAGGCCACGCGGCCTCGTGGTGCAGTGTCCAAGATGGCGGCCGGGCCGGGCGAGGGAGCCGGTAGTGGTTCGGCCCCATGATACAGAGATGTCCGGGGGCAGGAGTCCCGTATGAGACAGGGTGCGGGTTGCTTCTGTGGGTAACACCTGGAGGGCCGGGGCTCGGGCCCTGTCATGCGGGGAGGGAGCAAGCCCTTTATGTGGCCTGTCCAACAGGGGACATGTGGGCGCAACAAAGCATCAACATATTTAGATAATGCTTCTGTTGCCGACCCAATGGTGGTCACAATAGGCCTATAGGGCGGGTCCGTTATACTTTTATGTATTTTTGGTATTCCATATATTGAGGCCATCTTGGGTTTAACCACATTCAAAAAAGTGAACTCTTTTTCGCAAATGACCCCATCTTCCAGAGCAAGATTTGTTAGGTCTTTGATCATTTTGGAGACCCTTTTAGTAGGATCATTTCGCACAGGGATATAATGATCTTTGTCAGATAACATCACGGTCATCTTTGTCACATATTGGTCTGTATCCATTAACACAATGCCCCCGCCTTTATCACAACCCTTAATAGTTACATCCTTGTTGTTCTTAAGGGTGGACAGGGCTTGATATTCCTCCCGAGAGAGGTTGTATTTAGGCGCCGGAATGAATTTGGTAGCTGCCATCATTCTATTGAACACCACGTGTTCAAAGATGGCGATCTCCGGTCCTACCTGATCTAGTGTTGGGACAAAAGTGGATGGGGGGGCCAAGCCTGATTTGTTTGACACAAGAGGCTCTTGATTGTCTCGTCCTTCGAAGAAGGCGCGTAATCTGATCTTCCGGAAAAAAGAAATTAGGTCCTGAAATAGTTCAAATCTATTAGCTTTTGCATGTGGGACAAAGGAAAGACCTTTCGTTAATATAGACTCTGTCTGATGATCAATCTCATGAGTGCTGAGATTGAAGATGGGTATCTGATTCACTCGCGCCAACAGTGGGCATGCCTCGTTACTAGGACCTGTGGATCGTCCTGGTAAACATTCTGCCCTTGTGGGTAATTGTATGCTTGTTGGTAACTGCCCCGTTGACGTCGTTGGTATCTGGGCCGCCACCTGGATCTTTGTGCCCCTCGCCTGGCTAAAAAACCAGGGCGCTCACCTCTACTGTTACCTGGAATTTGGCGGCCTGAGTTGCTAGCTTGATATTGATTATAGCTTTCCCCTTCAGAGTCCGTTATGTCCGAAAAGGTGACTACTTTTTTGGTGAATCTAACAGCTGTGGGTTGGAATTGGTCTTCGTCTATTGGTTGTTGCTGGTAAAAGTTATCCGCCAGATATGGGTACATTCTCTCCTGGCTGGTATACCTCACATCTTTTTTAAGCTTTTCTGTCTTTCGTTTCATCAGGTAGTCATGATAAGATGACATTTCAATTTCTACCTCCTCTAACTTCTTTTTAGCCTCCTCAATTGCTTGATTACTCTTAATTTTATTCTCTAGTTCTTGGATTTCCTCCATTAATGTTTGGATCATCTCCTTTGATGTCTCAACTATAAGGATCATAAGATCCCGGGAGCATCTATTGGCTATGTGAGACCAACGCTCGAGAAATTTCCGAATTTTTACAAATAGACCTGGAATGTTTTTTACTCTTAGGCCTTGTGGGATAATTCTTGCTTTTAAGTATTCTAACATAAAATGACCATGCATTTCAATTCGTTTGGCTTTTTTCTTTAGCGAGGTTAATTTATTGAAGTCTTCATTACCTAGGGAACTAGTTGTGTGTACTGTTTGGCCACCTAAGGCGCAATCACCCAGTAATGAAGCAAGATCTTCATCTGTAAACCCAAATGTTTGGAGCTTATCCATTGTATAAAGAGTGACAATTTAGAAAAAAACAAATGCAATAACTTGATTTGCTTAGAAGGGCACAAATAGGGTTACATAAGCCAAAGTCCGGAACCCAATGGAAAAGCTGATCGTTACTTCTAAATATGTTTGAGATGGCAATCTCATATATATCAAAAAGATGCACTTATATACAACTAAACAAAAACATTAACACTACCCCACATGGACCGGCCATGGAGAAATATCTTGCAACGTAACAAGGGTACCCCTAATTTAGCTTCCTATCTCAGGGTTTTAAAGAAAATATTCGTGAAAGGATATATAGGAAACAATTATTAAAAACATGTGGTAATGTACAAATCATTCAACATCCTTGATCAAACATGACTACTAAAGAATGAACTAATTGAGAATTCTTTCTTTAATATTTATTATTGTGAGTTTTTGTATTGGAAAATTATATCGTTTTTTTGCTTTTTTTCTTTCTTTTCCTTTCAAAACATTATTTATACAAAAAGACTCTTATAATGTCCTAACATATTTTTTCTAAACCTTCCTTTCTCAACATATGGTTTGCAGAACACTATATTGTTGCATATTCGATCAAACAATTACAATACAATTTATATAAAAAAAAATGAATATTAAACATGGCTTAATTCAGTCTACGCGCGTTTCGGCGTTCAGCCTTCCTCAGGCGGCCATGATATTCAAAACTCCTGGAACATAATAAAGAAAAAGAATAATCTATAACAATTTGTACATACCTACTAATTCAAGTGCACATTTCATTAAAAAGGCCCTATATTGACCCTATACATATATACATTTATATACAATTTATTTACACAACATGAATTATAAATAAACAAAAGCCATCTCTAATTACAATCACAGGACTCAAAATACATTTTCCATTGTAATAACTAACACATTTGATACTTCACATCACTATGCTGTTTCTCATTTTATTTCACCTGGTTTCCTATGTGTGTCTCAAAAGGGGATATAGAGACTAGTTACTCTATTTATATCAATCCTATGTTAATGCTGTGGGTTCGCGGAGCTTACAGTGTAAAATTGGAAACAAAAAATTGGAAACAAAAAATTACAATGTCGATCGCTTATGCTCATTAATGGGTCAAGTAATGTACCGATATCTCTGTATAATAGGACGACCAACCCATCGTCATTTACTGACAAAGTAACTTAATCGGTAAAGTCGGTAAGACTAACATCTTATGCTTACTAATGGGTCAGGGAGTGTCCCAATATCTCTATAGAACAAGACGACCAACCCACCATCTTTTGGAAACAAAGTAACTTAGTCAGCAATGTAGGTTAAACTAATTTGGTTCTCCTTGCTACATTCGCAGTTGCAATAAAAAACTACTAATGTTACCTTGTCTATTTTCACGTCCACGACTTCAGAGAGAGGAAGTGCACGTTTCCCTCTATTCGATAGATATTTTATCCCGTTATCGTGTCTGATAATGGTATTTCTGTTGATGAAACGAGCACCAGCGTATCTGTCAGGCCGTCACCATGTTATCGGCCATGGATATACTAAAATAACACCAAATGAAGCAGAACAATGCATTAAAATTTCAATCATGATGCGAACTCCTTACGTTACTCCTAACTCTTATAGTGCTAATTGCACTTACTAGAAAAGCGGTATTCCAGTGCTTGTATTCTAGCTCTTCACAAGTATCCGGAAAGGACCGTATTTTGAAGAGGCCGTGCTTATTCCTTTAATGTTCCACCACGTACTCTAAATAGAAACGTCTGAAGTTAGTCGGTTCTGCTATAGCACTAGGGCGAGCCTAAGAATAATGATAATACATTTCATTTTATAATTAAAGGGCTCTTTAAAGCAACCTGATTTCGTCACACTCACCCGGTCACGTTTGTGTGTTCCGAGTATCCGTCGTCTCGATTTTTTCCAACCGCTTTTAAGGCGTGTTTTGGTATATTTTAGATATACAGCCGTATAATCTAAACACAAGCGCATATAGTTCATTAGATAATGCTGCTTGGAAATCAAGCGTGCCTAAACAGGGTCAGTACTACGGTTCGTTATAGAATCACGGAGCTATTTTACCGGTGCGACTCCATTGAACTCACCTAGTAGTATAAGTCCTCTCTCCCTTTCGCCACAAGACACCGAGGTAGAAACGGGACTAGACCTCGGGACGCTCTATTTATATCCGGGACTCTTCAATGATTGGTCAAATCCTGTGAGCATGGATGCTCAGCCTCAAAAGGTGCTAGTTATTCCATTAGCGCGATAGAAAAAATTCCAAAAAAGGTCCTAAAAAATGATGAGGGGGATCCATTATCATAGAAAAATGTAGCAGGCTACCGGTAGACTCATACAACCAATTTCCTTGCGGGACATTAATACTGCAAAATCCGACCATACAGATGTTAAAATATATTGTCCCTTACTTTACACCTAGCTATATTTATGGCTCATTTCCCTGACTGCTCCCTTTGAAATGGGACACTAACTATTGTAACGAATAGCTTGACTCCACGGAATTTCATTATTTAATCCTCTCTTATAAGTATCCAGAGAGAATATCCAATAGACTTCTCTCCTTTTACGGATTTCAGTTCCTTGTGATCCACTGACATTGATTTTCTCTAGGATCAACCATCGAATATCTTCAGTAGTGTGCCTGCACTCAATAAAATGTTGGACTAGTGGGGCTTGTAACTTCTTAGTCCTAATCGCTGACCTATGCTCCGTTAGGCGGGTTGCCATTGATCTTGATGTCTCGCATACATAGGTTTTATTGCAGGGACATAAGATGGCATATATAATGTTAGTGGATTTACAATTAGTCAGGCATTTTAGGTCTATTTTTACTCCATTAATGGAGTATTGTCTCACTTGTGTTACGGGCTGTGGGTTTCGTGAACAAATCCACAGACAACTTTTGCCCTTCAGATTTGATTGTGACATCCAGAAATTCAATGTTGTGTTTGTCACTCTTAGCTACAAACCGAATGTTTGCATCACAAAGATTGAGCCATGATACGAATTGTGCAAGGTCTTCCTCCGTGCCATTCCAGATGTAAAAAACATCGTCAATGAATCTAGACCAACTAGTGGTAGATTCACTGAATGGGGCCACCTCATTATAGATATACCTATGTTCATAATGCGCCATGAAGATGTTTGCCACCGTTGGGGCACATGAAGCCCCCATACTTACTCCTTGGGTCTGCTGGAATAATGACCCATTAAACTCAAAAGTATTTTCTTGGAGCACAATACCCAGACATTCCAGTATGAATTGGGCCGGGCAATCTATGTCATAGGTCTCAATGAACCACCTCACGGCTTCCAATGCAGCGGCCTGAGGGATGTTACTGTACAAGGTCTCTATATCCATCGTGACCAAAAACTGTGTGGCCTGGTTGAAGTGGATTTGTTCAACTTTATTAATGATGTCCGTCGTGTCCCTTATGTAGGATCTTATTTTGGGGACATGTGGGTGCAACAAAGCATCAACATATTTAGATAATGCTTCTGTTGCCGACCCAATGGTGGTCACAATAGGCCTATAGGGCGGGTCCGTGATACTTTTATGTATTTTTGGTATTCCATATATTGAGGCCATCTTGGGTTTAACCACATTCAAAAAAGTGAACTCTTTTTCGCAAATGACCCCATCTTCCAGAGCAAGATTTGTTAGGTCTTTGATCATTTTGGAGACCCTTTTAGTAGGATCATTTCGCACAGGGATATAATGATCTTTGTCAGATAACATCACGGTCATCTTTGTCACATATTGGTCTGTATCCATTAACACTATGCCCCCGCCTTTATCACAACCCTTAATAGTTACATCCTTGTTGTTCTTAAGGGTGGACAGGGCTTGATATTCCTCCCGAGAGAGGTTGTATTTAGGCGCCGGAATGAATTTGGTAGCTGCCATCATTCTATTGAACACCACGTGTTCAAAGATGGCGATCTCCGGTCCTACCTGATCTAGTGTTGGGACAAAAGTGGATGGGGGGGCCAAGCCTGATTTGTTTGACACAAGAGGCTTTTGATTGTCTCGTCCTTGGAAGAAGGCGCGTAATCTGATCTTCCGGAAAAAAGAAATTAGGTCCTGAAATAGTTCAAATCTATTAGCTTTTGCATGTGGGACAAAGGAAAGACCTTTCGTTAATATAGACTCTGTCTGATGATCAATCTCATGAGTGCTGAGATTGAAGATGGGTATCTGATTCACTCGCGCCAATAGTGGGCATGCCTCGTTACTAGGACCTGTGGATCGTCCTGGTAAACATTCTGCCCTTGTGGGTAATTGTATGCTTGTTGGTAACTGCCCCGTTGACGTCGTTGGTATCTGGGCCGCCACCTGGATCTTTGTGCCCCTCGCCTGGCTAAAAAACCAGGGCGCTCACCTCTACTGTTACCTGGAATTTGGCGGCCTGAGTTGCTAGCTTGATATTGATTATAGCTTTCCCCTTCAGAGTCCGTCGTGTCCGAAAAGGTGACTACTTTTTTGGTGAATCTATCAGCTGTGGGTTGGAATTGGTCTTCGTCTATTGGTTGTTGCTGGTAAAAGTTATCCGCCAGATATGGGTACATTCTCTCCTGGCTGGTATACCTCACATCTTTTTTAAGCTTTTCTGTCTTTCGTTTCATCAGGTAGTCATGATAAGATGACATTTCAATTTCTACCTCCTCTAACTTCTTTTTAGCCTCCTCAGTGGCTTGATTACTCTTAATTTTATTCTCTAGTTCTTGGATTTCCTCCATTAATGTTTGGATCATCTCCTTTGATGTCTCAACTATAAGGATCATAAGATCCCGGGAGCATCTATTGGCTATGTGAGACCAACGCTCGAGAAATTTCCGAATTTTTACAAATAGACCTGGAATGTTTTTTACTCTTAGGCCTTGTGGGATAATTCCTGCTTTTAAGTATTCTAACATAAAATGACCATGCATTTCAATTCGTTTGGCTTTTTTCTTTAGCGAGGTTAATTTATTGAAGTCTTCATTACCTAGGGAACTAGTTGTGTGTACTGTTTGGCCACCTAAGGCGAAATCACCCAGTAATGAAGCAAGATCTTCATCTGTAAACCCAAATGTTTGGAGCTTATCCATTGTATAAAGAGTGACAATTTAGAAAAAAACAAATGCAATAACTTGATTTGCTTAGAAGGGCACAAATAGGGTTACATAAGACAAAGTCCGGAACCCAATGGAAAAACTGATCGTTACTTCTAAATATGTTTGAGATGGCAATCTCATATATATCAAAAAGATGCACTTATATACAACTAAACAAAAACATTAACACTACCCCACATGGACCGGCCATGGAGAAATATCTTGCAACGTAACAAGGGTACCCCTAATTTAGCTTCCTTTCTCAGGGTTTTAAAGTAAATATTCGTGAAAGGATATATAGGAAACAATTATTAAAAACATGTGGTAATGTACAAATCATTCAACATCCTTGATCAAACATGACTACTAAAGAATGAACTAATTGAGAATTCTTTCTTTAATATTTATTATTGTGAGTTTTTGTATTGGAAAATTATATCGTTTTTTTGCTTTTTTTCTTTCTTTTCCTTTCAAAACATTATTTATACAAAAAGACTCTTATAATGTCCTAACATATTTTTTCTAAACCTTCCTTTATCAACATATGGTTTGCAGAACACTATATTGTTGCATATTCGATCAAACAATTACAATACAATTTATATTAAAAAAATGAATATTAAACATGGCTTAAAAAATAGACAAGGTAACATTAGTAGTTTTTTATTGCAACTGCGAATGTAGCAAGGAGAACCAAATTAGTTTAACCTACATTGCTGACTAAGTTACTTTGTTTCCAAAAGATGGTGTGTTGGTCGTCTTGTTCTATAGAGATATTGGGACACTCCCTGACCCATTAGTAAGCATAAGATGTTAGTCTTACCGACTTTACCGACTTTACCGATTAAGTTACTTTGTCAGTAAATGACGATGGGTTGGTCGTCCTAATATACAGAGATATCGGTACATTACTTGACCCATTAATGAGCATAAGCGATCGAGATTGTAATTTTTTGTTTCCAATTTTTTGTTTCCAATTTTACACTGTAAGCTCCACGAACCCACAGCATTAACATAGGATTGATATAAATAGAGTAACTAGTCTCTATATCCCCCTTTGAGACACACATAGGAAACCAGGTGAAATAAAATGAGAAACAGCATAGTGATGTGAAGTATCAAATGTGTTAGTTATTACAATGGAAAATGTCTTTTGAGTCCTGTGATTGTAATTAGAGATGGCTTTTGTTTATTTATAATTTATGTTGTGTAAATAAATTGTATATAAATGTATATATGTATAGGGTCAATATAGGGCCTTTTTAATGAAATGTGCACTTGAATTAGTAGGTGTGTACAAATTGTTATAGATTATTCTTTTTCTTTATTATGTTCTAGGAGTTTTGAATATCATGGCCGCCTGAGGAAGGCTGAACGCCGAAACGCGCGTAGACTGAATTAAGCCATGTTTAATATTCATTTTTTTTAATATAAATTGTATTGTAATTGTTTGATCGAATATGCAACAATATAGTGTTCTGCAAACCATATGTTGATAAAGGAAGGTTTAGAAAAAATATGTTAGGACATTATAAGAGTCTTTTTGTATAAATAATGTTTTGAAAGGAAAAGAAAGAAAAAAAGCAAAAAAACGATATAATTTTCCAATACAAAAACTCACAATAATAAATATTAAAGAAAGAATTCTCAATTAGTTCATTCTTTAGTAGTCATGTTTGATCAAGGATGTTGAATGATTTGTACATTACCACATGTTTTTAATAATTGTTTCCTATATATCCTTTCACGAATATTTTCTTTAAAACCCTGAGATAGGAAGCTAAATTAGGGGTACCCTTGTTACGTTGCAAGATATTTCTCCATGGCCGGTCCATGTGGGGTAGTGTTAATGTTTTTGTTTAGTTGTATATAAGTGCATCTTTTTGATATATATGAGATTGCCATCTCAAACATATTTAGAAGTAACGATCAGCTTTTCCATTGGGTTCCGGACTTTGGCTTATGTAACCCTATTTGTGCCCTTCTAAGAAAATCAAGTTATTGCCTTTGGTTTTTTCTAAATTGTCACTCTTTATACAATGGATAAGCTCCAAACATTTGGGTTTACAGATGAAGATCTTGCTTCATTACTGGGTGATTTCGCCTTTGGTGGCCAAACAGTACACACAACTAGTTCCCTAGGTAATGAAGACTTCAATAAATTAACCTCGCTAAAGAAAAAAGCCAAACGAATTGAAATGCATGGTCATTTTATGTTAGAATACTTAAAAGCAGGAATTATCCCACAAGGCCTAAGAGTAAAAAACATTCCAGGTCTATTTGTAAAAATTCGGAAATTTCTCGAGCGTTGGTCTCACATAGCCAATAGATGCTCCCGGGATCTTATGATCCTTATAGTTGAGACATCAAAGGAGATGATCCAAACATTAATGGAGGAAATCCAAGAACTAGAGAATAAAATTAAGAGTAATCAAGCAATTGAGGAGGCTAAACAGAAGTTAGAGGAGGTAGAAATTGAAATGTCATCTTATCATGACTACCTGATGAAACGAAAGACAGAAAAGCTTAAAAAAGATGTGAGGTATACCAACCAGGAGAGAATGTACCCATATCTGGCGGATAACTTTTACCAGCAACAACCAATAGACGAAGACCAATTCCAACCCACAGCTGTTAGATTCACCAAAAAAGTAGTCACCTTTTCGGACACGACGGACTCTGAAGGGGAAAGCTATAATCAATATCAAGCTAGCAACTCAGGCCGCCAAATTCCAGGTAACAGTAGAGGTGAGCGCCCTGGTTTTTTAGCCAGGCGAGGGGCACAAAGATCCAGGTGGCGGCCCAGATACCAACGACGTCAACGGGGCAGTTACCAACAAGCATACAATTACCCACAAGGGCAGAATGTTTACCAGGACGATCCACAGGTCCTAGTAACGAGGCATGCCCACTATTGGCGCGAGTGAATCAGATACCCATCTTCAATCTCAGCACTCTTGAGATTGATCATCAGACAGAGTCTATATTAACGAAAGGTCTTTCCTTTGTCCCACATGCAAAAGCTAATAGATTTGAACTATTTCAGGACCTAATTTCTTTTTTCCGGAAGATCAGATTACGCGCCTTCTTCGAAGGACGAGACAATCAAAAGCCTCTTGTGTCAAACAAATCAGGCTTGGCCCCCCCATCCACTTTTGTCCCAACACTAGATCAGGTAGGACCGGAGATCGCCATCTTTGAACACGTGGTGTTCAATAGAATGATGGCAGCTACCAAATTCATTCCGGCGCCTAAATACAACCTCTCTCGGGAGGAATATCAAGCCCTGTCCACCCTTAAGAACAACAAGGATGTAACTATTAAGGGTTGTGATAAAGGCGGGGGCATAGTGTTAATGGATACAGACCAATATGTGACAAAGATGACCGTGATGTTATCTGACAAAGATCATTATATCCCTGTGCGAAATGATCCTACTAAAAGGGTCTCCAAAATGATCAAAGACCTAACAAATCTTGCTCTGGAAGATGGGGTCATTTGCGAAAAAGAGTTCACTTTTTTGAATGTGGTTAAACCCAAGATGGCCTCAATATATGGAATACCAAAAATACATAAAAGTATCACGGACCCGCCCTATAGGCCTATTGTGACCACCATTGGGTCGGCAACAGAAGCATTATCTAAATATGTTGATGCTTTGTTGCGCCCACATGTCCCCAAAATAAGATCCTACATAAGGGACACAACGGACATCATTAATAAAGTTGAACAAATCCACTTCAACCAGGCCACACAGTTTTTGGTCACGATGGATATAGAGGCCTTGTACAGTAACATCCCTCAGGCCGCTGCATTGGAAGCCGTGAGGTGGTTCATTGAGACCTATGACATAGATTGCCCGGCCCAATTCATACTGGAATGTCTGGGTATTGTGCTCCAAGAAAATACTTTTGAGTTTAATGGGTCATTATTCCAGCAGACCCAAGGAGTAAGTATGGGGGCTTCATGTGCCCCAACGGTGGCAAACATCTTCATGGCGCATTATGAACATAGGTATATCTATAATGAGGTGGCCCCATTCAGTGAATCTACCACTAGTTGGTCTAGATTCATTGACGATGTTTTTTACATCTGGAATGGCACGGAGGAAGACCTTGCACAATTCGTATCATGGCTCAATCTTTGTGATGCAAACATTCGGTATGTAGCTAAGAGTGACAAACACAACATTGAATTTCTGGATGTCACAATCAAATCTGAAGGGCAAAAGTTGTCTGTGGATTTGTTCACGAAACCCACAGCCCGTAACACAAGTGAGACAATACTCCATTAATGGAGTAAAAATAGACCTAAAATGCCTGACTAATTGTAAATCCACTAACATTATATATGCCATCTTATGTCCCTGCAATAAAACCTATGTAGGCGAGACATCAAGATCAATGGCAACCCGCCTAACGGAGCATAGGTCAGCGATTAGGACTAAGAAGTTACAAGCCCCACTAGTCCAACATTTTATTGAGTGCAGGCACACTACTGAAGATATTCGATGGTTGATCCTAGAGAAAATCAATGTCAGTGGATCACAAGGAACTGAAATCCGTAAAAGGAGAGAAGTCTATTGGATATTCTCTCTGGATACTTATAAGAGAGGATTAAATAATGAAATTCCGTGGAGTCAAGCTATTCGTTACAATAGTTAGTGTCCCATTTCAAAGGGAGCAGTCAGGGAAATGAGCCATAAATATAGCTAGGTGTAAAGTAAGGGACAATATATTTTAACATCTGTATGGTCGGATTTTGCAGTATTAATGTCCCGCAAGGAAATTGGTTGTATGAGTCTACCGGTAGCCTGCTACATTTTTCTATGATAATGGATCTCCCTCATCATTTTTTGTGACCTTTTTTGGAATTTTTTCTATCGCGCTAATGGAATAACTAGCACCTTTTGAGGCTGAGCATCCATGCTCACAGGATTTGACCAATCATTGAAGAGTCCCGGATATAAATAGAGCGTCCCGAGGTCTAGTCCCGTTTCTACCTCGGTGTCTTGTGGCGAAAGGGAGAGAGGACTTATACTACTAGGTGAGTTCAATGGAGTCGCACCGGTAAAATAGCTCCGTGATTCTATAACGAACCGTAGTACTGACCCTGTTTAGGCACGCTTGATTTCCAAGCAGCATTATCTAATGAACTATATGCGCTTGTGTTTAGATTATACGGCTGTATATCTAAAATATACCAAAACACGCCTTAAAAGCGGTTGGAAAAAATCGAGACGACGGATACTCGGAACACACAAACGTGACCGGGTGAGTGTGACGAAATCAGGTTGCTTTAAAGAGCCCTTTAATTATAAAATGAAATGTATTATCATTATTCTTAGGCTCGCCCTAGTGCCATAGCAGAACCGACTAACTTCAGACGTTTCTATTTAGAGTACATGGTGGAACATTAAAGGAATAAGCACGGCCTCTTCAAAATACGGTCCTTTCCGGATACTTGTGAAGAGCTAGAATACAAGCACTGGAATACCGCTTTTCTAGTAAGTGCAATTAGCACTATAAGAGTTAGGAGTAACGTAAGGAGTTCGCATCATGATTGAAATTTTAATGCATTGTTCTGCTTCATTTGGTGTTATTTTAGTATATCCATGGCCGCTAACATGGTGACGGCCTGACAGATACGTTGGTGCTCGTTTCATCAACAGAAATACCATTATCAGACACGATAACGGGATAAAATATCTATCGAATAGAGGGAAACGTGCACTTCCTCTCTCTGAAGTCGGGGACGTGAAAATAGACAAGGTAACATTAGTAGTTTTTTATTGCAACTGCGAATGTAGCAAGGAGAACCAAATTAGTTTAACCTACATTGCTGACTAAGTTACTTTGTTTCCAAAAGATGGTGGGTTGGTCGTCTTGTTCTATAGAGATATTGGGACACTCCCTGACCCATTAGTAAGCATAAGAGGTTAGTCTTACCGACTTTACAGATTAAGTTACTTTGTCAGTAAATGACGATGGGTTGGTCGTCCTATTATACAGAGATATCGGTACATTACTTGACCCATTAATGAGCATAAGCGATCGACATTGTAATTTTTTGTTTCCAATTTTTGGTTTCCAATTTTACACTGCAAGCTCCACGAACCCACAGCATTAACATAGGATTGATATAAATAGAGTAACTAGTCTCTATATCCCCTTTTGAGACACACATAGGAAACCAGGTGAAATAAAATGAGAAACAGCATAGTGATGTGAAGTATCAAATGTGTTAGTTATTACAATGGAAAATGTCTTTTGAGTCCTGTGATTGTAATTAGAGATGGCTTTTGTTTATTTATAATTTATGTTGTGTAAATAAATTGTATATAAATGTATATATGTATAGGGTCAATATAGGGCCTTTTTAATGAAATGTGCACTTGAATTAGTAGGTATGTACAAATTGTTATAGATTATTCTTTTTCTTTATTATGTTCTAGGAGTTTTGAATATCATGGCCGCCTGAGGAAGGCTGAACGCCGAAACGCGTATGTATTGTAATTGTTTGATCGAATATGCAACAATATAGTGTTCTGCAAACCATATGTTGATAAAGGAAGGTTTAGAAAAAATATGTTAGGACATTATAAGAGTCTTTTTGTATAAATAATGTTTTGAAAGGAAAAGAAAGAAAAAAAGCAAAAAAACGATATAATTTTCCAATACAAAAACTCACAATAATAAATATTAAAGAAAGAATTCTCAATTAGTTCATTCTTTAGTAGTCATGTTTGATCAAGGATGTTGAATGATTTGTACATTACCACATGTTTTTAATAATTGTTTCCTATATATCCTTTCACGAATATTTACTTTAAAACCCTGAGATAGGAAGCTAAATTAGGGGTACCCTTGTTACGTTGCAAGACATAACACTGCAGAAAGACATGCGTTGGGGCTGCCAATTAGATCGTGCCGCATTAATACACAAACAAAAATCAGGTGTCCTTCTCTCTAGATTCAAAGCCTCATTTACAAAACCAATCTCTCCAGTATTAGAAGTCTATGGGACGATGGTTTTGAGCTCATGCCTTTACGGGGCTGAGCTCTGGGGCTTTGGCAATCTGAACAGCCTGATGGTGCTAGAAAATGCGTTTTTACGCAAGATTACAAATCTCCCTTCTAGCACACCATTGCGATCTTTATTATTGGACCTTGGCAAAAAGCCACTTGAACATCTTGTGAAGCTCCGTCCAATACTTTATTGGTGTCGGCTTTGGTGTACAGGTGAACTTGCCCATTACAGGAGTGGCTTTGTGGATTTAATAGAATCTGATAGGTTCCACAAAATACCATGGCTGCATGGGATTAAATCTCTCCTGGGTAGCATAGGCTTGACTGAACATTGGAAAGACCCTAAAGCTGAAAACAATGTATTGGGAATGGGTATATAAGGTAGAAATCTCACAAGGTCTCTCCTCCCATTTATCATGTTGATTTTTTGATCTAAAAGTCCACCCATCTCTAGAGAGGTATTGGGATACAATTGAAAAAACCCTAGATCGTAAATTGTATTTTCAGATACGGGTGGGTACTCTACCCGTTGCTGAATTTACCTCAAGATGGGGGTGCCAAGGAAACAAAAACGACAAATGCTATAGATGTGTAGAAGAATGCGAATCCGTAGGACATGTACTATTTTTTTGTCCCATGTATGTAGTAACTCGGGAAATATGGATAAAACCAATCTGAAGACTGCTGGGCATCAGAAGATATGCTATAGCTCTCCGTATTTTGTGTACAGATTCCGCACCCCCAATTTGCATAGCTGTGGCTAAATTCTTAGGGTGGGCTTGGGGCATAAGGTCAAAAGCTCTGAGGCACGTTGTAAATTCTCCCTCCTAAAAAAATCTGTATTTAGTAGAATCCACTTGATGTAGCTAATATAGGTTGGTAACTAAAGTAGTACGACCATTAAGCTGAGCCACCATAATATTTGTGTAATATAAGAGCAAATGGATTGGTTCTTTTTTAGATTGATTTAATCATATCTTTTTAAAACATCTTGTTAGACGGTTGTCTAGAGATTTAATTGTAATTTGAATTCTTTTAGATAATGTATTTACTGTTTTATGTAATGATTGTAATGTGCTTTTATGACTCAACTGTCGAATAAAGCTTGATTGACCTGGAGTAGTAGAGTAGTAGAGAGTGAATGGTACAGAGTAGTAGAGAGTAATAGAGTGAGTAGTAGAGAGTGAGTAGTAGAGAGAGTAGTAGAGTAGTAGAGTAGCAGAGAGTGAGTAGTAGAGAGTGAGTAGTAGAGAGTGAGTAGTAGAGAGTAGTAGAGAGCAAGTAGTAGAGAGTGAGTAGTGGAGAGTGAGTAGTAAAGAGTTGTAGAGAGTGAGTAGTAGAGAGTCAATAGTAGAGAGTAAGTAGTAGAGAGTCAATAGTAGAGAGTGAGTAGTAGAGAGATAGTAGTAGAGAGTAGAATAGTGAGTAGTAGAGAGGGAGTAGCAGAGAGAGATTAGTAGAGAGTAGTAGAGAGTGAGTAGTAGAGTAGTAGAGAGTGAGTGGTAGAGTGTAGTAGAGAGTAGTGGAGTGAGTATTGGGAGTAGTAGAGAGTGAGTAGTAGAGAGTGAGTAGAAGAGAGTAGTAGTAGAGAGTGAGTAGTAGAGAGTGAGTAGTAGAGAGTAGTAGTAGAGAGTAGTAGAGAGTGAGTAGTAGATAGTGAGTAGTAGAGAGTAGTAGTGAGTGAGTAGTAGAGAGTCAGTAGTTTAATTTAAAAGGAACACAATGAGGGGGTTCATTTTGCCATAGAAATTATGATTAGTGCTGAAAAAAGATAAATTAGGGCACATTTTGATTGACTTCTCAAATCCTCTTCTATTTCATTAAACAATTCTGACATGCAGACTGAAACATGCACTTTCAACACCAGCAGCAGACTTCCCTGGTGGGCAGTAGCTTTACTACAGTGATCTAATAAGCAACTAGAGTGCTAACATTCCGAATTCAGATGTA
Source organism: Triturus cristatus (assembly GCF_964204655.1). Taxonomy (NCBI): domain Eukaryota; kingdom Metazoa; phylum Chordata; class Amphibia; order Caudata; family Salamandridae; genus Triturus; species Triturus cristatus. The sequence continues at coordinate 1,143,988,804 of NC_140589.1, forward strand.
GCCCAAGTACAGCCCAATGACAAAATGTCCCAGAGTGCGTGTAGAGAGAGGTAGAGAGGTAGAGGTAGAGAGGTAGAGGTAGAGAGGTAGAGAGGTAGAGAGGTAGAGGTAGAGAGGTAGCGGTAGAGAGGTAGAGGGGTAGAGAGTAGTAGAGAGAGAGGTAGAGTGAGGTAGAGAGGTAGAGAGTGAGTAATAGAGAGTAGAGAGTGAGTAGTAGAGAGTAGTAGAGAGAGTAGCAGAGAGTTAGTAGTAGAGAGTAGTAGAGTGAATAGTAGAGAGTGAGTAGTAGAGAGAGGTTAGTAGAGAGTGAGTAGTAGAGTGAGTAATAGAGAGTAGTAGAAAGTAGTAGATAGTGAGTAGTAGAGAGTAGTAGAGAGTGAGTAGTAGAGAGTGAGTAGTAGAGAGTAGTAGAGAATGAGTAGTAGAGAGTGAGTAGCAGGGAGATAGTAGCAGAGAGAGAGTAGTAGAGAGTGAGTAGTAGAGTGAGTAGTAGAGAGTAGTAGAGGGAGAGTAGTAGAGAGTCAGTAGTAGAGAATAGTAGAGAGGGAGTAGTAGAGAGTGAGTAGTAGAGTGAGTAGTAGAGAGTAGTAGAAAGTGAGTAGTAGAGAGAGAGTGGTAGAGAGTGAGTAGTAGAGTGAGTAGTAAAGAGGGAGTAGTAGAGAGGGAGTAGTAGAGAGTGAGTAGTAGAGAGTGAGTGGTAAAGAGTAATAGAGAGTAGTAGAGTGATTAGTAGAGAATAGCAGAGAGTGAGCAGTAGAGTGAGTAGTAGAGAGTAGTAGAGAGTAGTAGAGAGAGTAGCAGAGAGTGAGTAGTAGAGAGTAGTAGAGTGAATAGTAGAGAGTGAGTAGTAGAGAGAGGTTAGTAGAGAGTGAGTAGTAGAGAGTAGTAGAGAGTGAGTAGTAGAGAGTAGTAGAGAATGAGTAGTAGAGAGTGAGTAGCAGGGAGAGAGTAGCAGAGAGAGAGTAGTAGAGAGTGAGTAGTAGAGTGAGTAGTAGAGAGTAGTAGAGGGAGAGTACTAGAGAGTCAGTAGTAGAGAATAGTAGAGAGGGAGTAGTAGAGAGTGAGTAGTAGAGTGAGTAGTAGAGAGTAGTAGAAAGGGAGTAGTAGAGAGTAGTAGAGTGAGTAGTAAAGAGTGAGTAGTAGAGAGGGAGTAGTAGAGAGTGAGTAGTAGAGAGTGTGTGGTAAAGAGTAATAGAGAGTAGTAGAGTGATTAGTAGAGAATAGAAGAGAGTGAGCAGTAGAGTGAGTAGTAGAGAGTAGTAGAGTAGTAGGGATTGAGTAGTAGAGAGTGAGTAGCAGAGAGTGAATAGTAGAGAGTGAGTAGTAGAGAGTGAGTAGTAGAGAGTAGTAGAGTAAGTAGTAGAGAGTGAGTAGTAGAGAGAGAGTATTAGGAGTAGTAGAGAGCGAGTAGCAGAGAGTGAGTAGTAGAGAGTGAGTAGTAGAGAGTGAATAGTAGAGAGTGAGTAGTAGAGAGTAGTAGTGTGAGTAGTAGAAAGTGAGTAGTAGAGAGAGAATAGTAGAGAGTAGTAGAGAGTGAGTAGTAGAGTAGTAGAGAGTGCGTGGTAGATAGTAGTAGAGAGTAGTAGAGTGAGTAGTAGAGAGTATTAGACAGTGAGCAGTAGAGAGTGAGTAGTAGAGAGTAATAGTAGAGAGTAGTAGTTAGTAGTAGAGAGTAGTAGAGAGTGAGTAGTAGAGAGTGAGTAGTAGAGAGTAGTAGCGAGTGAGTAGTAGAGAGTGAGTAGTAGAGAGAGTAGTAGAGAGTAGTAGAGAGTGAGTAGCAGAGAGTGAATAGTAGAGAGTAGTAGAGAGGGAGTAATAGAGAGTGAGTAGTAGAGAGTAGTAGAGAGTGAGTAGTAGAGAGTAGTAGAGTAGTAGAGAGTGAGTAGTAGAGAGTGAGTAGTAGAGAGAGAGTAGTAGAGAGTGATTAGTAGAGTCGTAGAGAGTAGTCAGTCAGTCAGTCAGTGTCAGTCAGTGTCAGTCAGTAAGTCAGTGTCAGTCAATCAGTGTCAGTGTCAGTCAGTGTCAGTCAATCAGTGGATGTCAGTGTCAGTCAGTCAGTCAGTTAGTCAGTGTCAGTCAGTCAGTCAGTCAGTCACTGTCAGTCAATCAGTTTCAGTCATTGTCAGTCAGTCAGTGTCAGTCAATCAGTGTCAGTCAGTGTCAGTGTCAGTCAATCAGTTTCAGTCAGTGTCAATCTGTCAGTGTCAGACAGTCAGTGTCAGTCTGTCAGTGTCAGCTATAGAAGCTCTGCTGACCTGGTTCTCTAGCTCTAAAGCATCTCTGCTGACCTTGTTCTCTCCCTCTAAAGCAGCTCTGCTGTCCTGGTTTCTCTGGCTCTACGGCAGGTCTGCTCAAGTCGTTCTCTGGCTCTAGAGCAGCTCTGCTGACCTGGTTCTCTCCCTCTGGAGCAGCTCTGCTGACCTGGTTCTCTCCCTCAAAAGCAGCTCTACTCACCTGGTTTCTCTGGCTCTACAGTGACTCTGCTGACCTGGTTCTCTGGCTCTAGAGCAGATCTGCTGACCTGGTTCTTAGCCTCTAGAGCAGCTCTGCTGACCTGGTTCTCTGGCTCTAAAGCAGCTCTGCTGACCTGGTTCTATGGCAGTAAAGCAGCTCTGCTGACTTGGTTCTCTGGCTCTAGAGCAGCTCTGCTGACCTGTTTCTCTGGCTCTAAAGCAGCTCTGCTGGCCTAGTTCTCTGGCTCTAAAGCAGCTCTCCTGACCTGGTTCTCTCCCTCTAAAGCAGCTCTGCTGTCCTGGTTTCTCTGGCTCTACAGTGGCTCTGCTGACCTGGTTCTCTGGCTCTAGAGCAGCTCTGCTGACCTAGTTTTTAAGCTCCTGAGCAGCTCTGCTGACCTGGTTCTCTGGCTCTAAAGCAGCTCTGCTGACCTGGTTCTCTGGCTCTAAAGCAGTTCTGTAGACCTGGTTCTCTTGCTCTAGAGTAGCTCTGCTGACCTGATCCCTTGGCTCTAAAGCAGACCTGCTAACCTGGTTCTCTGGCTCTAGAGCAGCTCTACTGACCTGGTTTCTCTGGCTCTACACAAGCTGCTCTGCTGACCTGGTTCTCTGGCTCTAAAGCAGCTCTGCTGACCTGGTTTCTCTGGCTCTACTGCAGCTCTGCTGACCTGGTTCTCGGCCTCTAGAACAGCTCTGCTGACCTGGGTCTCTGGCTCTAAAGCAGCTTTTCTGACATGGTTCTCTGGCTCTAGAGCAGCTCTGCTGACCTGGTTCTCTGGCTATGAAGCAGTTCTGCTGACCTGGGTCTCTCCCTCTAAATCAGGTCTGCTGACCTGGTTCTCTGGCTCTACAGACCTGGTTCTCTGCCTCTAGTGCAGCTCTGTTGACCTAGTTTTCTGCCTCTAGAGTAGCTCTGCTGACCCGGATCTCTCCCTCTGGAGCAGCTCTGCTGACCTGGTTCCTTCCCTCCAAAGCAGCTCTACTGACGTGGTTTCTCTGGATCAGCAGCGGCTCTGCTGACCTGGTTCTCTGGCTCTAGAGCAGCTCTGCTGACCTGGTTCTTAGGCTCTAAATGAGCTCTGCTGACCTGGTTCTCTGGCTCTAAAGTAGCTCTGCTGACCTGGCTCTATGGCTCTAAAGCAGTTTTGCTGACTTGGTTCTCTGGCTCTAGAGCAGCTCTGCTGACCTGGTTCTCTGGCTCTAAAGCAGCTCTGCTGGCCTAGTTCTCTGGCTCTAAAGCAGCTCTCCTGACCTGGTTCTCTCCCTCTAAAGCAGCTCTGCTGACCTGGTTTCTCTGGCTCTACAGCAGCTCTGCTGACCTGGTTCTCTGGCTCTAGAGCAGCTCTGCTGACCTAGTTCTTAAGCTCCTGAGCAGCTCTGCTGACCTGGTTCTCTGGCTCTAAAGCAGCTCTGCTGGCCTAGTTCTCCGGCTCTAATGCAGCTCTGCTGACCTGGTTCGCTCATTCTAAAGCAGCTCTGCTGATCTGGTTTCTCTGGCTCTACAGCAGCTCTGCTGATCTGGTTTCTCTGTCTCCACAGCAGCTCTGCTGACCTGGTTCTCTGGCTCTAGAGCAGCTCTGCTGACCTGGTCCCTTGGCTCTAAAGCAGACCTGCTGACCTGGTTCTCTCGCTCTAAAGCAGCTCTACTAACCTTGTTTCTCTGGCTCTAAAGCAGCTCTGCTGACCTGGTTTCTCTGGCTCTACAGCTGCTCTACAGACCTGGTTCTTTGCCTCTAGAGCAGCTCTGTTGACCTGGTTTTCTGCCTCTAGAGCAGCTCTGCGGACCTGGATCTCTCCCTCTGGAACAGCTCTGCTGACCTGGTTCTCTCCCTCCAAAGCAGCTCTACTGACGTGGTTTCTCTGGATCAGCAGCGGCTCTGCTGATCTGGTTCTCTGGCTCTAGAGCAGCTCTGCTGACCTGGTTCTTAGGCTCTAAATCATCTCTGCTGACCTGGTTCTCTGGCTCTAAAGCAGCTCTGCTGACCTGGCTCTATGGCTCTAAAGCAGCTCCGCTGACTTGGTTCTCTGGCTCTAGAGCAGCTCTGCTGACCTGGTTCTCTGGCTCTAAAGCAGCCCTGCTGATCTGGTTCTCTGTCTCTAAAGCAGCTCTGATGGCCTAGTTCTATGGCTCTAAAGCAGCTCTCCTGAACTGGTTCTCTCCCTCTAAAGCAGCTCTGCTGACCTGGTTTCTCTGGCTCTACAACAGCTCTGCTGACCTGGTTCTCTGGCTCTAAAGCAGCTCTGCTGACCTGGTTCTCTGGCTCTAAAGCAGCTCTGCTGGCCTAGTTCTCCGGCTCTAATGCAGCTCTGCTGACCTGGTTCTCTCATTCTAAAGCAGCTCTGCTCATCTGGTTTCTCTGGCTCTATAGCAGCTCTGCTGACCTGGTTCTCTGGCTCTAGATCAGCTCTGCTGACCTGGTCCCTTGGCTCTAAAGCAGACCTGCTGACCTGGTTCTCTCGCTCTAAAGCAGCTCTACTGACCTGGTTTCGCTGGCTCTACAGCAGCTCTGCTGACCTGGTTCTCTGGCTCTAAAGCAGCTCTGCTGACCTGGTTTCTCTGGCTCTACTGCAGCTCTGCTGACCTCGTTCTCTCCCTCCAAAGCAGCTCTACTGATGTGGTTTCTCTGGATCAGCAGCGGCTCTGCTGATATGGTTCTCTGGCTCTAGAGCAGCTCTGCTGACCTGGTTCTTAGGCTCTAAATCATCTCTGCTGACCTGGTTCTCTGGCTCTAAAGCAGCTCTGCTGACCTGGCTCTATGGCTCTAAAGCAGCTCCGCTGACTTGGTTCTCTGGCTCTAGAGCAGCTCTGCTGACCTGGTTCTCTGGCTCTAAAGCAGCCCTGCTGACCTGGTTTCTCTGGCTCTACAGCAGCTCTGCTGACCTGGTTCTCTGGCTCTAGAGCAGCTCTGCTGACCTAGTTCTTAAGCTCCTGAGCAGCTCTGCTGACCTGGTTCTCTGGCTCTAAAGCAGCTCTGCTGACCTAGTTCTCCGGCTCTAATGCAGCTCTGCTGACCTGGTTCTCTCATTCTAAAGCAGCTCTGCTGATCTGGTTTCTCTGGCTCTACAGCAGCTCTGCTGATCTGGTTTCTCTGTCTCCACAGCAGCTCTGCTGACCTGGTTCTCTGGCTCTAGAGCAGCTCTGCTGACCTGGTCCCTTGGCTCTAAAGCAGACCTGCTGACCTGGTTCTCTCGCTCTAAAGCAGCTCTACTAACCTGGTTTCTCTGGCTCTACAGCAGCTCTGCTGACCTGGTTCTCTGGCTCTAAAGCAGCTCTGCTGACCTGGCTCTATGGCTCTAAAGCAGCTCCGCTGACTTGGTTCTCTGGCTCTAGAGCAGCTCTGCTGACCTGGTTCTCTGGCTCTAAAGCAGCCCTGCTGATCTGGTTCTCTGGCTCTAAAGCAGCTCTGCTGGCCTAGTTCTCTGGCTCTAAAGCAGCTCTCCTGACCTGGTTCTCTCCCTCTAAAGCAGCTCTGCTGACCTGGTTTCACTGGCTCTAAAGCAGCTCTGCTGACCTGGTTCTCTCGCTCTAAAGCAGCTCTACTGACTTGGTTTCTCTGGCTCTACAGCAGCACTGCTGACCTGGTTCTCTGGCTCTAAAGCAGCTCTGCTGACCTGGTTTCTCTGGCTCTACTGCAGATCTGCTGACCTGGTTCTCGGCCTCTAGAACAGCCCTGCTGACCTGGGTCTCTGGCTCTAAAGAAGCTTTTCTGACCTGGTTCTCTGGCTCTAGAGTAGCTCTGCTGACCTGGTTCTCTGGCTCTAAAGCAGTTCTGCTGACCTGGTTCTCTCCCTCTAAATCAGGTCTGCTGACTTGGTTCTCTGGCTCTACAGCTGCTCTACAGACCTGGTTCTTTGCCTCTAGAGCAGCTCTGTTGACCTGGTTTTCTGCCTCTAGAGCAGCTCTGCGGACCTGGATCTCTCCCTCTGGAACAGCTCTGCTGACCTGGTTCTCTCCCTCCAAAGCAGCTCTACTGACGTGGTTCCTCTGGCTCAGCAGCGGCTCTGCTGACCTGGTTCTCTGGCTCTAGAGCAGCTCTGCTGACCTGGTTCTTAGGCTCTAAATCAGCTCTGCTGACCTGGTTCTCTGGCTCTAAAGCATCTCTGCTGACCTGGCTCTATGGCTCTAAAGCAGCTCTGCTGACTTGGTTCTCTGGCACTAGAGCAGCTCTGCTGACCTGATTATCTGGCTCTAAAGCAGCTCTGCTGGCCTTGTTCTCTGGCTCTAAAGAAGCTCTCCTGACCTAGTTCTCTCCCTCTAAAGCAGCTCTGCTGACCTAGTTTCTCTGGCTCTACAGCAGCTCTGCTGACCTGGTTCTCTGGCTCTAGAGCAGCTCTGCTGACCTAGTTCTTAAGCTCCCGAGCAGCTCTGCTGACCTGGTTCTCTGGCTCTAAAGCAGCTCTGCTGGCCTAGTTCTCCGGCTCTAATGCAGCTCTGCTGACCTGGTTCTCTCATTCTAAAGCAGCTCTGCTGATCTGGTTTCTCTGGCTCTACAGCAGCTCTGCTGATCTGGTTTCTCTGGCTCTACAGCAGCTCTGCTGACCTGGTTCTCTGGCTGTAGAGCAGCTCTGCTGACCTGGTCCCTTGGCTCTAAAGCAGACCTGCTGACCTGGTTCTCTCGCTCTAAAGCAGCTCTACTTACCTGGTTTCTCTGGCTCCACAGCAGCTCTGCTGACCTGGTTCTCTGGCTCTAAAGCAGCTCTGCTGACCTGGTTTCTCTGGCTCTACACCTGCTCTACAGACCTGGTTCTTTGCCTCTAGAGCAGCTCTGTTGACCTGGTTTTCTGCCTCTAGAGCAGCTCCGCTGACCTGGATCTCTCCCTCTGGAACAGCTCTGCTGACCTGGTTCTCTCCCTCCAAAGCAGCTCTACTGACGTGGTTTCTCTGGATCAGCAGCGGCTCTGCTGATCTGGTTCTCTGGCTCTAGAGCAGCTCTGCTGACCTGGTTCTTAGGCTCTAAATCATCGCTGCTGACCTGGTTCTCTGGCTCTAAAGCAGCTCTGCTGACCTGGCTCTATGGCTCTAAAGCAGCTCCGCTGACTTGGTTCTCTGGCTCTAGAGCAGCTCTGCTGACCTGGTTCTCTGGCTCTAAAGCAGCCCTGCTGATCTGGTTCTCTGGCTCTAAAGCAGCTCTGCTGGCCTAGTTCTCTGGCTCTAAAGCAGCTCTCCTGAACTGGTTCTCTCCCTCTAAAGCAGCTCTGCTGACCTGGTTTCTCTGGCTCTACAACAGCTCTGCTGACCTGGTTCTCTGGCTCTAAAGCAGCTCTGCTGACCTGGTTCTCTGGCTCTAAAGCAGCTCTGCTGGCCTAGTTCTCCGGCTCTAATGCAGCTCTGCTGACCTGGTTCTCTCATTCTAAAGCAGCTCTGCTCATCTGGTTTCTCTGGCTCTATAGCAGCTCTGCTGACCTGGTTCTCTGGCTCTAGAGCAGCTCTGCTGACCTGGTCCCTTGGCTCTAAAGCAGACCTGCTGACCTGGTACTCTCGCTCTAAAGCAGCTCTACTGACCTGGTTTCTCTGGCTCTACAGCAGCTCTGCTGATCTGGTTTCTCTGGCTCTACAGCAGCTCTGCTGACCTGGTTCTCTGGCTCTAGAGCAGCTCTGCTGACCTGGTCCCTTGGCTCTAAAGCAGACCTGCTGACCTGGTTCTCTCGCTCTAAAGCAGCTCTACTGACCTGGTTTCTCTGGCTCTACAGCAGCTCTGCTGACCTGGTTCTCTGGCTCTAAAGCAGCTCTGCTGACCTGGTTTCTCTGGCTCTACTGCAGCTCTGCTGACCTCGTTCTCTCCCTCCAAAGCAGCTCTACTGACGTGGTTTCTCTGGATCAGCAGCGGCTCTTCTGATATGGTTCTCTGGCTCTAGAGCAGCTCTGCTGACCTGGTTCTTAGGCTCTAAATCATCTCTGCTGACCTGGTTCTCTGGCTCTAAAGCAGCTCTGCTGACCTGGCTCTATGGCTCTAAAGCAGCTCCGCTGACTTGGTTCTCTGGCTCTAGAGCAGCTCTGCTGACCTGGTTCTCTGGCTCTAAAGCAGCCCTGCTGATCTGGTTCTCTGGCTCTAAAGCAGCTCTGCTGGCCTAGTTCTCTGGCTCTAAAGCAGCTCTCCTGACCTGGTTCTCTCCCTCTAAAGCAGCTCTGCTGACCTGGTTTCACTGGCTCTAAAGCAGCTCTGCTGACCTGGTTCTCTCACTCTAAAGCAGCTCTACTGACTTGGTTTCTCTAGCTCTACAGCAGCTCTGCTGACCTGGTTCTCTGGCTCTAAAGCAGCTCTGCTGACCTGGTTTCTCTGGCTCTACTGCAGATCTGCTGACCTGGTCCTCGGCCTCTAGAACAGCCCTGCTGACCTGGGTCTCTGGCTCTAAAGCAGCTTTTCTGACCTGGTTCTCTGGCTCTAGAGTAGCTCTGCTGACCTGGTTCTCTGGCTCTAAAGCAGTTCTGCTGACCTGGTTCACTCCCTCTAAATCAGGTCTGCTGACCTGGTTCTCTGGCTCTACAGCTGCTCTACAGACCTGGTTTTTTGCCTCTAGAGCAGCTCTGTTGACCTGGTTTTCTGCCTCTAGAGCAGCTCTGCGGACCTGGATCTCTCCCTCTGGAACAGCTCTGCTGACCTGGTTCTCTCCCTCCAAAGCAGCTCTACTGACGTGGTTCCTCTGGCTCAGCAGCGGCTCTGCTGACCTGGTTCTCTGGCTCTAGAGCAGCTCTGCTGACCTGGTTCCTAGGCTCTAAATCAGCTCTGCTGACCTGGTTCTCTGGCTCTAAAGCAGCTCTGCTGACCTGGCTCTATGGCTCTAAAGCAGCTCTGCTGACTTGGGTCTCTGGCTCTAGAGCAGCTATGCTGACCTGATTCCCTGGCTCTAAAGCAGCTCTGATGGCCTTGTTCTCTGGCTCTAAAGCAGCTCTCCTGACCTGGTTCTCTCCCTCTAAAGCAGCTCTGCTGACCTGGTTTCTCTGGCTCTACAGCAGCTCTGCTGACCTGGTTCTCTGGCTCTAGAGCAGCTCTGCTGACCTAGTTCTTAAGCTCCTGAGCAGCTCTACTGACCTGGTTTCTCTGGCTCTACAGCAGCTCTGCTGACCTGGTTCTCTGGCTCTAGAGCAGCTCTGCTGACCTGGTCCCTTGGCTCTAAAGCAGACCTGCTGACCTGGTTCTCTCGTTCTAAAGCAGCTCTACTGACCTGGTTTCTCTGGCTCTACAGCAGCTCTGCTGACCTGGTTCTCTGGCTCTAAAGCAGCTCTGCTGACCTGGTTTCTCTGGCTCTACTGCAGCTCTGCTGACCTCGTTCTCTCCCTCCAAAGCAGCTCTACTGACGTGGTTTCTCTGGATCAGCAGCGGCTCTGCTGATATGGTTCTCTGGCTCTAGAGCAGCTCTGCTGACCTGGTTCTTAGGCTCTAAATCATCTCTGCTGACCTGGTTCTCTGGCTCTAAAGCAGCTCTGATGACCGGGCTCTGTGGCTCTAAAGCAGCTCCGCTGACTTGGTTCTCTTGCTCTAGAGCAGCTCTGCTGACCTGGTTCTCTGGCTCTAAAGCAGCCCTGCTGATCTGGTTCTCTGGCTCTAAAGCAGCTCTGCTGGCCTAGTTCTCTGGCTCTAAAGCAGCTCTCCTGACCTGGTTCTCTCCCTCTAAAGCAGCTCTGCTGACCTGGTTTCACTGGCTCTAAAGCAGCTCTGCTGACCTGGTTCTCTCGCTCTAAAGCAGCTCTACTGACTTGGTTTCTCTGGCTCTACAGCAGCTCTGCTGACCTGGTTCTCTGGCTCTAAAGCAGCTCTGCTGACCTGGTTTCTCTGGCTCTACTGCAGATCTGCTGACCTGGTTCTCGGCCTCTAGAACAGCCCTGCTGACCTGGGTCTCTGGCTCTAAAGCAGCTTTTCTGACCTGGATCTCTGGCTCTAGAGTAGCTCTGCTGACCTGGTTCTCTGGCTCTAAAGCAGTTCTGCTGACCTGGTTCTCTCCCTCTAAATCAGGTCTGCTGACTTGGTTCTCTGGCTCTACAGCTGCTCTACCGACCTGGTTCTTTGCCTCTGGAGCAGCTCTGTTGACCTGGTTTTCTGCCTCTAGAGCAGCTCTGCGGACCTGGATCTCTCCCTCTGGAACAGCTCTGCTGACCTGGTTCTCTCCCTCCAAAGCAGCTCTACTGACGTGGTTCCTCTGGCTCAGCAGCGGCTCTGCTGACCTGGTTCTCTGGCTCTAGAGCAGCTCTGCTGACCTGGTTCGTAGGCTCTAAATCAGCTCTGATGACCTGGTTCTCTGGCTCTAAAGCAGCTCTGCTGACCTGGCTCTATGGCTCTAAAGCAGCTCTGCTGACTTGGTTCTCTGGCTCTAGAGCAGCTCCGCTGACCTGATTCTCTGGCTCTAAAGCAGCTCTGCTGGCCTTGTTCTCTGGCTCTAAAGAAGCTCTCCTGACCTAGTTCTCTCCCTCTAAAGCAGCTCTGCTGACCTAGTTTTTCTGGCTCTACAGCAGCTCTGCTGACCTGGTTCTCTGGCTCTAGAGCAGCTCTGCTGACCTAGTTCTTAAGCTCCCGAGCAGCTCTGCTGACCTGGTTCTCTGGCTCTAAAGCAGCTCTGCTGGCCTAGTTCTCCGGCTCTAATGCAGCTCTGCTGACCTGGTTCTCTCATTCTAAAGCAGCTCTGCTGATCTGGTTTCTCTGGCTCTACAGCAGCTCTGCTGATCTGGTTTCTCTGGCTCTACAGCAGCTCTGCTGACCTGGTTCTCTGGCTCTATAGCAGCTCTGCTGACCTGGTCCCTTGGCTCTAAAGCAGACCTGCTGACCTGGTTCTCTCGCTCTAAAGCAGCTCTACTGACCTGGTTTCTCTGGCTCCACAGCAGCTCTGCTGACCTGGTTCTCTGGCTCTAAAGCAGCTCTGCTGACCTGGTTTCTCTGGCTCTACAGCTGCTCTACAGACCTGGTTCTTTGCCTCTAGAGCAGCTCTGTTGACCTGGTTTTCTGCCTCTAGAGCAGCTCCGCTGACCTGGATCTCTCCCTCTGGAACAGCTCTGCTGACCTGGTTCTCTCCCTCCAAAGTAGCTCTACTGACATGGTTTCTCTGGATCAGCAGCGGCTCTGCTGATATGGTTCTCTGGCTCTAGAGCAGCTCTGCTGACCTGGTTCTTAGGCTCTAAATCATCTCTGCTGACCTGGTTCTCTGGCTCTAAAGCAGCTTTGCTGACCTGGTTCTCTGGCTCTAGAGCAGCTCTGCTGACCTGGTCCCTTGGCTCTAAAGCAGACCTGCTGACCTGGTTCTCTCGCTCTAAAGCAGCTCTACTGACCTGGTTTCGCTGGCTCTACAGCAGCTCTGCTGACCTGGTTCTCTGGCTCTAAAGCAGCTCTGCTGACCTGGTTTCTCTGGCTCTACTGCAGCTCTGCTGACCTCGTTCTCTCCCTCCAAAGCAGCTCTACTGATGTGGTTTCTCTGGATCAGCAGCGGCTCTGCTGATATGGTTCTCTGGCTCTAGAGCAGCTCTGCTGACCTGGTTCTTAGGCTCTAAATCATCTCTGCTGACCTGGTTCTCTGGCTCTAAAGCAGCTCTGCTGACCTGGCTCTATGGCTCTAAAGCAGCTCCGCTGACTTGGTTCTCTGGCTCTAGAGCAGCTCTGCTGACCTGGTTCTCTGGCTCTAAAGCAGCCCTGCTGACCTGGTTTCTCTGGCTCTACAGCAGCTCTGCTGACCTGGTTCTCTGGCTCTAGAGCAGCTCTGCTGACCTAGTTCTTAAGCTCCTGAGCAGCTCTGCTGACCTGGTTCTCTGGCTCTAAAGCAGCTCTGCTGACCTAGTTCTCCGGCTCTAATGCAGCTCTGCTGACCTGGTTCTCTCATTCTAAAGCAGCTCTGCTGATCTGGTTTCTCTGGCTCTACAGCAGCTCTGCTGATCTGGTTTCTCTGTCTCCACAGCAGCTCTGCTGACCTGGTTCTCTGGCTCTAGAGCAGCTCTGCTGACCTGGTCCCTTGGCTCTAAAGCAGACCTGCTGACCTGGTTCTCTCGCTCTAAAGCAGCTCTACTAACCTGGTTTCTCTGGCTCTACAGCAGCTCTGCTGACCTGGTTCTCTGGCTCTAAAGCAGCTCTGCTGACCTGGCTCTATGGCTCTAAAGCAGCTCCGCTGACTTGGTTCTCTGGCTCTAGAGCAGCTCTGCTGACCTGGTTCTCTGGCTCTAAAGCAGCCCTGCTGATCTGGTTCTCTGGCTCTAAAGCAGCTCTGCTGGCCTAGTTCTCTGGCTCTAAAGCAGCTCTCCTGACCTGGTTCTCTCCCTCTAAAGCAGCTCTGCTGACCTGGTTTCACTGGCTCTAAAGCAGCTCTGCTGACCTGGTTCTCTCGCTCTAAAGCAGCTCTACTGACTTGGTTTCTCTGGCTCTACAGCAGCACTGCTGACCTGGTTCTCTGGCTCTAAAGCAGCTCTGCTGACCTGGTTTCTCTGGCTCTACTGCAGATCTGCTGACCTGGTTCTCGGCCTCTAGAACAGCCCTGCTGACCTGGGTCTCTGGCTCTAAAGAAGCTTTTCTGACCTGGTTCTCTGGCTCTAGAGTAGCTCTGCTGACCTGGTTCTCTGGCTCTAAAGCAGTTCTGCTGACCTGGTTCTCTCCCTCTAAATCAGGTCTGCTGACTTGGTTCTCTGGCTCTACAGCTGCTCTACAGACCTGGTTCTTTGCCTCTAGAGCAGCTCTGTTGACCTGGTTTTCTGCCTCTAGAGCAGCTCTGCGGACCTGGATCTCTCCCTCTGGAACAGCTCTGCTGACCTGGTTCTCTCCCTCCAAAGCAGCTCTACTGACGTGGTTCCTCTGGCTCAGCAGCGGCTCTGCTGACCTGGTTCTCTGGCTCTAGAGCAGCTCTGCTGACCTGGTTCTTAGGCTCTAAATCAGCTCTGCTGACCTGGTTCTCTGGCTCTAAAGCAGCTCTGCTGACCTGGCTCTATGGCTCTAAAGCAGCTCTGCTGACTTGGTTCTCTGGCACTAGAGCAGCTCTGCTGACCTGATTATCTGGCTCTAAAGCAGCTCTGCTGGCCTTGTTCTCTGGCTCTAAAGAAGCTCTCCTGACCTAGTTCTCTCCCTCTAAAGCAGCTCTGCTGACCTAGTTTCTCTGGCTCTACAGCAGCTCTGCTGACCTGGTTCTCTGGCTCTAGAGCAGCTCTGCTGACCTAGTTCTTAAGCTCCCGAGCAGCTCTGCTGACCTGGTTCTCTGGCTCTAAAGCAGCTCTGCTGGCCTAGTTCTCCGGCTCTAATGCAGCTCTGCTGACCTGGTTCTCTCATTCTAAAGCAGCTCTGCTGATCTGGTTTCTCTGGCTCTACAGCAGCTCTGCTGATCTGGTTTCTCTGGCTCTACAGCAGCTCTGCTGACCTGGTTCTCTGGCTGTAGAGCAGCTCTGCTGACCTGGTCCCTTGGCTCTAAAGCAGACCTGCTGACCTGGTTCTCTCGCTCTAAAGCAGCTCTACTTACCTGGTTTCTCTGGCTCCACAGCAGCTCTGCTGACCTGGTTCTCTGGCTCTAAAGCAGCTCTGCTGACCTGGTTTCTCTGGCTCTACACCTGCTCTACAGACCTGGTTCTTTGCCTCTAGAGCAGCTCTGTTGACCTGGTTTTCTGCCTCTAGAGCAGCTCCGTTGACCTGGATCTCTCCCTCTGGAACAGCTCTGCTGACCTGGTTCTCTCCCTCCAAAGCAGCTCTACTGACGTGGTTTCTCTGGATCAGCAGCGGCTCTGCTGATCTGGTTCTCTGGCTCTAGAGCAGCTCTGCTGACCTGGTTCTTAGGCTCTAAATCATCGCTGCTGACCTGTGTTAGAAATGGGATTTCTGGTTGGCTAAGGCTTGCGCCAAAGTCAGGCAGAAACCACCACTCTAGTCAGGGCAAGGAAGTTACACGCCAAAGATAACCCCTGCTCACCCCCTTGGTAGCTTGGCACGAGCAGACAGGCTTATCCCTGAGGCGATGTGTAAAGCGTTTGCGCACGCACCCAGCAACAACACCCAAGGCCCACCACAAAGGAAACTCCACACAAGGTATTATATAAAAATAACCTTTGTATTATACACAACACATTAGATAAAAACACACACTTTACAATGTGCCAACAGGCACGGGCAGAATTTACAAGGGATTATATATACAGGGGACAGGGCCACATGGACCACTGTCAGGAATTAGCACTCTTTAGAAATAGCACTTAGAACGTAGGAATAATATTTTAGAACATAGCACATACAATCACTGTAGCACTAAATTACACCTAGCACACAACCAGTCACTACTGGTATCAGGTAAGTACCACCTACGCAACCCTAACCACCTTAGGAAAATATTGCGCAGGGAATCAGGACCTCACTGGCACCACCTGTACTAGGGAGAAAACAACCACCTAAGTATCACTATACCTGTAGGGGTCTAAGCACATAAACACATGATGCATAACATTCAGAGGTGTAAAGCAAAGCACATGACGCATAAACACATTCAGAGGTGCAGGAAAGGTACCATGGCGCAAAAACTCACATTAGCCACTATCTGTGGCAATCCCTGGGCCAACTGGCCTAGTAGGGGCAAGGACGCCCTGCGTCCAGAAAAGTCAGGGCGCGCCGGCGCAGGCTGCGCAAGCCAGAACACCGAGGCCACAACCTAAACGTTGCAGTTGCCCACTACGTGCTGGGCAACTGGAGAGATGCTGTGGCACCACTGTGCCTTGTTAAACCAATATGGCGGGGGGGGTTGGAGCCTCTCCTGGGCTCTAATATGTCACACTTGGGGCCCCCTGAGCCTCGCAGGCTCTAAACAACTTTGAGGGGCAAGGTGGGAGTGGCCCGCTGCCACCTGGGGCCACTCAATCCCAAAAGAAGTGCCCCCAACGTTGGGGAAATGCCCCCTGAGCCTCGCAGGCTCTAAACAACAATGGGCCCCGCTTTGGAGCGACCTCGCGCTCCCAACAACGCTCTGCCCGCGTTGGAGCCTCTCGGGGGCTCCCGGACACTGCCCCCGATGTCAGAGCCTCAACCGGGCTCTGGCTCAATCACCGCCCGTGGGGGACCGAGGAGAGACCGGCGGGAACGCCCCCACTCACCGGCTCTCCGCGGCGTCGTCCCTTCTCTTCCCGGGGCCGGAGATCTTCAGTAAATGCGGAGCCTACGGGCCCCGGACACGACGGCAGCTCGTCCCAGTGCGGGGTGGGCTCCCGCCTGGGTAGGACGCTTCTCCTCCGGGTCAAGGGCACCGGGCGCAGGGTAGGCTCCTGCCTGCTCCGGGGCCCCCAAAACCAGCCGCGATGCTTCGGTAGGAGGCGGGGTAGGCTCCCGCCCTCCTACTTCCTTTTCCGGTTGTCCCGGAGGCCCGCCCCCGGCCTGCCTGACTTCCTGGTCGGGCGCCGGAGGGCGATTCACGGGGCAAATGCCGGGGGTGCACCGGCGCTATTCTAATCTAATAAATCGAGGTGGGCACTCGATATTGCGGCAATGTCCCTGGCAGGGTGGGCACCTGCCAGGGGACTTTAGGATTTGCAGAGAACGGGGCACACGCCGGGTGGGCACCGGCTTTTTAGAAATAAAAGCGCTCCTGAGCGCTAAAGGAAAAGGAAAGCGCTTCCAGGCGCTAGAGGTGAAAAATAAAGCGCTCCCAGCGCTTCAGGGCACACAATCAGCAAAAGTCCAGGCCAGTTCTCTCCTGCATGCAGCAGGGCAGGGGTGGGGGCAAGGCTGGACCCAGAGCCAGCTCACTGGGCCTCCAGGCAGGGAGGTAGTCCAGGTGGCGGTCCTCTGGTCCAGCAGCAGCAGCCCCCCTCAGGCAGGATCCTGGCAAAGAACAGTTTCTGTGGGGACACAGCCCCATTTTTATACAGGCAAACCCTTTGTTCTGGGTTCAGGGTGAGGGGGAAAACCAGTCGCAGCTGGTTGGGGAGCACCCTTGATGTGCTCAGCCCCTCACTCTATTCACTGGCAGGGCTAGGGTCGTCAGTCGCACCACAGGGGGCGGGGCCAGCATTGTGTTTGGAAAACCCTGTCCTATTCAGGACCCAGGTGGACTCCTCCCACCCATCTAGCTGCTGATCTCCCCATTCACCACTGGGTGACTCATCCTGACACTGGGGAATCCCTAGCCCGTCACATGACACGACCAGCCAATCACGCGACAGACACACCGCACACAGAAGTGCCCACTTCTAGAAGTGGCACTTCCACACTAGGTACATGCACGCCGCACACATCATCGCGCAGCATTCACTCCCACGAGTCCGCACATACCAAACTCGGGCCTGCACACCCCACGCATCAGGAACTACTAGGGACACATACATTCCCCATGCATTCCTATGGGAGGGCAGGCCTATCTCACCACATGCACTCAGAGCACGCACCTTACCCTGGGACACAGGGAAAGTGCGCAGAGACCAAACAATCACCAATAAAAAGCCAAAAAGTCCAGGGGTGAACCTGCCAGAAGGGCCAAGTCCAACACAACCCCCTTCCAGCCAAAACGCAGGGCAGACCAATCACCACCGTGATGGACTTCCCTGCTTGGGGCGATAGAACACGGACGCGGGCCCGCAACTGCATGGACACCCTCCGGTTCTACGCCACGGTGAACCCATGGAATTCTTTTTAACACCACTGTCTGGACCAACTGGGCTACCCCACTGGTACTCCCAAGCTGTCCGCGGCCAAGACCAGGCCCTAGGCCACCCAGGTGCCACTGGTCTTTGCCTAACCACAGAGTGGGGGGTAGTAACCCCTGGCACATAGCGGCCATTCTCCACTCTTCCTCTCGGAAAGACAGGACTAGACTGCCACTGGTTCTCCAGCCTAGGGTCTACACCCTCAGGCGGACCAGGAGTCTCAGGGAAGGCTCTCCTCCCCCTACCTCTTCTCCTAGGGTTCCTCCTCCTCTGGCGAGGGGTACACCTAGAACGCCATCCCAACCCAGGGTTTAACCCCTCAGGTTGTACCGGGGGCAGAGGTGGGCTCTCCCACCCTCTGCACCCCCTTCCAGAGCCCTGCTCCCTACCAACTGGGGCGGTACCTCTGGAAGAAGAACTGGTCGGGACGCTGGTTACAGACGTCCCACCCTTCAGGTCAGGCTGATCCCGAACCTGGCCTTCCAACCTCCGGCCTAGAACCTTTGGTGGAATAATTGCCTGGCACTCCAGGACTTCTGGGGATTTCCACTCCATCCCCCTGAGGCTATCAAAGGACACATACGTCAAGCGACTGTCTGTCTGGCGCTGATCTCCCGTCCCCTGTCCACCTGACAGTGCGCGGAGATCCCCCAGAACAGAAGTGGTGCCACCCTGGTCACTACACGGGATCCTAGCCCAACTGGGTAGTCCCTGACCCACAGGCTCTTCCACTGGGAAACTCATCCCCCAATCACTCCTCACACTGGACTCCTGTACCCTCCCTACCGGAGCGGTACTGCCAGACTCTAGAACCACCGGAGCCCTGGTTACAGGTGCTCCAGGTCCTCTACTCACCAGGAGATCTTCCTCAAATGGGCTAACAGGACAGCCTAGGTCCCCAACTTGGTGTTCCCTCATGGAACCATCCAAGTCCTGAGGCAGGGTTTCGTACGTCCGGGGACCCTCGGTCACCCTCTCACTCCTGCTCCACTGAGCCAGGCCGTGAGCCCCTACACCCTCCTCGCTATCCTGGGACCTAGCTGGGCTACACTGAGCCTCTTCCACCACGCTGGGCTGGAAGATACCTGACCCACTACTTTTGGAGTCACTCCCTAATGACTCTAGAGAACCTCTAGCCCTTTCCCAGCGCTCTGCTTCCTCCGCAAGCTCAAGGGGCTCAGACAATCCACACCCCAACAGGTGTTGGCGCAACCCTGGCACACAACAACTGAGCAGGTGTTCTTTGAGAACCAGATTACACAGTATATCAAAATCACTTGCTGTGGAAATCCAATCAAACATTGCATCCTCACATCCATCCACAAACTCCTCCCAAGTCTGGTGAGACAGTTTCCTACTGCCCCTGAATTTCAACCTTAACTCCTCCTCCTGGGGAACAGGTACCAGACTGGGGGAACTGGGACTGGGATTTCCTACACTGGAATCTACATCGCTACTACCACTGGACTCAACCCTCCCTGGGGAGCCCAGAAAATTAAAACTGCGCGCAGGGGATAGTCTACCCTCCAGAGCTACTTTGCCTCTGGTGGAGGCCCTCTCAGCCTCCTCTACCCTCTCCCGCGCCAAGACCCACTCAGTCTCTCGCTGTTGCTTCCTGGCCTCCAGCTGCGCCATAGCCTGAGCATGCTCTAACCTGAGCTTCTCTAACGCCAGCTGGTGCTCCCTTTCTTTCCTCCTATCTTCCCACTCCTCTGGGGACAGGGAAAGGGATGAGGCGCTGCCTCCTACGCTGGACCCAGCACGGGACGCCCTACCTATGGGGTCCTCACTCTCTACTGGCGTCCAGGTATTGTCATCCTCTACCTCCTCTTCTGACTCTTCCTCTGTACAGTACCTTTCTAACTCCTGCCTCTGGCGCCAAGCTAGCTCATAGGGATCACAAGCAGGCTCCATTCTGGCGGACGTTATGGTAACAATTATACAGGGAACCTAGGGGTCTGAGTTTCACACAGGAGCACACAATTCACAAAAAGATTCAGCAAGCTCTCTAACCCAGAGAACTCACACTCACTTGCCTAGTGCCACACACCATTCATCCACACACACAACCCTCCCCTCGGACTGGTAAGGCAGTTTCTACCACCCCTGATTCCTCAACCTGACCACCACGTGACACAGGTACCAACTCTGGGCGCAGGGCGGGGGACAAATGTACAGGACACTATTACGCTGCCACCACTGGATCCCACCCTCTGGTGAATCCAGAAACACAATGCACTAAGGGGGATGATCTACCCTCCCGAGCTAGGGACACCTAACTCACAGTGCACAAAACCACATTTCCAAAGAAATGACAATTAAAAACAAACTTAGAACAATAATCCCTATACCATGTGATTTATCTAAATGCAGAGTTTTGTAGTGCGGCCAGTTGCCGCTGCGGTACAGCGCAAACGCAAGTCCAAATCCCACCGCTGATCACCAATGTTAGAAATGGGATTTCTGGTTGGCTAAGGCTTGCGCCAAAGTCAGGCAGAAACCACCACTCTAGTCAGGGCAAGGAAGTTACACGCCAAAGATAACCCCTGCTCACCCCCTTGGTAGCTTGGCACGAGCAGACAGGCTTATCCCTGAGGCGATGTGTAAAGCGTTTGCGCACGCACCCAGCAACAACACCCAAGGCCCACCACAAAGGAAACTCCACACAAGGTATTATATAAAAATAACCTTTGTATTATACACAACACATTAGATAAAAACACACACTTTACAATGTGCCAACAGGCACGGGCAGAATTTACAAGGGATTATATATACAGGGGACAGGGCCACATGGACCACTGTCAGGAATTAGCACTCTTTAGAAATAGCACTTAGAACGTAGGAATAATATTTTAGAACATAGCACATACAATCACTGTAGCACTAAATTACACCTAGCACACAACCAGTCACTACTGGTATCAGGTAAGTACCACCTACGCAACCCTAACCACCTTAGGAAAATATTGCGCAGGGAATCAGGACCTCACTGGCACCACCTGTACTAGGGAGAAAACAACCACCTAAGTATCACTATACCTGTAGGGGTCTAAGCACATAAACACATGATGCATAACATTCAGAGGTGTAAAGCAAAGCACATGACGCATAAACACATTCAGAGGTGCAGGAAAGGTACCATGGCGCAAAAACTCACATTAGCCACTATCTGTGGCAATCCCTGGGCCAACTGGCCTAGTAGGGGCAAGGACGCCCTGCGTCCAGAAAAGTCAGGGCGCGCCGGCGCAGGCTGCGCAAGCCAGAACACCGAGGCCACAACCTAAACGTTGCAGTTGCCCACTACGTGCTGGGCAACTGGAGAGATGCTGTGGCACCACTGTGCCTTGTTAAACCAATATGGCGGGGGGGGTTGGAGCCTCTCCTGGGCTCTAATATGTCACACTTGGGGCCCCCTGAGCCTCGCAGGCTCTAAACAACTTTGAGGGGCAAGGTGGGAGTGGCCCGCTGCCACCTGGGGCCACTCAATCCCAAAAGAAGTGCCCCCAACGTTGGGGAAATGCCCCCTGAGCCTCGCAGGCTCTAAACAACAATGGGCCCCGCTTTGGAGCGACCTCGCGCTCCCAACAACGCTCTGCCCGCGTTGGAGCCTCTCGGGGGCTCCCGGACACTGCCCCCGATGTCAGAGCCTCAACCGGGCTCTGGCTCAATCACCGCCCGTGGGGGACCGAGGAGAGACCGGCGGGAACGCCCCCACTCACCGGCTCTCCGCGGCGTCGTCCCTTCTCTTCCCGGGGCCGGAGATCTTCAGTAAATGCGGAGCCTACGGGCCCCGGACACGACGGCAGCTCGTCCCAGTGCGGGGTGGGCTCCCGCCTGGGTAGGACGCTTCTCCTCCGGGTCAAGGGCACCGGGCGCAGGGTAGGCTCCTGCCTGCTCCGGGGCCCCCAAAACCAGCCGCGATGCTTCGGTAGGAGGCGGGGTAGGCTCCCGCCCTCCTACTTCCTTTTCCGGTTGTCCCGGAGGCCCGCCCCCGGCCTGCCTGACTTCCTGGTCGGGCGCCGGAGGGCGATTCACGGGGCAAATGCCGGGGGTGCACCGGCGCTATTCTAATCTAATAAATCGAGGTGGGCACTCGATATTGCGGCAATGTCCCTGGCAGGGTGGGCACCTGCCAGGGGACTTTAGGATTTGCAGAGAACGGGGCACACGCCGGGTGGGCACCGGCTTTTTAGAAATAAAAGCGCTCCTGAGCGCTAAAGGAAAAGGAAAGCGCTTCCAGGCGCTAGAGGTGAAAAATAAAGCGCTCCCAGCGCTTCAGGGCACACAATCAGCAAAAGTCCAGGCCAGTTCTCTCCTGCATGCAGCAGGGCAGGGGTGGGGGCAAGGCTGGACCCAGAGCCAGCTCACTGGGCCTCCAGGCAGGGAGGTAGTCCAGGTGGCGGTCCTCTGGTCCAGCAGCAGCAGCAGCAGCCCCCCTCAGGCAGGATCCTGGCAAAGAACAGTTTCTGTGGGGACACAGCCCCATTTTTATACAGGCAAACCCTTTGTTCTGGGTTCAGGGTGAGGGGGAAAACCAGTCGCAGCTGGTTGGGGAGCACCCTTGATGTGCTCAGCCCCTCACTCTATTCACTGGCAGGGCTAGGGTCGTCAGTCGCACCACAGGGGGCGGGGCCAGCATTGTGTTTGGAAAACCCTGTCCTATTCAGGACCCAGGTGGACTCCTCCCACCCATCTAGCTGCTGATCTCCCCATTCACCACTGGGTGACTCATCCTGACACTGGGGAATCCCTAGCCCGTCACATGACACGACCAGCCAATCACGCGACAGACACACCGCACACAGAAGTGCCCACTTCTAGAAGTGGCACTTCCACACTAGGTACATGCACGCCGCACACATCATCACGCAGCATTCACTCCCACGAGTCCGCACATACCAAACTCGGGCCTGCACACCCCACGCATCAGGAACTACTAGGGACACATACATTCCCCATGCATTCCTATGGGAGGGCAGGCCTATCTCACCACATGCACTCAGAGCACGCACCTTACCCTGGGACACAGGGAAAGTGCGCAGAGACCAAACAATCACCAATAAAAAGCCAAAAAGTCCAGGGGTGAACCTGCCAGAAGGGCCAAGTCCAACAACCTGGTTCTCTGGCTCTAAAGCAGCTCTGCTGACCTGGCTCTATGGCTCTAAAGCAGCTCCGCTGACTTGGTTCTCTGGCTCTAGAGCAGCTCTGCTGACCTGGTTCTCTGGCTCTAAAGCAGCCCTGCTGATCTGGTTCTCTGGCTCTAAAGCAGCTCTGCTGGCCTAGTTCTCTGGCTCTAAAGCAGCTCTCCTGAACTGGTTCTCTCCCTCTAAAGCAGCTCTGCTGACCTGGTTTCTCTGGCTCTACAACAGCTCTGCTGACCTGGTTCTCTGGCTCTAAAGCAGCTCTGCTGACCTGGTTCTCTGGCTCTAAAGCAGCTCTGCTGGCCTAGTTCTCCGGCTCTAATGCAGCTCTGCTGACCTGGTTCTCTCATTCTAAAGCAGCTCTGCTCATCTGGTTTCTCTGGCTCTATAGCAGCTCTGCTGACCTGGTTCTCTGGCTCTAGAGCAGCTCTGCTGACCTGGTCCCTTGGCTCTAAAGCAGACCTGCTGACCTGGTACTCTCGCTCTAAAGCAGCTCTACTGACCTGGTTTCTCTGGCTCTACAGCAGCTCTGCTGATCTGGTTTCTCTGGCTCTACAGCAGCTCTGCTGACCTGGTTCTCTGGCTCTAGAGCAGCTCTGCTGACCTGGTCCCTTGGCTCTAAAGCAGACCTGCTGACCTGGTTCTCTCGCTCTAAAGCAGCTCTACTGACCTGGTTTCTCTGGCTCTACAGCAGCTCTGCTGACCTGGTTCTCTGGCTCTAAAGCAGCTCTGCTGACCTGGTTTCTCTGGCTCTACTGCAGCTCTGCTGACCTCGTTCTCTCCCTCCAAAGCAGCTCTACTGACGTGGTTTCTCTGGATCAGCAGCGGCTCTTCTGATATGGTTCTCTGGCTCTAGAGCAGCTCTGCTGACCTGGTTCTTAGGCTCTAAATCATCTCTGCTGACCTGGTTCTCTGGCTCTAAAGCAGCTCTGCTGACCTGGCTCTATGGCTCTAAAGCAGCTCCGCTGACTTGGTTCTCTGGCTCTAGAGCAGCTCTGCTGACCTGGTTCTCTGGCTCTAAAGCAGCCCTGCTGATCTGGTTCTCTGGCTCTAAAGCAGCTCTGCTGGCCTAGTTCTCTGGCTCTAAAGCAGCTCTCCTGACCTGGTTCTCTCCCTCTAAAGCAGCTCTGCTGACCTGGTTTCACTGGCTCTAAAGCAGCTCTGCTGACCTGGTTCTCTCACTCTAAAGCAGCTCTACTGACTTGGTTTCTCTAGCTCTACAGCAGCTCTGCTGACCTGGTTCTCTGGCTCTAAAGCAGCTCTGCTGACCTGGTTTCTCTGGCTCTACTGCAGATCTGCTGACCTGGTCCTCGGCCTCTAGAACAGCCCTGCTGACCTGGGTCTCTGGCTCTAAAGCAGCTTTTCTGACCTGGTTCTCTGGCTCTAGAGTAGCTCTGCTGACCTGGTTCTCTGGCTCTAAAGCAGTTCTGCTGACCTGGTTCACTCCCTCTAAATCAGGTCTGCTGACCTGGTTCTCTGGCTCTACAGCTGCTCTACAGACCTGGTTTTTTGCCTCTAGAGCAGCTCTGTTGACCTGGTTTTCTGCCTCTAGAGCAGCTCTGCGGACCTGGATCTCTCCCTCTGGAACAGCTCTGCTGACCTGGTTCTCTCCCTCCAAAGCAGCTCTACTGACGTGGTTCCTCTGGCTCAGCAGCGGCTCTGCTGACCTGGTTCTCTGGCTCTAGAGCAGCTCTGCTGACCTGGTTCCTAGGCTCTAAATCAGCTCTGCTGACCTGGTTCTCTGGCTCTAAAGCAGCTCTGCTGACCTGGCTCTATGGCTCTAAAGCAGCTCTGCTGACTTGGGTCTCTGGCTCTAGAGCAGCTATGCTGACCTGATTCCCTGGCTCTAAAGCAGCTCTGCTGGCCTTGTTCTCTGGCTCTAAAGCAGCTCTCCTGACCTGGTTCTCTCCCTCTAAAGCAGCTCTGCTGACCTGGTTTCTCTGGCTCTACAGCAGCTCTGCTGACCTGGTTCTCTGGCTCTAGAGCAGCTCTGCTGACCTAGTTCTTAAGCTCCTGAGCAGCTCTACTGACCTGGTTTCTCTGGCTCTACAGCAGCTCTGCTGACCTGGTTCTCTGGCTCTAGAGCAGCTCTGCTGACCTGGTCCCTTGGCTCTAAAGCAGACCTGCTGACCTGGTTCTCTCGTTCTAAAGCAGCTCTACTGACCTGGTTTCTCTGGCTCTACAGCAGCTCTGCTGACCTGGTTCTCTGGCTCTAAAGCAGCTCTGCTGACCTGGTTTCTCTGGCTCTACTGCAGCTCTGCTGACCTCGTTCTCTCCCTCCAAAGCAGCTCTACTGACGTGGTTTCTCTGGATCAGCAGCGGCTCTGCTGATATGGTTCTCTGGCTCTAGAGCAGCTCTGCTGACCTGGTTCTTAGGCTCTAAATCATCTCTGCTGACCTGGTTCTCTGGCTCTAAAGCAGCTCTGATGACCGGGCTCTGTGGCTCTAAAGCAGCTCCGCTGACTTGGTTCTCTTGCTCTAGAGCAGCTCTGCTGACCTGGTTCTCTGGCTCTAAAGCAGCCCTGCTGATCTGGTTCTCTGGCTCTAAAGCAGCTCTGCTGGCCTAGTTCTCTGGCTCTAAAGCAGCTCTCCTGACCTGGTTCTCTCCCTCTAAAGCAGCTCTGCTGACCTGGTTTCACTGGCTCTAAAGCAGCTCTGCTGACCTGGTTCTCTCGCTCTAAAGCAGCTCTACTGACTTGGTTTCTCTGGCTCTACAGCAGCTCTGCTGACCTGGTTCTCTGGCTCTAAAGCAGCTCTGCTGACCTGGTTTCTCTGGCTCTACTGCAGATCTGCTGACCTGGTTCTCGGCCTCTAGAACAGCCCTGCTGACCTGGGTCTCTGGCTCTAAAGCAGCTTTTCTGACCTGGATCTCTGGCTCTAGAGTAGCTCTGCTGACCTGGTTCTCTGGCTCTAAAGCAGTTCTGCTGACCTGGTTCTCTCCCTCTAAATCAGGTCTGCTGACTTGGTTCTCTGGCTCTACAGCTGCTCTACCGACCTGGTTCTTTGCCTCTAGAGCAGCTCTGTTGACCTGGTTTTCTGCCTCTAGAGCAGCTCTGCGGACCTGGATCTCTCCCTCTGGAACAGCTCTGCTGACCTGGTTCTCTCCCTCCAAAGCAGCTCTACTGACGTGGTTCCTCTGGCTCAGCAGCGGCTCTGCTGACCTGGTTCTCTGGCTCTAGAGCAGCTCTGCTGACCTGGTTCGTAGGCTCTAAATCAGCTCTGATGACCTGGCTCTATGGCTCTAAAGCAGCTCTGCTGACTTGGTTCTCTGGCTCTAGAGCAGCTCCGCTGACCTGATTCTCTGGCTCTAAAGCAGCTCTGCTGGCCTTGTTCTCTGGCTCTAAAGAAGCTCTCCTGACCTAGTTCTCTCCCTCTAAAGCAGCTCTGCTGACCTAGTTTCTCTGGCTCTACAGCAGCTCTGCTGACCTGGTTCTCTGGCTCTAGAGCAGCTCTGCTGACCTAGTTCTTAAGCTCCCGAGCAGCTCTGCTGACCTGGTTCTCTGGCTCTAAAGCAGCTCTGCTGGCCTAGTTCTCCGGCTCTAATGCAGCTCTGCTGACCTGGTTCTCTCATTCTAAAGCAGCTCTGCTGATCTGGTTTCTCTGGCTCTACAGCAGCTCTGCTGATCTGGTTTCTCTGGCTCTACAGCAGCTCTGCTGACCTGGTTCTCTGGCTCTATAGCAGCTCTGCTGACCTGGTCCCTTGGCTCTAAAGCAGACCTGCTGACCTGGTTCTCTCGCTCTAAAGCAGCTCTACTGACCTGGTTTCTCTGGCTCCACAGCAGCTCTGCTGACCTGGTTCTCTGGCTCTAAAGCAGCTCTGCTGACCTGGTTTCTCTGGCTCTACAGCTGCTCTACAGACCTGGTTCTTTGCCTCTAGAGCAGCTCTGTTGACCTGGTTTTCTGCCTCTAGAGCAGCTCCGCTGACCTGGATCTCTCCCTCTGGAACAGCTCTGCTGACCTGGTTCTCTCCCTCCAAAGTAGCTCTACTGACATGGTTTCTCTGGATCAGCAGCGGCTCTGCTGATCTGGTTCTCTGGCTCTAGAGCAGCTCTGCTGACCTGGTTCTTAGGCTCTAAATCATCGCTGCTGACCTGGTTCTCTGGCTCTAAAGCAGCTCTGCTGACCTGGCTCTATGGCTCTAAAGCAGCTCCGCTGACTTGGTTCTCTGGCTCTAGAGCAGCTCTGCTGACCTGGTTCTCTGGCTCTAAAGCAGCCCTGCTGATCTGGTTCTCTGGCTCTAAAGCAGCTCTGCTGGCCTAGTTCTCTGGCTCTAAAGCAGCTCTGCTGGCCTAGTTCTCCGGCTCTAATGCAGCTCTGCTGACCTGGTTCTCTCATTCTAAAGCAGCTCTGCTCATCTGGTTTCTCTGGCTCTATAGCAGCTCTGCTGACCTGGTTCTCTGGCTCTAGAGCAGCTCTGCTGACCTGGTCTCTTGGCTCTAAAGCAGACCTGCTGACCTGGTTCTCTCGCTCTAAAGCAGCTCTACTGACCTGGTTTCTCTGGCTCTACAGCAGCTCTGCTGATCTGGTTTCTCTGGCTCTACAGCAGCTCTGCTGACCTGGTTCTCTGGCTCTAGAGCAGCTCTGCTGACCTGGTCCCTTGGCTCTAAAGCAGACCTGCTGACCTGGTTCTCTCGCTCTAAAGCAGCTCTACTGACCTGGTTTCTCTGGCTCTACAGCAGCTCTGCTGACCTGGTTCTCTGGCTCTAAAGCAGCTCTGCTGACCTGGTTTCTCTGGCTCTACTGCAGCTCTGCTGACCTCGTTCTCTCCCTCCAAAGCAGCTCTACTGACGTGGTTTCTCTGGATCAGCAGCGGCTCTTCTGATATGGTTCTCTGGCTCTAGAGCAGCTCTGCTGACCTGGTTCTTAGGCTCTAAATCATCTCTGCTGACCTGGTTCTCTGGCTCTAAAGCAGCTCTGCTGACCTGGCTCTATGGCTCTAAAGCAGCTCCGCTGACTTGGTTCTCTGGCTCTAGAGCAGCTCTGCTGACCTGGTTCTCTGGCTCTAAAGCAGCCCTGCTGATCTGGTTCTCTGGCTCTAAAGCAGCTCTGCTGGCCTAGTTCTCTGGCTCTAAAGCAGCTCTCCTGACCTGGTTCTCTCCCTCTAAAGCAGCTCTGCTGACCTGGTTTCACTGGCTCTACAGCTGCTCTACAGACCTGGTTCTTTGCCTCTAGAGCAGCTCTGTTGACCTGGTTTTCTGCCTCTAGAGCAGCTCTGCGGACCTGGATCCCTCCCTCTGGAACAGCTCTGCTGACCTGGTTCTCTCTCTCCAAAGCAGCTCAACTGACGTGGTTTCTCTGGATCAGCAGCAGCTCTGCTGATCTGGTTCTCTGGCTCTAGAGCAGCTCTGCTGACCTGGTTCTTAGGCTCTAAATCATCTCTGCTGACTTGGTTCTCTGGCTCTAAAGCAGCTCTGCTGACCTGGCTCTATGGCTCTAAAGCAGCTCCGCTGACTTGGTTCTCTGGCTCTAGAGCAGCTCTGCTGACCTGGTTCTCTGGCTCTAAAGCAGCCCTGCTGATCTGGTTCTCTGGCTCTAAAGCAGCTCTGCTGGCCTAGTTCTCTGGCTCTAAAGCAGCTCTCCTGAACTGGTTCTCTCCCTCTAAATCAGCTCTGCTCACCTTGTTTCTCTGGCTCTACAACAGCTCTGCTGACCTGGTTCTCTGGCTCTAAAGCAGATCTGCTGGCCTAGTTCTCCGGCTCTAATGCAGCTCTGCTGACCTGGTTCTCTCATTCTAAAGCAGCTCTGCTCATCTGGTTTCTCTGGCTTTATAGCAGCTCTGCTGACCTGGTTCTCTGGCTCTAGAGCAGCTCTGCTGACCTGGTCCCTTGGCTCTAAAGCAGACCTGCTGACCTGGTTCTCTCGCTCTAAAGCAGCTCTACTGACCTGGTTTCTCTTGCTCTACAGCAGCTCTGCTGACCTGGTTCTCTGGCTCTAAAGCAGCTCTGCTGACCTGGTTTCTCAGGCTCTACTGCAGCTCTGCTGACCTCGTTCTCTCCCTCCAAAGCAGCTCTACTGACGTGGTTTCTCTGGATCAGCAGCGGCTCTGCTGATATGGTTCTCTGGCTCTAGAGCAGCTCTGCTGACCTGGTTCTTAGGCTCTCAATCATCTCTGCTGACCTGGTTCTCTGGCTCTAAAGCAGCTGAGCTGACCTGGCTCTATGGCTCTAAATCAGCTCCGCTGACTTGGTTCTCTGGCTCTAGAGCAGCTCTGCTGACCTGGTTCTCCGGCTCTAAAGCAGCTCTGCTGGCCTAATTCTCTGGCTCTAAAGCAGCTTTCCTGACCTGGTTCTCTCCTTCTAAAGCAGCTCTGCTGACCTGGTTTCACTGGCTCTAAAGCAGCTCTGCTGACCTGGTTCTCTCGCTCTAAAGCAGCTCTACTGACTTGGTTTCTCTGGCTCCACAGCAGCTCTGCTGACGTGGTTCTCTGGCTCTAAAGCAGCTCTGCTGACCTGGTTTCTCTGGCTCTACTGCAGATCTGCTGACCTGGTTCTCGGCCTCTAGAACAGCCCTGCTGACCTGGGTCTCTGGCTCTAAAGCAGCTTTTCAGACCTGGTTCTCTGGCTCTAGAGTAGCTCTGCTGACCTGGTTCTCTGGCTCTAAAGCAGTTCTGCTGACCTGGTTCTCACCCTCTAAATCAGGTCTGCTGACCTGGTTCTCTGGCTCTATAGCTGCTCTACAAACCTGGTTCTTTGCCTCTAGAGCAGCTCTGTTGACCTGGTTTTCTGCCTCAAGAGCAGCTCTGCGGACCTGGATCTCTCCCTCTGGAACAGCTCTGCTGACCTGGTTCTCTCCCTCCAAAGCAGCACAACTGACGTGGTTCCTCTGGCTCAGCAGCGGCTCTGCTGACCTGGTTCTCTGGCTCTAGAGCAGCTCTGCTGACCTGGTTCTTAGGCTCTAAATCAGCTCTGCTGACCTGGTTCTCTGGCTCTAAAGCAGCTCTGCTGACCTGGTTCTATGGCTCTAAAGCAGCTCCGCTGACTTGGTTCTCTGGCTCTAGAGCAGCTTCACTGACCTGATTCTCTGGCTCTAAAGCAGCTCTGCTGGCCTTGTTCTCTGGCTCTAAAGAAGCTCTCCTGGCCTGGTTCTCTCCCTCTAAAGCAGCTCTGCTGACCTGGTTTCTCTGGCTCTACAGCGGCTCTGCTGACCTGGTTCTCTGGCTCTAGAGCAGCTCTGCTGACCTAGTTCTTAAGCTCCTGAGCTGCTCTGCTGACCTGGTTCTCTGGCTCTAGAGTAGCTCTGCTGATCTGGTTCTCTCATTCTAAAGCAGCTCTGCTGATCTGGTTTCTCTGGCTCTACAGCAGCTCTGCTGATCTGGTTTCTCTGTCTCTACAGCAGCTTTGCTGACCTGGTTCTCTGGCTCTAGAGCAGCTCTGCTGACCTGGTCCCTTGGCTCTAAAGCAGACCTGCTGACCTGGTTCTCTCGCTCTAAAGCAGCTCTACTGACCTGGTTTCTCTGGCTCTACAGCAGCTCTGCTGACCTGGTTCTCTGGCTCTAAAGCAGCTCTGCTGACCTGGTTTCTCTGGCTCTACAGCTGCTCTACAGATCTGGTTCTTTGCCTCTAGAGCAGCTCTGTTGACCTGGTTTTCTGCCTCTAGAGCAGCTCTGCGGACCTGGATCTCTCCCTCTGGAACAGCTCTGCTGACCTGGTTCTCTCCCTCCAAAGCAGCTCAACTGACGTGGTTTCTCTGGATCAGCAGCAGCTCTGCTGATCTGGTTCTCTGGCTCTAGAGCAGCTCTGCTGACCTGGTTCTTAGGCTCTAAATCATCTCTGCTGACTTGGTTCTCTGGCTCTAAAGCAGCTCTGCTGACCTGGCTCTATGGCTCTAAAGCAGCTCCGCTGACTTGGTTCTCTGGCTCTAGAGCAGCTCTGCTGACCTGGTTCTCTGGCTCTAAAGCAGCCCTGCTGATCTGGTTCTCTGGCTCTAAAGCAGCTCTGCTGGCCTAGTTCTCTGGCTCTAAAGCAGCTCTCCTGAACTGGTTCTCTCCCTCTAAATCAGCTCTGCTCACCTGGTTTCTCTGGCTCTACAACAGCTCTGCTGACCTGGTTCTCTGGCTCTAAAGCAGCTCTGCTGACCTGGTTCTCTGGCTCTAAAGCAGCTCTGCTGGCCTAGTTCTCCGGCTCTAATGCAGCTCTGCTGACCTGGTTCTCTCATTCTAAAGCAGCTCTGCTCATCTGGTTTCTCTGACTCTATAGCAGCTCTGCTGACCTGGTTCTCTGGCTCTAGAGCAGCTCTGCTGACCTGGTCCCTTGGCTCTAAAGCAGACCTGCTGACCTGGTTCTCTCGCTCTAAAGCAGCTCTACTGACCTGGTTTCTCTGGCTCTACAGCAGCTCTGCTGACCTGGTTCTCTGGCTCTAAAGCAGCTCTGCTGACCTGGTTTCTCAGGCTCTACTGCAGCTCTGCTGACCTCGTTCTCTCCCTCCAAAGCAGCTCTACTGACGTGGTTTCTCTGGATCAGCAGCGGCTCTGCTGATGTGGTTCTCTGGCTCTAGAGCAGCTCTGCTGACCTGGTTCTTAGGCTCTAAATCATCTCTGCTGACCTGGTACTCTGGCTCTAAAGCAGCTCTGCTGACCTGGTTCTCTGGCTCTAAAGCAGCTCTGCTGACCTGGTTTCTCTGGCTCTATTGCAGCTCTGCTGACCTGGTTCTCTCCCTCCAAAGCAGCTCTACTGACATGGTTTCTCTGGATCAGCAGCGGCTCTGCTGATATGGTTCTCTGGCTCTAGAGCGGCTCTGCTGATATGGTTCTCTGGCTCTAGAGCAGCTCTGCTGACCTGGTTCTTAGGCTCTAAATCATATCTGCTGACCTGGTTCTCTGGCTCTAAAGCAGCTCTGCTGACCTGGCTCCATGGCTCTAAAGCCGCTCCGCTGACTTGGTTCTCTGGCTCTAGAGCAGCTCTGCTGACCTGGTTCTCTGGCTCTAAAGCAGCCCTGCTGATCTGGTTCTCTGGCTCTAAAGCAGCTCTGCTGGCCTAGTTCTCTGGCTCTAAAGCAGCTCTCCTGACCTGGTTCCCTCCCTCTAAAGCAGCTCTGCTGACCTGGTTTCACTGGCTCTAAAGCAGCTCTGCTGACCTGGTTCTCTCGCTCTAAAGCAGCGCTACTGACTTGGTTTCTCTGGCTCTACAGCAGCTCTGCTGACCTGGTGCTCTGGCTCTAAAGCAGCTCTGCTGACCTGGTTTCTCAGGCTCTACTGCACATCTGCTGACCTGGTTCTCGGCCTCTAGAACAGCCCTGCTGACCTGGGTCTCTGGCTCTAAAGCAGCTTTTCTGACCTGGTTCTCTGGCTCTAGAGCAGCTCTGCTGACCTGATTCTCTGGCTCTAAAGCAGTTCTGCTGACCTGGTTCTCTCCCTCTAAATCAGGCCTGCTGACCTGGTTCTCTGGCTCTACAGCTGCTCTACAGACCTGGTTCTTTGCCTCTAGAGCAGCTCTGTTGACCTGGTTTTCTGCCTCTAGAGCAGCTCTGCGGGCCTGGATCTCTCCCTCTGGAACAGCTCTGCTGACCTGGTTCTCTCCCTCCAAAGCAGCTCTACTGACGTGGTTTCTCTGGCTCAGCAGCGGCTCTGCTGACCTTGTTCTCTGGCTCTAGAGCAGCTCTGGTGACCTGGTTCTTAGGCTCTAAATCAGCTCTGCTGACCTGGTTCTCTGGCTCTAAAGCAGCTCTGCTGACCTGGCTCTATGGCTCTAAAGCAGCTCTGCTGACTTGGTTCTCTGGCTCTAGAGCAGCTCTGCTGACCTGATTCTCTGGCTCTAAAGCAGCTCTGCTGACCTTGTTCTCTGGCTCTAAAGCAGCTCTCCTGACCTGGTTCTCTCCCTCTAAAGCAGCTCTGCTGACCTGGTTTCTCTGGCTCTACAGCAGCTCTGCTGACCTGGTTCTCTGGCTCTAGAGCAGCTCTGCTGATCTAGTTCTTAAGCTCCTGAGCAGCTCTGCTGACCTGGTTCTGTGGCTCTACAACAACTCTGCTGACCTGGTTCTCTGGCTCTAAAGCAGCTCTGCTGACCTGGTTCTCCGGCTCTAAAGCAGCTCTGCTGGCCTAGTTCTCTGGCTCTAATTCAGCTCTGCTGACCTGGTTCTCTCATTCTAAAGCAGCTCTGCTGATCTGGTTTCTCTGGCTCTACAGCAGCTCTGCTGACCTGGTTCTCTGGCTCTAGAGCAGCTCTGCTGACCTGGTCCCTTGGCTCTAAAGCAGACCTGCTGACCTGGTTCTCTCACTCTAAAGCAGCTCTGCTGACCTAGTTCTCTCGCTCTAAAGCAGCTCTACTGACCTGGTTTCTCTGGCTCTAAAGCAGCCCTGCTCATCTGGTTCTCTGGCTCTAAAGCAGCTCTGCTGGCCTATATCTCTGGCTCTAAAGCAGCTCCCCTGACCTGGTTCTCTCCATCTAAAGCAACTCTGCTGACCTGGTTTCTCTGGCTCTACAGCACCTCTGCTGACCTGGTTCTCTGGCTCTAGAGCAGCTCTGTTCACCTAGGTCTTAAGCTCTAGAGCAGCTCTGCTGACTTGGTTCTCTGGCTCTACAACAGCTCCGCTGACCTGGTTCTCTGGCTCTAAAGCAGCTCTGCTGACCTGGTTCTCTGGCTCTAAAGCAGCTCTGCTGGCCTAGTTGTCTGGCTCTAATGCAGCTCTGCTGACCTGGTTCTCTCATTCTAAAGCAGCTCTGCTGATCTGGTTTCTCTGGCTCTACAGCAGCTCTGCTGACCTGGTTCTCTGGCTCTAGAGCAGCTCTGCTGACCTAGTTCTTAGGCTCTAGAGCAGCTCTGCTGACCTGGTTCTCTGGCTCTACAACAGCTCTGCTGACCTGGTTCTCTGGCTCCAAAGCTGCTCTGCTGACCCGGTTCTATGGCTCTAAAGCAGTTCTGCTGACCTGGTTCTCTGGCTCTAGAGCAGCTCTGCTGACCTGGTCCCTTGGCTCTAAAGCAGACCTGCTGACCTGGTTCTCTCCCTCTAAAGCAGCTCTGCTGACCTGGTTCTCTCGCTCTAAAGCAGCTCTGCTGACCTGGTTCCTTGGCTCTAAAGCAGCTCTGCTGACCTGGTTTCTCTGGCTATACCGCAGCTCTGCTGACATGGTTCTCGGCCTCTAGAACAGCTCTGCTGACCTGGGTCTCTGGCTCTAAAGCAGCTTTGCTGACCTGGTTCTCTGGGACTAGAGCAGCTCTGCTGACCTGGTTCTCTGGCTCTAAAGCAGTTCTGCTGACCTGGTTCTCTCCCTCTAAATCAGCTCTGCTGACCTGGTTCTCTGGCTCTAGAGCAGCTCTACAGACCTGGTTCTCTGGCTCTAGAGCAGCTCTGCTAACCTGGTTCTCTCCCTCTGAAGCAGATCTGCTGACCTTGTTCTCTCCCTCCAAAGCAACTCTACTGACCTGGTTTCTCTGGCTCTACAGCGGCTCTGCTGACATGGTTCCCTGGCTCTAGAGCAGCTCTGCTGACCTTGTTCTTAGGCTCTAGAGCAGCTTTGCTGACCTGGTTCTCTGGCTCTAAAGCAGCTCTGCTGACCTGGTTCTCTGGCTCTAAAACAGCTCTGCTGGCCTAGTTCTCTGGATCTAATGCAGCTCTGCTGACCTGGTTCTCTCATTCTAAAGCAGCTCTGCTGATCTGGTTTCTCTGGCTCTACAGCAGCTCTGCTGACCTGGTTCCCGGCTCTAGAGCAGCTCTGCTGACCTGGTCCCTTGGCTCTAAAGCAGACCTGCTGACCTGGTTCTCTCACTCTAAAGCAGCTCTGCTGACCTGGTTCTCTCGCTCTAAAGCAGCTCTACTGACCTGGTTTCTCTGGTTCTAAAGCAGCCCTGCTGATCTGGTTCTCTGGCTCTAAAGTAGCTCTGCTGACCTGGTTCTCTGGCTCTAGAGCAGCTCTGCTGACCTGGTCCCTTGGCTCTAAAGCAGCTCTGCTGACCTGGTTCTCTCGCTCTAAAGCAGCTCTGCTGACCTGGTTTCTCTGGCTCTACAGCAGCTCTGCTGACCTGGTTCTCTGGCTCTAGAGCAGCTCTGTTCACCTAGGTCTTAAGCTCTAGAGCAGCTCTGCTGACTTGGTTCTCTGGCTCTACAACAGCTCTGCTGACCTGGTTGTCTGGCTCTAAAGCAGCTCTGCTGACCTGGTTCTCTGGCTCTAAAGCAGCTCTGCTGGCCTAGTTCTCTGGCTCTAATGCAGCTCTGCTGACCTGGTTCTCTCATTCTAAAGCAGCTCTGCTGATCTGGTTTCTCTGGCTCTACAGCAGCTCTGCTGAGCTGGTTCTCTGGCTCTAGAGCAGCTCTGCTGACCTAGTTCTTAGGCTCTAGAGCAGCTCTGCTGACCTGGTTCTCTGGCTCTACAACAGCTCTGCTGACCTGGTTCTCTGGCTCCAGAGCTGCTCTTCTAACCCGGTTCTATGGCTCTAAAGCAGTTCTGCTGACCTGGTTCTCTGGCTCTAGAGCAGCTCTGCTGACCTGGTCCCTTGGCTCTAAAGCAGACCTGCTGACCTGGTTCTCTCCCTCTAAAGCAGCTCTGCTGACCTGGTTCTCTCGCTCTAAAGCAGCTCTACTGACCTGGTTTCTCTGGCTCTAAAGCAGCTCCGCTGACCTGGTTCTCTGGCTCTAAAGCAGCTCTGCTGACCTGGTTTCTCTGGCTCTACCGCAGCTCTGCTGACTTGGTTCTCGGCCTCTAGAACAGCTCTGCTGACCTGGGTCTCTGGCTCTAAAGCAGCTTTGCTGACCTGGTTCTCTGGGTCTAGAGCAGCTCTGCTGACCTGGTTCTCTGGCTCTAAAGCAGTTCTACTGACCTGGTTCTCTCCCTCTAAATCAGCTCTGCTGACCTGGTTCTCTGGCTCTAGAGCAGCTCTACAGACCTGGTTCTCTGCCTCTAGAGCAGCTCTGCTGACCTGGTTCTCTCCCTCTGAAGCAGGTCTGCTGACCTTATTCTCTCCCTCCAAAGCAACTCTACTGACCTGGTTTCTCTGGCTCTACAGCGGCTCTACTGACATGGTTCCCTGGCTCTAGAGCAGCTCTGCTGACCTGGTTCTTAGGCTCTAGAGCAGCTCTGCTGACCTGGTTCTCTGGATCTAAAGCAGCTCTGCTGACCTGGTTCTCTGGCTCTAGAGCAGCTCTGCTGAACTGGTTCTCTGGCTCTAAAGCAGCTCTGCTGACCCGGGTCTCTGGCTCTAAAGCAGCTCTGCTGGCCTTGTTCTCTGGCTTTAAAGCAGCTCTAGTGACCTGGTTCTCTCCCTCTAAAGCAGCTCTACTGACCTGGTTTCTCTGGCTCTACAGCAGCTCTGCTGACCTGGTTCTCTGGCTCTAGAGCAGCTCTGCTGACCTAGTTCTTAGGCTCTAGAGCAGCTCTGCTGACCTTTTTCTCGGGCTCTAAAGCAGCTCTGCTGACCTGGTTCTCTCACTCTAAAGCACCTCTACTGACCTGGTTTCTCTGGCTCTACTGCAGCTCTGCTGACCTGGTTATCGGCCTCTAGAGCAGCTCTGCTGACCTGGGTCTCTGGCTCTAAAGCAGCTTTGCTGACCTGATTCTCTGGCTCTAGAGCAGCTCTGCTGACCTGGTTCTTTGGCTCTAAAGCAGTTCTGCTGACCTGGTTCTCTCCCTCTAAATCAGCTCTACATACCTGGTTCTTTGCCTCTAGAGCAGCTCTGCTGACCTGGTTCTCTGGCTCTAGAGCAGCTCTGCTGACCTGGTTCTGTGCCTCTAGAGCAGCTCTGCTGACCTGGTTCTCTGGCTCTAAAGCAGCTCTGCTGACCTGGTTCTATGGCTCTAGATCAGCTCTGCTGACCTGGTTCTGTGGCTCTAAAGCAGCTCTGCTGACCTGGTTCTCTCCCTCTAAAGAGCTCTGCTGACCTGGTTCTCTGGCTCTAAAGCAGTTCTGCTGACCTGGTTCTCTGCCTCTAGAGCAGCTCTGCTGACCTGGTTCTATGGCTCTAAAGCAGCTCTGCTGACCTGGTTCTCTGGCTCTAGAGCAGCTCTGCTGACCTGCTTCTTAGGTTCTAGAGCAGCTCTGCTGACCTGGTTCTCTGGCTCTACAACGGCTCTGCTGACCTGGTTTCTCTGGCTCTACAGCACCTCTGCTGACCTGGTTCTCTGCACTCACGATGCACGCACCCGATTTCGCGAAAATATATTAAAAAATAATATAAGTTTATTATAAGTAAAAATATGTTATTTTTATAACTATCTTAGATAATCTCTTGCCCTAATATGTATTTTAAAGACACATACATATCATTTTGGAACATAACAGTTTTTTTGCGGTAGTTGCGCACCCAGCTCGCCCCAGCACATATATGACATCACGCGGGACCCACCACAATGCAAGCGTCTCGTACGTAATGTGCATGTGTTGCAAATGCGTAGGAGCAGGAGTCACGAACTGGTCGCATACCAATCGCGCACATCACGTAATATTAAATGTATATGATGTAACTGAAAAACACGCAGCCGTCGTACACCATAAGCGGATCCTTCATGACTTTTCTAAAATAGCAGCTAGAATCCACGCACCCACCGAGATGTGTACGCTTTGAGTGTGCGACTCTGAATTTTTTGGGGAAAAAACATTTTTTTTAAGGAAAATAATATAAATATATTAAAATCATTTTTTAATGTTTTTTTGCAATTTTCAGAAAAATATATAATGTTATTTAATGAATAAAATATTTATAAATGAACAGTAAGAAAACTGTAGAAAATCAGTACAAAAAAATAGGTATAACTACTATCACACTTAAAAATTAGCATTTAAAAAACCTTTGAAATAGGTTTCAGAGACGTTATAGTTAGAAATTAGCATTTAAAAAACCTTAGAAATTCACAGAAAACAACATAGGTTTCAGGGTTGTTATAGCTAGCTGGTCATTTCACTCCTACAAAACCATAGAAATTCCTCCATTATAGTTAGTTCTGCTCACTATAACTCGCGCGCCCGCAATGCACTGCTGATGATGTCACATATTGCATAATTCATGACATGGTCAGTGACATCACTGATGACATCACTGACGACATCTCAAATGACATCACTGATGACATCATCCATGTGACAATCTGATACACCTCATCATACACTAGTATAACCTTTCATCACTCACTGTAAAATACAGATTACCATATTTAAAACCATTGACACACCAATACCAGTTACTATATACCCACTCACTGATTCCTAGGTCTACACACACAACTACCCATTCAACAACAGAATCATTTATACATGCAGTCACTAATTAATAGAACACTATCAAATGCACTTATACACATATATAGATATTGACACATCAGCAGTCATCTTAGTCGGTAATGCA
Organism: Triturus cristatus; assembly: GCF_964204655.1. NCBI lineage: Eukaryota > Metazoa > Chordata > Amphibia > Caudata > Salamandridae > Triturus > Triturus cristatus. The sequence continues at coordinate 1,144,026,241 of NC_140589.1, forward strand.
GTCATCCTACTCACTCATGAAAAAAATTAATCACACTTACTTTTGCTCACTTACACAATTATCCAACAACACCTCATTTATTCAAACACATAGTAACTCATAGTTAATATGTTAAAAAATCACCATTACAATTATATACTCATTCATATAGTTACTCTCACAGTCACTGACCCTTACACATACTTATTTATATACACCAACTCTCACATACAATGCCTTTTATTTTTTTATTTTGTTGAAGATGTACAACTAAAACATATATTCACTCACCAACACACAAATAAATACACTCAGTCACCCAAACAACTGTTTCCACATGCACTCTTAGACCTATACACCTAGTCAATCAACCATTCACACATCTATGCATAGAGTTACACACACCCCATCCAACCACACACAAACTCAGTGTCCCATACAAATACTCACCCAACTAACCAATAACTAATATACACACTCATGTAGTTAGTGACTAACTGATGCAGCATGTTATACAACAACAGAGACAGTGACGCACACATTCAAATTGTTTAGTTACTAATCCATGCATTAAGTTAGACACTTTTAATTACTCACTTAGACAGTCAGACAGCTACTAAAGCCTCCATCCAGATAGTTATATAGCCACTCAATCTTCAATACAGATTGGTATATGTATATAATATATATTTAAATTTCAAACTAAACTACATTCACTGGATGATGTCATCAGTGATGTCATTTGAGATGTCATCAGTGATGTCACTGACCATGTCATGAATGATGCAATATGTGACATCATCAGCAGTGCAATGCGGGCACGCAAGTTATAGTTAGCAGAATTAACTATAACGGAGGAATTTCTATGGTTTTGTACGAGTGAATTGGCGAGCTAACTATAATACCCCTGAAACCTATTGTTTTTTCTGAGAATATATATATATACATATACATATATATAAATGCATATGCATATATATGCATATATATATATGTGCATATGTGTGCGTGTAGACAGAGGTAGAGAGAGGTAGAGGTGTAGAGGTAGAGGTGTAGAGGTAGAGAGGTAGAGGTAGAGAGGTAGAGAAGTAAAGAGGTAGAGAGTAGTAGAGAGAGAGGTAGCGAGAGGTAGAGAGGTAGATAGTAGAGAGTAAGTAATAGACAGTAGAGAGTGAGTAGTATAGAGCAGTAGAGAGTAGTAGAGAGAGTAGCAGAGTGGAAGTAGTAAAGAGTAGTAGAGTGAGTAGTAGAGAGTAGTAGAGTGAGTAGTAGAGATTGAGTAGCAGAGAGTGAGTAGTAGAGAGTGAGTAGTAGACTGAGTAGTAGAGAGTAGTAGAGAGTGAGTAGTAGAGAGTGAGTAGTAGAGAGTAGTAGAGAGCGAGTAGCAAAGAGAGAGTATTAGAGAGTAGTAGAGAGTGAGTAGTAGAGTGCATAGTAGAGAGTAGCAGAGAATGAGTAGTAGAGAGTGAGTAGTAGAGTGAGTAGAAGAGAGTGAGTAGTAGAGAGAAGTAGAGAGAGAGTAGTAGAGAGTGAGTAGTATAGAGTAGTAGAGAGTGAGTAGTAGTGAGAGAGTAGTAGAGAGTGAGCAGTAGAGAGTAATAGAGAGTGAGAAGTAGAGAGTAGTAGAGAGCGAGTAGTAGAGTAGTAGAGAGTAGAGAGTAGTAGAGAGTGAGTAGTAGAGTATTAATAACTTCCCCCCAGACTGAGCCTTATCTCAAGATAGTCTCGAATCATTTTCACCGCTGGTTGCTGACAAGATTCCGTTTCAACCCTAATACATTTTAATTTAGGTAGCTTTCAAGGTTGGTGCAAACCAGAAGATGCCGCTTTGTGTAATTGCGACGACAGTTCAATTCAAGACACTGCGCACTTTATCCTATTCTGTAACCATTACACAGTAATTAGAACAAAGTATATTTTACCTTTGTTACAAGGGAGAGGTTTTTACCAAGTAAAACCAGCACTGATGTACCTTCAATTACTTGACTCCCCATGGATAATTTTTAATATTGCTAATTTTTTGGTAACTGTGGTAAGGAAAAGGAAAAAACTTGATGCTCAGTTTGTATACTGTTGTTAGGGGCACATTTATTGGCTTGGTCGACCCCTATGTGATCTATTTATTACTGTATTTTGTAATGTTTTTATGTGTATGAATTATTGTGATGTACTTTTATGATTTTAATTAATCGATTAAAGTGGTTATGACTGACTGACTGACTGACTAGTAGAGTAGTAGAGAATAAGTAGTAGAGTAGTAGAGAGTAGTAGAGTGAGTAGTAGAGAATAGTAGAGAGTGAGTAGTAGAGAGAGTACTAGAGAGTAGTAGAGAAGTATAGAGTGTGTAGTAGAGAGTGAGTAGTACAGAGTGAGTAGTAGAGAGAGAAGCAGAGAGTAGTAGAGTAGTAGAGAGTGAGTAGTAGAGAGTGGGTAGTAGAGAGTAGTAGAGAGCGAGTAGTAGAGAGTGAGTAGTGGAGAGTGAGTAGTAGAGAGGAGTAGAGAGCGAGTAGTAGAGAGTGAGTAGTAGAGAGTGAATAGGAGAGAGTGAGTAGTAGAGAGAGAGTAGTAGAGAGTGATTAGTAGAGAATGGTAGAGAGCGAGTAGTAGAGAGTGAGTAGTGGAGAGTGTGTAGTAGAGAATAGTAGAGAGCAAGTAGTAGAGAGTGAGTAGTAGAGAGTGAATAGTGGAGAGTGAGTAGTAGGTAGAGAGGAGTAGAGAGTAGTAGAGAGAGTAGCAGAGTGGAAGTAGTAGAGTGAGTAGTAGAGAGTAGTAGAGTGAGTAATAGAGAGTGAGTAGCAGAGAGTGAGTAGTAGAGAGTGAGTATTAGAGAGTGAGTAGTAGAGAGTGAGTAGTAAAGAGTAGTAGAAAGTAGTAGAGAGTGAGTATTAGAGAGTGAGTAGTAGAGTGAGTAGTAGAGAATGAGTAGTAGAGAGTAGTAGAGAGAGAGTAGTAGAGAGTGAGTTGTAGAGAGTAGTAGAGAGTGAATAGTAGGGAGAGAGTAGTAGAGAGTGAGTAGTAGAGAGTAATAGGGAGTGAGTAGTAGAGAGTACTAGAGAGCGAGTAGTAGAGAGAGTAGTAGAGTAGTAGAGGGTGAGTAGTAGAGAGTGAGTAGTAGATAGTAGTGGAGTAGTAGAGAGTGAGTAGTAGTGAGTGAGTAGTAGAGTAGTAGAGAGGGAGAAGGAGAGTAGTAGAGAGTGAGTGGTAGAGAGTAGTAGAGAGTAGTAGAGAGTAGTAGAGTGAGTAGTAAAGAATAATAGAGAGTGAGTAGTAGAGAGAGTAATAGAGAGTAGTAGAGTAGTAGAGAGTGAGTAGTAGAGAGTGAGTAGTAGAGACTAGTAGAGAGAGAGTAGTCAAGAGTGAGTAGTGGAGAGTGAGTAGTAGAGAGTAGTAGAGAACGAGTAGTAGAGTAGTAGAGAGTGAGTGGTAGAGAGTAGTAGAGAGTAGTAGAGTGAGTAGTAGAGAGTACTAGAGTGAGTAGTAGAGAGTGAAAAGTAGACAGTAGTAGTAGAGAGTAGTAGAGAAAGAGTAGTATAGAGTAGTAGAGAGTGAGTAGTAGAGAGTAGGAGCGAGTGAGTAGTAGAGAGTGAGTAGTAGAGAGTGAGTAGTAGAGAGTAGTAGAGAGTAGTATAGAGTGAGTGGTAGAGTAGTAGAGAGTGAGTGGTAGAGAGTTATAGAGAGTAGTAGAGTGAGTAGTAGAGAGTACTAGAGAGTGAGTAGTAGAGAGTGAAAAGTAGAGAGAAGTAGTAGAGAGTAGTAGAGAGAGAGTAGTATAGAGTAGTAGAGAGTGAGTAGTAGAGAGTAGTAGAGAGCGAGTAGTAGAGAGTGAGTAGTGGAGAGTGAGTAGTAGAGAGTAGTAGAGAGCGAGTTGTAAAGAGTGAGTAGTAGAGAGTGAATAGTAGAGAGTGAGAATTAGAGAGAGAGTAGTAGAGAGTGTGTAGTAGAGAGTAGTAGAGCGAGTAGTAGAGAGTGAGTAGTAGAAAGAGAGCAGTAGAGAGTGAGTAGTAGAGTAGTAAAGAGTGAGTGGTAGAGAGTAGTGGAGTGAGTAGTAGAGAGTGCTAGAGAGTGATTAGTAGAGAGTAAATAGTAGAGAGTAATAGTAGAGAGTAGTAGAGAGAGAGAGTAGCATAGGGTAGTAGAGTGAGTAGTAGAGAGTGAATAGTAGAGAGTAGTAGTTGAGAGTAGTAGAGACAGAGTAGTAGAGAGTGAGTAGTAGAAAGTGAGTAGTAGAGAGCAGTAGAGTAGTAGAGATTGAGTAGTAGAGAGAAAGTAGTAGAGAGTAGTAGAGAATGAGTAGTAGATTAGTAGAGAGTGAGCGGTAGAGAGTAGTAGTGAGTAGTAGAGTGAGTAGTAGAGAGTGACTAGTAGAGAGTAGAAGAGAGTGAGTAGTAGAGAGTAGTAGAGTGTGAGTAGTAGAAAGTGAGTAGTAGAGAGTAGTAGAGAGTGAGTAGTAGAGAGTGAGTAGTAGAGAGTAGTAGAGAGTGAGTAGTAGAGAGCAAGTAGTAGAGAGTGTGTAATAGAGAGTGAGTAGTAGAGAGTAGTAAAGAGTAGTAGAGAGTGAGTAGTAGAGTGAGTAGTAGAGAGTAGTTGAGAGCGAGTAGTTGAGAGTGAGTAGTGGAGAGTGAGCAGTAGAGAGGAGAAGAGAGTGAGTATTATGGAGTGAGTAGTATAGAGTAGTACAGAGTGAGTAGTAGAGAGAGAGTAGTAGAGAGAGAGTAGTAGAGAGTGAGTAGTAGAGAGTAGTAGAGAGTGAGTAGTAGAGAGAGAGTAGTAGAGAGTGAGTAGTAGCGTAGTAGAGAGTGAGTAGTAGAGTAGTAGAGAGTGAGTGGTAGAGAGTAGTAGAGTGCGTAGTAGAGAATAGAAGAGAGTGAGTAGTAGAGAGAGTAATAGAGATTAGCAGAGTAGTAGAGAGTGAGTAGTGGAGAGTGAGTAGTAGAGAGTGATTAGTAGAGAGTGAGTAGTGGAGAGTGAATAGTAGAGAGTGAGTAGTAGAGAGGGAGTAGTAGAGAGTGAGTAGTAGAGAGTAGTAGAGAATGAGTAGTAGAGTAGTAGAGAGTGAGTGGTAGAGAGTAGTAGAGAGTAGTAGAATGAGTAGTAGAGAGTACTAGAGAGTGAGTAGTAGAGAGTGAATTGAAGAGAGTAGTAGTAGAGAGTAGTACAGAGAGAGTAGTATAGTGTAGTAGAGAGTGAGTAGTAGAGAGTTGTAGCGAGTGAGTAGTAGAGAGTAGTAGAGAGTGAGTAGTAGAGAGTGAGTAGTGGAGAGTGAGTAGTAGAGAGTAGTAGAGAACGAGTAGTAGAGAGTGAGTAGTAGAGAGTAAATAGTAGAGAGTGAGTAGTAGAGAGAGAGTAGTAGAGAGTGAGTAGTAGAGAGTAGTAGAGTGAGTAGTAGAGAAGTAGAAAGAGAGAAGTAGAAAGAGAGTAGTAGAGAGTAGTAGTGAGTGAGTAGTAAAGAGTGAGTGGTAGAGAGTAGTAGAGAGTAGAGGAGAGAGTAGTAGAGAGTGCTAGAGAGTGATTAGTAGAGAGTGAATAGTAGAGAGTAGTAGAGAGAGAGAGAGTAGTATAGAGTAGTAGCGAGTGAGTAGTAGAGAGTGAATAGTAGAGAGTAGTAGTAGAGAGTAGTAGAGACAGAGTAGTAGAGAGAGAGTGGTAGAAAGTGAGTAGTAGAGAGTAGTAGAGTAGTAGAGAGAAAGTAGTAGAGAGAAAGTAGTAGAGAGTAGTAGAGAATGAAATGAAATGGAATGAATTGAAAGCGGTATTTATAAAGCGCATGGCTACCCGGGAGTGTCCCAGCGCTGAGGAATCAGACAGAGACGGAGGCCGGACTATGGAAACAGCAGGGTCTTAAGTTGTTTTCTGAAGGACAAGTGATTGGGAATCAGGCGTAGCTGAAGCCGCAGGGAGTTCCAGAGTTTGGAGACATTGTAAGAGAAGAGTCATCCGCCACTTTTGGCTCTTTTTATTCTCGGCACCTCGGCCAGACGCAGGTCATCTGATCGAAGTTTTCTCTTGGCTTTGTAGGGAAGAATCAGGGCTGAGTTTATTGCTGGGCCTGTACCTGACAGTGTTTTATGGGCAATACACAGTGACTTAAATTTAATGCGTTCCAGCACGGGAAGCCAGTGGAGGGAGTGTATGGCAGGTTTGGCTGATTGTCTGTTTGAGGTGCACGTCAGAATTCTGGCTGCGCTGTTTTGAACCAACTGGAGTTTGACAATTACTGAGGAGGGTGAGCCTAGGTATAAGGCATTCCCATAGTTAAGCCTGGAGAGTATAAGGGATTGTATCAGTATCTTTTTCGCTGGAGTGGGGAGCAGAGGAAGGACTTTCCAGGCCATTCTGAGCATACCAAAACAGGTGGCTGTTGTCTTCCTGGCCTGTGTTCTAAAGGTCAGGTCTTGGTCCAGCCAGATGCCCAGACTTTTGATTTCGGACTTATGGGTGGGGGTGGTCCCATGCTTAGAGGCCACATTGAGTTAGGGTGATAGCTGCTGTGGTTGCCTAAGACCATATTCTCGGTCTTTCCACCGTTGAGCTTGAGTTGGGAGTGATCCATCCATTCTGAGATGTCTTTTAGACAGGAATGGAGGCTGTTGGTGTGGTTTACTGCCTGATTAAGTGCCACCACCAGTTGCGTGTCGTCCGCGTAGGTCACTATGCGGATACTATGGGGGGCAACTATGGCTGCTAAGGGGGACATGTAAACGTTAAAAAGGGTCGGGCTAAGAGAGGAGCCCTGTGGGACCCCACTCGTTAAATTGGCTGGTTCAGAAGTTACTTTCTCCTCGAACACGTGAAAGGTTCTTCCTTCTAGGAAGGACCGCATCCATTGAATCACAGTGCCTGTGACTCATATATTCCTTAAACAGTTGATGAGGGTCTCAGGGTTCACTGTGTCGAATGCCGCGCTTAGGTCTAGGAGGATAATAGCCGTGGAGCCTCCTGAATCGAGGATTTTTCTGCGTTCCTCAACTACTGCTAGTAGGGCTGTCTCCGTGCTCTGACGAGGTCGGAATCCTGTCTGGGAAGAGTGAAGCAGGTTGTGAGTTTCTAGGAAGCCTGAAAGAATCCGATTGACACATTTTTCAGTAATCTTGCTTATTCCTGGTAAAAGAGAAATTGGGCGGTAATTTCCCATTTCAGTGGGGTCTAAGTTAGGTTTCTTGAGTAGAGCCTTAACCATCGCCTGTTTCCAGCTGGCAGAGACTGATCCTGTGTTGAGTGAGGCGTTAATCAGGTTCAGTATGTTGGGGGCTAAGGTGGCTATTGCTTTCTTTAGAATGTATAGTGGAGCTGGGTCTTTTGGTGATCCGCTTTTGATGGTGGAAAGCAGAGTGAGAAGAGTTTCCGGGTTCATAGGGGGAAAGGTCTTCAGAATGGGTTTGGTTGAGTGAGGGTCTGGGTAGAGTGATGTTTCCAGAGCTTCATGAGTAGTAGAGTAGTAGAGAGTGAGTGGTAGAGAGTAGTAGTGAGTAGTAGAGTGAGTAGTAGAGAGAAGTAGAGAGTGAGTAGTATAGAGTAGTAGAGTGAGTAGTAGAGAGTGAATAGTAGCGAGTAGTAGTAGAGAGTAGTAGAGACAGAGTAGTAGAGAGTGAGTAGTAGAAAGTGAGTAGTAGAGAGTAGTAGAGTAGTAGTGATTGAGTAGTAGAGAGAAAGTAGTAGAGAGTAGTAGAAAATGAGTAGTAGAGTAGTAGAGAGTGACTTGTAGAGAGTAGTAGAGAGTGAGTAGTAGAAAGTGAGTAGTAGAGTGTGAGTAGTAGAAAGTGAGTAGTAGAGAGTAGTAGAGAGTGAGTAGCAGAGAGTGAGTAGTAGAGAATGTGTAGTAGAGAGTGAGTAGTAGAGAGTAGTAAAGAGTAGTAGAGAGTGAGTAGCAGAGTGAGTAGTAGAGAGTAGTTGAGAGCAAGAATTAGGAAGTGAGTAGTGGAGAGTGAGCAGTAGAGAGTAGAAGAGTGTGAGTAGTAGAGAGTGAGTAGTAGAGAGTAGTACAGAGTGAGTAGTAGACAGAGAGTACTAGAGAGAGAGTAGTAGAGAGTGAGTAGTAGAGAGAGAGTAGTAGAGAGTGAGTAGTAGCGTAGTAGAGAGTGAGTAGTAGAGTAGTAGAGAGTGAGTGGTAGAGAGTAGTAGAGAGTAGTAGAGTGAGTAGTAGAGAATAGAAGAGAGTGAGTAGTAGAGAGAGTAATAGAGATTAGCAGAGTAGTAGAGAGTGAGTAGTGGAGAGTGAGTAGTAGAGAGTGAGTAGTGGAGAGTGAATAGTAGAGAGTGAGTAGTAGAGAGGGAGTAGTAGAGAGTGAGTAGTAGAGAGTAGTAGAGAGTGAGTAGTAGAGTAGAAGAGAGTGAGTGGTAGATAGTAGTAGAGAGTAGTAGAGTAAGTAGTAGAGAGTACTAGAGAGTGAGTAGTAGAGAGTGAATAGTAGAGATTAGTAGTAGAGAGTAGTACAGAAAGAGTAGTATAGTGTAGTAGAGAGTGAGTAGTAGAGTGTTGTAGCGAGTGACTAGTAGAGAGTGAGTAGTAGAGAGTGAGTAGTAGAGAGTAGTAGAGAGCGAGTAGTAGAGAGTGAGTAGTGGAGAGTGAGTAGTAGAGAGTAGTAGAGAGCCAGTAGTAGAGAGTGAGTAGTAGAAAGTAAATAGTAGAGAGTGAGTAGTAGAGAGAGAGTAGTAGAGAGTGAGTAGTAGAGAGTAGTAGAGTGAGTAGTAGAGAGTGAGTAGTAGAAATAGAGTAGTAGAGAGTAGTAGTGAGTGAGTAGTAGAGTAGTAAAGAGTGAGTGGTAGAGAGTAGTAGAGAGTGGTGGAGTGAGTAGTAGAAAGTGCTAGAGAGTGCTTAGTAGAGAGTGAATAGTAGAGAGTAGTAGAGAGAGAGTAGTATAGAGTAGTAGCGAGTGAGTAGTAGAGAGTGAATAGTAGAGAGTAGTAGTAGAGAGTAGTAGAGACAGAGTAGTAGTGAGTGAGTAGTAGAAAGTGAGTAGTAGAGAGTAGTAGAGTAGTAGAGAGAAAGTAGTAGAGAGAAAGTAGTAGAGAGTAGTAGAGAATGAGTAGTAGAGTAGTAGAGAGTGAGTGGTAGAGAGTAGTAGTGAGTAGTAGAGTGAGTAGTAGAGAGTGAATAGTAGAGAGTAGTAGAAAGTGAGTAGTAGAGAGAGAGTAGTAGAGAGTGAGTAGTATAGAGTAGTAGAGTGTGTAGTAGAGAGTGAATAGTAGAGAGTAGTAGTAGAGAGTAGTAGAGACAGAGTAGTAGAGAGTGAGTAGTAGAAAGTGAGTAGTAGAGAGTAGTAGAGTAGTAGTGATTGTGTAGTAGAGAGAAAGTAGTAGAGAGTAGTAGAAAATGAGTAGTAGAGTAGTAGAGAGTGACTAGTAGAGAGTAGTAGAGAGTGAGTAGTAGAGAGTAATGGAGAGTGAGTAGCAGAGAGTGAGTAGTAGAGAGCAGTAGAGAGTGAGTAGTAGAGAGCAAGTAGTAGAGAGTGTGTAGTAGAGAGTGAGTAGTAGAGAGTATTAAAGAGTAGTAGAGAGTGAGTAGTAGAGTGAGTAGTAGAGAGTAGTTGAGAGTGAGAATTAGAAAGTGAGTAGTGGAGAGTGAGCAGTAGAGAGTAGAAGAGAGTGAGTAGTAGAGAGTGAGTAGTAGAGAGTAGTACAGAGTGAGTAGTAGGCATTCTCACGGATTTGGAGGCCTTACAGTTGCTGCAGCTTGTTCAGCAGCCCACCCACATCGGTGGCCACACGCTAGATCCCTTCTTCTCTAATTTGACAGATGCTGCTGTCACTGCCGTCTCGCCCCTGGGTTGGACTGATCACTCTTTGGTCGCCATTAGTACCCCTTTATCAGGTAGGACTGTCATCCCTCCTGCTAAGCTGATCGTAAGGTGGCATTGGGGCAAATTACGGTTGGAAGATCTGCACCGTGTCCTCGCTGCAGAGCCATTAGATCCGTTTGTAACTGTTGATTCAGGTTACGATGGGTTCTGCGCGTGGATCTCCAAAGCGCTAGATGCGCTCATTCCACTCACCGCCTGTAAGACCAGTGCCAGAGAATCTAGCCCATGGTACGATGGCGCCCTACGTGCGCTCAAGGGCAGTTGCAGGCGCGCAGAGAGGGCTTGGCGGAAGGCGTACGATTCGGGGAAAAAAGCTATCTATCTCGCCTCCGTCAAAGTATACCATCGGGCTGTGTGCCGCGCTCGGGCATTGTATTATACTGCCGAAGTCGGCAACAGCTCTAACCCCTCGAAAACTATTTTCAAATTGATGAAGGATCTTCTAGCTAAGCGCCCCGATGCTCCGACGACGGGCTCTACTGCTCATTGTGAGGCTCTTGCGGTGTTCTTTCAGGAAAAGGTCCAAAACATCTATATGACCTTTCCATCCACAGGACCCCCAGCTGAATCTCCGATTTCCATCTGTGGAGACACAGCCCTGCACTCGCTTCCCCTGTTGACATTGGAAGGGTTTCACATCTTGGCAAAGCAGGTGAAATCTGGGTCCCCCGCCGACCCTCTCAGTTCGGCTCTCTTTAGAGATGAGTCGTTCGTGGGTCGGACCGTGGTACACTCCCTGATCAACATCTCGTTGGAGTCGGGCACGGTCCCCCGTAGCTGGAAGCGGGCGATGGTTTCCCCCATCCTAAAGAAGCCCTCACTGGACCCAGACAAGCCTGAAAACTATCGGCCTATCTCTTTGCTTCCCTGGCCTTCCAAAGTAATGGAGGCCCATGTCAACAAAGTTCTCTCGGCCCACCTCATCCAGTTTAACATCTTGGATCCCACCCAAAATGGCTTCCGTGCTGGTCACAGCACGGAGTCTGCCCTTCTCTCCATGGCTGAACACCTACGCACAGTGATGGATGCGGGGCAGACAGCGGCGCTCGTCTTATTAGATCTGAGCGCCGCGTTCGACACCGTGTCCCATCCTATCCTGCTGCATCGCCTGGAGGAGGTCGGGCTGGGTGGCTCTGCCCTCCAGTGGTTTCGCTCTTTCCTGAACGATCGTTTCTTTAGCGTTGCGTTGCCACCGTACCAGTCCCAATTCCTTCCTCTGAGACAGGGGGTCCCGCAAGGCTCCTCGCTGAGTCCCACGCTTTTCAATCTGTATGTGAGACCGCTGGCTGAGATCGTCAAGCAATGGGACATGACTATGGTCTCGTATGCTGACGATACTCAGCTAGCGGTGACTATCAGCGGGGATGCGGATCGGGATGCCCCCAGGTTTCAGAGTGGACTTAGGGCGGTGGCAAGCTGGATGAAGAACAACTGTCTCCAGCTCAACGCGAAGAAAACCGAGATCATGATCGTTGGCAGGAAGGCGGAACTGTGGGGGGACAAGTGGTGGCCCATTGAACTGGGGCCGGTCCCTCTCCCGGTCACTGAACTCAGGAATCTGGGAGTGTGGATGGATCCCGCTCTCAGTTACGAGGGCCACTCGAAGAAAATCGCGGCCGGCTGTCTTGGCATCTTGCGGTCGCTGAGGCCCATTCTTAAGTTCTTTGACCGTGGTACCAGGCAGCTGATAGTCCAGGCCACGGTATTATCTCGCCTGGACTATGCCAGCTCGCTTTTGGTAGGGACCAACGTGGCGGAGACTACCCGCCTTCAACGAGTGCAGAATGCCGCGGCTAGAGCCATTGTAGGCTTACCCCGAAGGAGCTCTGTCTCAGGTGTTTTGAGATCCTTGCATTGGCTCCCCATTAAATCACGCATCCAGTTCAAGGTGTTGTGCTTGGCGTTTAAGATCTTGAGGGGAGTAGGTCCGCCAATTCTTGCTGACCTCCTGTCGTGGTATGTTCCTTCCCGCGCTTTGAGATCGGGAAGCCAAGCGCTCGCGGTGGTCCCCCGATACAGGTTGTGTCGGGCTGGTGGTCGCTCTTTTCGGGTGAGGGCGGCTGAACTCTGGAATTCCCTCCCAGTGGACTTGCGGCTACTGACTGACCTCTTGGCCTTTCGCAAAGCTCTGAAAACGTCTCTTTTTAAATAGATCTTTTATCTGTGTTGTGTCTCTGCTATCTGTTGCACATTGCCTGCCATGCGCCAGGACGCCCCTTAGCTGGGGCAGCTGTGCGCAATACAAAAGTGCATAACATAACATAACATAACATAACAGAGAGTACTAGAGAGAGTGTAGTAGAGAGTGAGTAGTAGAGTGAGAGTAGTAGAGAGTGAGTAGTAGCGTAGTAGAGAGTGAGTAGTAGAGAAGTAGAGAGTGAGTGGTAGAGAGTAGTAGAGTGAGTAGTAGAGAATAGAAGAGAGTAAGTAGTAGAGAGAGTAATAGAGATTAGCAGAGTAGTAGAGAGTGAGTAGTAGAGAGTGAGTAGTAGAGAGTGAGTAGTAGAGAGTGAGTAGTAGAGAGTGAATAGTAGAGAGTGAGTAGGAGAGAGGGAGTAGTAGAGAGTGAGTAGTAGAGAGTGAGTAGTAGAGTTGATGATAGTGAGTGGTAGAGAGTAGTAGAGAGTAGTAGAGTGAGTAGTAGAGAGTACTAGAGAGTGAGTAGTAGAGAGTGAATAATAGAGATTAGTAGTAGAGAGTAGTACAGAAAGAGTAGTATAGTGTAGTAGAGAGTGAGTAGTAGAGAGTTGTAGCGAGTGAGTAGTAGAGAGTGAGTAGTAGAGAGTGAGTAGTAGAGAGTAGTAGAGAGCGAGTTGTAGAGAGTGAGTAGTGGAGAGTGAGTAGTAGAGAGTAGTAGAGAGCGAGTAGTAGAGAGTGAGTAGTAGAGAGTAAATAGTAGAGAGTGAGTAGTAGAGAGAGAGTAGTAGAGAGTGAGTAGTCGAGTAGTAAAGAGTGAGTGGTAGAGAGTAGTAGAGAGTAGTGGAGTGAGTAGTAGAAAGTGCTAGAGAGTGATTAGTAGAGAGTGAATAGTAGAGAGAGAGAGTCATATAGAGTAGTAGCGAGTGAGTAGTAGAGAGTGAATAGTAGAGAGTAGTAGTAGAGAGTAGTAGAGACAGAGTAGGAGAGAGTGAGTAGTAGAAAGTGAGTAGTAGAGAGTGGTAGAGTAGTAGAGATAAAGTAGTAGAGAGAAAGTAGTAGAGAGTAGTAGAGAATGAGTAGTAGAGTAGTAGAGAGTGAGTGGTAGAGAGTAGTAGTGAGTAGTAGAGTGAGTAGTAGAGAGTTAATAGTAGAGAGTAGTAGAGAGTGAGCAGTAGAGAGAGAGTAGTAGAGAGTGAGTAGTATAGAGTAGTAGAGTGAGTAGTAGAGAGTGAATAGTAGAGAGTAGTAGTAGAGAGTAGTAGAGACAGAATAGTAGAGAGTGAGTAGTAGAAAGTGAGTAGTAGAGAGTAGTAGAGTAGTAGCGATTGTGTAGTAGAGAGAAAGTAGTAGAGAGTAGTAGAAAATGAGTAGTAGAGTAGTAGAGAGTGACTAGTAGAGAGTAGTAGAGAGTGAGTAGTAGAGTAATAGAGAGTGAGTAGCAGAGAGTGAGTAGCAGAGAGTGAGTAGTAGAGAGCAGTAGAGAGTGAGTAGTAGAGAGCAAGTAGTAGAGAGTGTGTAGTAGAGAGTGAGTAGTAGAGAGTAGTGAAGAGTAGTAGAGAGTGAGTAGTAGAGTGAGTAGTAGAGAGTATTAAAGAGTAGTAGAGAGTGAGTAGTAGAGTGAGTAGTAGAGAGTAGTTGAGAGCGAGAATTAGAAAGTGAGTAGTGGAGAGTGAGCAGTAGAGAGTAGAAGAGAGTGAGTAGTAGAGAGTGAGTAGTAGAGAGTAGTACAGAGTGAGTAGTAGACAGAGAGTACTAGAGAGAGTGTAGTAGAGAGTGAGTAGTAGAGTGAGAGTAGTAGAGAGTGAGTAGTAGCGTAGTAGAGAGTGAGTAGTAGAGAAGTAGAGAGTGAGTGGTAGAGAGTAGTAGAGTGAGTAGTAGAGAGTGAATAGTAGAGAGTAGTGGTAGAGAGTAGTAGAGACAGAGTAGTAGAGAGTGAGTAGTAGAAAGTGAGTAGTAGAGAGTAGTAGAGTAGTAGCGATTGTGTAGTAGAGAGAAAGTAGTAGAGAGTAGTAGAAAATGAGTAGTAGAGTAGTAGAGAGTGACTAGTAGAGAGTAGTAGAGAGTGAGTAGTAGAGAGTAATGGAGAGTGAGTAGCAGAGAGTGAGTAGTAGAGAGCAGTAGAGAGTGAGTAGTAGAGAGCAAGTAGTAGAGAGAGTGTAGTAGAGAGTGAGTAGTAGAGAGAATTAAAGAGTAGTAGAGAGTGAGTAGTAGAGTGAGTAGTAGAGAGTAGTTGAGAGCGAGAATTAGAAAGTTAGTAGTGGAGAGTGAGCAGTAGAGAGTAGAAGAGAGTGAGTAGTAGAGAGTGAGTAGTAGAGAGTAGTACAGAGTGAGTAGTAGACAGAGAGTACTAGAGAGAGTGTAGTAGAGAGTGAGTAGTAGAGTGAGAGTAGTAGAGAGTGAGTAGTAGCGTAGTAGAGAGTGAGTAGTAGAGAAGTAGAGAGTGAGTGGTAGAGAGTAGTAGAGTGAGTAGTAGAGAATAGAAGAGAGTAAGTAGTAGAGAGAGTAATAGAGATTAGCAGAGTAGTAGAGAGTGAGTAGTAGAGAGTGAGTAGTAGAGAGGGAGTAGTAGAGAGTGAGTAGTAGAGAGTGAATAGTAGAGAGTGAGTAGGAGAGAGGGAGTAGTAGAGAGTGAGTAGTAGAGAGTGAGTAGTAGAGTTGATGATAGTGAGTGGTAGAGAGTAGTAGAGAGTAGTAGAGTGAGTAGTAGAGAGTACTAGAGAGTGAGTAGTAGAGAGTGAATAGTAGAGATTAGTAGTAGAGAGTAGTACAGAAAGAGTAGTATAGTGTAGTAGAGAGTGAGTAGTAGAGAGTTGTAGCGAGTGAGTAGTAGAGAGTGAGTAGTAGAGAGTGAGTAGTAGAGAGTAGTAGAGAGCGAGTTGTAGAGAGTGAGTAGTGGAGAGTGAGTAGTAGAGAGTAGTAGAGAGCGAGTAGTAGAGAGTGAGTAGTAGAGAGTAAATAGTAGAGAGTGAGTAGTAGAGAGAGAGTAGTAGAGAGTGAGTAGTCGAGTAGTAAAGAGTCAGTGGTAGAGAGTAGTAGAGAGTAGTGGAGTGAGTAGTAGAAAGTGCTAGAGAGTGATTAGTAGAGAGTGAATAGTAGAGAGAGAGAGTCATATAGAGTAGTAGCGAGTGAGTAGTAGAGAGTGAATAGTAGAGAGTAGTAGTAGAGAGTAGTAGAGACAGAGTAGGAGAGAGTGAGTAGTAGAAAGTGAGTAGTAGAGAGTGGTAGAGTAGTAGAGATAAAGTAGTAGAGAGAAAGTAGTAGAGAGTAGTAGAGAATGAGTAGTAGAGTAGTAGAGAGTGAGTGGTAGAGAGTAGTAGTGAGTAGTAGAGTGAGTAGTAGAGAGTGAATAGTAGAGAGTAGTAGAGAGTGAGCAGTAGAGAGATAGTAGTAGAGAGTGAGTAGTATAGAGTAGTAGAGTGAGTAGTAGAGAGTGAATAGTAGAGAGTAGTAGTAGAGAGTAGTAGAGACAGAGTAGTAGAGAGTGAGTAGTAGAAAGTGAGTAGTAGAGAGTAGTAGAGTAGTAGCGATTGTGTAGTAGAGAGAAAGTAGTAGAGAGTAGTAGAAAATGAGTAGTAGAGTAGTAGAGAGTGACTAGTAGAGAGTAGTAGAGAGTGAATAGTAGAGTAATAGAGAGTGAGTAGCAGAGAGTGAGTAGCAGAGAGTGAGTAGTAGAGAGCAGTAGAGAGTGAGTAGTAGAGAGCAAGTAGTAGAGAGTGTGTAGTAGAGAGTGAGTAGTAGAGAGTAGTAAAGAGTAGTAGAGAGTGAGTAGTAGAGTGAGTAGTAGAGAGTATTAAAGAGTAGTAGAGAGTGAGTAGTAGAGTGAGTAGTACAGAGTGAGTAGTAGACAGAGAGTACTAGAGAGAGTGTAGTAGAGAGTGAGTAGTAGAGTGAGAGTAGTAGAGAGTGAGTAGTAGCGTAGTAGAGAGTGAGTAGTAGAGAAGTAGAGAGTGAGTGGTAGAGAGTAGTAGAGTGAGTAGTAGAGAATAGAAGAGAGTAAGTAGTAGAGAGAGTAATAGAGATTAGCAGAGTAGTAGAGAGTGAGTAGTAGAGAGTGAGTAGTAGAGAGTGAGTAGTAGAGAGTGAATAGTAGAGAGTGAGTAGGAGAGAGGGAGTAGTAGAGAGTGAGTAGTAGAGAGTGAGTAGTAGAGTTGATGATAGTGAGTGGTAGAGAGTAGTAGAGAGTAGTAGAGTGAGTAGTAGAGAGTACTAGAGAGTGAGTAGTAGAGAATGAATAGTAGAGATTAGTAGTAGAGAGTAGTACAGAAAGAGTAGTATAGTGTAGTAGAGAGTGAGTAGTAGAGAGTTGTAGCGAGTGAGTAGTAGAGAGTGAGTAGTAGAGAGTGAGTAGTAGAGAGCGAGTTGTAGAGAGTGAGTAGTGGAGAGTGAGTAGTAGAGAGTAGTAGAGAGCGAGTAGTAGAGAGTGAGTAGTAGAGAGTAAATAGTAGAGAGTGAGTAGTAGAGAGAGAGTAGTAGAGAGTGAGTAGTCGAGTAGTAAAGAGTGAGTGGTAGAGAGTAGTAGAGAGTAGTGGAGTGAGTAGTAGAAAGTGCTAGAGAGTGATTAGTAGAGAGTGAATAGTAGAGAGAGAGAGTCGTATAGAGTAGTAGCGAGTGAGTAGTAGAGAGTGAATAGTAGAGAGTAGTAGTAGAGAGTAGTAGAGACAGAGTAGGAGAGAGTAAGTAGTAGAAAGTGAGTAGTAGAGAGTGGTAGAGTAGTAGAGATAAAGTAGTAGAGAGAAAGTAGTAGAGAGTAGTAGAGAATGAGTAGTAGAGTAGTAGAGAGTGAGTGGTAGAGAGTAGTAGTGAGTAGTAGAGTGAGTAGTAGAGAGTGAATAGTAGAGAGTAGTAGAGAGTGAGCAGTAGAGAGAGAGTAGTAGAGAGTGAGTAGTATAGAGTAGTAGAGTGAGTAGTAGAGAGTGAATAGTAGAGAGTAGTAGTAGAGAGTAGTAGAGACAGAGTAGTAGAGAGTGAGTAGTAGAAAGTGAGTAGTAGAGAGTAGTAGAGTAGTAGCGATTGTGTAGTAGAGAGAAAGTAGTAGAGAGTAGTAGAAAATGAGTAGTAGAGAGTACTAGAGAGTGAGTAGTAGAGAGTGAATAGTAGAGATTAGTAGTAGAGAGTAGTACAGAAAGAGTAGTATAGTGTAGTAGAGAGTGAGTAGTAGAGAGTTGTAGCGAGTGAGTAGTAGAGAGTGAGTAGTAGAGAGTGAGTAGTAGAGAGTAGTAGAGAGCGAGTTGTAGAGAGTGAGTAGTGGAGAGTGAGTAGTAGAGAGTAGTAGAGAGCGAGTAGTAGAGAGTGAGTAGTAGAGAGTAAATAGTAGAGAGTGAGTAGTAGAGAGAGAGTAGTAGAGAGTGAGTAGTAGAGTAGTAAAGAGTGAGTGGTAGGGAGTAGTAGAGAGTAGTGGAGTGAGTAGTAGAAAGTGCTAGAGAGTGATTAGTAGAGAGTGAATAGTAGAGAGAGAGAGTCGTATAGAGTAGTAGCGAGTGAGTAGTAGAGAGTGAATAGTAGAGAGTAGTAGTAGAGAGTAGTAGAGACAGAGTAGTAGAGAGTGAGTAGTAGAAAGTGAGTAGTAGAGAGTAGTAGAGTAGTAGAGAGAAAGTAGTAGAGAGAAAGTAGTAGAGAGTAGTAGAGAATGAGTAGTAGAGTAGTAGAGAGTGAGTGGTAGAGAGTAGTAGTGAGTAGTAGAGTAAGTAGTAGAGAGTGAATAGTAAAGAGTTGTAAGACCTGGGGTCTCCAGGCCCTAAGGGGGTAACGTGACACGAGCGGCTGGGCACCCAAAGGCCTGTGTGTTAAGCCACCATACAACACACGCAGCCTCTGAAGCAGTAAACGCACACAATAATGGACGCCACATGGTAATCTTGGAGGGCAATGTATCTTGTACACATTAACATTTGCATTACAGTTTCTCATTACCTGTACACTTTAACATGTGCATTACAGCATCTCATTACGGTTACCTCAGCAATCCCTGCAGTATGAGCTTCCCTAGTGCTGCGGGCCGGGGCCTGCACACGTGGCGCTACTGGTGTCTACGAAGAAACAAAGGCACATGAGAATAGCTTGAGGTCGTATCATGTCTGCCTAGCACCCTGAGCATAAGCGTTGTGGGTACAGTAAGCGCCTTGCACTTGGGACCTTCACTGGCGAATGGAGTGCTTGTGGACGCAACACATGGGGTCAGCGCTCCTTAGACTTAGACCGCATTGAGGACTGGTGAATACACAGGAATGATTAGCGCTACTGCAACATAGAACGCATTGAGCACTGGTAAATACAATTGGACGATCAGCGCTACTCCCACATAGAACGCATTGAGCACTGCTAAATACAATGGAATGATCGGCGCTACTGGGACATAGAACGCATTGAGCACTGTTGAGTCCTGCGAACGACAGTCCCCAGGAGAGGGTAATCCCACGGAGGGGAGACTCACAATTACGGCGGGAAATCCCACGGAGGGGGGAAAGTCACAGTCACTGCATGCAGTGTCGTTCCCGCTTGGCAGTGGGCGCACCGGGCCTTCCCACGACTCCCGGGGAGCAGGGGGGGCGAGTCTCAGGCCGCCACACGGCCGCGCTACCTCCCAGCCCCCGGGGGTTACCTTGGTCTCGTCGCTCGGTTCCGCTCCGGGTCCTCTTTCCGATGCGCGCAATGGCGCGGGACACTCCTGGACACTCGCTCTTACTTCTGACGCTGCGACTGCAGCGGCGGGGCCCCGGGCTTCTCCGCAGGCTCCGACTTGGCACTGACACTTCCCTGAGGCCTATGGGCCGCGGCGGTGATCGCGTTGCGGGTCCTCGCACCAGGGGGGGTCACAAATTAAGCGGGAGCTTGGCCAGCTCCGCGCTCGACAGCAGATCTGCACAGGGGGTCACAGGTCAGGTCTGGCAGCGCAGGAAACACAGCGCCAGTACCTGGTCGATCCCACGCAGTCAGGCAATCAGTCGTTTCATGAAGTTACAATATTCAGCTTGGCATGAAGTTTCAGGATGTCACTTCTGCAGCTTCAATATTCAGTCTTTGTGGCGCAGATGATACTGGCGCCCTTGGGGTTCTGTTCCTTGGGGGGTAGGGGATGAGTTGGCGACTAGGTCCTTCCTAGTCAGGCTGGGCAGAGGTTCCCTGGGTCCTCCTACTGCTGGGCAAGATCAGTGGGTTTCACAGGATCCCTCACTCACTTAAGAGGCAGCACCTAAGCCCTGTCACTCTCAGAGGCATAAGTCACTGGCTAGGCCCTACCGCCTACACTCCTGCGTGGATTCTCCAGCTCTGCTTCACCCCAACTGGCCAACCGACTGGAAAAGGTTCCCTCCCTCACTTATGTATCCCTAGGTCAGGTGACCTCTAGCCAAGGCTGCAAAAGTAAAAACCACACCTCCCTTCTAGAAGGTTCCAGCACATTCCAGGAGCTTCCCCATTCTACCTATGGGACAAAAAAGGCGGGCTGGTGTCGCAACATTGTTGTGGGGTTCCAGCCAGCTCCTGGCAGCTAGGGTGCTACTATGAAAGACCACTCTGCAGTAGCAGGGGTCTGTGGCAGCCATCTTGGGAGAAGGGAGCACCTGCACCTTAACACTGGTTGGCAATGAAAAGGCGCCCGGAGACCTAAGTCCAACATCAAAAATAAGGGTGGAAAAGATGAGGCACGATCAAAAATAGATGGGGAGACTACCCTAGGGCTGACAGGTCCAACAAGAGTAGTAGAGAGTGAGTAGTAGAGAGAGAGTATTAGAGAGTGAGTAGTATAGAGTAGTATAGTGAGTAGTAGAGAGTGAATAGTAGAGAGTGGTAGTAGAGAGTAGTAGAGAGCGAGTAGAATAGAGTGAGTAGTGGAGAGTGAATAGTAGAGAGGGAGTAGTAGAGAGGGATTAGTAGAGAGTGAGTAGTAGAGAGTAGTAGAGAGTGAGTAGTAGAGAGTGAGTGGTAGAGGGAGAGTAGTAGAGAATGAGTAGTAGAGTAGTAGAGAGTGAGTGGTAAAGAGTAGTAGAGAGTAGTAGAGTGAGTAGTACAGAGTACTAGAGAGTGAGCAGTAGAGAGTGAATAGTAGAGAGTAGTAGTAGAGAGTAGTACAGAGAGTAGTATAGTGTAGAAGAGAGTGAGTAGTAGAGTCTACACACACAACTACCCATTCAACAACAGAATCATTTATACATGCAGTTACTAATTAATAGAACTACTCTACTACTCTCTACTACTCTCTCTACTACTCACTCTCTTCTATTCTCTACTACTCACTCTACTACTCTCTACTACTCTCTACCACTCACTCTCTACTACTCTACAACTCACTCTCTACTACTCTCTACTACTCACTCTCTGCTACTCTCTCTACTACTTTCTCTCTACTACTCACTCTGTACTACTCTGTACTACTCACTCTCTACTACTCACTCTCCTCTACTCTCTACTGCTCACTCTCCACTACTCACTCTCTACTACTCGCTCTCAACTACTCTCTACTACTCACTCTACTGCTCACTCTCTACTACTCTTTACTACTCTCTAGTACTCACTCTCTACTACACATCTCTACTACTTGCTCTCTACTACTCACTCTCTACTACTCTCTACTACTCACTCTCTACTACTCTCTACTACTCACTCTCTCCTACTCATGCTCTACTAATCTCTACTACTCACTCTCTACTACTCTCTCTCTACTACTCACTCTCTACTGCTCTCTACTATTCACTCTCTACTACTCACTCTACTACTCACTACTACTCTCTACCACTCACTCTCTACTACTCTACTACTCATTCTCTACTACTCTCTACTGCTTTCTCTCTACTACTCTCTCTACTACTCGCTCTCTACTACTCTCTACTACTCACTCCCAATTACTCTCTACTACTCACTCTCTACTACTGTCTCTCTACTACTCACTCTCTACTACTCTCTACTATTCACTCTCTACTACTCTCTCTCTACTATTCTCTACTACTCATTCTATACTACTCACTCTACTACTCACTCTCTACTACTCACTCTCTACTACTCTCGGGCACGCGAGTTATAGATATCAGAACTAACTATAACAGAGGAATTTCTATGGTTTTGTACGAGTGAAATGGCCAGATAACAATAGTGTTCTATTAATTAGTGACTGCATGTATAAATGATTCTGTTGTTGAATGGGTAGTTGTGTGTGTAGACCTAGGAATCAGTGAGTGGGTATGTAGTAACTGGTATTGGTGTGTCAATGGTTTTAAATATGGTACTCTGTATTTTACAGTGAGTGATGAAAGGTTATACTAGTGTATGATGAGATGTATCAGATTGTCACATGGATGATATCATCATTGATGTCATCAGTGATGTCATTTGAGATGTCGTCAGTGATGTCATCAGTGATGTCACTGACCATGTCATGAATTATGCAATATGTGACATCATCAGCAGTGCATTGCGGGTGCGCGAGTTATAGTTAGCAGAACTAACTATAATGGAGGAATTTCTATGGTTTTGTAGGAGTGAAATGACCAGCTAGCTATAACAACCCTGAAACCTATGTTTTTTTTCAGTGAATTTCTAAGGTTTTTTAAATGCTCACTCTCTTCTATTCTCTAGTACTCACTCTACTACTCTCTACTACTCTCTACCACTCACTCTCTACTACTCTACTACTCACTCTCTACTACGCTACTACTCACTTTCTACTACTCTCTCTCTACTACTCTCTGTCTACTACTCACTCTGTACTACTCTCTACTACTCACTCTCTTCTACTCTCTACTGCTCACTCTCCACTACTCACTCTCTACTACTCGCTCTCAACTACTCTCTACTACTCACTCTACTACTCACACTCTACTACTCTTTACTACTCTCTACTACTCACTCTCTACTACACACTCTCTACTACTTGCTCTCTACTACTCACTCTCTACTACTCTCTACTACTCACTCTCTGCTACTCACTCTCTATTACTCTGTACTACTCTACTACTCATTTTCTACTACTCTCTACTACTTTCTCTCTACTACACAATTTCTACTACTCTACTACTCTATACTACTCACTCTCTACTACTCTCTCTCTACTACTCACTCTCTACTACTCTCTACTATTCACTCTCTACCACTCACTCTACTACTCACTACTACTCTCTACCACTCACTCTCTACTACTCTACTACTCATTCTCTACTACTCTCTACTACTTTCTCTCTACTACTCTCTCTACTACTCGCTCTCTACTACTCTCTACTACTCAGTCCCAATTACTCTCTACTACTCACTCTCTACTACTGTCTCTCTACTACTCACTCTCTACTACTCTCTACTATTCACTCTTTACTACTCTCTCTCTACTACTCTCTACTACTCATTCTATACTACTCACTCCACTACTCACTCTCTACTACTCACTCTCTACTACTCTCTGGCACGCGAGTTATAGAAATCAGAACTAACTATAACAGAGGAATTTCTATGGTTTTGTACGAGTGAAATGGCCAGATAACAATAGTGTTCTATTAATTAGTGACTGCATGTATAAATGATTCTGTTGTTGAATGGGTAGTTGTGTGTGTAGACCTAGGAATCAGTGAGTGGGTATGTAGTAACTGGTATTGGTGTGTCAATGGTTTTAAATATGGTACTCTGTATTTTACAGTGAGTGATGAAAGGTTATACTAGTGTATGATGAGGTGTATCAGATTGTCACATGGATGATATCATCATTGATGTCATCAGTGATGTCATTTGAGATGTCGTCAGTGATGTCATCAGTGATGTCACTGACCATGTCATGAATTATGCAATATGTGACATCATCAGCAGTGCATTGCGGGCGCGCGAGTTATAGTTAGCAGAACTAACTATAATGGAGGAATTTCTATGGTTTTGTAGGAGTGAAATGACCAGCTAGCTATAACAACCCTGAAACCTATGTTTTTTTCAGTGAATTTCTAAGGTTTTTTAAATGCTCATTTCTAACTATAACGTCTCTGAAACCTATGGTTTTTTCAGTGAATTTCAAAGGTTTTTTAAATGCAAATTTTTATGTGTGATAGTAGTTATACCTATTTTTTTGTACTGATTTTCTACAGTTTTTAACTATTCATTTATATTTTATTCGTTAAATAACATTTTATATTTTTCTGAAAATTGCAAAAAAAAGATTAAAAAATATTCTAACTGAAATAGTGATTTCATTTTTTATTTTAATATATTTTTATTATTTTCTTTAAAAAAAAATGTTTTTTCCAAATATTTTTCGGAGTTGTGACCTGAAAACGTACACATCACGGTGGATGTGCGGATTCTAGCTGCTATTTTAGAAAAGTCGTGAAGGATCCGTGTACGGTGTGCGACAGCTGCGTGTTTTTCAGTTACATCATATACATTTAATATTATGTGATGTGTGCGATTGGTATGCGACCAGTCCGCGACTCCTGCTCCCGTGCATTCGTGACACATGCGCATTACGGTACGAGATGCTTGTGCGGTGACGGGTCCCGCATGATGTCATATACGTGCTGGGGCACGCTGGGTGCGCAACTCCCGCAAAAAAATGTTATGTTCCAAAATTATATGTATGTGTCTATAATATACAAATTAGGGCAAGAGATTATCTAAGATAGTCATAAAAATAACATGCTTGTACTTATAATGAACGTATATTATTTTTAAATATATTTTTGCGAAGTAGGGTGCATGCATCATGAGTGCAGAGAACCAGGCCAGCAGAGGTGCTGTAGAGCCAGAGAAACCAGGTCAGCAGAGCCGTTGTAGTGCCAGAGAACCAGGTCAGCAGAGTTGCTCTAGAGCCAGAGACCCAGGTCAGCAGAGCTGCTCTAGAGGCCGAGACCCAGGTCAGCAGAGCTGCTCTAGAGGCCGAGAACCAGGTCAGCAGAGATGCTGTAGAGCAAGAGAACCAGGTCAGCAGAGCTGCTTTAGAGGGAGAGAACCAGGTCAGCATAGCTGCTTTAGAGCCAGAGAACCAGGTCAGCAGAGCTGCTCTAGAGCCAGAGAACTAGGTCAGCAGAGCTGCTCTAGATCCAGAGAACCAGGTCAGCAGAGCTGCCATAGAGGCAGAGAACCAGGTCAGCAGAGCTGCTCTAGAGCCAGAGAAACCAGGTCAGCAGAGCCATTGTAGAGCCAGAGAACCAGGTCAGCAGAGCTGCTCTAGAGCCTAAGAAGCAGGTCAGCAGAGCTACTCTGGAGCCAGAGACCCAAGTCAGCAGAGCTGCTCTAGAGCCAGACAAACCAGGTCAGCAAAGCTGCTTTAGAGGGAGAGAACCAAGTCAGCAGAACTGCTTTAGAGCCAGAGAAACAGCTCAGCAGAGCTGCTCTAGAGCCAGACAACCAGGTCAGCAGAGCTGCTTTAGAGCCATAGAACCAGGTCAGCAGAGCTGCTCTAGAGGCAGAGAACCAGGTCAGCAGAACTGCTTTAGAGCCAAAGAACCAGGTCAGCAGAACTCTTTGGAGGGAGAGAACTAGGTCAGCAGAGCTGCTTCAGAGCCAGAGAACCAGGTCAGCAGAGTTGCTTTAGAGCCAGAGAACCAGGTCAGTAGAGCAGCTCTAGAGCCAGAGAATCAGGTCAGCAGAGCTGATTTAGAGGGAGAGAACCAGGCCAGCAGAGCTACTTTAGAGCTAGAGAACCAGGTCAGCATAGCTGCATTAGAGCCAAAGACTCAGGTCAGCAGAGCTGCTCTAGAGGCCGAGAACCAGGTCAGCAGAGCTGCTCTAGAGCCAGAGAACCAGGTCAGCAGAGCTGCTGTAGAGCCAGAGAAACCAGGTCAGTAGAACTGCTTTAGAGGGATAGAACCAGGTCAGCAGAGCTGCTTTAGAGGGAGAGAACCAGGTCAGCAGGTCTGCATTAGAGCCAAGGGACCAGGTCAGCAGAACTGCTCTAGAGCCAGAGAACCAGGTCAGCAGAACTGCTTTAGAGACATAGAACCGGGTCAGCAGAGCTGCTTTAGAGCCAGAGAACCAGGTCAGCAGAGCTGTTGTAGAGCCAGAGAACCAGGTCAGCAGAGCTGCTCTAGAGCCTAAGAACTAGGTCAGCAGAGCTGGTCTAGAGCCAGAGAACCAGGTCAGCAGAGCTGCTGTAGAGCCAGAGAAACCAGGTCAGCAGAGCTGCTTTAAAGGGAGAGAACCAGGTCGGCAGAACTGCTTTAGAGCCAGAGAACTAGGCCAACACGGGGCGCTTTAGAACCAGAGAACCAGGTCAGCAGAGCTGCTTTCGAGCCAGAGAACCAGGTTGGCAGAGCTGCTCTAGAGCCAGAGAACCAAGTCAGCAGAGCTGCTTTAGAGCCATAGACCCAGGTCAGCAGAGCTGCTTTAGAGCCAGAGAACCAGGTCAGCAGAGCTGCTCTAGAGCCTAAGAACCTGGTCAGCAGAGCTGGTCTAGAGCCAGAGAACCAGGTCAGCAGAGCTGCTGTAGAGCCAGAGAAACCAGGTCTGTAGAGCTGCTTTAGAGGGAGAGAACCAGGTCAGCAGAGCTGCTCTAGAGCCATAGAACCATGTCAGCAGAACTGCTTTAGATCCATAGAACCGAGTCAGCAGAGCTGCTTTAGAGCCAGAGAACCAGGTCAGCAGAGCTGTTATAGAGCCAGAGAACCAGATCAGCATAGCTGCTCTGTAACCTAAGAACTAGGTCAGCAGAGCTGCTCTAGAGCCAGAGAACCAGGTCAGCAGACCTGCTGTAGAGCCAGAGAAACCAGGTCAGCAGACCTGCTTTACAGGGAGAGAACAAGGTGAGCAGAGCTGCTTTAGAGCCAGAGAACCAGGTCAGCAGAGCTGCTCTAGCTGACACTGACTGACTGACACTGACTGACTGACACTGACACTGACACTGACTGACACTGACTGACACTGACTGACTGACACTGACTGACTGACAATGACTGACACTGATTCACTGACACTGACTGACTGACACTGACTGACTGACTGACTGACTGACACTGACTGACACTGATTGACTGACACTGACTGACTGATACTGACTGTACTGACACTGATTGACTGACACTGACTGACTGATTGACACTGACTGACTGACACTGACTGACTGACTGACTGACTGACACTGACTGACTACTCTTTATTAATCTACTACTCACTCTCTACTACTCTCTCTCTACTACTCTCTACTACTCACTTGCTACTACTCTCTACTACTCACTCTACTACTCTCTACTACTCTCTACCACTCACTCTCTACTACTCTACTACTCACTCTCTACTACTCTCTACTACTCTCTCTCTACTACTCACTCTCTACTACTCACTCTCTAATACTCTCTACTACTCACTCTACTACTCTCTACTACTCTCTACCACTCACTCTCTGCTACTCTACTACTCACTCTCTACTACTCTCTACTACTCTCTCTCTACTACTCACTTTCTACTACTCACTCTACTACTCTCTACTACTCACTCTCTACTACTCACTCTCTACTATTCACTCTCTACTATTCACTCTCTACTTCTCACTCTACTACTCGCTCTCTACTACTCTCTATTACTCTCTCTCTACTACTCTCTATTACTCTCTCTCTGCTACTCACTCTCTACTACTCTACTACTCTCTACTACTCTCTCTACTACTCTCTATTACTCTCTCTCTCTACTACTCACTCTCTACTACTCTACTACTCTCTACTACTCACTCTCTACTACTCACTCTCTACTACTCTCCACTACTCACTCTCTACTACTCTCTTTCTACTACTCACTCTCTACTACTCTCTACTACTCTCTCTCTACTACTCACTCTCTACTACTCACTCTCTAATACTCTCTACTACTCACTCAACTACTCTCTACTACTCTCTACCACTCACTCTCTACTACTCTACTACTCACTCTCTACTACTCTCTACTACTCTCTCTCTACTACTCACTTTCTACTACTCACTCTACTACTCTCTACTACTCACTCTCTACTACTCACTCTCTACTATTCACTCTCTACTATTCACTCTCTACTTCTCACTCTACTACTCGCTCTCTACTACTCTCTATTACTCTCTCTCTACTACTCTCTATTACTCCCTCTCTGCTACTCACTCTCTACTACTCTACTACTCTCTCTACTACTCTCTATTACTCTCTCTCTCTCTACTACTCACTCTCTACTACTCTACTACTCTCTACTACTCACTCTCTACTACTCACTCTCTACTACTCTCTACTACTCACTCTCTACTACTCTCTCTCTACTACTCACTCTCTACTACTCTCTACTATTCTCTCTCTACTACTCACTCTCTACTACTCACTCTCTAATACTCTCTACTACTCACTCTACTACTCTCTACTACTCTCTACCACTCACTCTCTACTACTCTACTACTCACTCTCTACTACTCTCTACTACTCTCTCTCTACTACTCACTTTCTACTACTCACTCTACTACTCTCTACTACTCACTCTCTACTACTCACTCTCTACTATTCACTCTCTACTATTCACTCTCTACTTCTCACTCTACTACTCGCTCTCTACTACTCTCTATTACTCTCTCTCTACTACTCTCTATTACTCTCTCTCTGCTACTCACTCTCTACTACTCTACTACTCTCTACTACTCTCTCTACTACTCTCTATTACTCTCTCTCTCTACTACTCACTCTCTACTACTCTACTACTCTCTACTACTCACTCTCTACTACTCACTCTCTACTACTCTCTACTACTCACTCTCTACTACTCTCTCTCTACTACTCACTCTCTACTACTCTCTACTACTTACTCTCTACTACTCACTCTCTACTACTCGCTCTCTACTACTCTCTACTTCTCACTCTCCACTACTCACTCTCTACTACTCACTCTCAACTACTCTCTACTACTCACTCTATTACTCACTCTCTACTACTCTACTACTCTCTACTACTCTCTCTACTTCTCACTCTCTACTACTCTCTCTACTACTCACTCTCTACTACTCTCTACTACTTACTATCTACTACACACTCTCCACTACTTGCTCTCTACTACTCTCTACTACTCACTCTGCTACTCTTTAATAGTCACTCTGCTACTCACTCTCTACTACTCTCTACTACTCACTCTCTTCTACTCCACTACTCTCTACTACTCACTCTCTACTAGTCACTCTCTACTACTCTCTATTGCTCTCTCTCTACTACTCACTCTCTACTACTCACTCTCAACTACTCTCTACTGCTCACTCTCTTCTACTCTCTACTACTCACTCTCTACTACTTTCTCTACTACTCACTCTCTACTACTCACTCTCCAACACTCTCTACTAATTACTCTCTACTACTCTCTCTACTACTACTACTCTGTACTAATCTTTACTACTCCCTCTCTACAACTCACTCTACTACTCACGCTCTACTACTCACTCTCTACTACTCACTATCTACTTCACACTCTCTACTACTTGCTTTCTACTACTCACTCTCTACTACTCTACTACTCTCTAGAACTCTCTCTCTACTACTCACTCTCTACTACTCACTCTCTACTACTCTCTACTACTCACTCTCTACTACTCTCTCTACTACTCACTCTCTACTACTTACTCTCTACTACTCTCTACTACTTACTCTCCACTACTCTCTACTACTCACTCCATACTACTCGCTCTACTACTACTCTCTACTAATCTCTACTACTCCCTTTCTACTACTCCCTCTACTACTCACTCTCTTCTACTCCCTCACTACTCACTCTACTACTCACTCTCTACTACTCCCTCTCTACTACTCTCTACTACTCACTCTCTACTACTCTCTCTTTACTACTCTCTACTACTCACTCTACTACTCACTCTCTACTATTCTCTACTACTCTCGCTCTGCTACTCACTCTCTACTGCTCACTCTCTTCTACTCTCCACTACTCACTCTCTACTAACTCTCTACTACTCTCTACTGCTCACTCTCTACTACTCTCTACTACTCACTCTACTACTCACTCTCTACTATTCTCTACTACTCTCGCTCTGCTACTCACTCTCTACTGCTCACTCTCTTCTACTCTCCACTACTCACTCTCTACTAACTCTCTACTACTCTCTACTGCTCACTCTCTACTACTCTCTACTACTCACTCTACTACTCACTCTCTACTACTCTCTACTACTCACTCTCTACTACTCACTCTACTACTGTCTACTACTCACTCTCTGCTACTCTCTCTACTACTCTGAACTACTCTCTACTAATCACTCTCTACTCTCTATTACTCACTCTCCACTCTCTGCCTCTCTACCTCACTCTACCTCTCTCTCTACTACTCTCTACCTCTCTACCTCTACCTCTCTACCTCTACCTCTCTACCTCTACACCTCTACCTCTACACCTCTACCTCTCTACCTTTCTCTACACGCACACATATGCACATATATATATATATATAAGCATACATATGCATATGCATTTATATATATGTATGTGTATAGATATATATCCATATATAAACATATATATAATCTGCATATCTATATAAATACAAATATAAATGCATGCATACATATACATATACATATATATGCATACATATGCATGTTATGTACATGAAATTTTGAAAAAACACTAATACAAGCAAAGCTAAAAAGGCACCTAATTACAAAAAGAATTGCTTTAACTTAAACGAGGGCGAGACCTATTGCATTTTCAATGTTTGTTTACTTGGTTCCAGCAAGGAGGCATTCAGATGTATCACACATTTGCCATAAATTCTGAATGGTAGCTCTCTAGTTGCTCATTAGATCACTGTAGTAAAGCTACTTCTCACTAGGGAAGTCTGCTGCTGGTAATCAAAGTGCATGTCAGAATTTTTTAATGAAATAGAAGAGGATTTGAGAAGTCAAAATATGCCCTAATTTTATTTTCTGCAGCACTAATCATAATTTCTATGGCAAAATGAACCCCCTCATTTTGTTCCTTTCCAAATTAAATGTTTTAAGTGTTACCACGTTATTCCAATCAAGATGGCTTCAGGTGTGCCATACTTTTGTCATAAGTAAGACTGTTAGCGCTCTAGTTGTTTTTTCGAACACTCTGGCACATTCTGTCATTGGGCTATACTTGGGCTACATCTGGGTGATATGTGTGCTACATTTGGGCTCTTTTGTCTCTGGTGACCATCTTGGGAGACTTATGTGTTATGAAGTTTGCTAATTTCCTCATTTACTACAGTCTCCTCAGTAGGAATACTTTCAGTTTTCTACTTTGATTCCATCAAGAAGGCATTCAGATTTGTCACACATTTGCCATAAATTCAGAATGTTAGCACTCTAGTTGCTCATTAGATCACTGCTCACCAGGGAAGTCTGCTGCTGGTATTGAAAGTGCATGTTTCAGTCTGCATGTCAGTATTTTTTAATGAAATAGAAGAGCATTTGAGAAGTCAATCAAAATGTGCCCTAATTTGTATTTCTGCAGCAATAATCATACTTTCTATGGCAAAATGAACACCCTCATTTTGTTCCTTTTTAAATTAAATGTTTTAAGAGTCACCACTTTATTCCAATCAAGAGGGCTTCAAGTGTGCCATATGTTTGTCATAAGTAGGACTGTTAGTGCTCTAGTTGTTCTTTGGAACACTCTGGGACGCTGCAGTAGAACACAAAGGAATCAACTGACAGTCTCTGCCCTTGTTGGATGAACATGTTTTACTGAGAATGTCAGACTTCATTCTCACATGACTGAGAAAGATAATGTGAATTTACAGAAAATATGCTCTCAGTTTAGTTTATAAATCACCTTCCAAACCTCTGTGGAAAAGCATGAGAAAACATTTTTCTCTCAAACATGATTTATGATATCCCAGCAGAAGGCTTTTTCACATGGTAAAATCACCTTAGAACATACCACAATTCCTAAAATGCGTATGATACCATCAACAAATGATTTATAATGTAACTAAAGTCTTAAAACCTTCTATTAACTGCAATGCTTTTTAATGAGGTGCTATCATGTATATTGGTCCCAAGATGGCTGCCCACACTTCTTGGATGAAGTGCTGACAGCCAATCAGATCTCACGATGAGATGTGTGGTTAGGCTCCGCGCAGATATATATGTGATTTTACTTTTGATTTTCTCAGGAACTACTGAGCTAATTTACACCATTTAAGCAACAGGCACGACTCTGAACCAAGGTCTACCTTTCTGCCAAATTTGGTGTCATTCCGTTCAGTAGTTCGGGCTGTAGCTGTGACTAAAGGTCCCTATGGAAAATTGCATGGGGAAAACACGTTTTGGGACACCCCTTTTTTCTCAGCCCCCACTTGTTGAATCACCCCGAGACTTTCAGGATAGGAGCGGATCGGAGCAGGCCACGAGTTTTGAAAATTTCGTGAACATTCGTCAACCTGCGCCAAAGTTATTGGAAATAGAATGTTGCAGATTTCCTATGGATAATAGGTCCCAATTATAACTACCTACTGGCGACCGCCAGTAGGTAATATATTACCTGCTGGTGGTCGCAAGTAGGTAGATATAGTTAGGACCTATTTTCCAGAGAAAATCCACAACATTCTATTTGGAATAACTTTGGCATCGATTGACGAATCTTTGCAAAATTTTCAAAACTTTTGGCCAGCTCCGGTCCGTTCCTATCCTGAAAGTTTCACGGTGATTCGTCAAGCGGGGTCGAGAAAAAAGGGGGGTCCATAAACACATTTTCCCCATGCAATTTCCCATAGGACCTTTAGCTGCAGCTACAGCCCGAACTGCTGAACAGAATTACACCAAATTTGGCAAAGAGCTAGTCCTTAGTTCAGACTCATGCCTTTTGCTTAAATGGTGTAAATCTGTTGAGTAGTTCCTGAGAAAATAACATCTAAAGGTACATACATATCTATGGCCTTGGAGGGTCCGAGTACCTTAAGCGCAGCCTAAGCGCACCCTGCTGTGCACGAGCTGTATTCTAATTGGCTGTCCACACTCCAAATCAGGAAGTGTTGGCAGCCATCTTGTGCCTTGGTAGAACCAAGGCACAAGAAATCAGCAAAAGAAACGCGAGAAACCCAAAAAGGGGGCAGGGTAGAAACACCCTGACCCCCTAGGCCTGCTCAGGGGGGTCCCACAAGGACCCCCAGGGCACAAAAAAACATTTTTTTTTAAAAACAAAAATCGGCGAGATTCGCGTACCCAGCACGAATTTTGGCCAAAATTGTTTTTTAAAATGAAGCGCGGGCTCCAGCGCTTCTTTGGTAATTGGCCCCCGGGGGGCCAAATCCCGGGGGCATTTTCAAAAAATAGTGTGGGGGTCCCAATCCCCCACACTGCCCCGGGGACCACCACCCCCGGGGCTTATTAAAATTGGGTGGGGGGCTCTCAGGCCCCCCCAGCCCCATGGACCGCCACCCCGGGGCTTCTTCAAATAGTGGGAGGGGGGGCCGCACGGCCCTCCTCCTGGAGCCTTGTCTAGGCCCTGAGGACCGCCACCCCCCAGGTCAGGCTCCTGCGAAACATTTTTTTTTAAATGAAGCGCGGGCTCCAGCGCTTCTTTGGTAATTGGCCAAATCCCGGGGACATTTTCAAAAAATAGTGTGGGGTTCCCAATCCTCCCACACTGCCCCAGAGACAGCCACCCCCTTGGGCTTATTAAAATTGGGTGTGGGGCTCTAAGGCCCCCCAGCCCCGTGGACCGCCACCCCGGGGCTTCTTCAAAATGTGGGAGGGGGGCCACGAGGCCCCCCCTCCTGGAGCCTTGTGTAGGCCCTGGGGACCGCCACCCCACAGGGCTGGCTCCTGCAGTGTCCCGGGGTGCCCACCCTGGGACTCTGTAGTTTGCAATGACAGGGCGGGAGCCTCGCGGCTCCCACCCTGTCATTGCAAACTGCTTTCCTATTGGGAAGAGAGAGCAGGAAACCTGCTCTCTCTACCAAATAGGAAAGCAGATTGCTTTTCCACAGGGGGAGCAGCATGTTAGCTGCTCCCCATGTGGACAAGCAATGCCGGCTCCTGCAGGACGCGGGGAGCCGGCTGGGACCATGGCGGGATTGGGGACCCACCACGGCCCCCAACGAAGAGGGCCAGCCCAGGGGGATGGGTTCCCCAGGGCTAGTAGTGGCCCGGGAGGGGGGCCACGCTGCCCCCCCTCATAAAAAACCCCCCAAAAAAAGAAACAGGCCCTGGGGATGGGGTCCCCAGGACCATAAATAGCCACAGGAGGGGGGCAAGGCAGGCCCCCTCCAAAATAAAAATTAAAGAAAAAGGGCCATCCCCGGGGGATGGGGTCCCCCGGGCAAATTATGGCCTCGGGAGGTGGGCACACGGCCCCCTTCCCGATTTTTATATATTTTTTTTTAATAAATTGGGGGCAGGCCCTGGGGGATGGGGTCCCCTGGGCCAATAAATTAGAAAAAGAAGAGGGCTACACAGCTCCGTTCTTAAGAAAAAAAAAAACGGGATCGGGCTGGAGGCCACGCCCCTCCTTGCGCCACTCTGCAAGCACGCCCCCTGGCGCGTTTGCAGAGGGGAACTAATTCCCCTTGAATACTGGGAGTCCCTGGGGGCCAACTAGCCCACCAGGAACCTCCAGTATGCGCCGGGGCTGCGTTGCAGAGAGGTGTAATGGGGCCACACCCCTTTTTACACCTCTCTGTAACGCAGCCCCGTGGCACTTACTGGAGGTACCTGGTGAGCTAGTTGGCCCCCAGGGGACCGCAGGATTGAAGAGGAATTAATCCCCCAACTTAAAACGCGCCATGGGGTGCGCTTGCACAGTGGTGAAGGTAGGGGGCGGGGCCTGAGTTGATATGTGTGCAAACAGGCCCTGTGGCACGTTTTAAGTTGGGGAATTCATTCCTCTTCAATCCAGAGGTCCCCTAGGGGCCAACTAGCCCACCAGGTACCTCCACCTAGCGCCACAGAGCTGCGTTGCAGAGTGTTGTTAAAAGGGGCATGGCCTCTGAACACCTCTCTGCAACACAGCTCCCTGGTGCATACTGGAGGTACCTGGTGGGCTAGTTGGCCGCCAGGGGACCTCAGAATTCAAGGGGACTTAATCCCCCAACTTAAAACATGCCACAGGCATGTTTGCACAGTGGTGAAGGTAGGGGGTGGGGCCTGAGGTGATGTGTGTGCAAACACGCCCTGTGGCGCATATTAAGTTGGGGAATTAATTCCTCTTCAATCCAGAGGTCCCCTAGGGGCCAACTAGCCCACCAGGTACCTCCACTTAGCGCCACAGAGCTGCGTTGCAGAGTGTTGTTAAAAGGGGCATGGCCTCTGAACACCCCTCTGCAACGCAGCTCCCTGGCGCATACTGGAGGTACCCGGTGAGCTAGTTGGCCCCCAGGGGACCGCAGGATTGAAGAGGAATTAATTCCCCAACTTAAAACGCGTGTTTGCATACGTCACCTCAGGCCCCGCCCCCTTCCTTCACCATTGTACAAATATTCCTCTAAAATCAGCCGAACTACGAATTCCGATTTACTCACCTGTTATCAGGAGAGAACCCAGTGCTGAATCTTTTATCCCAGCACTCACCCTGAAAAGTAATTCTAAGTGTACTTACCAGTAACTTGTATTTCCTTCCATAGGAATCCATTGTGTGGGTTTCAGCAGAAAAGTTTCTAAGTGTCTCTTTTCACAAACTACAAATATTCCTAAAAAATCGTCTTTATGATTTAAACACATTCTTTCAACTGTTTACAGGAGATGCACCAGTGCTGGATCCAGGATCCACCACTGAGTAAGAAAAACTAACGATAACACTACTTACCTGCTAAGTGAATTTTCTGCCATAGGATAACATTGATGATTCTATGTGAAAAAATTTGTCAACTTTTAAAATACAATAATATTCCTTAAAAATCACTACTGTAACCAAAATGCTTTTACTCAACTGTTTACAGGAGATGTCCAATGACTGAATCTAGGATCCAGTCCTGTGGTTAGAAAAGTAATCCATAAAGCAACTAATTGCATTTGACTAGAAATTCACATTGAGCTCAATGTTGCATTGTGTTTGAAATTGTGTTGCCCATTGCAACAACAGTAACTACTGTACTTAAAATTCTATTGCCTATTTGCAAAGTATTTAAACTAAAGTAATTCATTCTGAGAAAGTATATTTTGTATTGTAATGTATAATGTAATTATAATGTAATTAAAAATATAAAATATCTAAAAATAAATAGTTTAAAAAATGTAGTAAATCAGTATAAAAAAATCAGTATAACAATTAATACATTAAAAATTGTCATTTACAAAACCTTTGAAACCACTGAAAAAAACATAGGTTTCAGGCCTGATATAGTTAGGAATTAGCATTTAAAAAACCTTTGAAATTCACTTAAAAACCATAGGTTTCAGGCTTGATATAGTTAGGAATTAGCATTTAAAAAACCTTTGAAATTCACTTAAATAAACCATAGATTTCAGGCCTGATATAGTTAGGAATTAGCATTTAAAATACCTTAGAAATTCACTGAAAAAAACATGGGTTTTAGGGGTGTTATAGTTAGCTGGATGTTTCACTCGTACAAAACCATTGAAATTCCTCCGATATAGTTAGTTGTATTAACTACATCTCGCGCGCCCGCAATCCACTGCTGGTGATGTCACATATTACATCATTCATGACATGGTCAGTGACATCACTGATGACATCTCAAATGACATCACTGAATCACTGATGACATCATCCACGTGACAATCAGCTATACCTCATCATACACTAGTATAAACTTTCATCACTCACTGTAAAATACAGAGTGCCATATTTGAAACCATTGACACACCAATACAAGTTTCTAAACACCTACTCAGGGATTCCTAGATCTATACACACATCTAATCACTTGCCTATAGATTCACTCATACATGCTGTCAATGATCAATACAACACTATCAAATATACTTATACACCTATATCGACATTACACACCAGCACACATCCTAATCACTTGTGAAGTCATCCTACTCATTATGCAAACAATGGATCATACTTACTTTTACTTAGCTACACACTTATACAAACACCACTCCATCTTTTCATATAGATAGTAACTCATACTTAGAGTGTAATAAAATCACTAATACAAGTATACAGTTATCCATACAGTCACTCATACAATCACTGAGTCTTATGTATACTTATTTATATACAACAACTGACACATACACTGGCTTTTATTTTTCTAGTTTGTTGGATATGTACCATTGAGACATATATTTGCTCATCACCACACCCATAAAGATATTCATTCACCCAAACAACTGTTATAACATGTAGTTTTAACTTCATATACCTACTGAATCAACTATTCACACATCTTTGGGCTGTCACACACCCCCCACCGAACCACACACACATTCACTCTCCCATACAAATACTCAGTTAACTAATCAATAACTAATATAGACCTTCAGGTAGCTAGTAACCAACTGGTGCAGTAGTTTACACAAGAACTGACAGAGTGATACAGATATTAACACAGTTTAGTCACTATCCAATATATTTAGTGAGACACTATAGATTAGTCAAGTAAACAGTAGGGGTGGGCGGAATTTGTGAAATTAACTTTCGGAAATTATCGCGAAAATGCTAAAAAGTTCCGCAAACACACCGGAAATATCGTGAAGACGCGGAAGTTTTTTTCCCGCCTGTTCGCGGTATTTTTTGCGTGATCGCGGGTCGCCAACTTACCCATGCGGTTGCTCACGGGCGCAGCCATCTTGTTTTCACTTTTCCCGCCCTCTCGCGATGCTTACTTCCTGTTCCGGGTCACGCAATGCATGTTCGCGCCCGTTCGCGGTGGATATTTCCTGTTCGTGACCGCTTTTACTTGATCGCGTTGCTTATTGCTTGCTCGGGGAGAAAATATCGCGCAAACTTGCGCATGTGGTCGCAATGGGCGCGGCCATCTTGTTTTTCACTCTATTGCATGGTTCTGGGGCCTGATTTTCAATCCTTTCCAAATCTTTTCAATCCTTTGTTTCAACCCACTTTTTTTTTATCTTTCCTATTTATTATTTCTCTTACTATTTTCCAGCTTCTATATTTTTGGTTTTTGTCTCCTTTTTTTGTTTTTTTAGCTACTTTTTCTCTTTCTATTGCATGGTATTATTTATTTCCTTTACTTCTTCAATTTTATCACCTTTTCTTACCCCAGAACCATGTCTAAGGGTAGGGCTGGTCGCCGTCGCAGCCAGAGCCGCGACCGCCTTCCTTGCGGAAGGCTGCGCCCACAAGGGGTGCAGGCACGGGCCTTATTTGGGGAGGTGGAGTTGGCTGCACTAATTTTCTTTGTGCAGCGCCACCTCCCCTCAACCCTGGCAGCAGGTGGCAGGCCTGGGTCCGGGTACAGCCTCCGGGAGTGTCGGCAGCGGTGGGGGAAGGTGCTCCGACATCCTGGACCATGAGCAGGACCTGCTGGACCTGCTAGGAGTGGAGGTCCCGGGGCTTGGTGAGTGCCTATTTAATTATTACTACTTTGTGTCTGTTCTTCTGCTGTGTTATATATTGCGAATATCTTTTTTTTCTTCCAACCAGCTAGAATGTTGCTGCTTACATTCCAGGTTAATTACGTTTAAAAGTCTACTGTGATTTTTTGTGACACAGGTGCTCTTCTGCGCTACTACTAAACTTACTTGTTTGCAACTTTGCTTTTGCGCTCGCTTAGCGTGATTCTGTATGAGTTTATTTTAGAGAAATTAAGTTACGTAATGCTACAGTGACTCTAGTCCACTCCTTACTTTGTCCTGTCACTAAAAGATAGGGGCGGATTGATACTTAGGTTTAGGTACTTTGTATGAGTTTCTAATTTGTTAGTGGTATGCGTGATGCCCCCTCAGTTACGTGACGTGCTGCTAGTACGGCAGTCTTTTTTAGAACCTTTTCTAGTTTGTTCAATGAGTGGTGGTAATTGGCTTAGCACTAGCAGAACATCAGCATCAATCAATCAACCCAAAATTTGGTGTATACAAACAATGTAGTCATGTGTCCTCCATTTGACCATATGCATTGTTGAGGAATAAAAGAAGTGGAAATGCATACTTAATGTACAATTGGCATGCCTAGAATAGGTGGGCTAGGTTGGGTGGTACGTCGTACTTAGGCTTAGTTGTAACTTAGTATTCTGGAATCAGAATGGAAGACAGGATTATTTATTTATTTATTTATTTAAAGGTTTTGTAAAGCGCGTAGTAACCCAATGAGCATCCCAGCGCTAACCTGCATCTCCAGGGGTTTCAGCCGTCTAAAGAATTATATTTGAGGGAAGAGGAGAGTCTTTAATGATCTCCTGAACTGGAGGTGATTCGATTCTGTCCTCAGTCTTCGTGGGAGGTGATTCCAGTATTTGGCCGTGTGGACCGAGAAACGACGGCCACCGGTCTTGGCTTTTTTGACTCTGGGGACTGAGATGAAATTTTCTCCGCTGGACCGGAGATCCCTTTCCACCTTGTAGGGGATTAAGAGTTCCTTGAGAAGGGGGGGGGGCGTTATTGTTGAGGGTTTTGTGGGCCAGACAGAGGGCTTTGAAGGCGACCCTTTCTCTGACTGGAAGCCAGTGTAGAGATTTGAGAGCTGGCTTGGCAGAGGATCTAGCCGGTGTGCCCGTAAGTAGGCGGGCAGCGGCGTTTTGGACTTTCTGCAACGTGTTAAGGGTGGCTTCAGGAGCTCCCAGATAGATGGCGTTGCAGTAGTCCAATCTCGCCAGGATGAGGCCCTGAATGAGGAGCTTCCTTGCGTTAGCGGGGAGCAGGGGGAAGATCTTCCTACAGGCTCTGAGGAGACCGAAGCATGTCCCTGCCGTCTTTTTTGCCTGGGTTTTGAAGCTCAGGTCCTTCTCGATCCACACGCCTAGGCTTTTGACCTCGTCCTTGGGAGCGGGAGGGTCACCCAAGCAATTGGGCCAGAGGTGAGGTGGCAGGGAGGGCCCCTTATGACCCAGCATGAGTATCTCGGTCTTTGACCCGTTCAGCTTTAACGATGAGAGATTCATCCATCGGTGGACTTCGGAGAGGCAGCTGTGGAGATCAGAGGGGGCGTGATGGGGATGTGAGAGAGTTACCACCAACTGGGTGTCGTCGGCGTAGTTGATAATTGAAACGCCGAACGAACTAACTCTCTTCTCCAGTGGGGCCATGTACACGTTGAATAACGTAGGGCTCAGAGATGAGCCCTGCGGCACTCCACAGCGGAGGGGGATGATAGGTGAGTGGCTGTCGTTCTCCCAAACCTGGAAGGAACGGCCTGATAAGAAAGATTTTAGCCACTTCAGGGCCATACCGGATTACTGTTGATAAACAGTAACTTAAGTAGTCGATCCGGGAATCCCCCAATACTACTTGTTGACCAGATGAGATCGGTCAATTTAGTTATTGCAATTGTTGTTTATATAAGTGTTTTTTAACCGTTGTTGAAAAATATTGTATTTGTTTGACACCATCCATCAATGTTTGTCTCTTTCTTATATCTTTCCTGTTCATCAGCACCCAGGGGCAGACAGATAGGGAGTGGGGGTTCGGTGGGACAACAGTCCGAACAGCACCAGGAGGACTCAAATGAGGGCTCCTCTGCTGGCCCCAGTAAGTCTTCTTGTTTTTAATAATATTTCTTATTCCATAACTTTTACTGCACCATATTTTTCACAAACTATTGTTTCAGTTTCCAAATACTGTTTTTTTACCAACAATTATCTTTCGATCTGTACGGTTTCAAAAATCTTATCCCTGCCTCTGCTATGATGACTCTCAGTACTACTACTACTACTACTAATACTATCAGTCTGTCTGTACTGTAGTAGCTAGTCCTGCCCAGTTGGCCAGTGCCAATCTTTATGTGAAAGGTTGTAATATAAAACTCATATTCACCAGTAGCTCTAACCATTGAGGCCAATCCTTTGGGTCGTCGTCTTGTACTACTTCTAGTCTTATTGATCTTGAGTCTTTGTTAATCTTGAGGCTTTGAAAATTCACAGCAACAAAAGCCCAACCAGATTTATTACTATTTTGATATGATAGCCTATAGGACATACTACTACTGTTGTAGGGACCTTGCACATACACAGACCTTTGCACAAGAAAATAGGATGTCGGTGATGGTAGGTTGGACCTTCCTCACACACCTCAATCAGAAATTCAGCACCCACCACAATTCCACTGCTCGACTATAGTACTGTCTTGTCATATCTATTAGGTCTCCGAACCCTCCCCCCAAGATACCCAACAAGTAGACAACCCAGAACATAACACACCCAACCTCTCAGTCATGGAAGCAATGCACATGCACACCCTTACTTTAATTTGCTCACTCGTGTAAGTTACTCCACACCAAATACCACCAAGTCTATGTAAGTTCAAAATGTTTATTTTGAATTGAGAAGCTCTGTACATTGTTTTATAATAAAATGCAGCACCAACCGGAAAATCAATAACATTAAAACAATAAACATTGTTACACTTATACAGTTGGGAATTCAATCATGATAACTGAACAGTGGTGGAAGGCAGCACCACCATCCCCTAGGAATTTAGTTTATATAAATTTAAATAAATGAAGATGTGAGTGAAGGGACCCCTCACCTTAGGAGAACCTAGTACTGGTAGTTGTTGCATCATTCAGAGGCTCTGCAAAGCTCTGGTTCGTAGAAGGTAATCTTCCGTCTGTAATGCGAAAAATGAAATGGTGTGCGTTAGTATATTGCAACTTGCAAGCATTTCTCAGCCATGCCAAAAAGTGTAGCATTTATGGATAAGCAATATGGACTAGTAACTAACAGTACACCAGTACTTCCTAAAAAAGTGGCTTGTTGATGTTTTTGTTGACCGCTTGTACGCAGCGCGTAGACTAGACAGTAGCAGTGTGAGGCAGGTCATGTGGGCTCAAAGGTGTCTTATACAAGAAGCTGCAAGGTAACGTCACATGTGCAAAAATAAAAGACACAAAGGTAAAATGTTAGCATGGCTCGGGCTAATTAAGCAAAGGCTACAA
The DNA here is from genome assembly GCF_964204655.1 of Triturus cristatus. Taxonomy (NCBI): domain Eukaryota; kingdom Metazoa; phylum Chordata; class Amphibia; order Caudata; family Salamandridae; genus Triturus; species Triturus cristatus. Next base: position 1,144,067,046 of record NC_140589.1, read on the forward strand.
TAATGACCATATATAACTATTAGTGTCTACTCTACTACTACCTGATTTGTACTAGTGATGTATGTTAGTATTAACTCATTTTTCAACCTTGCTACTGATCAATCGGGGGGAGGTGTATATTACGCCTAATAAATGTGTAATGTTTTCTAGGCGCACTACCGACCACCAATGCCGGGGCCAGCGAAGGCGACGCGGAGGGCGAGGATGCGGCAGTTGCTGCAGATAGCAACGGAGCGGTAGGGGGAGTGGCAGCACCAGTGGCGGGCGGTGGTAAGTTAGATTCATAATCCTTAACTATTGTTGAACTTGACAGTACACTCACTGCAAGGGTGTACTGTATGTATATGTATACTGTACTGTTGAGAATTAGGGCTCCATTAGGATGGTGGGCGTATTCACCGCCGACACCACAGGGGCAAACCTACCGCCATCCCTGTAGAAAAGAGTCAGGCCCCCCCATATGTCGACCAGGAGGAAAAGGGTTCAATATGGCGGTGGTGTCTCTCTGAACACACCGCCAGCCATATAATCTGCATTTTGGAATGCCTTTGGGTGGCGGCATTGCCGTCCGCCACGCAATGGCATGCAGACATTGCAGAGTATGCTTGGGGGCCCCCATGGAGGGTACCTACCTATGCTATCGTACCCCCCCTGCCTTTCAAAGCAAAACGTGACAGGCTCCGTGCGGGGCCCATCATGTTGTTCTTGGAAAAGCAGCACAACATGTATTTTTAGCATTGCTTTCGGCACCTCCAACCAGAATGTAAAAAAAACAGGATGCGCCCGCCACTGTGCCGGGCGCATCATCCTAATTAATTGTCCCCACGGGACCCCCACCCTTTTTTAGCATGGTGGGCGGACAAAGTCCGGCCGCCATCCGATGTCGTAAGTAAGTATGAGTTGTTGGGGACGTTTGAAGAGTGAACTAGAAGACTAGAATCCCTTTAATTTGCATAGGAGTGGGAGTATTGAGTAACCAATGGCCTCATCTATCTGATTTCAACTCTGCTTTGAAAGTTTTATGGAGAAGAGCACCTGGTGCACTGTTCAACTAAAAAGTGAAATACGGGTGGAAGTAAGAAGGACGGGCGAGATTTAAAATGTTATGTACTACTGTGCTTTTTAGTGCTACTCTACCATGCCACTATGTGTATAAATAATTAACTTGTCTTACTGTTTTTCTAAGAGTATATTTTACAATTGTCTTGTTTTTTTCTTTTTGATACACAGCTACTCCTAAACTAAACCGCAAGGAGTTGGCCGCCAAGGCACGGCGCCGGAAGCTGGAGGCAATCCAGCGGGAATACCGGCGGCTGGTGGTCTTAGCCGAGGAGGAGGAGGAGACTGCGGCAGCAATTCAAGCCTCCTCCAGTGCCCCGGGCCCCAGCCACCGCCCTCCAGTGGTACAGCGCCACCGTCTGGCGGCTGCCCGCTGCCACCGTAGTGCCATCTCCGGTGCCCCCCCACTGTGGCTGCAACTGCCGCGCCCTAAGACGCCGCGTCGCCCGTCTAGAGCACCAAATACGTGTCCTCCTTGAGTCCCGCCCCACACCTTAGTCCCTGTCATTAAGTTCTGCCCCTTTTTTAATTCTTGTTTGGGTGGGTGGGAACTTGTTTGGGCGTTGGGTTTGGGATTTTTTCTTTACGGACTTTTTCTCCTATGGACAATTGGACATTGGTTGGGGTTAGGGAGGGGGGCGGGTCAGCTTTTGTGGGTTTAGTTTATTTTTGTTAGGGAAAATTAAATATATTTTTCTATGTTACATGCAATGTTGTTAATGTTTTGTAGGTGGGGTATCTGTTTTACATCACACTGTTTCCTTGCTGGTGCATGGCCGCCCATAGCCTGTGTTTGATTTAAATAATTGGCTGACTGTGTAAGACACAAACAGATAGATGCGACACACCTCACTGATTGACTTTTCCTTCTAGTACTTTCAGTCTGTCCACAACATGTCCATTATTCATTCTGCCTCCCCCAAACTTCTCTCTAACCTGTGCTTAATGTTTATGTCCAACTGTGGCACAGCAATGGCTGCATGGTGAAGATGGTTTCCTTTTTCTAACATGCCATGATTGGGGTGGTGGTGGTGGTAGTATAGTAGTAGTAGTAGACACTGGCAGGGCGTCAGCATTTGCAAAAAAAGAAAAGGAGACAGTCCATCGCCTTTGAGAGACTGTTAGAGGAGTAGTAGAATGAAGTACAGTACAGAACTTACCGAGCAACAATAATATGCTCAAATATTAGACAACAAAACATAATGGTGGTTGGGATAGCCTACTAGACAGAGGTACAAACTATAGTTGTGTCGAGTCACTTGACTAGGCCTACAGCCTAACAGTTAGTGCTGTATATGAGGAATGACAACAAACAAATCCAATCAATGCCGGCAATTCATGCTGAGGTATATGTTCCTTTGTTAAATAAAATAACCTAAAATATCCTACTCATGGGTGGGCAAGCAGAAGAAGAACATCGCTCAGCCTTGAAATTGAAGTACTGTTGCTTTTGCCACATCCGCACCAGCAAGTGTGTGATTAAGTGTTGGTGTACGTTTAATTTAGTCACGCCTCGACAATAAGTCACACAGCCCGGGGGAAGAGGGTTAGGGTTTGTTGAATGGATGGGAAGGGGGTTTTTGGGAAAGGATTGACATAGAAAAACAGTATGCATGGACAGACAAACGACAATCATTGAAGACTACCATTTCCATATGTTAAGGGAAAAAAAGGAAATGCATGCATGATGAGGAGAGACCCGTATTACATACACTTCTAGTTCTTGTTCTGTTGTTCCGGCCTTAATACTTTTACAGATAGCAAATAGAAATGTTAAATATTGTTAGGGAAGAATCGTAAACAGAGAGCAAACCTAATGATGAAAATAACAACTCCAAGAACACACTGTTGTAACGATTGTATACAAAATATTAATCAAATTATTTAAAAGAAGATAAAAGTGGATACTGTTACTGTGTTATCCTGGTAAAAAATGTGGACTGGATTTGCATCTCAGCATTCCTCTTGGTCCTCCTCTCGTCCATCAATCTTGGGTGTGTCGCCACTCGCCACTGCCCGGCTGGAAACAAAAACGTCGATTTATTGGTAAGGTAAGTGTGCATTGTAATGTTTTCCAAAGTATAGGGCAAGGCCCGGCCTGTAATTGTAGATGGAAAACCAAAGGGGATATTGAGAAACAAAGTTGAAACAAATGCACAAGTTATGGTGTAGTGCAACAAGAACACTTTCCGAGGTGGCATGTATGCATCCTCTCTACTCTAGTCTGTTTCCAGCATTGACCTTCAAAAACAACAGGAGAGAGCAGGCCCACAGTGCTTAGCAGTAGCACATCCTACGTTAAGACTTTAGAGTACTTTTTTTTTTTAAAGAGTTGGACAAAGGCAAAGCACATTATCCATTCCAAACATAGCATTTTACAGTTTAAGTTAGTAAATCAATGCACCGCAGTCATCCCACCGCTACACTCTATTCCACTTCTACAGACATTTGGGTCTGCTGTGGTTGTTGTTGACGTGTTTACCTTTAGGCTTTTAAGTTTATGCCACTCATGAAACGTCCTCCTGACTTCATCATCATCTCCGATACTTTTACTGACTGACTGTGAAGATTGGCCTGCAGTAGAAGTAAAATTGTTATTACACAACAAGAGTAGAAATATTATTGACTTGAGTCAGTCTTTAGTGTGTACAGAAAGATAGATTACTAGTACACTTTGACTTCACTTTGTGCACAACAAACAAACAACGAAAATACAAAGACCAATCGCTCAGAGTCAGGAGTCCAATGCATGCCATTAATTGTCATTACCTGTTCCTTCTCATCTTAAGTTAACGGGCCGTCTATTTCGCCATCATCATGATGGGCGGTGCTGTTGTGTCATCATACTCATTGCGCACATATAGTGAGTCCCCTTCCTGTATTGAATTAAAAGCAATTTCTTATTTGCAAGAAGGGGAAAATTGAATTCACCTTGAGTTAAGTTTAGTGTGTTCTGTAGAAAGTTGATTAGTGGCAGTGCACAATTACATAAATTCATGCACAACAAACACAACAAAATCATTCAGTCTGCGACTCTGCGTCCAATGCATGGCATCAATCATTACCTGTTCCATCTTATTTTCAGTTAATGGCCAGTCTCTCTCGGCTCTTAAAAGGAGGATAGCTATAGTAGTCATCTGATTCATGCTCCACTTCTTTTGGCAGGACTAGGAAAGTTTGATTTTTTTCTTGTAGTATTTTACCATCATCCAATCATCATTCATGAGGGCAATGGATTTGGGTGGGAGATTCAGTATGATTGAGCGGAGGAGCTGGATACGGAGGACTGTACTGTCAAATTGCAGACACCTGAAAATTGTATATTAAATAAGAAGAGTAGAAGACGGTAGTAATGGATTTGTTGTGATTCACAAGTTTGTAACCGGAACGACAGACACACAAACAACGGTGGGAAAAAAGGGAGGAAGACAGCAAGTGCAAGCCTAATTGTCAGGGAAGTATAGCTCGTCCTCAAACTCTGGGGGGTCAGCCAGTAGTAGGTAATCATCATGTGACACACTACTTCCGTCACCTGAGCCGCTGTCCTCATCTTCCTCCATTGCTTCATGTATTGTGTAATTCGGTGGTATGAAGTGCTGATTCATTTTGATCATTGTTAACCTCTCCACGTTTTTGGGGCAAGAGACTGGTCCTTCTCAATGTTACAATGGAACCAGCAGCACTGAAAACACGTTCGGAAGAGACACTTGCGACAGGGCAAGCCAGATAACTTATCGCCAGCCTGCTGATCTGTGGCCATTCAGACCTTTTCCTATACCAATACTGCAATGGGTTTGATCAATGTACACCTCTGTTGGGTCGTCCAGATAGGCCTGGACCATCCGCTCAATGTTCAGGGTTGCTGCTGGTAAGCTTTCGTGCTGTTTTTTCTGTGCATCAGCACTGTGCTTATTAATGCCTAACTTTACATACTAATCGTGTAATGATTGTACTCGGCCTAATGATCCAGTTATTGTTTCTGTGGTCGATAGTGATGGTGAGTGTTGTGATCCAAACGCACTACCCTCAGCCGATGAAGTTTCACTTGATCCTGCATGGCCTGCTTCAGTACATCTTGTGGGTTGATCTTGCGGGCTTTTAATTAGCAGACGTTCGTTTTCCAACTTACTGGCTGCTTCAGCTATACAACTTTTGTAGCGGGCAACATCAATCTCGGAAAAAGCAAAGAATGTCCTCAGTCCAAATTTTGCACGTGGATCCAGAATTGTGGCACAAATGTAATGTTCTAGTGACAACATTTTATTTTGTATCCTTACATTTTCAGCTAAGCACTGGGATAAGCTCTCCACCAAGTCATGGGCTTGCCTTTTGTCCTCTACACCTTTGTGTAATTCAGACACATTATTCAGCTGATGCTCTAGCATTTGCAATAATGGGATAGCTTGGCCCATTGTACAGTCCTCCTTGCTGACTTCACGTGTGAAGACCTCAAAAGGACACAGCATCTCAGTCAGGCATTTAATTAGGCTCCATTGATCCATCTCAAGGTTCATGCCTTTAACAGTAGCATGCCCGCTTCTGTTCCAGACATTCATGGAGTGACCTGTATTGCTCATACAGATGATCAAGCATGTAATACGTTGAGTTCCAACGTGTTGCCACCTCCTGGATGAGTGCCTTGACTGGCATCCTATGTTCACGTTGGATGATCCTCAGTTGCTTCCGAGCTTTAAAAGAATGGCTGAAATGAGTGCATATTCTTCGGCAGATGGTCAGTGAATTGCTGACTATGGGTTCTTTTTTCAGAAAGTCTTGAACTATAATGTTTATGCAGTGCGCCAAACACGGAACCCTGAAATAGGAACCAAGTTCCATGGCCTTAAGTACATTACTGCCATTGTCTGTGGCAACAAAATCAATACCAATCCCTCTTGGCCGCAGCCATTCCAAAACCTTGCTTCGAAACTCATGTAAAATGTTTTCAGCTGTATGAGATTTCTCCATGGCGAACATGGCTACAGTTGCATGTTTCCGAGTACCTTCAAAAAATGCAGCTGTGTCAACAGCACCTCGTGCAGATAGCTTATCTCTAACCCCCTCAAAAGAGATCCAGTGTGCAGTGATGCGCATGTAATCTGTGGCTTGGCAACTGGTCCACATGTCTGTTGTCAGGTGGATATTGTGCACAGCACTCTGCTGCAAAGCTTGTTCAACCAATTCCAGCACATCATGATGTAGTGCTGGAAATAGGACCGGCTGGGAACCTTCCATTTAGGGCAGATGGCAGACACAAATTCAAGGAAACCCACCCCTTCCACAAATGAAAAAGGAAGAAGGTCCAGCGCTAACATTTTAGCCAGCTTCGCATTGTACAATCGTGCCTTTGGGTGGTTGCGTTGGAACTGCCCCTCCTACCTAAACATGCTCTCAATGGTAGGCTGGATTACTTTCCTTTGTGGTGTTGTTTTCATTAACCCACTAAGGCTCAATGACACAGATTGTCTCATTGCGGTACTCGGTGGCCTTGGTGTCTCACTCTCAGCCTGACTCAGAGTATGGCTCTTACTGCGGTGCCACTCTGATGTTACTGAGGAGGATGTGGGCGTTCCCACTGCACTACTGGGGACAGGGCTAGAAATGCCTCCCTCTTCTTCACCTGCCACCACAATAATATCGCTCCCTGATTCATCCTGACCAACTTCAATGGGTTGAGTTTTTCTACTTTCTTTTAACTTAAGTAGGTGATCCTCCCACACGATAGTGTGTTGTATTCTGAGATGACTTGCTTGTCCTCCGGTACCATAGTTTGTACCAAGCTTACCACGCCGAACACCTAGCCGACAAATTGAGCATATAGCAACGTTCTCCTCCTTGGCGCTAACAGAAAAGAAGTCCCAAACTGGGGAGGAGAACTTTCTGGCACTGCTGGATGTGCCACTTTCAATACCAAATGAACTGGGGAGTGTGCTTGAATGTGACCCTGTGCCCCTAGACTGTGACTTTTACTACCACTACCTACTGAGATGGTTGAGCTGGATGTAGGTCCCTGCCTGGCCTTGGAAAATATGGCAGCTGGAGGTAGTGGTGGTGTAACCTGTGTTGGTGATATCCATGCTACATCCCGCTCAGTGGTACAAAAGGGGGTGGTGATGGACGGAGCATCAGAACCAATCAAACACTCACACCCAGTCAACAGATCTGGGTTTGATCTATCACCGTTCTTTAGCCCACTCTGCCACCCCAGTTCAGACATGGCCATATGCAAATCAGTCTGACCCTGTGTCTCATGGGAACAGTCCAGCCCGAACTGCCAAGCCATGCCTTCCCTGGACCGGAAACAAGCTTCCTAGGACCGGTTTCTGGCATTTCAGCCGTCTTCAGCCAGGCTTGCTTGAATCCAGTGGCAAAGTGAGCAAGGGACTCACGTCTGAGCATACCCTGCCAACTTATGGCGAACAAAGCGGTACAAAAGGGAGTGGTGATGTACGGAGCATCAGAACCAATCAAACACTCACACTCAGTCAACAGATCTGGGTTTGATCTATCACCGTTCTTTAGCCCACTCTGCCACCCCAGTTCAGACATGGCCATATGCAAATCAGTCTGGACTGTTCCCATGAGGCACAGGGTCAAGACTGATTTGCATATGGCCATGTCTGAGCTGGGGTGGCGTAGTGGGCAAAAGAACGATGGATTTAACCCAGATCTCTTGACTGGGGGAGAATGTCTGCATTGTCAGCATTCCGTCCATCATTTGTTTGTTGTAACGCTTTTCGCCCTAAGTGGGATGGGTATTCCCAGACGTGGGACCCGTGCTCACTACGCCACTGGATTCAAGCTATCCTGGCTGATGATGGCTGATAGCCAGAAACCGGTCCTAGGATGCTTGATTCCGGTCCAGGGAAGACATGGCTTGGCAGTTCAGGCTGGACTGTTCCCATGAGGCACAGGGTCAAGACTGATTTGCATATGGCCATGTCTGAACTAGGGTGGCGTAGTGGGCAAAAGAACGATGGATTTAACCCAGATCTCTTGACTGGGGGAGAATGTCTGCATTGTCAGCATTCCGTCCATCATTTGTTTGTTGTAACGCTTTTCGCCCTAAGTGGGATGGGTATTCCCAGACGTGGGACCCGTGCTCACTACGCCACTGGATTCAAGCTATCCTGGCTGATGACGGCTGATAGCCAGAAACCGGTCCTAGGATGCTTGATTCCGGTCCAGGGAAGACATGGCTTGGCAGTTCGGGCTGGACTGTTCCCATGAGGCACAGGGTCAAGACTGATTTGCATATGGCCATGTCTGAACTGGGGTGGCGTAGTGGGCAAAAGAACGATGGATTTAACCCAGATCTCTTGACTGGGGGAGAATGTCTGCATTGTCAGCATTCCGTCCATCATTTGTTTGTTGTAACACATCCCGCTCAGTAGCAGCCTTTCTGGATAGGGTGAGAATGTTGCTCTCCAATCCCTTTGGGGCGGGAGTAATGTGCGTGATGACTGGCTCGTCTTCATCAACATCATCATCACCCCCCTCTTCTACATCTACCTCCATAACTCTAAGTTTTTCTGGGACCTTCCTTTTCAGAAGCATTGTCTTGTGGCGTATATCACTCTCAGACTGAGCTGGTGGGAGCCAAGTGGCATCACGATCATCAGAAGCGGGGCTTGAAGAAGAAGATGATGGACTAAGCCTCCTTTTCCTTGCTGGTGGTCTGGAAGACAATAGATCTTCTGAAACAGTGGTTTGACTTTGCTCCACTTTGTCTGCAGGAAACTCGTTTTCCTGAAATGCCCCTACATCAGGAGCAACAACTACTATGGTGGGCTGATGCGGCCGCTGCTGTTCTTGTTGCGGCCGCTTTTGTTCTTGTTGCAGCTGCTGCTGTTCTTGTTGCGGCTGCTGCTGTTCTTGTTGTGGCCGCTGCTGTTTTTGTTGCAGCCGCTGCTGTTCTTGTTGTGGCTGCTGCTGTTCTTGTTGCGGCTGCACCCTGATCTGCTGAGTTGGCGCCTGCGTTGAACTTGATTGTGTACTACTTTGCGGTAATTACATTTCGTCAGCATCGCTGCTCGTTAGTAGACTGGCTACCTCTGCGACACTAAAGCCCTTGGGCCTAGGTTGGTGTGGTTGGACCGCTGTGCTGCTCCCAGCTTGGTTCCCGGACAACGCTGCTGCAGGCGTTGGCCGGCACACCACCAGTCGTGGTTAATGGCACTTCCTTTTTCTGTTCCTTCTTCTCACCGGCAACTTTCTTTTTACTGGACCTGGTACCTTTCTTTGGGGCCATCTTCTTCAGATGTCAGGCAGGATGCAGATGCACAACAAGTTCTGGTCACACGTGGACGTGATGCGCAGCAGGACTTCTGTCTGGCTGGCAGTACAACGGGTAGCCGGGTGATGCTGATGACACCTCCTCCTCTGTCTTTTGTGCACCTAAAAGCAAATAAGCCAGGAGAAGAACATCAGTGAAATGTTGCATTTGTTGTTGTGGTTCAGTTACTTAGTACTGTACTAGTGCAAACAAAAGATAGTCTAGCCATTTATGACTTGTTTTTTAACTAGGGCTATGTTATACTACTGTGTACAGTCACACACTACACTCTCATGAAGGATAGGAAAGTTAATAATAACAACCAAAATAAAAATGTAATGGAAGTGGGGTGGACCCATTTTGCCATTAAATTATTTGAGCATTTCAGCATCCATGGAGCTGCTGCTGACAAAGGGGGTGGAGGGATGGAAGCAGTTAGCCAAATAGCCAATAGGAAAACCATGCAGGCCTATGGCAAAAGCAGGACACTAATAACTCCCAAAAAAAGGCCACCACCCACATGGACACTCACAAATCACAAACAAGCCGGGGGCCTAGGAAACACCAGGAGCTGACAAAAGGCCTATAAAAGCCAGGTAAAGGATGCATGCTAAAGCACACTGCTCTGCCTTTTTAATGCAAAAAAATGGAAATACGATAATTCACAGGCCCTAAAAAGGTCTGCAGGGTGCATGCATTGCACACCAACACACCAGACACATACAACAAAAGCATGTCTTTAAGACAACCAACATCAGAAAGGCCACCCCAAAAAAACATACTTCCTCAACTCAATCCAATGCCATCCATGCCCTAAATGATGTCTAAAAATTCAACAGACCACACAGAAAACACTTGATTAATAAAGCTGTGGCTACCTGCTCTGATCCTAGTGGATGAAAAAGCAGGCCTGTTGGCAGACGAGGCCAGGCAAGCTTGCAGGCCGAGGCTTCAAAATGGCCACCAGCCACATGGCCAGGCCCCTACAACATCAGAAAGGCCACCCCAAAAAACACACTTCCCCAACTCAATACAATGCCATCCATGCCCTAAATGATGCCTAAATCCAACAGACCACACAGAAAACACTTGATTAATAAAGCTGTGGCTACCTGCTCTGATCCTAGTGGATGAAAAAGCAGGCCTGTTGGCAGACAAGGCCAGGAAAGCTTGCAGGCTTAGGCTTAAAAATGGCCACCAGCCACATGGCCAGGCCCAACAACATCAGAAAGGCCACCCCAAAAAACACACTTCCCCAACTCAATCCAATGCCATCCATGCCCTAAATGATGTCTAAACCCAACAGACCACACAGAAAACACTTGATTAATAAAGCTGTGGCTACCTGCTCTGATCCTAGTGGATGAAAGCAGGCATGTTGGCAGACAAGGCCAGGCAAGCTTGCAGGCCTAGGCTTCAAAATGGCCACCAGCCACATGGCCAGGCCCAACAACATCAGAAAGCCCACCCCAAAAAAAACACACTTCCCCAGCTCAATCTAATACCATCCATGCCCTAAATGATGTCTAAATTCAACAGACCACACAGAAAACACTTAATTAATAAAGCTGTGGCTACCTGCTCTGATCCTAGTGGATGAAAGCAGACCTGTTGGCAGACAAGGCCAGGCAAGCTTGCAGGCCTAGGTTTCAAAATGGCCACCAGCCACATGGCCAGGCCCAACAACATCAGAAAGGCCACCCCAAACAAAACACACTTCCCCAACTTAATCCAATGCCATCCATGCCCTAAATGATGCTTGAAAATGAAATACATTCAAAAAACACCAAAGGAACAGTTGCTTCATCATGCACACACCCATGAGGCCATGCCCATGACTAGCTCGGGCCTACTACTGACTACTACTACCCACAACATTTTAAAAAAAAGGAATGATGATAGTTACCAAAAATAAATTGTAGTTACAACAACTGCAATGCCCACAATCAAACAGACACAACAACCACTTACTTGTAAAATATCCTATTCAAAATACCCTCAAATCCAATTGCAATGATGCAGCAGACAAAAAGAGTGATCTTTCCAGCTCAAAATCCAGGCAGAATGAGCAGGAGATGGACAAAGCACTGGGAGGAGCCTGCTGGACAGGAACAGGAAGTTGGAGATTCTGTGTCACTTCCTCCCTCTCCCCACCTTTTTAAAAAAGGACTCCTTGCACAAAAAAGGACAGCCAAATGTCAATCTGAGGAGTTGTTTTCATCCAAAATCATCATTTGCAGAAGGTTTCATGCTGCTAGAGCTGATATTCTTCTCCAAATTGAAAATTTTACAAGTTCGAGTTCTCGAGCTTCACAATACTTCCGCCGGATGTCGATGGCGTGTCGAAAATGACATGATCACGTTCTCTCGCTCCCTGTCACGTTGGATATGACGTGTTCGGGGTCTCTTTCTCCTTTTCGCGTTCGATTAGACGTGCCCGCGTCCTCACGCTCTCGCTCGCGGTATAGAATGACGTGTTCGAGATCTCAATCTTCTCATACTCGCGCGGTGCATGATCGCGAGAAGAATGACGTGATCGCGTGACAAATGACGTGATCGCGCTACAATGCGAGCGCGAACTGTTGCGAGACAGCGCAAAATGGCTACCAACAATCCAATATCTCGTGGAGAATGCGACCGGGTCGGGTAAACGTCAGCGAACGCGGGGATTCAGGTAAGGCGATTGCGCATACGTGAGAATGTATTTTTTTACAGCGCGAGCAAGAAACAAATTATCGCTAAGCTGCGGAATGCGGAAATTTTGACATTTCTGCGCTTTCCACGGAACGCGAAAATGCCAAATTATCGCAATTTCCGGGAACGGAATTTTGGCCCAGGCCTAGTAAACAGTCAATCACACTGCTACTAAATCCTCCATCCAGATATTTATATTTATATATCCACTCATTCTTCAATGCAAATTGCTATATATATATAATACATATTTAAATAACGAACCAAACCACATTCACTGGATGATGTCATCAGTGATGTCATCAGTGATGTCATTTGAGATGTCATCAGTGATGTCACTGACCATGTCATGAATGATGTAATATGTGACATCATCAGAAGTGGATTGCGGGCGTGTGAGATGTAGTTAGTACAACTAACTATATCGGAGGAATTTCAATGGTTTTGTTCGAGTGAAATGTCCAACTAACTTTAACACCCCTGAAACCTATGGTTTTTTCAGTGAATTTCCAACGGTTTTTTAAATGCTAATTCCTAACTATAACGTGCCTGAAACCTATGGTTTTTTCAGTGAATATATATATATATATATATATATATATACATATATAAAACATATTTAAACTTTACAGAAACACACAGTCACTGGATGATGTCATCAGTGATGTCATTTGAGATGTCATCAGAGATGTCATCAGTGATGTCACTGACCATGTCATGAATTATGTAATATGTGACATCATCAGCAGTGCATTGCGGGGGGCGCAAGTTATAGTTAGCTGAACTAGCTATAACGGCCGAATTTCTCTGGTTTTGTACAGGTGAAATGTCCAACTAACTATAACGTCCCTGAAACCTGTGGTTTTTTCAGTGAAAATATCTCTATATATATATATATATATATGTTTTTTTTTTCACTGAAAAAACCATAGGTTTCAGGGGCGTTATAGCTAGTTGGACATTTTGCTCATACAAAACCATTGAAATTCCCCCGTTATAGTAAGTTCAGCTAACTATAACACGCACACCCTCAATGCACTGCTGATGGCATAACATATTACATCACTCATGACATGGTCAGTGACATCACTCATGACATCACTGATGACATCATCCAGTGAAAGTGTGTTTTTCTGAAAATTAAATATATTTTATGTATGTATATCTCAAAGTCGATGGAAGAATAAATGGGTATATAAGTGTCTAGATGGATGATTTTTTTAATGAAAAATGGATTGTATAACTGACTGATTAAGTGTATCTTAGTGAATACATGGGTTAGTGAGTAATGTTTAAATTTATAAATGTCTGTATCAGTCTATCACTTTGTGTATAAGTGGCTGCATGGGTTGGTGAGTAGCTACATGAGTGTCTTTATGGGTTATTATTACTTGGTTTTTCGAGTATCAGTATGAGTGTCTATGTGTCTGTAGGGTTCAGTGGGGGTATTACTTAGTGCATACATGTATGAATGAGTGAGTCACTATTTGTATGTGTTGAAGACAGTATGCATGCAGAACTGTATGGGTGGATGAGTGTGTGTATGAGTGTGTCAGAGAGTGTCTCAATAGTGTCTTTATAAGTAACTACATATGTTTTAAACTAGTATATGTGAGTATTGGTGTATATTAGTGAGTATATGTGAGAGTGAGAGATTGGAAGAGTTCCTGTATGAATAAGTATGTGTTTCTATAAGTGATTGTTCAAAAGAGTAAGTATGTCTAAGTTTCTGTAGAAGAAAGTGTGGTGGTGTGTGTATAACTGTATACACAAGTAAATGGATGTTTGATTCATTATTAGCATGAGTGACTATGTGTGTGACTAACTCTATGGATGAGTGGTGGTGTGTAACAGGATGTATAGGTGTATGAGTACATATGATGAGTGAGTACATGTATGAGTGACTATATAGGATTGTTGGTGAATGAGTGGATGTGTATGTAGATCTTAGAATTACTAAATAGGTTGTTGTAACTGGTATTGGTATGTCCATTGTTTTGAAACTTTAAGTTTCTATTTTTGTATGTGTGTATCAAAGGTTATCTGAGGGTGAGAGGAGGTCTGCCACTCTATCACAAGGATGATGTGATCAGCGATGCCATCAGTGATATAATTTGAGATGTCATCAGTGATGTCATGAGTGATGTCAATGACCATGTCATGAGTTATGTAATATGTGACGTCATCAGCAGTGCATTGCGGCCGAGCTAGTTATAGTTAGCTGAACTAACTATAACGGGGGAATTTCAATGGCTTTGTACAAGCGAAATGTCCAACTAACTATAACGCCCCTGAAATTTATGTTTTTTTGAGTGAATTTCTAAGGTTTTTTAAATGCTAATTCCTAACTATAACGTGCCTGAAACCTATGGTTTTTTCAGTTAATTTCAAAGTTTTTTTTAAATGCTAATTTGTAAGTATAACGTGCCTGAAACCTATGGTTTTTTCAGTTAATTTCAAAGGTTTTTTAAATGCTAATTTCTAACTATGCCTACAGAGATAGGACATGTGAAGAAAGAAGAAAAACGCACAGAAAGAAAAAAAAGAAATGCAGAAAGAAGCAACAGAAGTCCTCAAAGATGAAGAAAAAGCAGGAAGAAGGATACTGGTGGTAACTGAGTCTGACTAACCAGTCCTAGAGCCAGTGCTATGTTGAAAGACACTTAGAATACAGTAAAAACACCTAGATACACTAGGGAACACTATGCGTTGGAGTCTCCCTGTGATTAGCATGACCTCCTCTGTAAGCCCCTAGTATATAATAGGGCAGGGGGATTAAAACTACCTCTTAAAATGTGCCACGAGGTGCGTTTGCACACTGGTGAAGCGAGGGGGGCCTGAGATGACATGTGTGCAAACACGACCTGTGTGCATTTTAAGTTGGGGGATAAAGTCCCCTTGAATCCTGAGGGTCCCTGGGGGCCAACTAACCCACCAGGTATGTCCAGTAAGTGCCAAAGAGTTGCATTGCAGAGAGTTGTAAAATGGGGCATGGCCTCGGACCACCTCTCTGCAACGCAGCTCTGTGGTGCTTATTGGAGGTACATGGTGGACTAGTTGGACCCAGGAACTCTCAGGATTAAAGAGGACTTAATTCCCCAACTTAAAATGTGCCACAGGGTGTATTTGCACACGTCACCTCAGGCCCCGTCCCTTCCCTTCTCCACTGTATTAACACGCCCTGTGGCCGTCTTAATTTGGTAGATTAAGTCCCCTTGAATCCTGAGGGTCCCTAGGGTCCAACTAGCCCACTATGTACCTCCAGTAAGCTCCACAGAGCTGCGTTGCAAAGAGGTGTAAAAAGGGGCACAGCCTAGACCACCTCTCTGCAATGCAGTGGCAGTTACTGGAAACACCTGGTGGGCTAGTTGGCCCCCAGTGGCCCTCAAGATTGAAGGGGAATTATTTCCCCAACCTAAAACGCGCCACTAGGCATGTTTGCATACGTCACCGCAGGTCCCGTCCCCTCCCTTCACCACTTTGCAAACACGCTCTGTGGGCGTTTTAAGTTGGGAGATTAAGTCCCCTTGAATCCTGAGGGTCCCTAGGGTCCAACTAGCCCACTAGGTACCTCCTGTAAGCGCCACAGAGCTGCGTTGCAGAGAGGTGTAAAAAGGGGAACGGCCTAAACCACCTCTTTGCAAAGCAGCGCAGTGGCACATACTGGAAGCACCTGGTGCGCTAGTTGGCCCCCTGGGGCTCTCAGGATTGAAAGGGAATTATTTCCCCAACTTAAAATGCGCCACAGGGTGTGTTTGCACACGCCACCTCAGGCCCTGTCCCCTTCCTTCACCACTGTGTAAACGCACCCTGTGGATGTTTTAATTTGGGAGATTAAGTCCCCTTGAATCCTGAGGGTCCTTAAGGTACAACTAGCCCACTAGGTACCTCCAGTAAGCGCCACAGAGCTGCGTTGCAGAGAGGTGTAAAAAGGAGCACAGCCAGGACCACCTCTCTATAACTCAGCACAGTGGCGCTTACTGGAAGCACCTGGTAGGCTAGTTAGCCCCCATGGGCCCTCAGGATTGAAGGGGAATTATTTCCCCAACTTAAAACGCGCCAGAGGGCGTGTTTGCACACGTCACCTCAGGACCCAGCCCCTCTCTTCACCACTGTGCAAACACGCCCTGTGACCGTTTTAAGTTGGGAGATTAAGTCCCCTGAGGGTCCCTGGGGTCCAACTAGCCCACTAGGTTCCTCCAGTAAGCTCCACGGAGCTGAGTTGCAGAGAGGTGTAAAAAGGGGCACGGCCTAGACCACCTCTCTGCAATGCAGCGCAGTGGTGCTTACTGGAAGCACATTGAGGGCTAGTTAACCCCAGGGGCCCTCAGGATTGCAGGGGAATTATTTCCCCAACTTAAAACGCACCACAGGGCGTGTTTGCACACGTCACCTCAGGCCCTGTCCCCTCCCTTCGCCACTGTGCAAACACACCCTTGGCTGTTTTAAGTTGGGAGATTAAGTCCCCTTTAATCCCGAGGGTCCCTAGGGTCCAACTAGCCCACTTGGTACCTCCAGTAAGCACCACAGAGCTGCGTTGCAAAGAGGTGTTAAAGGGGCACGGCCTAGACCACCTCTCTGCAACGCAGCGCAGTGGCGCTTACTGGAAGCACATTGTGGGCTAGTTAGCCCCCAGGGGCCCTCAGGATTGCAGGGGAATTATTTCCCCAACTTAAAACGCACCACAGGGCGTGTTTGCACATGTCACCTCACGCCCCGTCACCTCCCTTCCCCACTGTGTAAACGCGCCTTGTGGCAGTTTTAAGTTGGGAAATTAAGTCCCGTTGAATCCTGAGGGACCCTAGGGTAAAACTAGTCCACTAGGTACCTCCAGTAAGCGCCACAGAGCTGCATTGCTGAGAGGTGTAAAAGGGGGCGTGGCCTCTGAACATCTCTCTGCAAAGCAGCTCCATGAAGTATACTGGATGTACCTGGTGGGCTTTTTGGCCCTCATGGACCATCAATATTGAAGGGGAATTAATTCCCCCAACTTACAACTCGCCAGGTGGCGCGTTTGCATAATGGTGAAGGAAGAGGACGGGGCCTGAGATGACATGTCTGTAAACACGCCCTGTGGTGCATTTTAAGTTGGGGAATTAATTCCTCTTCAATCCTGAGGGTCACTGTGGGCCAACTAGCCCACCAGGTACCTCCAGTATGCACCAGAGAGCTGCGTTGCAAAGAGGTGTTCAGAGGCCACACCCCTTTGTACAACACTCTGCAACGCAGCTCTGTGGCGCTTACTGGAGGTACCTGGTGGACTAGTTGGACCCCAGGGACCCTCAGGATCAAAAGGGGGATTCATTCCCCAACTTAAAACGCGCCACAGGGCGTGTTTGCACACTGTCACCTCAAGTCCCGCCCCCTCCCTTCACCACTGTGCAAACATGCCCCATGGTGCATTTTAAGTTGGGGGATTAACTCCCCTTGAATCCTGAGGGTCCCTGGGGTGCAACTAGCCCACCAGGTACCTCCATTAAGCGCCACAGAGCTGCGTTGCAGAGAGGTGTAAAAAGGGGCCTGGCCTCAGAATATCTCTCTGCAATGCAGCTCCCTGGCGCATACTGGAGGTTCCTGGTGGGCTCGTTGGCCCCCAGGGACCCCCAATATTCAAGCGGAAATAGTTTCCCATCTCCAAACATCACAGGGGGCGCGTTTGCAGAGTGGTGCAGGGAGGGGGTGGGGCCTCCGCGCGATGCTGGTTTTTTTTTAATTTTGTTTTTTAAAGAATAGGGGCTATGTGGCCCCCCTTCTTTTCCTAATTAATTGGCCCTGGGCACCCCATCCCCCAGGGCCTGCCCCTTATTTTTTTTTGTAAACTTTGGAAGGGGGTGCGTGGCCCCCTCCCTAGGCCATAATCGGCCCCGGGGACCCCATCTCCAGGGGCATGGCCATTTTTTGTTATAATAAATTTGGAGGCGGGCTGCATTGCCCCCCTCCTCAGGCCAATTATGGCCCCAGGGACTCCATCCACCGCGACCGGCCAATCCTTTATTTATTTATGTTCGGAGAGGTGGGGCTGCGTGGCTCCCCTCCAGGGCCACTAATAGCCCTGGGGACTCGCCCTCTCCGTTGGGGACCATGGGGGGGGTTCCTAATCTCCCACGGTCCCGCTGGCTCCCCGCGTCCTCCGGGAGCTAAGATGCAGCTCCCCATGTGGAAAAGCAATCATCTTTGGTTTTTGGAAGAGAGAGCAGGTTTCCTGCTCTCTCTTCCAAAAACCAAAGCAGTTGCTATGGCAGGGCAGGAGCCGCAAGGCTCCCGCCCTGCCATAGCAAACTACAGTGTCCCAGGGGTGGGCACCCCGGGACACTGCAGGAGCCGGCCCTGGGGAGTGGCGGTCCCCAGGGCCACCACAGGGCTCCAGGATGGGCACCAACCCCCCGGTATAATTTTTAAAAAATGCCCCGGGCTGGCGGTTCCCAGGGCTTGCAGGGTGCTTGGCTGCCCACGTTAAAAATTAAAACTCTGGGGCGTGGTGGTCCCTGGAGCTTGAGGGGTACTTTGAGCCCCCCACCCAATAAATTCAAAAGCCCCGGGGGGTGGGGGTTCCTGGGGTTGGGGGGCTGTGAGCCCCCCCACATAATTTTGAAAAGCCCCAGGGGGTGGCGGTCCCCCAGCTGGGGGGCCTTTGGGCCCCCCATCACAACTAAAACAATGCCCCCCGGGATTTGGCCCAATCGGGGGCTAAATAGCAACAAAGCACTGGGTGCCCGAATCTGGCCGATTAATTTTTTTAATAAAATGCTTTTTTGGGCCCTGGGGGTCCTTCTGGGACCCCCTGAGCAGGCCTAGGTGTTTCTACCCTGCCCCCTTTTTGTGTTTTGCGCATTTTTTTCTCTGCTTTCCTGATTTGGAGTGTTGACAGCCAATTAGCATACAGCTCGTGATCGGGAGGGTGCGCATATCCAGCGCGGCCATAGATATATATATGATTTTACTTTTGATTTTCTCAGCCACTACTGAATGGATTTACACCATTTAACAAAAAGGCACCTTTCTGAACCAAGGGCTACATCGTTGCCAAATTTGGTGTAATCTCGTTCAGCAGTTCAGGCTGTAGCCGCGGCTAAAGTTTCCTAAGGAAAATTGCATGGGGAAAACACATTTTGAGACCCCCCTTTTTTCTTGGCCCCCGCTTGACAAATCACCCCAAAACTTTCAGGATAGGAGCAGACCAGAGCGCCCCGCGAGTTTTGAAAATTTCGCGTAGATTCGTTTACCAGCGCCAAAGTTATTGTAATTAGAATGTTGCGGATTTCCTATGGAAAATAGGTCCTAACTATAACTATCTACTGGCGACCGCTAGTAGATAATATATATATGTATATATATATATATATATATATATATATATATATATATATTTTTTTTTTTTTCACAGAAAAAACCATTGGTTTCAGGGGTGTTATAGTTATTTCTGCTAACTATAACTCGCACGCCCGCAATGCACTGCTGAAGATGTCACATATTGCATCATTCATGACATGGTCAGTGACATCACTGATGACATCACTGATGACATCTCAAATGACATCACTGATGACATCACTGATAACATCATCCAGTGAATGTGGTTTGGTTTGAGATTTAAATATGTATTATATATATACCAATCTGTATTGAAGATTGAGTGCATATATAACTGTCTGGATGGAGGATTTAGTAGCTGTCTGACTGTCTGTTTAAGTGAGTAATTAAAAGTGTCTCACTTAATACATGGATAAGTAACTTTGGCGCCGATTGATGAATCTTCGCGAAATTATGAAAACTTTTGGCCAGCTGCGGTCCGCTCCTATCCTGAAAGTCTCGGGATGATTCGTGTAGCGGGGGGCTATTTCCCATAGGACCTTTAGCCGCAGCTACAGCCCGAACTGCTGAACGGAATTACACCAAATTTGGCAAAGAGGTAGTCCTCAGTTCAGACTCGTGCCTTTTGCTTAAATGGTATCAATCTGTTAAGTAGTTCCTGAGAAAATCAAAATCACATATATATCTGGGCTGAGCCTAACCACACATCTCATTGTGAGATCTGATTGGCTGTCAGCACTTCATCCAAGAAGTGTTGGCAGCCATCTTGGGACCAATATACATGATAGCACCTCATTAAAAAGCATTGCAGTTAATAGAAGGTTTTAAGACTTTAATTAAATTATAAATCATTTGTTGATGGTATCATACTCATTTTAGGAATTCTGGTGTGTTCTAAGGTGATTTTACCATGTGAAAAAGCCTTCTGCTGGGATATCATGAATCATTTTTGAGAGAAAAATATTTCCTCATGCTTTTCCCACAGAGGTTTGGAAGGTGATCTATAAGCTAACCTGAGAACATATTTTCTGTAAATTCACATTATCTTTCTCAGTCATGTGAGAATGAAGTCTGACATTCTCAGTAAACATGTACATCCAACAAGGGCAGAGACTGTCAGTTGATTCCTTTGTGTTCTACTGCAGCTTCCCAGAGTGTTCTAAAGAACAACTAGAGCGCTAACAGTCCTACTTATGACAAACATACAGAACACCTGAAGCCATCTTGATTGGAATAAAGTGGTAACTCTTAAAACATTTAATTTAAAAAAGAATAAAATGAGGGGGTTCATTTTGCCATAGAAAGTATGATTGGTGCTGCAGAAAGAAAAATTAGGGCACAGTTTGAGTGACTTCTCAAATCCTCTTCTATTTCATTAAAAAATTCTGACATGCAGACTAAAACATGCACTTTGAATACCAGCAGCAGACTTCCCTGATGAGCAGTAGCTTTACTACAGTGATCTAATGAGCAACTAGAGTGCTAACATTCCGAATTCATGGCAAATGTGTGACACATTTGAATGCCTTCTTGATGGATTTTTTCAGTGAATTTCTAAGGTTTTTTAAATGCTAATTCCTAACTATATCAGGCCTGAAACCTATGTTTTTTCAGTGAATATATATATATATATATATTCACTGAATATATATATATATATATATATATATATATTATCTACTGCCTGTCGCCAGTAGGTAGTTATAGTTAGGACCTAGTTACTATACGAAAATGGCAACATTCTATTTGTAATAACTTTGGCGCCGATTGATAAAACGAATTGTTTGTTGAGATCAGCTCCTATGTTGAAAGTTTTGGGGTGATTCATCAAGGGGGGGCCGAGGAAAAAGGGGGGTCCCAAAACGTGTTTTTTCAATATTAATTTCCATAGGAAACTTTAGACAAGGCTACAGATCGAACGGGTAAACGGAATTACCACAAATTTGGTAGGGAGAAGGGTCTTGGTCTAGAAAGCACGCTTTTGTTTATTTGTTGTAAATCCGTTTAGTAGTTTTTGTGAAGTATCAAAATTTACAGATATCGATATTTGGGAATTCTGCCATCTGATTGGCTGAGGCGTTACAAGCACGAGCTTGCTGCTGGTTGGCTGCGAGTGCTGCGAGCGTTTGCAACTAGGAAATGTTGTCCGCCATTTTGTGATTTTGTTGATGCGAGTAAGGGGGAAAAAGGGCAAAAGAATGTGGGAAAGAGGAGGGTAGGAGCACTGTAACCTTTGTGGGGTGTTTAGGGTATGTTATAGAGGGGGTGCGAAGTGAACTAATCATATTTGCTAGTGAGTGATGTTTCTAAGTTGAGCTTGTGTGCGGATTAAAGCGTGAGCCTACACTGTGGGACCGATTCCGATCCGGGTCGGAAAGCACTCTGACCGAGTTGGATCTGGAGTGTTTTCCGACCGAGCTGGACCCCTACAGTTCGACCGAGCGAGTACGATGCGCATGTATGCTGTCGGACCTGGTTCAGTCGGACTCCCATAGAAGTCAATGGGGGCCAGTCGTACGACGCGTACATGGGCTCCTATTGACTGAATGGGTACGTCTCAAACAAGTGCGTCCCCTACAGTGGGTACGCGTCGGTACCACCTGCACCGTACATGCCTGTGTTGGGGAGACCCATAGGTCTCCACCTGTGTCCGAGTCGTAGTGCTGCGGGTGTCAGGGGGACCTCCAAAGTCTGACTCCGGGAAGTTTTGCGAACAGAACACTCCGGCTCGCACAGGTTGTCCAACGCGTGCATCGTACTGGCTCGGTTGTAAATCGCATCCATTGCACACCACTGTTAGCTACCGACCGGGACATACGGATCGGTTCGGACCCGGAAACGGCTCGGTCGGTGAATTTCATGTGGCTCGCATCGTACTTGCTTGCTTGTACAGCTGTACGAGTCGGCCGGAAAACACGCGTACGGCTCGTAGTTTTTCCGGCTGAACCCGATTCGGTGCCCTTCCGACCGAGATTGGAACCGGCCCCTGTGTGTCTTATGCTGTGAAGTCATGTGCCATGGCCGCTGCAGTACAGTTGTGGAAGTAGTGTCAGCATGTGTTTATACCTACTAGGACAAACTACTGACCCGTAGTGGTATGAAAGTCCTGGGTATGGAAAATATGTGAGGTATTGTCTAGAGTCTCATGGAAGAAGGAAGTGTTGGCCGCCATTTTGTGATTCAGTTGAAGCGACTAAGGGGAAAAAAGGGCGAAAAAAGTGGGAAATAGGAGAGTAGGAGCACTGTAACCTCTGTGGGGTGTTTAGGGTGTGCTATAGAGGGAGTGCGAAGTGAACTAATCATACCTACCGGTGTGAAAGTGCTAGGCTACGAAAACTAAGTGAGGTATTGCCTAGAGTGTGATGCTGCTAAGGTGAGGTGGTGCGGGACTCGGGGATTAGTGCGTGAGTCTAAATTGTGTATCTTATGCTGTGAATTCATGTGCCGGTGCCACTGCAGTACAGCTGTGGAAGTAGTGTCAGCATGTGTTTATAACTACTAGGACGAACTACTGAACTGTACTGGTCTGAAAGTTATGGGGTACGGAAAATATGTGAGGTAGTGTGTCTCATGCTGCTAAGCTGAGCTTCTGCTGGACTCGGGGATGAAAGCATGAGCCCAAACTGTGTGTCATATGCTGTGAAGTCATGTGCTCTGGCCGCTGTGCCACATCTGTACAAGTAGTGTCAGCATGTAGTTATAGCTACTTGGAGGAACTTTTGTTTCGAACATTGTAACTTGTGTATGGTGCTTAGGGGGTGTTATACGGTAAATTTGTGTGTATGAAATGAATTTGTTATTTGGAAAGTGGAAAGCACTGACTCCTACGGGTCTGTTGGCGCTGGGGGCATAAGGTGAGGTGCTGCAGGAATAAAGCTGATGAACTACTGACCCCTATTGTGAACTTTTAACGAGCACGTGCAACGTGCGGTTCCAGAAAGTGTGGTGCTAAAATAGGTTGAACTTGTGACCTGTATGTTGAGCAGAATAATAAGTAGCTTTTCGGAAGGAAAATTCAAAATTCACCAATGGAGGTAAGTTTTGGAATGTCGTTGAAGGAATGAAGTATTCTGACTTGTTCTTTACATGTATTTATGTGTGGAGCCACAGAGAAATTGTGCCATTCCTGGTTTCATTGTTGATGAAGTCGGAGCTTTACATGTAGTATGTGAGAAAGAGAGAATTGTATGCGTGTGCCACTTGAAATCTGGATAACAACTACAAAGGTGAGTTAGAAATGAACAAGGTGTGTTATGTTTTATAGTATTGATTAAGTATTTGTGGTGATGTTTTTAATTTTGAAAGTATTTTTTATTTCAAAGTAATATAGTGTTAGTAAAGTGTGGTGTTTGATATTGGTTATGAAATATGCACAAAATTTGAGCAG
The DNA here is from genome assembly GCF_964204655.1 of Triturus cristatus. Classification (NCBI taxonomy): domain Eukaryota; kingdom Metazoa; phylum Chordata; class Amphibia; order Caudata; family Salamandridae; genus Triturus; species Triturus cristatus. The sequence continues at coordinate 1,144,090,769 of NC_140589.1, forward strand.
TTGTTATATAAGTATTTTATATATGTTTAGTAATTTTTCACAGAGAAGAAGTGTAGTTTGTCATCTTTATAAGACTGTATTGTTTTGAAAATGAGGTACAGCTTTAATTTGAGTTTGTAATGTATTTGGGGAGATAAAGAAAATGTTGCACATTTTGAACTGATACTTAGTGTGGAAATAGTGGGATGGGGGTGATAGTAGAAGACGTATGTGTTATTGAGTTAAAAGCGATAAAACGAAATGCAGAAATGTTATGTGGGCAGGTTGTAGTCTTATTTTTGACACTGAGAGGTAGGTTTGAATGTAAGTCAGGGTAGGTTATTGTACAGTGGGGCCGTGTACAGTGTTTGGAGATTACATGGAGATGGAGATAGGAAAAGTGATACGTTCCTTTTATATGTACGAATAATTTGAATCATGTGATACTAAGTTGAGATATAATAAGAATATGGTTTCTGGTTTGCATTTGGGTATAGTTAATAGTTTTTGTAGTTTCTGACTAGTGAATAATTAAAAGGTAGATATACTAAAATATATGGTAGTAAACTAATTATTGTCTGTTCTTATGGAATAGAAGGAGTTGGGGAGTGCTTCTTTAGAAGAGATGTTTTATAAATGTGTGAGAGATAAAAAAAAAAATGTGCGGTATATTTTCTGTATGGCTTTGTTGACATTAGAGCACTACATGTGATTATAAGTGATACTATTTGTCAGGCTGCATCACTGTGGCAGATATATGTAGGTGTTGAAGTGGTTCGTGTTTTACTGATGGTGAGCTTCACTATCCCTTTTGAGACACTCGTCAATTTATTCATTCCATTTAATATCTTTAATATAGATTCAGTAAAGGGACTGTATATCAAAAGTTTGGGAATTAGAACTTTGTTTACTTTCCCTATGGCCTGCTATACACTCTACAGAGTGTTTAAACGACTTTCGTAACATATAGATGTCTAGCTAGTAAAGGTGGTGTAGTTCGACTGGGCCCATTTATAAACCGTGCTATGGGATGGTTTATGTTTTACCCATCAATTTGCATGTTTGAATACTTTTTGCTGATAAGTGTTCTGGCAGACACTTGTTAAAATTAATGTTGTAAATGGGTATAGTGGCGCTACTAGCAATGGGGGGGTTTCTGTTTGATTTCGTACTGTTAAGCAAGGGCGGGGGTGGGTGTGGGGAAGGTAGTTATGTTGCTGTTTGAAACACAGAATATAGTAACGTGGAGATGTGGAGGTACTAAAGGTGATGTAGTACCACTGGGAGCACTTATAAAGTGCCATAAAGCATGGTATATGTTTTACCATCAAATTTGCATGTTTTAATACGTTTTGTTGATGAGCTTTTCGGGACACATCTGTTGAAATTAAGCCTCTGTATGGCTATAGTGGCGCTTCTACATTTGTGGGGCTCTTTCTTTTATTTCGTAAAGTTAAGCAAGGGCGGGTGTTGAGGTGGTGTAGTGTTACTGTGACTATTTATAAACCGTCTTATGGTATGGTGCATGTTTGAGTTGGAAAATTGTAAGTTTTAATTGCTTTTGCTGATGAGCATTCCAGCAGACACCTGTTGACATTAAGTCTATCTATGGCTATAGTGGCGGTAACGGGAGTGCAGGGGCTCGTTGTTTGATTTCATAAGGTTAAGCATGGTATGGGTGGGGGTGGGGGATGCGCGTATGTTGCTGATTATAAGATGGACATTTGTAATGTGGGCATGTGTTGTTAGCAAAGGTAATGTAGTTTCACTGGGCCCATTTATTAACCGTGCTATGGCATTGTTTATGTTTTTCCTGCAAATTTGCATGTTTATATACTTTTTGATGATAAGTGTTCCGGCACACACCTGTTAAAATTAAGCCTCTGTATGGGTATAGTGGCGCTACTAGGAATGGTGGGGGTTTCTTTTTTATTTTGTACGGTTAAGGAAGGGTGTGGGTGGTTGTGGATGTGGGGTAGGTGGGTATGTTTCTGATTAAAACACAGAATATAGTAACATGCAGATGTCGACCTAATAAAGGTGATGTAGTACCACTGGGAGCACTTATAAAGTGCCCTATGGCATGGTATATGTTTTATTTGCAAATTTGCATGTTTTAATGCGCTTTGCTTATGAGCGTTTCAGAAAGTGGGGGTGTTCTAAAAGGGTGGTAAAGCTCTTAAAGGGGTGTGGGCTGTGCAAGTTGGGCCGTGGTCTAAATCAAGATAAGTATCATTGTGTGCTTTAGAAAATCCTCTCCAATTATCCTACATTTGGAAAAAAACATTCTTTAAAGGATTTCCCTTCCTTCTACAATGTGGGTAATGTAGCGTGATGTCTCCAGTTCTCAGTAGTGAGCAGAGTAAGCATGCGTACATCGATGTGCATGCTCTCACTGCAGTGAAATAAAACAAAAATTGACTTTGTTTGCGAGGTACCAAAATAAAATTGACTATGTTTGCGAGGGCTGAAAATAGAGCCTGATAGAGACCCTTTTGGAAGCTTCTTGAAAATAAGTGCTTGTCCTCAGACTAATTAAAGCCCAGCATTCATCTATCCTAAGCACTGCGCCATCCAACCATCTTTTAATTGATGCATACATTCCTACTTATATGCATACATACATCTGCTCCTGCACTTATCTTAAGCATCTATGAGCGCACTCACCTATTGTAAGCACTGTGTCATTCATGCAGCCATACGCCTATATATTCATAGATACATCTGTCCCATAACCAATCCTAAGCATCTATCAGTCCACCAGTCTATCGTAAGTACTGGTCCCTGTATTCATTTATCCTTCCATTCATACATTGATACATTCATCTATGTATATATGCATTGATGCATCTGGCCATGCATCCACTCGCCTTTTATTCAACTATACGTTCTTATTTTCGGGCATCGTCCGCCACCGATCCTAAATAGGACCTATTAATACTCATCCATCCAGCCTGTTAAGGGGTCGAAAAGGTTTGCGAAAAGCATTGATAGGCAGATTATTTTATAAAGAATAACAAAGCTTTGAGTTGCTCTTTGTGGAGCATACTTCACCATCCTTTTCTGGTTGTGTTTTAAAGAAAGGTACATATAGCTTCAGAAATGTAAAGGAGCTATTAAGTGTAAGACGTTAATTTAGAAACATAACGTTTTGTCGAGTTGTATATAGATACACTGTTTAAAAGTGGCCATGACTGACAGATACTGAATACTTGTATTTCTTACATTTGAGAAAGTATACCAGAGAGGTAATTTGGGGTGGTGAGAACCTTGATTTCTATGTTTCCATGTGAAGTACAGTATGGGAAAATAAAAGTAAGTGGAAAGCTTTTATGTTCATATTAAAGAGGGGGTGTGAGAACTAAGTGAGGCAGACAAAGCGTGTGTTTTCGCAGCCCTAAAACAAGAGAATGTGTAAGGTAAGAGCAGGTTCGTGCTGGAGTTGCTTGCTTGCGGTCGTTTCAAGAGGCTCAACCAGAGCGAAATTTCGGGGAGCCTAATTTTTTCAGCAATAGGCAGAGTTGGGATGTAGGAGTTGTAAATAGGGGTGAAAAAGAACAGAGTCTTCTTTATCAAAAAATGATCTTTTGAAAACCTGTGAAGTACTCGGGTGCGGCTGTGTGTGTGCGCTCGGGAAGCTGTTTGAGAGAGTCCGGAGCAATGGACGATGCGCGCCTGGTGGTGTGTTTGCTAATTACCCCACGATGATGTTGCTCCTGTGTTGCAAAAAGAGAAGGGAAATTCTGAGAGAAAAAGTGTCCTTTTAAAGGATTTCCATTCTCCTACAATGCGAGTCACCTGGCATGATGTCTGAACTTCTAAGTAATGTGTATGCTCTCGCACTCTCACTGCAGTGCAATAAAGAAAAAAAAGGGATGAGGTTTGCGAAGCCCGAAAGTAGACCCCCATAAAGACCTGTTTCGAGGCCACCTAAAATAAAGTGCTGTTGCTCAGACACCCACAGACACCCCTCCCCCCACACTTAAAACCGGGGGGGCAGTGTTATGTTTGGAAAGTTGCAGATATAATTGTAGGCTAACAATGGTAATTTATGTGAGTGCTTTTTGGTTGATAATATCATCTTAAGTACATACATTAAAAATTTTTTAAAGTACTATCTATAAAGTTGTCTGTGGTGGGTTGCAGAGAGAGTGGTGTTGGGTGGTGGGGTGTGGCAGAGAGGTGAAAAGTACAAGGTAGTGCAGTTACATATAAATTGTAAAGGTGTTTGTAAATAATTAAATAAATACTTGCTGTATGTTCTATGGCACTACTTGTCATGTTAGTGTTGCACTGTTGTGTTCAATAACGTTGTAGCACTGGGTGTGGAAGTAGTTAGTGGAAGTTTTGTAATTGTATGTTATAATTTTAACATAGTGAACAAATGTGAAAAATAATTGAATCCATTTTTTTTTCAGAAAATTATTTTGTTTGGATTAAAATTTGGAAATGCCAATAAGAAGTATAAAAAAAAAGAAAAGAGAAGAACAATATATATTTGTGCAAAAGGCAAAAGTTTGTATTTGGAAAAAATGGGAGTAGTACAGAAAATCTTTGTTCTACTATGAGTACAAGATGAAAAAAGGATCACACACAAGGAAAAATAGGATTTTTTCAAGTAAGGTGAAGCAGAGTTCAATTTCAAATACCAGGAAAAGGAAAGATGATAAAGAAGTAGTATCTGTTACTCAGAGACAAAAGGAGTTTCATGAAAATCGTCAGAGACTTTTTTGATCTAGAGTGATTCAGAATTCAATGAAAGAATGCTTCAAATATAAAAGAAATGTTTTTGAATTGAAAGAGAAAGAGTGTATTGAAAGTATAGTGGATAGTGCTTTCAATTTAAAACAGAAGTTATTCATTGTGATTTTGAAGAGAAAGTATTAAACAGAATGTTAAGTTGTTACAAGGACTAGATTTATGTCACGTAAGAAAATATACTGAGAAGTATGGGCATTCTCTGGCTTGTCTTTGAAGAAAAGTTTGTAAAAGTGTTTTTTATCAGTTGAGGATGTTAGCAGTATGTTATTCAGAAATGCGGAAGTTTGTGAGGAAAGTGTACTATGTAAAAAGTTCAGCATTATTTTTAAGTGAACTGAGTACAAGTCTTTTATATGCCTCTTTATTAGTTGTTCAAAAAAAGCTTGATGATATTGAAATGCGAAATTTTGGTTCAGAGGAACAGTTCATAGAACGTGAAAGTTTGACAATTACAGATGTTGGAGGAGATGGGAAAGTGATTAGCACTGATCAGTTTGAAGAAGAAATTGGAAAGTTTAATGTAGTGTGAAATACCAGAATATGTTTGTGTTTGTTGTCGACGTACTGATTATAAAAGTCAAAGTAGGAATGTTGATTGATATTTGAAAAGTGAAAAGGAGAACAATGGTAAGTGGGTAGAATTTACAATTTACTTGTTGGTGGAAAGTCAATTTGAGCTAGGCAGTGATCAACGTATATGTCAATATTGTTATAACAAATTAGAAGAGAACAAAATGCCTTTTAGAGCAGTACATAATAACTTAGAATTAGTAGCTATTCCGGAGGAACTGGCAGAATTGAATACATATGAGTCTGTTCTATTTCAATGTGTTAATTCTTTTCAAACTATAATTCGGATGGAGCCTAAAACATGTATACTGTCACCGACAGACTTGCAAAGAGGTTTGAAGGAAGAGTGGTGTACTTGCCTTTGGATTTAAAGAACTATATTGAAACTATTGCTGGAGTGAAAGAGGAAAATTAGGCAGTAGTCATTCTATTAAATGTTGTAGTAACAAAAAGTCAGAAAATATGGAAAGTTTTGTGGGTGTTAAAGTTGAAAAGGCTACCTTATTTCTTATAGAGAACAATATTTATTACAAAACCGTCAATTTGGGTGAACAGGTAATACGTTTAGAAGATGAATCTTGTTGATCGATATTCTGAAGCTGCAATTGGTACTGGTGGATCATTATTCCGTCCACCTTCTCCTGTAGGAAACAGCTGTGGAAAATAATGACCGTCCAAGGTTTTCTCCCATACACTTATTGGAGTTCCCTGTGCTTTTTTCATTTCAAATAACTCAACGCTGCTTCCTATTACTTCTTTTGAATGCAAACGAGATATTGTGTAATGTTCATAAATATCTTCAGTCCTTGACTTGTCCACTTTCTCTATTTGACCACTTGAAATTTCAGATTATATTCTGAAGATCCTAGATTTCGACAGTGCATTTTATACATATTTCACCTTTTTGTTTGAAAGTGTTCTGCCTTCTTTGTCGTATGCAGTGAACCACATACTTAAAACTAAAGTTCATCAATAGGTTCTTTCTGCAAAATAATTTGTGGAGAATCTTCAAGAAAGAGATGAAAATTTAGAAGGACACTTAATCAATTTGATGGCATGTCATCGTGGAACAAATGAGTATTGGTATTGTCGCCATGAGGAACTCAAGTTTATGTTACAGAACGTAGGTACAAGAACATGGTTTGTCTCACTTAGCTGTGCAGAGTGTGCATGGGAAGATTTGCTTGACTTTCTAAGAGAAGCAAATTCCAGTATAAAAAATATTGAAATAAAGACTCATGGTGAACTGTGTTCATTGGAACCTGTATATGTGTGCAGATATTGTAATGATAGGTTTCAACCTATAATGTCTTTTATCTGCAATAAAAAGAATACAGCTCTTGGAGAGGTTACCGATTTCTTTTGGAGAAAGTAATAATATCAAGCAAGAGGTACACCTCATATGCTAATATGGATCAAGGATGAACCTAAATTTGGAAATGATTCTGATGAAGCAGTATTGTCTTTCATTGAATAGTATGTGACATGTGAGATACCAAGAGAAGGAGATAAAAGCTTGAGATAGCAAGTTTTATGTTTCCAAAGTCACAGTTGTGGAAAGTATTGCAGAAGAAACTACAACTTTAAAGGAAAATTTTACACCAGATGTCGGTTTGGTTTCTCCTGTCCAGTCATTTGTAAAGAAAGAGTAAATTATTTTTTTTCTTCTGTAAGGCACACAATAACTCGGAAAACTCAAAAGAATAACTACAAGTTAAAAAAGAAGAGAAGTGTCAAAGTATATCAATGATTACAATCCAGTCATTTCAAAAATGTGGAATGCGAACATGGACATTCAGTATGTTGCAGATAACTCAATTGCTGTTGCATGTTACGTTACATCGTACATAACAAAATCAGAAAAAATAGAGATGAAAGAACTGTGGGAAGAAATTACACAAGAGAAAAGCCTTAGTAAAGAATTGTACAGCTTTACATTCAAAATGCTTTCCCACCGAGAAATTGGATTGTATGGATGTTCAGACTGATTGTGCCCTTCAAGTTTAAATTCAAAGTCACAAGGAATCATTTGGGTAAGTTTAGGTCTTGCCTGCAAACGAAAAGGAGTCTTGAAATGATTTGAAGAAATTGAAGAATTAGCAGTAAATGAAGCAGACAGTACATACAATCTTAAAACTAATATGTTAGACACGTACTAACCGAAAAGGAGTCAACATCTGAAACAGCAATGTATGCATGAAGTACTTCAACATTACAGCTTGAGATGTTAAAGAGAATGTAAAAGAAGGAAAATATGCAGTAGTTGGTTGTCATGGTTGTTTAGTAAAACATGCAAAGAGTAATCTCATAAACCACAAGAAAGTTAGTTGTGAAAGTTTAGATAAGGGAGAATTTTACTATTTAGCACTTCTGCAACTGTTTAATTCATGGTGTAATGAAAGTGAATTATTTGGAGACTTTGACTGTTACGAAGATTCTTGTAATACATGTAAAAGTAGCGTTGCATGTACAAATTTTGCTATATATTTAAAAATGCTGAATGATGAAGTTGAATAGTAAAAAACTATTATAGCTGAAATTAGTAATGAAAGTTCTGAAGATAGTGAAACTAGTGGTCCATGTAGTCACGATCTTCTTAGACGAGCAATAGTGGAAAATGAAGCCGCCATTGCTATGCATGAAGTTGAAATTGCAATGCGGTACAGCAGGTCCGAACAGTGAAACGGGTCTTGATTCTATGATTGAGGATGTCAGAAGTTAAAGTCTGTGATAATTTCTATGTAACCCCTCTGACCAGCTGCGATCAACTCTAGGTCCCAACAGTGGAATGGCGTCTTGGTCCCACAATGGACGATGTTACAACTGCATCTGAGAGTGGAGATGAAGGTACTCCCTTCGACCAGGTGCAACTAACTCTAGGTCCCAACAATGGAACGGTGTCTTGATTCCACCATGGATGATGTCCGATATTACCTGCTGCTTGTTTTTCCCAGAACTCACTCTTTTGAGGTGCATCAGACTCTGTGCTTCCATAGCTAACTACTGTACAGGATTATTAGGGTTGGTTGAGTGTAGTCACTGGAGTACACCACAGTACAGCAGATCCGAATACTGAAACGGGGACTCGATTCTATTATTGAGGATGTCAGAAGTTAATATCTGTGTTTATTTCTGTGTAACACCTTCGACCAGGTGCAACCAGCTCTAGGTCCTAATAGTGGAACGGTGTCTTGATCCCAGAATGGAAGGTGTCCAATATTACTTGTTGCTTGGTTTTCATAGAACTTTCTCCGTTGAGGTGCATCAGACACTGTGCTTCCGTAGTTAACTGTTGCACATGATTATTGTGCTTCGTTGACACCAGTCAGTGGAGTACACCGTGGTACAGCAGGTTCGAACAGTGAAACGGGGTCTTGATTCTGTGATTAAGGATGTGAGAAGTTAAAGTGTGTGATGATGTTTGTGTACCCCCTCTGATCAGGTGCAACGAACTGTAGGTTCCAACAGTGGAACAGTCTTTTGATCCCACAATGGATGATGTTAGAACTGCATCTGAGAGTGGAGATGAAGGTACTCCATTTGGCCAGGTGAAACCAACTCTAGGTCCCAACAGTGGAACGGTGTCTTGATGCCACAATGGACGATGTCCGATATAACGTGCTGGTGAATTTTCAGAGGTCCTTCTCTTGAGGTGCATCAGACTTTGTGCTTCCGTAGTTAAGTGCTGCACATGATTAATGGTCTTGGTTGACTGTAGTTGATGGAGTACACCACGGTACAGCAGGTCCGAACAGTGGAACGGGGTCTTGATTCTATGATTGAGGGTGTCAGAAGTTAAAGTTTGTGATGATTTGTGGTACCCCCTCCAATGAGGTGCATCAAACTCTAGGTCCCAACAGTGGAATGTGTCTTGATCTGACAATGGAGGATGTTAGAACTTTATCTGAGAGTGGAGATGAAGGTACTCCCTTCGACCAGGTGCAAGCAACTGTAGGTCCCAACAGTGGAACGGTGTCTTGATTCCGCAATGGAAGATGTCCGATATTACTTGTTGCTTGGTTTTCATAGAACTCCCTCCGTTGAGGTGCATCAGACTCTGTGCTTCTGTAGCTAACTATTGCACATTATTATTGTGCTTGGTTGACACTAGTCGGTGGTGTACACTGTGGTACAGCAGGTCCGAACAGTGAAATGGGGTCTTGATTGTATGATTGAGGATGTCAGAAGTTGAAGTTTGATATTATTTCTGTGTACCCCTTCTGGTCTGCTGCAAGCAAGTCCATGCTTTCGAATTTAACGGTACATGGCTGTCAGGTGTTAATGAATAGTGAGTCTGGCCTACAATGCAGACAGAAGTGTTCACAATTCAGATCGAGTGCTGATTGTTTACTTATAGAGTCCAGTAGTCAAGTAACTACAACGTCTATGGGAATTAACATATTGTGTTTTTAGTATACTTCTTTGAAGACATTTTTTGAAATGACTTATAGGTTTACTACAATGACCAAGTTTAATTTGCAAGTGCAAAGGAACACTGAATAGTCTACACTGTAGACAACAGAAATGGTGTTTGAATTGTTTTGTTTTATTTATTGCAGATATTTCTGCAATTTATGTTGTTGTCTTTGTTAAGAGGAAGTGAGAGAAAGTATTCATGAATGTCTGTGTGAGTACTGTTTATAATTAACACTGCAAATAGCAGTGTTCACAATACGGATCAAGTTGGTATTGTAGATGACGCAGTTCTGTAGGAAAAGACATTGCTCCAGTGCGCTCTGTCTACACCATAAATACGTATTATTACAGGATCCAGACACGCTTTTTGTTGCTTCGCGTACGACAAACTGTGTAGCTGAATTCCACCTTACATAGCTGTGGGCCCTTGCTGACCGCTCTCTCTGGCCTACACTATAGACAGCAGTGTTCACAATTTAGATTGAGTTGCTATTGCTGATGATGTTCTGTTGATGGCAACAGATATTACTCCAAGTACCGCCTGCCCGTCTACAGCACACATCATTGCTGGTTGTTGACATGCTGAATGATTTTGATGTAGCTTTCTGAGTGCACTAAAACTGATGGACCCTTTATGATAAAATCTTTTTGTATATTATTTCTGATCTATTAATTGTGTCTCAGTATACCATAAGTTTCTTTTACGATAGAATATTTTTCTGTATTACTTTACATCTACTGTTCCTACCTAACTGCAGTACAAACTATTGATTCTTTTATTATTAAATGTCTGTTTGTGATCCAATGATTACTGTTGTAGTAGATGACAGCAGCAACTATTCCTTGAGAAATGGTGTACACTGACTCCACACGCATCTACCACAGACATTGCTGGATATGTGACCCTGGTAATAAAAAGGTGTCACGCGCATGTGCTCATACCCACTTCCACTATCTACCTGTGTCTGTGTGTTCATTATCTATGCATGATAGTGCCCCTGGGCCGTATGATATTACATTGTGCTGTGGGCAGTGTATGTAACTATGTTACCTCTGATAGTGGCAAAAACTTCGGTTATGTAACTTGTAGGTGTATGGCTATCACAGGTGGAAGGCTACTTTACAGATCATGAAAATTGATGAAGATGATGGTTGCATGTTGTGTGTAGTGTAAGATACGTGTACATTGCAAAAGGTTTAGAAAAAAGCTCTCTAAGCAGAAGAGGTGTGTCTCATCAAATGCAGTACAGAGATTGACTAAAATGGGTGGCGTTTCCAACTCTTACAATGGGAAATGTTATGAACTAATGAAGTGCTTTTTTTAATGGTCACATGGCAATCGCGCACCTAGTGCGCAAGGAGACCGCACCCGACGTGATTTTGAGAAAATATAATTGCTAAAATATAATTTTATTACAGTTAGAAATATATAAATGTTTAAAATATTTTAGATTATCGTTGCTCTCATATACACTTTAAAGTTATTTAGATATAGTTTTGAGACAAAGAAAATTAGGGAATAGCGTACATGGTGCAACACCGTACGTTTATGATGTAACACAGGATGTGGCAGCATGCACTCGTCGCATTCGCAATGCGCAGCGGGCATGACCCCATACGTACATGACGTAATGCACGGCTTGGTAGTGCGTACCCATCGCATACTAAAGTAGCAGCTGGCGCGACCTCATACATGCATGTTGTTACGCGGGACATGGTGTCACAAACCTGTTGGATACAAAATGCGCATCATTTAAATGTGGTGAATAGGATTCGCGTGCTGATCGAGGTTGGCAGAGTACCGGTACGGGACTGTAGTTTGCTCCCCCCAAAAAAAGATTGATATGCATATTTTTGGGGGAAGATATATACCATTACATAATTTTTAAAGTTAAAAAAAGGATAATAGAGTTGCAAAATATTAAAAAACAATTAGAAAATATATAGGTTTTATTAATATTAAAATATGAAATTAACATTTAAAAAACCTTTGCAATTCACTGAAAAAATAGGTTTTACAGACGTTATGGTTAGGAATTAGCATTTAAAAAACCTTAGAAGTTCACGGATAAAAACATAGGTTTCAGGAACGTTATAGTTAGTTGGACATTTGGCTCATATAAAACCAGAGAAATTTGCCAGTTATAGTTAGTTGAGCAACGCACAGTGGGCACGACCCCATACGTACATGACGTAACGCACGGCTTGGTAGTGCGTACCCATCGCGCACCTAGTGCGCAAGGAGACCGCACCGACGTGATTTTGAGAAAATATAATTGCTAAAATATAAGTTTATTACAGTTAGAAATATATAAATGTTTAAAATATGTTAGATTATCGCTTGCTCTCATATACACTTTAAAGGTATTTAGATATAGTTTTGAGACAAAGAAAATGAGGGAATGGCGTACGCGGCGCAACGCCGCGCGTTTATGATATAACACAGGGTGTGGCAGCATGCACTCGTCGCATTCGCAACGCGCAGCGGGCTCGACCCCATTCGTACATGACGTAATGCACGGCTGGGTAGTGCGTGCCCATCGCATACTAAAGTAGCAGCTGGCACGACCTCATACATACATGTTGTTACGCGGGACATGGTGTCACAATATGAAACTCGCCAGTTATAGTTAGTTGAGCTAAATATAACTCATGCGCCCGCAATGCACTGTTGATGATGTCACATATTACATCACTCATGACATGGTCAGTTACATCACTGATTACATCAATTTCTCCGGTTTTATATGAGTCAAATGTCCAACTAACTATAAAATCCCTGAAACCTATGTTTTTTTCTAAGGTTTTTTAAATGCTAATTCCTAACTATAACGTCTGTAAAACCTATGGTTTTTTTCAGTGAATATCTAAAGGACCTAAGGGATAATCCGGAAATTGTCATAAAAGCGGCCGATAAAGGCGGGAATATTATTTTACTAAATCGAGAACAATAGATCTCTGAGGCATTACGGCAACTGAGGAATCAAGAGCACTATCAAATTTTGGAGAAAAACCCAACGGAACAATGGACCGTGGAATACCACTCACGATTGTTAGCCTGGAAAGAAAGGGGATTGATCAATTTTGAGGAATATATGTACCTTAAGATAGATAATCCAGTGACAGCGATCATATACTTTTTACCTAAAGTACACAAGTCACTCACTAATCCCCCCGGAAGACCAATAGTCAGCTCCATGGTCTCTTTATTTGAAAAAACTTCTCATTTCATTGATGTGTTCTTGATGGCATATGTGATCTCCTTACCTTCATACTTAAAGGACACAACTGCCTTCCTTAACAAACTGCGAAACATCAATTGGAGCAACAATCTAACCATGGTCACGATAGATGTGACCTTGCTGTATACATCAATTCTCCACAAAGATGGCCTAGCAGCAGTAAGGAGGTTCCTGAAGCCAAGATCTCTAAGCTTTTTAGAACAATCCGAGATGATCTTTGACATGTTGGATCAATGCCTAACGCATAATGTTTTCCTCTTCAATAGAGAGATATTTCTCCCAAAACAAGGCACAGCAATGGGGACGTCATTTGCTCAAACATACGCAAATCTTTTCATGGTAGTATGGGAGGAAGGGATTCTACAGAGTAGGCACAAGTCGAATATCAAGTCATGGATGAGGTATATCGACGACTTATTCATAATCTGGGAAGGAGACCAGCCAAGTCTTGAAGAATTTATTCGAAGCCTGGACCAGAACGAATACAATTTATCTTTTACATCCACTTGTAGTAGAACACAAGTTACTTATCTTGATGTAGAAGTATTCACACAAAAAGACCAACTCTGTACTAGAATCCATAGGAAACCAACTGCCACGAACAGTATACTCCATGCAAACAGCGGACATCCACAACATCTGAAATGGAGTATTCCATATGGAGAAATTGTCACGCTTTAAGAGGAACTGTTCTGAAACCACAGACATTGAACACAATCTGAATGAAACAGGTATTAGATTTCTGGCAAGGGGCTATCCATTGGACATCATTGAAACATCTAAAGGGAAAGTAATGCGAAAGACAATATTAGAACTATTGGAAGACCATGAACAACTGGAAAGTGATGACACAACTCGCATCATTTTAGACTTTAATGTGGAACACAAGTGCCTTAGAAACATCATCAAAAAACACTGGGGCATCTTGATGTTGGATGAATCATTAAAATGCAAGTTACCATCAACTCACAGAATTACATACAGGAAGACAGCCTCATTGGGTGACCTCTTAACACATAGTCATCTGGAAACAATAAAAAAAGATAAAGGAACATGGCTCTCAATTCCTGGCTTCTGGAAATGTTCCAAATGCAAGGCCTGTGATCATGGATATAACACACTAACTTATCCATTGCAGAATGGAATGAGGGAAAGAATCAATGAACATATCACGTGTGAATCCACACACTTGGTATATGTTTTGGAATGTCCATGTAAAAAACTATACGTTGGAAGTACCATCAATAGATTGAAACTGCGTATATTACAGCATCTAAGAGCAATCAAAAATAAAGACTTATCTTACCCAATGGCAAAACATTTCGCAGAGAAACATTCAGGTAACATCAACTAACTGAAATATTTTGGAGTTAAAATGTTCAAATTGAACGAAAGAAGAGGGGACAAATCCCTGGACCTCAGAAGAGCTGAATCAAGACTTATTTTAAAATTGGGTACAGAACAACCATTTGGACATAATCTGGATGCTGAATTGCACGTTCATTTATAAAAACCTATCATAACAAGTAAGATCTATGTATAGTGCAAATTGATTATGATGAACTAATCGACAATGAATAAACAGTTTGATGAGGAGTTTTTATGGAATTCTTGGACAATCTATTAGACAGAGGTTAAAGATCTATTGGCAGAGGGATAATTTCACCAGACTAACATCATGGGTAAGGGACAAGAGTGAAAAGAACTCTAAAAATAAATATGTAATAAGACAGAAGATTTTAAAAGACATAAAGGATTAAGATCGATGCACAGCTTGGGAGGCTTAAAATTATGGATTGAACAGGAACATTTTTGACCGTCATTGAGATTCTCTAATGGAATATGGATTGTTAATATATGAACCCTACCTTAAAAGCTCTAGACATTATGTAGAGAGACATTTTTAGGACAGCGACTTTGCACAACACATTTGCAATGTGCCTCCTTGACATTTTCTGTTGATTTTAAATGAAAAAAATCTTTCGAAAAAGGATCCTTGGAACGTTAAATTTGCACAAATGCATTTTTGCACTAGGCACTGTCACTTTAATTCCTATATGTTTGAATGTACTTTACATCACTCTACTATCTAAATTAGATCTACAATCTAGGAATTCCTAGTGTAGTCTATAGAGGAAATTTGGATCGTATAGGGTTAAATTGATCTTAACTTGAACTTTTAGTTGCTCAACAACGGTCAGAACCAAAATTATCTAAACCATACATAAATGTAATGAATTGAAATAATCCTGTTCATCTGTACAAGACGCTGTCTCTCTCTAATTCCTCCTTTTTTAACCTTTTTTATCTTATCTCTCATCTCCTTCCCCTTGCCTTAAAATTGCCCCTTTTACCAAATTAGATCTTGTTATCCTCCTCACTACTTTTCCTTACCATTAGCTACAACAGAGTACTTAATACGGTTATCCTTGAACAGGCCACCTGCTGCATTTTTTATGTGTCCTTATCATCCTTTTTATCTTTATTACACTTGTTCTTACACTGTATCGAGGATTTGATTTGGGTACTTACCAACAAATGAATAATCTGACCAATTCAGGAAATCTACGACAGTGTGATGACATATGTGTATTTATAATTGATAACAAATGTATAAAAATGCAAAACATGCTAAAGGAACAATGGCGACTGCCATAAGCCAAATGTAACCAGCCGTTTATATGGGATAGCAGTCTAGTCTATTTTTTATTTAAAAAAAACACTAACAAGGGACTTATGCACTTAGCCACTTTAAATAGACAGTCTAGACGCTGGGACTCTATGGTCCAGTCGAAGGCATCAGCCGAAATGCGTCGACCGTCCTTTTACTTTTGCACTTGGTGTGGAGAAAAAATTAAAAAAAAAAAAAAAAAAAAACCTTAAAGAAATCACTGTGGACTCTCTGTGCTGTGGATACGTTGGTGGTAACTACGCCGAAGTTGTTTTGAAGATATATATATATATATATATATATATATATATATATATATATATATTCACAATATTTCCATTCACAAAAGTAAAAAGATGACGACACCGTGTCTTGCTGATATAACGATTATTTAATTGTCAGCTGCCAAATTTGGCAAAAAGGTAGGTCTTGATTCACAAAGAGCCCTTTTTCTAAATGGTGTAAATCCGTTCAGTAGTTGCTGAGAAAATCCCAAAATTAAAGTTTCAATATCTGTGGCCGCTGTGGATCCGCGCACCCTCCCTACCACAAGCTTTATGCTAATTGGCTGTCAACACTCCAAATCAGGAAGTGTTGGCAGCCATCTTGTGCCTCGGTAATGCGCAAAACAAGTAAAGGGGGCAGGATAGAAACACCCTTACCCCTAAGCCTGCTTAGGGGGTCCCACAAGGACACCAGGGCCCAAAAAAATATTTTTTTAATAAAAAAAATTGGCGAGATGTGTGGAGGATCTGCGTATCCGGCCATGAAAATAAAAAAAATGAAGCGCGGGCTCCCGCGCTTCGTTATTGATTAGCCCCCAGGTGGGCCAAGTCCCAGGGCATGCCAAAAATTAATTGCGGGGGCATCTTTTTTTATTCCAAGCCCCGGGGACCACCACCCCCGGGGCTTTCAATTATTATTTGCGAGGGTTCACTGCCCCCCCCGCAGCCCTGGGGACCGCCACCCCCGGGGCTTCTTTTAAAAAAAAAAATACCTGTGTGGGGGGCTCGAGCCCCCTCACACACCCCGGGGACTGCCACCTCCTGTAAATTTGCGGGTCTGTTAAGGACCCCCGATCCCTGAGGACCACCACCTCCCTGGGGCTGTGCATTGGTTGGGAGAGGGGCCACATGACCCCCCTCCTGGACCCTGTGATGGCCCTGGGGACCGCCACCCCCAGTGCCAGCTCCTGCAGTGTCCCGGGGTGCCCACCCCTGGGACACCGCTGTTTGCTATGACAGGGCTGGAGCATCACGGCTCCCGCCCTGTCATAGCAAACACTGCTCTCTCTTCCAAAATCCAAACCAAATTGCTTTTCCACACGGGACGCTACATGTCAGCAGCTCCCCATGTGGAAAAGCAATGCCGGCTCCCGCAGGACGCGGGGCGCCGGCAGAGACCGTGGGGGCATTGGGGCTCCCCCCATGTTCCCCAACGAGAGATCAGGCCCCGGGTGATGGGGTTCCTGGGGCCAGAAGTGGCCAGGGAGGGGGGCCACGCAGCCCCTCTCCCCATAATAAATTAAATGGGAAAAAAACATGCAAAGGCCGTCCGTAAAAAAAACCCACTGTCCATGCCCCAGGGGATGGAGTCCCCTGGGCCGACTATGGCCTCGGGAGGGGGGCACGCGGCCCCATTCCAATTTTTTTAAAAAAATTAATAAATAGAGGTCAGGCCCTGGGGGATGGAGGCCCATAAAATAGAAAAGGAAGGGGGGCCACATAGCACCCCTAAAAATTAAAAAAAGACCGGCATCGCCGAGGCCGCGCCCCCTCCCACCAACACTCTGCAAACGCGCCCTGTGGCGCGTTTTAAGTTGGGGAATTAATTCCCCTTCAATACTGGGGGTCCCTGGGGGCCGACTAGTTCACCAGTTACCTCCAGTAAGTGCCACTGGGCTGCGTTGCAGAGAGGTGGTCCAGGCCACGCCCCTTTTTACACCTCTCTGCAATGCAGCTCTGTGGCACTTACTGGAGGTACCTGGTGGGCTTGTTGACCCCAGGGACCCTCAGGATTCAAGGGGACTTTATCCCCCAACTTAAAATACACCAAGGGGCACGTTTGCACAGTGGTGAAGGGAGGGGGCGGGGCTGAGGTGACATGTGTGCAATCACGCCTTGTGGCGCATTTTAAGTTGGGGAATTAATTCCCGTTCAATCCTGAGGGCCCCTAGGGGCCAAGTAGCCCACCAGGTATCTCTAGTAAGAGCCACAAGCCTGCTTTGCAGAGAGGTGGTCCAGGCCACACCCCTTTTTACACCTCTCTGCAACACAGCTCTGTGGCGCTTACTGGAGGTACATGGTGGGCTAGTTGGACCCCAGGGACCCTCAGGATTCAAGGGGACTTTATCCCCCAACTTAAAACATTCCACAGGGCATGTTTGCACAGAGGTGAAGGGAGGGGGCGGGGCCTGAGGTGACATGTGTGCAAACATGCCCTCTGGCGTGTTTTAAGTTGGAGAATTAATTCCCCTTCAATCCTGAAGGCCCCTGGGGGCAACCAGGCCACCAGGGGGCATATGTATCAAATGATTTTTTAATCGCAAACGCTGAGATTCGCAAAATAACAGCGTTTGCGATTAAAAAATCGGTAATCGGGATGTATGAGCCACATCCCATCGCAAAATTAAGGAATTGCTAATTTAGCGATTTCTTAATTTTGCGTAAGCATTTAAGAAATCGCAAATTGCGATTTCTTAAATGATATGTAAAAAGCAACCAAGTTGTGCGAATTATCCTTAAGAAATCGCAAATTACCACCAACTTCCAGTTGGTGGTAATTTGCGATTTACTTTCAAAAAGCACTTTTTTGAAATTTACCAAGTGCCACGTGGCGCTCATACATGCCCTTAGGGCATGTATGTGCGCCATATGCACACACATGCTCATTTCAGGGGTGCATCAGGGTGTCATCATGACACCCTTGCACCTTTGAAATTATTCTCAAATTGCGATTAGCAAATTGCGAATCGCTATTTGAGAATTATTTCCCATTCATTCCTATGGGTCTCCTGGCCCATAGAAATGAATGGGCAGGTATTCCTTAATTGCGATTTCGCAATTTGCTAATCGCAATTAAGGAATTTTAAGAAATCGCAAAAAGTTTGCAATTTTTTTAATACATCCCGTTTTGCAATTCTCAAATAGTGATTCTTTAAAAATCGCTATTTGAGAATCGCAAATGGTGATGTTGATACATATGCCCCCAGGTACCTCCAGTAAGCGCCACAGGCCTGCGTTGCAGAGAGGTGGTCCAGGCCATGCCCCTTTTTACACCTCTCTGCAGCGCAGCTCTGTGGCACTTACTGGAGGTACCTAGTGGTCTAATTGGACCCCAGGGACCCTCAGGATTCAAGGGGACTTAATCTCCCAAATTAAAATGTGCCACGGGGCACGTTTGCACAGTGGTGAAGGGAGGGGGCGGGCCTGAGGTGACATGTGTGCAAACATGCCCGTTGGCGTGTTTTAAGTTGAGGAATTAACCTTAGAAATTCACTGAAAAAACCATAGGTTTTAGGGAAAGTTATAGTTAGTTGGACATTTCACTCGTACAAAACCATAGAAATTTCCCTGTTATAGTTAGTTCAGCTAACTATAACTCGCGCCCCTGCAATGCACTGCTGATGACATCACATATTACATCACTCATGACATTGTCAGTGACATCACTGATGACATCACTGATGACATCTCCAATGACATCACTGATGACATCATCCAGTGACTGTGTGTTTATGTAAAGTTTAAATATGTTTAGTATATATAGGGAAGGCATATTGAAGAATGAGTGGGTGTATAAGTGTCTGAATAGATGATTTAGTAGGTGCGTGACTGATTCTATGAGTGAGTGATTAAACCTATCTTACTGAATGCATGGGTTAGTGAGTAAACTGTGTGTCTGTCTGTTGGTATGTAAGCGGCTGCATGGGTTTTGCGAATAGCTACATGAGTGTCTATATGGGTTATTGATTAGTTGTCTGAGTATCTGTATGGGTGCCTGAGTGTTTGTGTGGGTGGGGTGTGTGTGACTCTGTACATAGATGTGTGAGTGGGTGATTCACTGGGTGCATGGTTTCAAGAGTGCATCTGTGATGGACTGTATGGGTGGGTGAGTGTGTGCATGGGTGTGTTAGTGAGTGAATGTATATCTCAGTTGTATATGTGTGACTAACTACATATGTGAAAGGCAGTATATATGTGTGTTGGAGTATATAAATGGCTATAACTGAGAGTGTGTGATTGTGAGAGTGGCTGTATGGATGAGTCTGTGCTTGTATCAGTGATTGTATAAGAGCGTAAGTATGTGCTAGTACTTGTATGAGTAAGTGAGCTGGTGTGTATATAACTGTATAGGTGATTAAATGGCAGTGTGATTAATTCTTTGCATGACTGACTACGTGTGTGAGTACCTCTATGGATGACTGGCGGTGTGTGAGTTTCTATATAGGTGTATGAGTGCATATGATAGTCCTGTACTGAGTGACCATAAGTATGAGTGACTATACGGGTGGATATGTGTGTAAACCTAAGAATCAGTAAGTGGATATGTAGTTATTGGTGGTGGAGTGTCTATGGTTTTGAGAATGGAAGTCTGTAATTTAGAGTGGGTGTATCAAAGGTTATATTAGGGTGTGAGAAGATGCATCAATTTATCACATGGATGATGTCATCAGTGATGTCATTTGAGATGTCATCAGTGATGTCATGAGTGATGTCACTGACCATGTCATGAGTGATGTAATATGTGACGTCATCAGCAGTGCATTGCTGGGGCGCGAGTTTTAGTTAGCTGAACTAACTATAATGGGGGAATTTCTATGGTTTTGTACGAGTGAAATGTCCAACTAACTATAACTTTCCCTAAAACCTATGGTTTTTTCAGTGAAAAAAAAAAAAAAAATATATATATATATATATATAGTTCCCTCTTCTAAATCTAAATGTGAATACCATGAGACTAATAGATGACACAGTACATAATGAATACCTCATGTCTAAATCATGGAAGCTTAAGTTAATTTGGATTACAGGTTAACATAATATTTAAGCACAAATAGTCCGAATCAATGGTGCCTTACCACAGTTCTGCTTCTGTGGCCATGCTCTCCCAGCTCCTCATCTCACTCTGAAAGATTGGTACATTGCAATGACCCGATCACGCCCATCTTGCTCTCTTTTCTCTATGAAACTCTTGATAGTATCTCATTCACCTACTAATTGCATTCTTATTCGGATTCCTCTTCTCCAATAACTTCCAGCCTCACTCCATGTAAGCAACAGATCTACCTCAACATTATTCATCATTAATGCATTATCCCACTAAGACGTGAGTTTATATTTTATTCCCTTTGCTCTGTACTGAAAACACACCTTTTATCATCTCTTTAATTTTGATGTTATTCACTCAACCTTTCCTTGTCATGGAGCCTTGAGTTTCTTTAGAAAAGTGAAATCTTCAGCATTTTCACCTAATACACTGCCTAAATATCACCACACCTAAGATTTGACTTTATCCAGCATCTTGAAGAGGACTTCGAAGAATTCCTGGTCAAACCATAGAGTTTCCTCCATCTCAATATCCTCCACAGCTAGTGTTACTCTAAACAAGCTCTTTACCACATTACTATATGAGATGCAAACTAAAAGAATATAATACAGCATGATGACCTGGTCACTGTTTCAGTTACTACATCAGTGTTGTTTCAGTTCAAGACATGTGACTGGCATAATGTTTTTCCCACATGCTTGACACAACTCCTGGGCGATCAGCTACCACATTTTGAAGTAATGCGGTCCTGGGCCACTTAAATCTGGGGATACACCGCTGAGGAGCACAAACACCAAACAGATCCTGTGCACTAGCTGGTGAGCCTCTAGCCCTGCCTATCAGTAGAGGGAATGGTAGATTACCACGTCATGGCTGGTAAAGACACCTCCACATCAATATGCATGTACAGGAAATACGCACACGTAGAAAGAGCTGGAATCCTATGCTCAACTCTAAGTCTGTAAGCAAATTCATTCACGCTATTCAGTAGAAGAAGCTGATGGTAGACCTGAGGTAGGGCCAAGACAGGGCTAAAGTCAATAGTGCTGATGCATTTGTTGGCTCCTCAGGCAGGAGTAAATTTCTGCCAAATCACCGTAAACCAAACGATTAGGGCCTCATTAAGATGTCGGTCGGAAAGTCTCTGACTGACAGTCGGATTCCCCTAGACCGAGTCGGAACCTATCCTCCCTTGTCAGTCTGAATCCAATCCACCTGACCGATTACGATGCTCACGGTCGGAAGGGGAACCATTTTGTCATTCGAATTGGTCCCGACCGGCAATCGGAGAAGCTGAGTCAGTCAGAGGAGATCCGTACAGCTCTACGGACAGTGTTTCCGAATTATTACGATGTCGGATTCTGTCAGCCTTTATGACTTTGTCTATCTGACATGTAAAGGCTGTCAGAAACAGACTTTAGAGTCCTTCAGTTTGGGGTCTAGGGGGTACCTAAGGGACCCCCCAGTAAAAACCATGCACAGTGTGGCATAAATGCTTCAGGTGCCTCACCCACGAAGGTAACATCCACACCCACAAGTGTGAGATCATGTTGTTGCAACTCCTGGGTAACTGCATGTCTGCAGTTCTCAGGTATGTTTACTGCTGCCAGTTCAGCATTAAGATTATGTAGTAATTCAGAGAGGGTACCCTACGGGGAGATCCTTTGAAAGGTTCAAGCTTCAACAACCTACATCCAATACATAGGGTTAACCCACATAGTTGAATAGGATTTTTCCTTTACACCAACGATGTCTCCTGTTAAGAGGTGTGTAGGCGTCTTTGGGTATACAAGAGAAAAATACTCAGGTGATCCATTCAATAAGAGCCCAATCTAGAACTTTAGCAGTGCTATTTCGTACAACTTGTACCTCACCTTTAAAACTGTGCATTTGTTGGTCAACATAAATGTCAGGATTGTGACAGACTGATTCCTTGCACACCTCAGGATATATTTGTCTATATCCACCCTAGCCCACAATGCACCATCTGCTCATCTTACCTTACCGGGTAACGAATGTGTGTGCAGCCTCAGAACATGACAACCCGGATCCCCCAAGGAAATCATGATAACTGATCTAGAACCATTTCATTTGGACTCTTACGCATACCCAAAGAAATACACAAGAAACACTCAGCAAGGCATTTCAAAATTTATTGAAGCATTGGGATTTTTGTGTAAAATAAATGTGCTTTAATAATCAATAGAACAAAAGAGATTAGCATAATTAGCACCACATGACTAGTGAAAAAGATGAACATTTCCACCATTGTGCTAAGACAGTGAATATATGCGGGTATAGAAATACTTTGCATAATGTACTCCTACCTAACACTCCCATACCTAATCTTGCCTATGGTGGGTGATCTGCCAAATCCCTGCCCCAGTGGTCTTACTTCCCATTTCCTGTGGGTAAGTGTCATATTGGTATAGAGCTGGACATCCCTCATGTTTATAAGCATGATTTAGCTGAGCTAGAAATCCAGTATATAGTGACCTTGCTGTGTCAGCTGAGTGCTCCTCTGCCCAAACAAGGAAGTGGTTCTGTATATATAATGAACAGCACCCACGTGGTCATGTCGCACCCCCTGTCATGCTGTAATTTTTTTTTCTAGTTGGATAGTGTCATCGCCTACCAAACAGTAACAATGATATTTGTGCAGTGAACTTTATCCGTTGTATTAAATGTTCAAGGTGTTGTCATAATGGGCCTACAAAGTAGAAATGTAAAAAATGCCAATTCGGAGAATGATATCCTGCATTGTCATGCACACAAATGTATGTGTGTAAAAGAGAAGGCAACTTAAGACACGTGAATATGTAAATGGCGGTGTTTCTTACCAGGCCTATCCTGACAATGTGAAAATAGCATAGGTCCTGTATATGCTGCAATTGTTGATATTGCTGTTATGTTGATATCGGTATATGAAATGTTGAAATAAGAATGTAGAAACGCATCAGGCAAAAATAAAGGTTTATTGGCAGCAATACATATGCTTCAACCGAAGAGGGAAAATGTCTGTCTAACTTTCAAGATTATAATTATAACTGGATTCCACTTGCAAGCATTTCACTCCTGATGAAGTCACAACTTTGCATCTGAGAATATGTAGCCCCACCACCACACTCTAAAAAAAAAAAGAATCCACCTCTCCACATCTAATGGCAGCCACTAAAAATAATGGTGCATAAAAAATATTTCTAATTTAAAGAGATCATAACTAGATAAAACACAATTTAACCGTAGTAATAATCTAAAATCATATTCTTAGCCTCATTTCCTCCAATAAATGCGAACTGAAGGACCAACTCCTCTCTTGCGTTCACACCTCTATCTCTTCCTTTCTTCCTTCTGATCAGTTTTCATTCAACACACATTCTGGCAGAAATAGTGCCTTACGCTTATTCAATGCAATACCAAAACTCAATTTCACAGTAACCTCCTCCCACTTAGACCATCTGCATGTGTTGAAAGAAATAGTGACATCCTCCTCACCAAGCAGTTAAATTTTACTCTCATCTAGTCCCCATCCTTAGATATCCTCTCCTAGGAACTCTTATTTACTCACCTTTTGCCTTCTTCATCCCCCTCCTTGCATTGGTCTTTCTAATTACATCTTTTTACCTTCCTCTTCATTCTCCATAACTTTCCAGTCTCCTTTCTCATGATGCAGTCTTGTTCCAGCAAAACACTCAGCTTTCATCTCTCCTTAACTCATACACTTTCTTTTCATCCAGCCATGCGATATTGTATCCTATAGTATGCCCATATCAATTTCCTAATTACTTCCGTCCAATACTTTTCTTCATATAACTATAATGCAATTTTTTCTTTAACAACATTCCACCATCCCGCTATTCCATTGCTTAGTGGATAGAAAATCGATGTACTTGTAGAATTAACATTTTGGCATTTAAAAAATGAGTGTTTTAGAAGATTAAATTAACTCCATTATTGGTCACTAGCTAATCGGGAATTGCTCTTTGGTTTTCTAGATAATCCACCACCACTCAATTGCTTTACACATGTATTTGTAAAGTGTACATTCAAACCAGGTGGTACCTTGGTGCTGAATGACAGATGTTTATTGCTACCCAACTCAGTGTTACTCATTTATTGACCTCAGAAGGATAAAAGGTTGAGTGGACTCATCCGAATTCCAACCTGTGGCCATGAGGTCAAACACAGGCTTTGGGAGTGGGTGCCTAAGTCCGTTGTGCCATCTAATGTTGATCCAAGGGACAAACATTATCTCTACATATTGTGAAAAGTAATCTCTAGCTATAATATAATAATTGTGGATTTTTTCCAAAGTTCCACAGGGTTCAATCAATCAGGGATTTGCAAAGAGCGTCTACTCACCCATGATAGTCTTAAGGCGTTGGGGGGGAGCAGATCCGTTTGGGTATAGATGTTCAGTCAAAGAGTAGGTCTTTAGGTCCTTCCTGGATTGAGTCAGCGACGCAGATTGTCTGAGATGGAGGGGCAGGCTGTTTTAGGACTTGGCGGCGAGGTAGGAGAAGGATCTTCCTTTGGTACTGGCCTGGTGGATCCATGGGACGGAGGCCAGGGTGAGATGGGTGGAGTGGAGTTGTCTGACTGGTGTGTGGAAAGAGAGGTGGCGGTTCAGATAATCTGATCCAACATTGTGGAGAGCCTTGCATGCATGTGTTAGGAGCTTGAAGGTGATTCTCTTGTTGATTGGGAGCCAGTGGAGTTATTGGAGGTGTTGTGTCATGTGGCTGCGGAGTGGGATGTCGAGGGCCAGTCCAGCTGCAGCATTTTGGACTTTCTGTAGTTTCTGGAGCTGTTTCTGGGTGAAGCCGGCATAGAGTGTGTTGCCATAGTCGTGTCTGCTGGTGATGAGTGTGTGGGTGGCCGTCTTTCTGGATGCTGTGGTGAGCCCTCTGAAAGTCTTTTGAAGCAGGTGGAATGTGTGGAAATGGAATGAGGATACTGTGTTGATTTGGCAGTTCATTGAGAGTGAGGAGTCCAGTATGATTCTGAGGTTGCGTGTGTGGTCCGTACGGATGAGTAGCGATCCCTAGTGTGACGGACCACCAGGAATCATCCCAGGCTGAGGAGATGAGTCCCAAGATGAGTACTTCGGTCTTGTCTGAGTTGAGCTTGAGGCAGCTATTTTTCATTCAGTTAGTGACGGCCTTCATTCCGTTGTGAAAGTTGATTTTGGAGACTGTGGGTCCGTAGGTTGGGGAGATGATCAGTTGATGGCATCACATAGGAGACGATGTTGAGTCTGTGGCTTCCAGTGATGGCTGCGAGGGGGCCGTCTGAGGGAATTTTGACCACATGCATAAACCCTGACTTGGTAGTCTGCAGGTTACTGTGCTTCTAGGTTACAGAGTTGCTAGATCTGTCCTATTTAGGGTAGGAGTCCAGTACTTCATTTCCGTACCTGAGACCATTGCATTTTAAAAGGCATGATGTTTCTAGGAACGGAAAATGCACAATGGCTCCTAACCTAAGGGAGTAAACTCCCTGTGCATCAGGAATAACACTCTTTTGTTTTTTGAATTTGTACTCCATGTTTGAGAGTATGTTTTCAGAAAATAAAAACTTTACTGTGCAGGCGCATCAAATATGGCATCAGTCTGGCACAGTTCAGTGTGTTCAAAGTAGCTGCTGAGCCTGCTACATGGTGGAATTCTCTAACAAGAGCTAGTGGTCCTTCACCAGGGTAGTGGTGGCTAAAGCCTCCCCTGTCCTGGCAGGCAAGTGGGCCAAGGCCAGCTTCTAATTTAGGCCCATACGATTCATATTTTAAGAGACTTTTGCATCCTGCATCCTCTTCTGTTGGTTCAACCATTCTTCCTTACATATCGCCCACATTAGCTCCAACATTTTAGTTCTCCTGTAACTCCTCATTAGTTAAGTCTACCAGCAATCTTGAAAGAAATCTTCTTTAGCATTCTTAGTTCCCGGTACACACTCCAATTGGATACTTGTAATCCCAGTTGCTCTTGCTATCCTGAAAGTTGCTTTCCCGCTCTTTTGGGCTGTAATCCGAACAGTGAGAGGTCAATAATCTGATCAGAAAGTAAATTATGAAGAGAATAAACTTCCATGGAGGAAAGAAGTACCCCCCTCCCTGTCACTTGCTGTCAAGATTGGATCCCTAAACGGATTCCACTCCTTTTGTACCAGACCCAAGAGAATTAATTTTGAAATAACTCCCCCCTTATTTGGACAATAATGCTCCGTACTTTCTGACCGGATTAACGTCCGTCTTTTGGATGCATTGTTTATTTGTTATAATTGTGTGCTATTTGCAATGTACAGATCATTCAAAGGCAACATTTGTAATAATAGGGTTCTGAAAAACCATTGTGGGCCTATGTTTGTTACATTACATTGTATTACGATCTTGTTTTCCATGTCACCTTTCAATCAAATCATTTTAATGGCTTTGCTATATAATTACTCCGTCTGTATTCTTGTGTTCCTGCTATTATGGAAGAAATTGTATTTGAGACATTTTTTCCTGATATGTTGGCATTTTAGTTGCACAATAGACTGCTGCTATTTCTTTTAAATTGAGTAGGTTTGCTGGGTGGATAATTTGTTGGACACAGATTTGTGTTCATTAGCTGTGACGCTCAGACGTTTGGCGCTGCACAGTCACCCAGCAACACCTGTGCGATAATGACTTCTCTTTGTATACTTTTGACTGCAATTGCAGATTTACAGAAACACTTCTAAACATAAATCCAATCACCTTCATTTTGCTTATGGATTTTTTTGAAAGAAAAGATCCATAAACTTGTAACAAAAGGTACTAGGCTAGCAGATTGAATACTTTATTGCATGATTAGAGAAAATCTTTACAAAATAAATATATTAAACATCGGCTGCAGATCATAATAAAAGAAGTGATGCGTCAAAATCGAAATGGATTAGTAAGTGAGATATTCCTCCATTGACTCCCCTTTGCCCCCTCAAGTTATTGTTATATGCCAAACTAGGGGGAGGTTCGATTAGTGAGCCTTAGAGCACTGACAAGTAAATCAATGCGAGGACAGACTCAGGGGCCAGCCGAGAGTCCAGTAAATCAATCAGTGGCGGTTCCTCCACTAAGGCGGAGGAGCATCGCCCCACTGCTTTTCAGTAGTGCAAGAAAAAACAAAATGATAACTCAATGTTATTATCATTTTATTTGTTCTTGTTGCGGGTGTGGTGGCAGCTTTGCAAGTTGGGGCTGCTCTGCTGAAAGAGCAGGGGAGGGGTGTTTTTCACTCATGGTTTGTGTGCATGAATGTTTGGCTGACCGTCTTGGTCCTGCCAAACTTTCATGTGCACATAGCATGTTCTCTACCCAGGCTGCATTACAGCCTGGGTGGAGAGCATGTCCAGGTGCCCAGTCCCCATCTGAGCACCGAAACATGGCACTCAGTCCAATCACAGAGCTGCTTTGCAACATTGTGATTTGCTCTGGGTAGCCTGGGTGCTTCCTGGGTCCTTCTTCTTCTGGCCAGAGTAAGGAGTGGAGAGACTCAAAGAAGAGGATGCAGTGACGTGGACAAGAGGTACATTTTATTTAAAAAATAATTTACCCGTTTCGCCTTGCCATCCCCGATCAGGGCCAGCTGCCACTAATAGTATCTGCAGGTTTTATGAATTTCACAAAGCGAGTGGTTAGCTGTGGGGATTCACCTGTCAGACACACTTCTACGGCACCTCAGCAAGTTCAGACATTTAAGATGTGCCAAGCTGGTCAAAGCCAGAATTCCTTAGGGTGAGCAGTTCATCACAGATACAGAGTACATGGGTCAGTGATTCCTCTTCCTTCACAAAATAATGCTATTTTCTGTCAGTGGCATTCAGGTTCTTTTGGCCATACCAATAGGACTTCAGATTAATTAATCGGAAGAGCAAGCTTATTAGCTGATGTTTCATAGTCCAGTTTAGGGGTAGAGAAAAAAAGGATGGGAGAGACCCTAATTCATACAGCATAAAGGCCATCCCTCCGTGTCCAAATTTACTCACCGATTGTACTTCATGATCCGTCCATATTAGCCTAGCTTGTTTAATCAGCAGTTTAACCACTTTAAGAACTGGAAAGCTGTTTGTCCAGATTGCACTTGCTAGCTAGCCTAGCAGGTTTGATTGTTTTGACTTCTACTCTTGAGTGACAGACCTGAATTGTTTCCTTTTTCTTTTCTTTTTTAATTTTTAACTAAATGACATGCTAAGAGAATCAATGGAATAACGAAATGTGATGGTAATCCAGCGTTCCTGGGCCACACTTGTATAACTCACACTTACTCCTGGTCCTCTGATGAATCTTGCTTGTGCGCAGTGAGCGGAAAGGGAGTCAGTAGTGAACCTTTTCATTAGAGAGTGCAACCCATTTGGCTACACAATGAGGACTAGGTATCGTTAGCCAAGTTCAAGGGTGTTTATTACACATTAGTAATCAAATTTAAATAGCTCCCTCTCAAGATCATGCTATAAAGATATAGCTTTGAAACAAACAGGGAGACCAAGTCTTCTAAAGAAGTTTAAGTGGATCAGAATTAAACAGACAAGGTTTTCAACAACTGCGATACAGAACAACAGCACTAGTACCTGATGTTCAGAAAACCATCTAAATTCGTTTGGCCCTTACATTAGTGATCTAAAGATCCCAAGCACAGTCCAGAGTGGAAGAATGGTTCAGTTATTTAGAAAATCTAAGAAATCAAAGCGTTCCATATGGGAAACAAAGGCGTAGCATCGCAAATATGAAGGGACAAGCATTTGCATCACAGAAGCTTGGTCAAGAGTCTTCAAGGAATAAGACAAGTATCAGCCTAAGCCACAGTTTAGCTAAAGTTCAAAAGAGTCATTGAGTTTTAGGCCTCTCATAGTCTATTCAAGGGGCAGTTGGAAATCATGATAGGGGTCAGCGAAGGGTTCAAAGGGAAGTCTGGGCCTTCTTTAGGGGGGCATGGGGCTGGCCATGTAACAAGATGGCCGCTTGATTCCGGAGCTTGGCACTGTGGGGAGCCTCGGACGGTGGCAAGAGCACTTTTCAGAAACCTAATATAGACCTAAATCCTGATTTCAGATACTAGAGCAGCTGAGGATTGTTTTGTGGTGACCATGTTGCTAGAAGTGCTTTCTGTGGCGTGAGCGCGCAACTGAGGAAAAGAGCCTATGAGGAATACGTCCAGTGTCTTCGAGCTTCCTGACAGTCCTGCGGTTATGTATTCTGTGGTGTGTCGTCGCATGACTCCGGTTCCTTTTACTAAAGGATCATACGGCGCTGTTGCTGAACTGCATACCTGAATGGCCTGGGCTTCCTGTCTGGCTGTTGATTTCTACACGGTAAGAGAAGCTAAGTGAGCCCTGATGGGCGTGGAACTGTGGCCTGCGATGCATGCGCACAACTGAGGAGAAGAGCATACAAGGAGCGCGTCCAGTAGATTTGAACTTCCTGACAGTCCCGTGGCAGCGTACTTTGTGGCGTTCCACCTCATGACTTTGATTTCTTCTTTAAAAGGATCAATCTGCACTGTTGCTGGACTGGAGAGGCATATTTGACTGGCTTAGGCTCTCTGTCTGACCGTGGACTTAAACGAAATAACGTTAGTGATATAGCGTTAGAAGATCCGATCTGTGAATTGCAGATAAACAACAGAGGGTCCCTGAAGTCTCAATGGGAGGGAAGAGAGCAGGGAAATAACCACAGATAAATTACAAAATCTTCCCCCAAAAACTATAGAGGTATTGGTGATTCATCCAAAATGAAAATATAAAACTAAAAATAAAAAATAAATAATAAAAAGTCAGAGCTTTACAATTAACTTGAAGTCTTACAGAAAAGGACAAATCAAGTCTATTTACAAGTGTAGAGTGGAGTACACCAATGCTAGAATACCCAGAACTCTATAATGCTCCACCACGTGAAGGTGCAAATCTGAAGGTAAACAGTGCAACTACAAAGTAGAAATGCAGAACCATAGAATGCCGCATAGTGAAGAATACAGAAAAGAAAAGTGAAGAAAAATGTATGGAAAGATTAATATATAATCAAGAACCTACTACGAAATAGCAGAGGCTTGAAGGAAAGATAAATGTTCCTGCCCTTATCGTCACCTAGAATCCACGACAGGTTGTTCAGTAACCATCTGTATAGAGCATAAGTAGGCATTAAATCAGAAAAAGGGGGGCCCAGAATGCAAATATTAAACTTAACTGAGAATATAAAATGGGAGGTAAGAGTTACCATATATTGCTAAAGGAGTAAAGGTCTGGAGAGACTCAATGGGTCTGATAATGGTGAAAAACCTCTCTGAGGGTCCAATATAGGTGGAGAGATACTAAGCGAATACAGGCGTAGGAGTACTAAATGGGAGGAAAAATAAAAGTAAGGACCTGTCATAACAATTAAGTATCGTTGTAAAAGAGAGCAAAGTCACAATAATACAGAAACAAACTGAGATCAGGCAGTCTAAGATACTTATAGGGCACAAAATATGGTGCTGATGGGTTTGTTATCAACTCTCCCGAAAGCTTGAGAAAGTACAAAGGGGGCCTGGTCTTGTAAGGACAAATTCCAATATACAGTACCTTACGTAGCAAAACGTAAAATACAGTGGTAGTGTGAGGATGGGTACTGAGGACAGCCATGTCAGAAGAAAACGAAAACCCATACTTACAAAAAAGAGAGAGAGACGGCAGGTCTCTGCTCAGTATCAGCAAAAAGGAAATTACGGGCAATGCGGGGTAAAACTCACGGGCACAAAATGCCTAGCTACCAATCTGAAAGGTTAGTATACACAGAACATAATTACCAAGTTGTCCGCATATAGAGGAGAGCGAAAGGAGCACAAGAAAGTCTCGAAAGGGTGGGAGCATTCAAAACTAGCGCCTACCTGGATTAACGGTCATTCGCCATAGATACGTGTAGAGCAACACCGGTCCCCAGACACTGATTCGGAGAGGTCGCTCAACGGAGTTAATAAGCAACGCAGTCAATCAGGGATGGGTGGGGCTACCAAAAAAACCTAAGCATTGAAAGAGTCCCAGTGGGTCTAGAGTGCAGAAGAATATAGTGACTGAATGTATGAGCACCAGATTGGATTTCCAGTACATCGCTACTCGAGGCCACCATAAGACAAATAAAAACAAAGTGAGTCAAACCTAATAAATGAGCCCAAATATACTGTAAACCAGATATTGTAAAATAGGAAATAAAGGTCAAAAGGGAGACTAAGAATTACAGAACACAGTACCAGGAGGTCAGAAATTCGACCAACTGGATATGGGAGGACAACCTATGAGTACAGAGCTCATAAAAGATTCACACAAGGGCATTCTCTCATGAGAGATGATCATTGAGCCCAGAAGTAGCAGTTTGGAGAGTATAAATCCAATATACCTCTCTTTTACCTCTCATCTATATTTCCATCATTGGGATTGGATATTCTCTCTAGGATCAACCATCTGAGATCTAAATCAGAATGTTGTTTGGTTCTCCAATGTTCAACCAATGGCGCTCCTATTCGTCTATTTCTGATGGCTGACTTGTGTTCACTGAATCTAACCCTAAATTCTCTGCCTGTCTCTCCAACATAACCTTGGTTACAAGGACAGAGAATCAGGTAGATAATATTAGATGTTCTGCAGTTACCCATTTGGTTGAAGAAGTATTTTTTCTTTCCCCATTGTAAGTCCGCTGTTACCATGGCCGCGCTACATGCATGGCAATTGCTGCATTTGTGTGTACCCAAAACAGGATTGCTACCTGTCATAGATATCTGGACCAAATCACGTTCCGATTTGCACACAGATTTAACAAGATTGTTACGCAAGTTCTTATTGCGGCGAAATGCAAATACTGGTCTAGGCAGAGGGGTCCCTTGTCCACAGTTAAGTATATGCCACTGGGAAGTGATAATTTGGCGCAGTTTGTTGTTAACATTGCAATGACTCTTGATGCAAACCAATTTAGCATCATCCGTAGATGGTCTGGTTTGAAAGAGGAATTCTCTGTTGTAGTATTTAGCCCTCTTATAGGCATCTCTGATGACTCTCTTAGGATACCCCCGGTTAAGGAGCTTGTTTTTTAAATGCTCCGCATGAATATCATATTCTCTAATGGTAGTAAAGTTCCTCCGAATTCTGAGGAACTGACTGAAGGGTAATCTATCTTTTTGGTACCGAGGGTGATAGCTATCTTGATGGAGAAGGGTATTCCTGGCAGTGGGTTTGGTATAAAGCGATACCTCAATTACATGCTCAGTGGCCTGAATCCAAATATTAAGAAATTCAATTCTCTCTTTGCTAGTATTAGGAGTGAACTTAAGATAAGGGTCACACAGATTGATCCAGAGTAGGAACTCAGTAAGGAGTTCATCTGAGCCTCTCCAGATGAAGAAAATGTCGTTGATAAATCTGTTCCAATGATGGATGCTCTCGGAGAACGGAGCAACCTCGTTGAAAATGAACCGTTCCTCGAAAGCACCCATGAAGATGTTCGCTACATTCGGGGCACAAAAGCCGCACCCATGCTCACACCCTGTATTTGTTTAAAAAACAGACCCATTGAATTCAAAATAGTTCTCCAGGAGTACAATGGTCAGGCATTCCAAGATGAATAACCGATCCATCTAGTTACCGCTGTTATGGAGCTGTGACTTTACCTCAGCTTAACAGACTGGTCTCCCACCACCACTTTAAAGCTGTGACAGACGGAAGTCAACATTTATAAGTGGTTTAATCTCCCCCATCTTGAACGAACTGTTCACTGCCTTTTATGGATGCTTGCCCTCCCAATTTCCCATAAAGTACCGGATTCAGTGAGCACTGTCTATCACTATTTGCTCCCCTGATTCCCCCGATGACAGAACCTTTGTTGTGATTTTATATTGATACAGAAGCGTCCTAGTGCTATAGGGGAAGAGTTGAATATCCATGCTTCATCACAGCTGGTTGTGACTTCTTTCAAAGCCATTATCACTGCTCCCTAAACGGTTCCTATGATTGTCAGACAGCGACGACTAATACAATAAACAGTCTAACACTACTATTGAGTTCTGTATTGGTTGGTTATTATGATTAACAGCCCCCATCGAAAGATTGCCTTTGAACAGAAACCATCTATACTGACAAAGATAGTCTCATCAGAGACAAAGCGGATGGTTAACAAACTGAAATAGAGACGCATATGAACCTAAGCATCTGTACTCCTGGGCAAAATCTTAGATAATTTACCTATTTTGAAACAAAATGCTTCACTATAAATTCTGCGTCTATAGAGTAAATTCTGACCCTTTGACATAACTGCCAGCTTCTCTCCACCAAATCAGTCTTTTGCCAAGTACAGCCACATGCTAACGCTGAACTGATACCCCTATATCACTTCTTTTTCCTTAGCCTGTCATAAATATACCTATATCCATGTTTACTAACTTATAGATCACAGTCATCAGCTCAGTGAAGCATTTATATACCAGAAGACTAATACAGAAGAACTGGAGATGCTGTCAGGTAAGGCAACTGGGAAACCCGCCTAACAAATTCTTTTCTCAGAAGCTCTAAACCAAGGCTGCTCCCATCCAGATACGAATGGTGTCAATCTCTTGACTAATAAACCTCCTAATTCTATAATGACAACTTAATCGGACTCCATCATGGAACCGATTCTATAGGAAATTTCTGCTGTGGGCCAGCAATTAGAGGGTATGTAGACCTCCATATCTACCCTCACAACCAAGACCAAATCCATCCGCCCAGATATAGCTGGATTCAAAATCCAGATGGACGGCCTCACTGCAAGGGTAGTTACAGTAGAAAACCGCCTTGACTCAATACCGGCCCGAGATCAAGAACTTTTGTTCCTAAGTAGCAAAATAGTAGATTTGGAAAATAGAAGCTGCTGAGACAATGTCAGAATTTTTGGTTTTCCAGAGAAGATTGAAGGACCAGATGTCAAATCCTTTCTCAGAGAAACCCTACCAAAGCTCACAGGTCTTACTTTTGATCCACCATTGGAAATGCAGAGAGCTCATCATATTAGTCCACCCAATGCAGAGAACAATATGCGACCACATCCACTTATTGTATGCTTCCTACGACATGAACAGGCTTGCCAACTGATCATGGTGGCTCGTACTCATGGCCCATATATATTCGAAGGTCATGAGATCAGAATGGCTGTGGAGTTTTCAAAAGAAACTAATGATTGTCGCAAGGCTTTCCTTTCTCTTCAACCTGCCTGATATCAAATACTGCCTCTTCGAACCCACGCGTCTGAGGATTACCAAAGATGGGATCTTCAAGAAGTTCTTTAATCCAAAAGACCTTCGTACTTTCCTAGACAATCTTTCTCCTCAGAGTATGGAATATATTACTTCTTCACAACAACAAAGCCTACGACATCTGCAAGTGGATTTCAACGTAATCAAGGCCGATTCCAGAGCCGGGCGGAGATTTAGACTGTTCTGTTCGTACTTTAGGAGACCGGGATCAGGTCCTTCAGACCCTTTAGGCAGTCGCTACCCTCACTCAAGAGAGAGACAGGGACCTCCTTCATTGGAGGAAAATGCGACCCGAATTCTGTTAAAATCCGTTGTCTTGATGTCCATCAAAAAAGAAGATATTGATGGAGCATTTGACCTACTATATATGTTCTTTAGTTCCTCAGACTATGTCACTCTCGCACAAAAATGAGACAGTGTCTATTTATGTTCTAATCTCTCCTCCTCCCTTCATTATAGGAGGTTGTGCCTTGAATTCTTGATTCACTAATAACAACAGGGGAACCCTACTCACAAGGAACCAGAGTATTGTGTAACGTAAAAAGACAACGGTTCCAGTGGATAATAAGGAATCAAATTTATTTGATTCCTTATTATCCACTGGAACCGTTGTCTTGAATTCTTGATTAACAAGTTTACCATTCTAAATCAATGATTTAAAAATGAACAATTACTATCTTTGGATCTGGTGTTCAGATGAGTATCTGAACTCTTCTTCATTCTCTTATATATTATCTTTGTTTCAATTCTCTTCTTTCATATTATTCCTTTGTTAAATATTCTCCTATATATTTATATTAACACTTCTCTCTCCTTAAATTCTCTCCAAAGCTTGTCTGCTTCTTCTTTTCGTTGTATATTGTCAAACCTTGCATTTCAAAGAACTTAAATAATTTGCTATGGACATGAATTTCCACCTATTTATAGTGCATTCGTTCTTAATTTATTATACATTATAAGTACATTATAAATATTACTATACTCCATCTTTCTTATTTCCTTCTCAAATATTTCACTTTTCCTTCTCCTTTATTTAATTAACATTTTTGATATTAATTAACTTTGATAATATTTTTATCAAATCATTTTAAAACTCAACTATGATGATATCTAACTACATTGTGTTGGTACTTGGCTATGATAAATTTTAATATGACAATATGTACTTAGGGAAATATCTAATATCTAAGCATCATTACTTCAGCATTATAATATGTTTACACTTTTCTTATCTTCATAGTTCCTCTCAAAGCCTATTTACTAATGTTTTTCATTATATATTTGTTAACTTTTTATGTAAAGCAATTAGGATAACAAAATATATATGCAAATTATGGTTTACTTGTTATGAATTTATCATGAATTTGATATGAAATTTAAGTATTATCATGCTCCTTTTCTATCAATCCCCTTTTCACACTCTTTCTCTCCCTCTTTCTTCGTTTAATCAGTATATTAGGGGTGGGCAGAATTTGCATAGTCGTGCTACGCAAAGCTCTGCGAAACAGCAAAAAATCACCGCGAGCACGCAGAGTTCCGAATTGCTTGTTCCACCCGTTTGCGATTCTTTTTTCCTGTCCGCGAACGCTGTTTGCGTGCTCGGGGAGAAATATCTTGCGAACACGCATTTTAAAAGCGCGAATAAGCAAAAAATTCCACAAAGCTGCGGATCGCAGAATTTTTGGCAACTCCGTGTCCTCCGCGGAATGCGAAATTACCCAAATTCCACGAGCGGAACGGAATTTACCACCCAGGCCTAAACGATATCATTTAAGTATGACAATATTTATTATTTCAAAGTCTTATTATTTATTTATGATATTATTTTATGATAGTGTTTAACTGTATGGTGACATTATTTAGACAATTTAATATCTCACTATTATAATATTTACTCATGTTGATATTTAAGATTTAACCTCTGCTACTATAATAATATGAAAGTTTATCAGATTATATAAACATGTCTTCTATTATTGACTTTTTCGCCAGATAAGGCTCCTCTGGTGTGAACAGCCCGAAAGCCTAGACCCGCAGTAAACAGTCCTATCCCAGTGGTGCTATGTTATGCCTACATAGTACATATACAACTCTTTCCCTTAGTGCTTAATTTTCTGTATAAAATCTAACTTATTTTCTCAAAACCTTTTCAGCTTTCTTAAGTTCTCTAGAAAATTTCTTACCGTTTAACTTTTTCCATGCCTGGAATTTATGCCCTCCTCTCCTTCATTTCTTCCCCTTACATAGTCTCCCTTCTTATCTTCTATTTTTCTTCTTTCTCGTGATACTTTCCCAATACTTGTCCAACCTCTATTCCTACACTTTATTTCCTTCTTTACTTTCACCAACCTCATAATTCAACACGTCTTATCACTTACATCAACTTTTCTTCTAAATTAACCTCTTTACACTTCCATCGGACATATGGCAGTGAACACATCCTCTTTATCTCATCCATTATGCATAATCTCATGGAATGTTAATGGCCTCATGCACTTTATAAAACGCAAAAAAGTACTCTCTTATCTGAAAAAGAAAAGAACTGATATTGCTCTTTTACAAGAGACTCATCTTGATGCTCTGGAATAAGCTAAGTTACAGCGAGATTGGGTGGGAAAAGTTACTCATTGCGGATTAACAACACAACCCCCTTCTGAGAGGACCACCCACGGAAACGTGGTGTGGCCATCCTTTTGCACAAATCTTTACCTATCACAATTGTTAAAACCTGGATTGATCCAGAGAGCAAATATGTCTTTGCTAAGTTAGAAATTGTAGAAAAGATCTTCTGTGTTGACTCAGTATATGCCCCAACAGGCGCTACATGCTTCTATTTCCTCAACCTCAATTGTCTACTCGTGGAGATTGGAGCATCCAGTTACATAATTGGTGGAGACTGGACCCTGACTCGTGATGCGATTCTAGATAGAACAGGCCCCTTGGACAGAAGTAATGCTAGTTACAGAGCTTTAATGAATGATATAACAGCAGATCATGGTCTAATAGATCACTGGCGCCTTTGTCATCCCTCAGATCAAGAATACACCTTTCTTTCCTCTGTTCATGGCACACAATCTAGGATAGACTATTTTCTTATTTCCCATTCAATAGTTGTTATCACTAAAGAATCCCATATTTTAGAAGCCGCTATCTCTGATCATTCTCCAGTTTTTCTTGTTCTGGAAGTAGGTTTAACTGCTCCAGGTCGAAAGCCATAGTGTTTGAACTTCCAAAGATACAGTTCAGCTCAGGGTAAAACCCAA
The DNA here is from genome assembly GCF_964204655.1 of Triturus cristatus. Classification (NCBI taxonomy): domain Eukaryota; kingdom Metazoa; phylum Chordata; class Amphibia; order Caudata; family Salamandridae; genus Triturus; species Triturus cristatus. The sequence goes on from NC_140589.1 coordinate 1,144,128,984, forward strand.
TTACATTTTCATTTCTCTGAATATCTAACTAATAACAAATCATCAGTTACTTCTTGTAGAACCGTTTGGGTGGCTGTTAAATCAACCATTCATGGACAACTAATGAGGGATACAGCTGTGGCCAATAAGTCAGCATCCATCTGTTGTACTGAACTTGAGGAGCCAATTATTTCCCATACTCGTCTATATACTTCTTCTTCTACTGTAACCAATCGCAAAAGCCTAGAATTAGCTAAATAGGGCACTTAATAATCTATATACTTCTAAAGCAGAATATGCTCTCCAATGTCTAAAAGATCGACATTATGAACAAGGGGAAAAAGCAGGCTGATTACTCGCAGCCCAGTTGAAACAACGTGAAGCTTCCATGGCCATATCTGCAATACGAACAGAATCTGGTGAAATTCTTACTAAACCACAAGAAATATTAAATACTTTTGCATCCTTTTTAAAGAACTTTAAAATTCTGAAAATCCACCAACTGAAGATCAAATAGTCACACATCTTGCGAATATTGATCTTCCATAACTTATAGAAGAGGACAAACATTTGCTTGATGGAGATATCACTAAGGAGGAAATAGCTACAGCTATCTCCAAATTGCCTTGTCACAAATCCCCAGGTGAAGATGCATTCCCGTGGAATACTATAAAGAAACTGGGGTAGAAACAATTGACACTCTCCATTCTGCATTTGATGAGGCTATTCAAACATCCTCACATGGTCCGATTTCTAAAAATGCATTAATTGCAGTTATTCCTAAACCGGGCATCGATTCACTTGCATCTAGTAGTTACCGCCCAATCTTCTTAACACACAGCGATGTTAAAATCTTGGCAAGTATTCTAGCGTCATAACTCCACAAAGTTATCCCCTCCCTAATACACCATTCTCAGGTTGGCTTTGTCCCAAGTCGTTTCTCTAGAAATCATCTCCGAACATTAGCGCATACTTTATGGTCTGCAAGAGACATCACAGAAGATTCAATCCCTCTTTCCTTGGACGCAGAGAAAGTGTTTGACTGTATTGCCTGGGTTTACCTTTTTGCTACTATGAAACACTTCGGTCTAGGAGATCAGTTTATTTCCAAGGTCCACTCATTATATGATAATTCCATAGTTCAGGTCAACTTTAGAGATTTTCTCTCTGAGCCCTTTCTGATTAGAAGAGGTACCCACCAAGGCTGTCCCTTATCCCCCCTTTTATTTGTAATAGCGATGGAACCTCTGGCCACACTTTCGATGCACATTCGGGGTATACCTATAGCTGGAGGAATCTCAAAACTATATGCATAAACTGATGATATCCTTCTCACTCTTAGAGATCTTTCCCATTCTTTACCAACTTTACTTGAGATTATTAATGAATTCTCAGTCCTTTCTGGTTATAAAGTGAATTGGGACAAAAGTGAAGCCCTTCCACTCTCTTCTGGTACCACCAAGGCTTCAAATGATGGATATCCCTTCTGTTGGAAATCGTCCCAATTTAATATTTAGGAATTCTGATTAATCGTGGATTAGAGGGGATGATTTTAGAAAACCTCTTATAGCGCAAATGGAAACTGTGCCAAATGGTCGCTTTTGAACTTCTCCATGTAGGGAAGAACACAGGCGGTAAGAATGGTCACTTTGCCTAATTTTACCTATGTACTATGAATGCTTTCGATTGTAGTACCTTTGACCACACTTCGTTGCATAGATTCTTGTATATGGACCTTCGCTTGGGGAAGTATGTGCCCTAGTCAGACTGCTGCAAAGTTAATGGCTGGTTGCATACATGATGGTTTAGGTTTACCATCAGTGGAACATTACTCCTTAGCCTTACATCTTTCACAAGTGGCTTATTTACCGCCAGGTGCAACTGAACCTCCACAATGGGTCACCACTGAACACTCAATACTTGACTGTGACGATGGTCTTAATTTCTTAAACCATACTTGTAAACCTCGAACTTCCCCTTCACATCCTGTGCTTCATTCTACATATCAAGTATGGCAACAAGCACATTGTCTTTTAGGGATTGCCCATCGTTTGCACTCTAATGCCCAAATATGGGGTAATGAAAGTATTTGAATCAATGGTCAAGCGCTCTATTGGACAGATTGGAGTTCAAGAGGAATTCTGACATTAGACCAGATTATAATAAATGGTGAATTGAAATCCTTCGATCTTCTTCGTGAAGAATTGAATCTTCCTTTGCATCAAGCTTCACAGCATTTACTATTACAGCATTGCTTGAAAAGATGTTTTGGTCCTTCCCCCTAGACATTAGAATCTCCCTGATATTAGATTATCTTTAAACTTGGGGTCGACATAAAGGAGTAATGTCAGGATTATATTGCACTCTCACTAAGTGATCGCCTATACTCACAACCACTTCTTAAAGCTCTTTGCGAAAAAAGCAAGGATCGTCTACAAATTACTATAGACTAAGATGCCTGGCCGGACATATTGGAGGCCCTGGACTAGGGCTTTCATGAAGCGCACCTGAAATTTTGTCTTATTAAAACTTTACGTGACTGGTACTGGACACCATCGAAATTGCAATGAGCAGGATTATTACCACACTCCAAGTGTTGGAGATGTTCTAGAGTTAATTGTGACCTTCTCCATATACTTTGCGAATGTCCCTCTATACAAGACTCCTATAGATAGGACTGTCACCTAACGCTGCCTCCTGAAACGTGATATTGTCTGTGGCTCTCCTTATTTTAACATTTTTATTGTGTATTAACTGTTGATCCTCGTGCTTTTAAAACGGTGCTAAATTGTGCTTTTATTGTTATCTGCCTCCCCAACACGATCGCATTGCTTGCATTTAAAAGTTTATGCACTAGACTCACCATTTGGGTGTTTTTTCGCTGCCCTACCCCCGACCGCCATCTTAGGTGTGGGTCGGAAGCGCTCCCACGTCGCTTCCGGGATTAGCGCTCTAGTTCGGACCGCCGCCCCTTGGCAAACACTATTTAGGGGGCGCTGCTGGTGTCCGGCTGGTCAATAGATAGGACTGTCACCTAACGCTGCCTCCTGAAACGTGATATTGTCTGTGGCTCTCCTTATTTTAACATTTTTATTGTGTATTAACTGTTGATCCTCGTGCTTTTAAAACGGTGCTAAATTGTGCTTTTATTGTTATCTGCCTCCCCAACACGATCGCATTGCTTGCATTTAAAAGTTTATGCACTAGACTCACCATTTGGGTGTTTTTTCGCTGCCCTACCCCCGACCGCCATCTTAGGTGTGGGTCGGAAGCGCTCCCACGTCGCTTCCGGGATTAGCGCTCTAGTTCGGACCGCCGCCCCTTGCCATACACTACTTAGGGGAGGAAATGGTTGCGCGCAGCGCACGCGCGCAGCGTCGCACCGGAGGAGCGCCAGAGGAAAGCCCGTCTGTGCCCGTCCGGGCCCGACCGGGCCTAGGGCCTGCCAATATGCCCGTCGCGACATCTTTGCAGGACAACCGTCGTCGGTACGAAGCAAGTGAGCTCCTGTCATTACGTCCTCTTAAAGTGGATACATGTGGGTACCTTGTGAAGGATGGGCAACCTTTTGTCAGTTGCAAGAGGTGTCGTCCAGGGTTTGGGGCCCATAAGGCTAGAAAACATTTAGCATGCGGTCTGCTGAACTGCAGGTCACTGCCCTGTCATGCCACAGAAATAAATTCCTTAATCCTGGACCAGGACCTTGATGTCTTATTTCTAACAGAGACATGGACTACGTCCACATCAGGCCCAGATATGGTTCGTGCCCTTCCACCGGGATTTGTTATTTTGCATCTCGACAGGCCCATGGGACGGGGAGGGGGTATGGCCATTCTGTACCGTGATACGTTCACGTGTAAAACGCAGGAAGCCGGGGTTAAGGACTGCGAAAGCTGTCAATTTTCCCTGCGGCTCTCCCCCACGGTCGCTATTTCAGGCCTCCTGGTTTACCGCCCCCCGGGGGCAGTGGCCGGTTTCATTGACTCATTAATGGAATCCGTTACCTGTATAGCCTCCTCTACGACGAACTTTATCCTACTAGGAGATTTGAATCTCCATTTCGAGGACTCAATGGACGTGTCGGCCACTAACCTACAATGCGACCTGAATGCCATGCAATTGAGACGAATCAACTCAGGGGCGACCCATGAAAAGGGTCACCTGCTAGACCCTATTTTTTCCAATATGGAGTACCTGACTGCCCCACCTCCCCTTGCCCTCCCATGGACAGACCACTCCCTGGTCTTATTCAGTTGGGCCCCTGGGATCTGGGATTCTCCCCCACTTAGGACGTTCAGGACGGATAGAGCCTGGTCGAGGCTCCCTATGGATAAATGGGCGACCCTCTTGGAGTCAACATGCCCCCATGGGGACTCTGACCCGGTGGCGGCGGACGCCAGCCTAGAGACCTGGCTGAGTAGCTCCTTAGATGCCATTCTCCCAATGAAAAAGATGCTCATCAGGGATAAGAGAGTGGGCTCGGCCCCATAGTACTCTCCTGAACTGAGGGCTCTGAGAAAGAGCTGTAAAAGGCTGGAACGGGAGTGGAGGAAGGACTGGGGGACAGTTAGTAAGAACAACTACCGCTCAGCAATGAGAGCATATAAGAACGCGATAAGGGAAGCTAAGATCCAACACTTCAATGAAAGAATCTGCAAAGCCACCTGTTCCTCAAGAGAATCTTTTAAAGTAATGAAAGAGTTAATAAAAACTCCCGACCCACCGGTTATACACAACAATCCCCAGGGAAAATGCCGGGAGTTGGCTACTTACTTTAACTCAAAAATCGAGACCATCCTACGCTCACTCCCTCAGCCAACTGCAGTGGCAGAGCCAATTGCTCAGCAAAGGGTAGGAGCCGCTGAGCTGGACTTTTTTGGCCCCGTGATTCCGGAGGAAGTGCTGAGTGTGCTTGGGAAATTGAAGAGTGGTTCTCCCAAAGACCCTGTCCCGATGCGATATCTTAAACAAGTCGCGTCGACAATTGCGGCCCCAGTGACCGAGTTGATCAACCTGTCGCTTTCACAGGGGGTGGTGCCACCTGGATGGAAAGAAGCAGTTGTAAAAGCTCTCTTGAAGAAGCCGAGCCTTGATCCCACTGACTTGGCTAACTTTCGGCCGATTTCCCTGCTCCCCGGGATGAGTAAGGTGGCTGAAAGGCTGGTTAACTACCAACTTTCGAATTTCCTGGAGTCTAATGGCCGGCTACGGGACTCCCAGACAGGATTCAGGCCTGGACAGGGTACAGACACCGCCCTTCTGGCCGTGGTGGAGGAGGCCAGATGCATTCTGGATTCAGGGGGGTCAGTGGCAGTGATCCTCCTGGACCTGAGTGCGGCCTTTGATACCGTGAATCATCAGGTATTACTCCAGCGACTGGAAGGGCTGGGTGTCACAGGGAAGGCTCTGGGATGGCTGGCCTCCTTTTTAGGTGGACGGTCATTTGAAGTTTGGGAAGGAAACGAGAAGTCCCCCCCTTTCGCCCTCCAGTGGGGGGTTCCTCAGGGCTCATCACTGAGCCCTACATTATTTAATGTATATATGGCCCCCCTGGAGGATGTGGTGTCTCCGTTCGGCTTTAACATCATCAGCTATGCGGACGACACGCAGCTGGTGGTGGGGCTTTCTCAGTTAGATAAGCACCCAGCGGCGCTCCATTCCTGCCTGGAGGCAGTATTCGGGTGGATGTGTAACTCATCCCTGAAACTGAACGGCTCTAAGACCGAGCTTATGATCTTAGGCCAGTCTTCCTTCTCCCTTTCTCCCAGCTGTTGGCCTGACTGCATGGGAGCCCTTCCCAGCCCAAAGAAGGAGATGAAGAGCCTGGGAGTGTAGCTGGAGCAAGACCTGACGTTTAGTACACACGCCAAAAAGACCGCGGGTGTCTGTTTTGGTATGCTCCGGTCAGCCCGCAAGATTCTGTCACTCCTCCCTGAGACCTCTCGCAAGCTGCTTATACAGGGGCTCATCATCTCCAGGCTGGATTACAGCAATGCTCTCTTCTTGGGCGCTCCGGAATCCACGTTCAAGAAGTTGCAGCAGGTGCAAAATGCAGCAGCCAGACTGCTAACTAATGTCCCCAGAAGGCAGTCTGATAAACCAGCATTGAGGGCACTGCATTGGCTCCCGATACGGGAAAGAGTAACCTTCAAGGCTCTCTGCATGGCGCAGAAGAGTCTGCAGGGGAAGGGCCCAGCGATCCTGAGGAATATGATCCAACCTTACAAAGCAGCAAGGGCTCTTCGCTCTGATCATAAATTTCTTCTCCAGTCTTATAGAGTAAGACGAGCCCGCACTGGTGGGAGACGGTTCTCAGTGAATACGGCCTCCGCCTGGAATTCCCTGCCACTCAGACTCCGGGCAGAAACCAATACTCTGCGTTTCCGTAAACTTTTAAAAACCCACCTGTTCCCGGTTTGAGATGATATGTGCTGGGCGCTGCTCCGATCTATTGACAGCGCTGGGATGCCCAAGGGTAACCGTGCGCGGTATAAAACTCCAAATAATAATAATAATATTAATAATAATAATAACTTCGGGACACAAGTGGGAGATACACTGAAGGAAACTAGTCCTTCTCAACTCCCCCTTACCTCTTCTATTATTTTATTGCATGATCCTGGGAGTTCACCTGGCATAACACATCCTCAGTGTTGGCTTTTAAATATTGCACTTTCTACTGCCAAAATCTGTATCTTAAGATTGTACCAATCACCCAACCCTTCCTCCGAAGAGAATTGGATGGTCGCAATGATTCAGACTGCTTCGCATGAGTGTGTAATATATAAACTACAGGATCAAGTAGAAATATTTCAACAAGTGTGGACTTCTTTTCTTCGAGACTCTTGGATATTCACCTCTTATCGCCTTGCCTACTACCTTTGCCTTTTATTTCTTATTTCATCTTTTTTCCCTCCGTTTTCTTTCACCTACCCCCTATCTTCCCTTTTCCCTTTCTTTATTCTCTCTATTCTCACCTTCTCTTTCCAGGTAAGGAGATAATCGCTAATTTCTCATTTTTAATTTTTCCTTTCTCCTTTTACTTCTTTTCTCTTTTTTTGTCCATTTACTCACTCTTCCTTTCATTCATTCATCTATTTTGCTCAACTATTTCCCTAATGATCTACTTAGTTATCTATCTATTTATTTATCTACTTATTTATCAATGTATTTATTTATTTACTATCCTTCATGATCTTTCATCATCCTAATATATATCATATTCCATATTTTATATATATATATATATAATTTAGTGGCTATAAATATATTCGCTCATTTCATAATTTATTCTGTCTAAATTTCTCCATGATTATAATATGTCAGAGTTAAGATTTTTTGACATGATATTTTTATTTTCCTTCCTTTTCACTTCTAGGTTCCTTTATTTTATTCTATCCCTCCTCTCCCCCTTCTTCTCTTATGCGTAACTTTTTCTTCTTTATAGTACGTCGTATATGTAATATCACTAGACTCATGTGGGTCTATTACGATATATTGTACTTTTGTGAATTTTTTCTGCCTTTAATTTTTTTATAAAGAATTACTAAACAAAGGGAATTCTGCATTGGATCTGCAGAAGGGATTCAGCAAGAAGTCCACAAAAGTCTGGGGAAAAAAACAGTTCTGCTCTCTTTCAGGGAAAGGTGAGTTCTCCTGCCCTCCAGATCCACTGGTAAATTATTTCCCACAAGTTCATAAGCAATACTCCTTTAATTGCAACATACTGAGGAATCAATTGTCCTAGGGGTTCACACATTGCAGACTGCAACAATCATCAAAAGTCCCACACTAGACATGGAAACGACAGTCCTTTCACACACCCAAGTTTGAGATCCATTGTCCATTCATTTGACATTAAAGTTCCCGTGTGCTCTCCATCAAGGTCCACTTCTCAGGTGATGTATCTATTTCTAATACACAAAATATCTAGACTAAACTAGCAATACATGAGAAAGCCTACAAGAAAATTTAAGTAAGCAAGAACAGTAAACAGCCAATTTATGAAACACAGATTGGTAAAATACAGTCATTTCGAGCAATGACAACTTAAAGGCAATAAATTAATGGTGCACATTTAATATGCGTGTGCACATTTAACATAAACAAATATTATAATTTATTTGAATACAGTTAGGGCCAAATGTACGACCATTCACTTTTGTGAGAATCAAATTGTGTCGAATTGCAACTCACAAAAGCAAATGTACAACAGTGTCTCAGACACTGTTTGTGATTCCTAATGGGGTCGCAAATTGCATGCCTCATTAATATTCATGAGGCAAGCGCAATTTGCGACCCCATTGGGAATGTCTAGCCCTCCCATGGATGGTGGCCTGCTGGAGTCAGCAGACCACCATGTCTGTGACTGCTTTTTTAATAAAGCAGTTTTTTTTTTAAATGCAGCCCATTTTCCTTAAAGGAAAACAGGATGCATTTAAAAAAGAAAAGTGAAACTTTTCAGTTTAATTTCTTTAAGGGCAGACAGTGGTCCCTGGGTCCACTGCCTGCTCTTAAAAAATATTTTTGCTCTCATTCACAAAGGGGAAGGGGTCCCATGGGGACTCCTTCCCGTTTGTGAGTGGCTTACCACCTACTTGAAGTGGGTGGTAAACTATGCGGTCGCAAAACAATCATACTTTGCATAGGTTACCAACTCGCAAAATATGATTTGTGCATGGGGAAGCCCAATTTTACGTTCGCAAACGGGCCGAATTCTTGTTTGTGACCGCAAAAAATGGTCGTACATCTGCCCCTTAGTCCATGAAGTAAGAGAGAGACACACAAAAAATCACTGAATGATAAGGATGGCTATTCACTACATATGTGTAACATATAGACATACATTGCATGACCCTTGTCATTCGACTTGCACTAAGACTCTACACATATAAGGCTAGTTAGGATTAAATAACTATGGGCCAGATGTACAACCCTTTTTAGAGGTTGCAAATGGGAAATCGGCCTGTTTGCAATGGCTAAAAAAGTGTGTGGTATGTACAAACCCTAATTTGCGAGTTGGTAACCTATTACTGACTCGCGAAATAGGGTTTTTGAGTCACTATTAGAAAGGGGCGTGCCGAGGGCGTCCCTTCCTAATTGTGAGTCTCACAAGTATGTCCGATTGATTTGCGACAGCAAATGCGGTCGCATAACACTCGCAGTTTACCACCTACTTCAAGTATGTGGTAAGCCACTCGCAAATGGGAAGGGGTCCCCAGGGAACCCCTTTCCCCTATGTGTTAGGCCCCAAAATACTTTTTAAGAGCAGGCAGTGGTCCCACCGACCACTGCCTACTCTTAAAAAATGAAACAGAAATGTTTCATTTTCTTTTTTAAATACATCCCATTTTCCTTTAAGGAGAACGGGCTGCATTTTAAAAGAAATAAAATTACTTTATTTAAAAAGTGCTGGCCATTTATTTTGGGTCGCATATTGCGACCTGCCTCATGCATATGAATGAGGCAGGTCATTGCGACCCATTTTGGAATCGCAAACAGTGTCTCAGACACTGTTATACATTCCATTTTGTGAGTCGTAAATTGTGAGTCACAAAACATTGCCAATTTGCAACGCACAAAATGGAATGGTTGTACATCTGGCCCCTTATTTCTAAAAGTTACACAGACAATATTGCACAAGATTTGAATCATAAATCAAGTTAAGAGGATGGTTTAATTAAATGCACACATTACTAGTGTTTATCCTTGCAATGTAGAACATGTTATAATACACGTGTTCTTTTATTTACAGTGAAGCATACACATTTGTAATATGTTTCAATCACTTAATTAATCAACATCAAAGGATAACTTCTAAATTATTCATCACAAAGGCATATCTGTTAATTGAGGATGGTTCTTAAATTAAACATCAGAAACAATTCCTTTATAAAAAGCAATTGTTAATAGTGTTATCATCATAACTTCTTCTATGAGTAAATCATTGTGTCACATAAGACTTGTGTGCAAGGCGCACATTCATTTAGTGTAAAGAGTGGGCAGTATTGCGCTGCACCAATGGGATCCCATGCAAAATGTGGTGAGGGCCCCCGGGAATATCATTATCTCACAGAAAGTCATAGGGTTTGGCTGAATTGGGGTCCATTGAGGGTTTTATCACCCTCCACTGCATGGCTGCAGGGACATGTCTTATTCCCCTGAAGGGAGTCATTATAGAGTAAATGCAGCTCATTGTTGCAGCAGGAATACATTTTTCCTTTTTCTTGCAGACATAATATTTATTTTCAATTCAATTGAACATCTTTATGCGGTTTAATTAAAATAGGCCATAAAAGTGCATACAAATATTACACATATCCACAGTCTCGCAAAAGTTGAAAGATAATCTTACTTTAAATGAAGAACAGTTAGAAATATGTGTGCATTAACAGACTTTAAAACTCCACATTACATCAATTAGCCATACTTATAAAAGAGCAAAAAGTGAAAATTGCAATCAAATTTTAAGGCATCAATACACTCGTGTAGCAATTTGCGGATGTTTGAAGGAAATAAGGGAGAAGGTGGGAGAACATCAACCTTTAATATGGTCTGCTATGTGCTCCTACAATCCCTAAAACGCAGACCAGAACACCTAAGCCATACTCCACCTGTTAACCCATGTCACACGTATAATTCAGAAGATTAACCTAGCATAGTTTTTTTGGCCCTAATGGCTGCTTTCAAAAAAGCTCAGACACAGATAGAGATTTCAGGTGAACTTAAAAATTGTAAATGGAGCAGAGCTACTCTACACGGTTGAAATTCTAGCTTGCGTAGTAGCAAAGGCGTCAGGAAGTGCTTTTGTCCTAAACTGTGCAATTTGTCAAAAAAGGTAAAGTGCAAAATTGAATGTGCAGACTGACTGTGGATACTATGTTTCCCTCTGAGTCTAAATTTGTTTTAAAAAATAAAGACCAATGAATTGACCCTGCTCTAAAATGAAGAATAAGTGAATGCTCCCATCCTTTCAGTTCTAAAGATAAATACATAAGCCTGTATATAAGAGATTGCAAGAATTCGAGATGGAGGGTTTTGATAACTTGTTTTTCAATATCGTCTCTGCGCACTGCTCCTTGAATAATGTGTTCACGTCCACCTTACCATTTTTGAAAATACAACTAGGTTCAATGAACCAAGAGGATAAACCCAGGGGGCAGATTTATGAGCCCCTTGCGCCACTTTTGCGTCACTTTTCCCACGTTAAAAGTGACGCAAAAGTGGCGCAAGGGGCTCATAAATCTGCCCCAGGGTTCCTAAAGTGTCCTGTATGTAGCTTAGCCATGGTATAGAATAGGCCTTATTCAACGTTAGACAATCGAGTATAATATCCTTGCGTACCTTAGCTGTTGGGTTCATCCAAATGTTATCCCATAATAAAAGTGGCGCCAGGTGTACCTTGTCCACTATAAATCCTTGCTTTACTTCAAAGTGGGTAATAAGACTAGAGGTGGACGGAGGTAAGCTCAGCGACTGTGGCAAAAAATGATTCTTCTCAGCCTGTAGGCAACAACATTTGTTAAAACCCCAAACTCCTGCAGCATAGGTAGCGGCACTGATACACTACGAATCATATACCTACAATCGTGGTAGATCAGTCCCCCTGAGGTCTGGTCTAATAAGGTTACATGCTGTTCTAGCAGTTGTGCTAAGCTTAAGGCTAGCATGAGCAAGATGGGGTTTCCACGATCCTGATGAGCTGAAGGTTAACCCTAGATAACAAAAGCTAACAACACTTGTTAATTTTTGCCAATTAATACTGATTTTATTTAGCGTTAATTTGCCCGGCCACAAGATATTATGTGTGACTTGGTGTAGTTGGTTTTTAAGCTCATATTTTGCATAAAAGAAGCAAAACAGTCCACCTCGTTTCTCAGTGCATTTGGAGTGAGGGCTAGCAGTGCCGCGCCATCGGCATAAACTAATGGGAAATTGGGGTGCCTGCTATCATAGGTATATCTGAATGGGAAGAAAATAACTGAGCTGTTAAACCATTTATATATAAAATAAATAGTAAGGGAGCTAATATACACCCCTGCCACACTCCACTCTTGAAGGGGAAATCAGAAGAGAGCTCGCCATATAAATTTAAATGAACTCTAGCTGAGAGATCTGTGTGTCGTGAGTGCTGAAAATTTACCAAAGGAGGGTCCACTCCTTGATCCAGCAACATTAGCCATAGTTTTGTTCTGCTCACTGAATCAAAGGCAGTGGAAAGATCCATAAAAGCTAGGTAAATAGGGGAGCACCTGGCATTAGTATATTTGGAGATTGTCAATTCCAGGTTCAGACAATGTTCATTAGTGCCTAATTTCAGGCGAAAAGCAAATTAAAAAGGGGAGAGAATGTCCTTGTCGGCTGCCCATTTGACCAAACGGTCGTAAATGACTCTTCCGATGATTTTACTGGTGCTGTCAATAAATGAAATAGGACGATAGCACTTAGGGGACATACGGGATCCCTTTTTAAATATTGGCAAAATTGTCCCCGTAGTCCAGGAAAGGGAAATATGAACGGATAGACATTGAATGTGTTAGTAATAAGAGGGCCCCATATCGTAGGCATGGATTTCATCAGATCCATAGGTACCCCATCTGGGCCTGGCGCTTTCCCGCCCTTGCTATGTTGAATGGCCAATTCCACTTCCTGCATGGTTATTAAAAGAGGAGAAGAATTCCTCAATTTATTGCACAGAGCAGCTAACATAATTGGGGCATCCTCAATATATTAGAAAGAGACAAAATGTGTGAACCAGTCTGTGCCCAAGATGTTATTTTGCAGGAAATGGTTAGTTGGGGAGTTTCTTAATCTAATTTGTTTTACTAACTCCCAGAAGGACTTGCTATCCTTTTCCTGGGCTCCATATTCCAGCAGCTTCCAATAGTGTTTATATACTTCCATCTCCCTATTTGAGAGCGCGATTTTATAGTCACTGTCTGTCGTGGAGATTTCACTGCTTCTCCTGGGCCATAGATTTAGTGCTTTTCTCACCTTTCGGTGTGCCTGAGAACGAGCCCCATCAAACCATCTCGGGTCTATTTTGGATGTGTGGATTGGCTTAAGCATAGATTCCCTGATTTTGCATTTTAACCTACTGTAATGCAAGGCCATCAACTGGACAATTGAGAAATACATCTAAGTGTGACTTAAATAGGGCTGATAATGTAGCTATAGGTTTTCTCAGGCGCCAAATTAATCTTAAACTATCACAAGAGTTTTGTGTGATGGAGACTAAATTATTGTTACATGCAAGTCCCTTGATCGGTAAAAGCAAGGAGGCACACAGGGCATTATATTCTCCCACTCAGTAGGCAAAATCTCTCCTTTAGAGAACCAGGGTATAAGATTGGGGCTTACAAACACATAGTCTATAAGAGAGGCTCTTCCCCCTTCTAAAAGATGGTATCGTATTGTTTGCTCTCCCTAGTGTCTTGAGTAGGTGGACCAAGCATGGGGCAGTAAGATACTTGAGAAGCTCTACCCCCTTGTTTCCTGTTTAGTCCTGGGTTATACTTAGTCCATTGATTTGGTTATCTTGAATCAAAGAGCCCCTACTTAGATTTACATTACAATCGCTATTTTCAGCCTTGGACTGTAAGTGAGATATAAAATTAAACAAACTCCCACGAGCAGAAGAAATAGCGGACTGGAGTAACAGGAATAACCTTCGAAATGTGATGCGATAGTAAGCCAAGTTTCCTGCAGTACAATTATATCGAACTTGGAGATGAATACCCTGCAGTCCAAGTTATTAATCTCCCCCTTAAGACCTGCTACATTCCAGGTAAGTATAGAAAGTGTTCTCTACTGTGTGGTCAGAGTGTGAAGTGTATTTACCGGTGTCTATATGAGAGGGGGAACAGTGGGTTATACTGATGATTTATCGGTCATAAATGTACTGCAGGGAGTAGCAGATGTTAAGACCGCCTTTGTGCCAATGTGTCAATCCAGATCCGAGAGTACATCAAATCTGTTGGATATAGATACGGGGTACAGAACAAAAGATGCTTGCATTGAAACCTGAGCTATGTCTGGTGCATTAGTGGGCGATATGTTGACTATGTAAGGCTGTTTTTGGCTAAGGCGATTTGTCAGACTCATGATGAATAACCGGACATATATCCAGTGCACTATGACCAATACCTAAAGAGAAATTACATGATTGCTGCCTCAGATGAAAAGGGGGTCTATAGAAAGAGCCTAATGGAACCAGGCTACTGGAAGTGCTTGTCAAGGTGCTAGGTCTAGCATTAAATAACAGATAGTGTGTCAGGTTTGGAGATCTAAAATTTACCACAATACAGTGTCCCTGGGTTTCCGGAAGGTTTGGCCCTGTCCATGTACATCTCCTTACATGCAAGATATCTTTTGCATGAAAGAAAGACATGCCTCTGTGACAAACCGGCCAGTCTCAGGTTTTATTAAAAAGTTGCTCCTAGGTTTCACACTGATCAGTTCTTAATGAGAGTATCCCCATCAAAACAGCCATGTAGGGACACACAGCTGGAGGGAGACTGATAACAGGTAATTGGATCAGTGGCTTTACCCTCGGTGCCCCTCATAGTGTTAGAAAATTTGAGGACTGAAGTAGGCAATTGGTCTACATTCTGCCTAATTAAAATACTTCTGTTTCACAATTGGTCTGTAGGAACTAATGGATTACAAAAGACAAGTGGTGCCTGTGTTGATATACGGTGCTCTGCCAAAGGTACATTGTGTGCTTTGGCTGCAGTACCCTGCCTATTAGGAGCGTTATTGATGATACCTGAATGGTATGGTAAATGACCATTGCCAGGTGCAGCTAATCTGGACTTAATAGCGTCCAGGCAAAGGAGAAAGTACAGTTTCCCTGAGAGAGTCTCTAAATGACTAACCGACAGTTCATTCATGGAAATAGTGATCCAGATCTTGCCTTGCTGTGAAGGTAGAGGTCGAGGTGGAACTCCTGGACTTGGTATTGGAACAGTATCGGTCTCAGTCTTGGGCTCTTGTGGAATCTCAGAACGGGATGGAAGAGGGCTAACCATTTGCTTACACCCCCAGCCGCTTTCAGATCTCTTTGACAGTTTAGTGTGTGCGTGCTTATTACTTACAACAGGAGTGGGAGTGGGGGTATCCTATGAGGAAATAGCCTTGCAGTTTATTGTAGATCCTTGGATAGTAGAAAGAATAGCGCCATTTGGAGGTAGAACTGGGGGCATGTCCAAATGTGAACGAGGGGAAAGACCAAGTAGGCCCCCACTGTCACCATCCAGGTTTAAGAAGAGCCTCCGCTCTGTTCAGGCAATTTCATTGCTGATGACGCTGATGGCCCGTTCTAACATCGGGTCAATTGAGCTGGGTTTTATCAAATTACATTAAACGGGCCGCAGACACCCACTTTTTTCTTGCCCAATTGTCAGAGGTGGATATCCTATATACTGGAGCCCAACACAATAGCAAGCCTATACAATCAAAATTCCTGAAAGGGAGGAGAAGCCATTGGTTAAAATTAACGGGTAATAGAACAGTACTTCTGAGATGTTGGCATGTGCTCTTTAACCTCTTGCACTCCCACTACATCGTGAGTAATTTTCACCCTCCCCTTTTTCTCACAGATCGTAATTTGACACATTTGCTACTTTGCACGCTTGGAATTGACTCTGATTAGCCCACAAGTACTACTCTGTAAGTTTTCTCTCCCTTCTACACTCATTTATTTCACCTTGTTTGTTGTCCTTTCACCCTGGATGGTTTTCTTTTTTATTTAGTAAGCAGAATCTTTGATTTCCCACTGACAGAAATCAGTTCTAGCCTTCTTCAATAAGCGTCCACCTGCACCTCAATTGTGCCTTACGTTCCATTTCCATTGCACCGGTTCTGTCCAGTGTCTAGAGTAAGTTGTTTTGATTAATCACAGGCTCCTGATTCTTCCTTCTCCTGCGCTGTGGTCTGTTAACACATTTCAATCTGTCCTTAACTCGCGCTGGGACGCGACCACTTTTCCCCTTTGTTCTCTGCACCACTAGGCAATCTTGCCTCTTGCTTTCATTCAAACAGATCTCTTTTGTTTTATCTACCAGAATTTACTTGTTTTCACTCTAGGGCATGACCTTGTACCTCGCCCATTATGTTTTTGAATTACATCTCTATCAAAGTAATCGATCACCACTGAGTGAGTGGCACTTATTTACCACTCACTCCTCCCACTGGGAGCACTAATTTACTTGCGTGTAAACAACACATCTAGAAAAAATTCTGCCAGGGACCCTGCATTAATTATGGAATATTTTTTTATAGATTCAGCTTGCTCACATATACCTTGTCCTGAGGATCATCTCAAGCCATTGAGATTGAAATGCCATAGCCCATTACAACAAGAACTCCTTGTATTTTGTAAAACATTGTTTCTGAAGACTTCACCTGTCTGTTGTCAATCCGATGTATATATTTTAAAAGAAGTCACCCTCACTTATCACATCAAGCTTTTTGTCACTTTTATTATGTGAGCACCTGAACAATTTTTGCTTAAAATAAATTGCATAGTTCTTTTTGATTTTATTCTTGTCCCTGTGTATATACTTGAGCATTAATTGTATATCCCTAAATTCATAGCTTTTGTCCGAATACCAGGCGCAAATTCCTGCGTCTTTTTCTAAGACCATTTTGGCCACAAAGGAACCATTGTCTTCTCCAAATATCAAATTTGTTGGCCATATCTATCGTAATGGATTGCGCCATTTGGATGCTAACACATACATGTGTTTCATCCACTTTGAGGCAGCCCTTGATCCAATCTCTAGAAATTGCCTCTGGGGAAGCTAAGAGCTTGGGATGTTCCGATTAAGCTCCTGAGACCAATAGAGCTATTGTTATATTCTATTTAGATACCATAAGATAGGCCCAGGTAACTTCATTACCCTTCACCTATATTCTTCCCTACATTAGACTTGTCGCGGTTTACAGAGACTGACCTTTTACCTCGATATGACACTGCATTCAGAACACAGGGTTTCCCTAGTTCGAGATCCCATACATTATGCATGATGATTCTTGGAAGCACAGCAGGATGACCATCTCCTGATATTATTTCTATGTATAAAGTTCATGCCCGGCGTCCTCCTTAGGCCGACACAGTAATACAGCAAGGTAGGACCCCTGGGGAGACCTATGGGTATTTATACATCACATCCTGCTAAGATAAGACAGAGGAGACTGAGACTTCCCTGCCGATACACTGACCGGAGATGCTGGGGTTGCTGAATGTAGACACTACTGCTTGCAGTGGTGTAACATCCCTCGCGGGGTGTCCAACTCGAGACGAGGACGGGGTCCCGCAGTCTCTCACTTCAGGTAATGGGGGTGACTAAATTCTAGAGGGATTCTTGGCTTAACACCTACACACATGCTAGGTACACTTAGGCACATCTAGTTAGGGAGGCATCGTAGGAGTACGCATCTTTTATTATGTGTTTTATATACTCGTATCTATTCATGACTATTGTAAGATGGTAGAGCTATACCATCCATTTACCTTCATAATTCTGCTAATCATTTATATCTTATACTGTCTAATGGTTGTTGCAGCTCATAAACTAAACACCAGATCAACAACTGTTCAATAAATACTTATTGAAAACGCCCAGCCTGTTTATTCTCTGTATCTCTCTGAGACAGACTAAGTAAGCATGAGTGACTGAGCGAAAGGGAGTATATTGCTTCCACGGTCCTGAGGGATCAGGGTTCTCATGTTCGATGGTTCCCAAGAACTTTTCTCTCCTAGGTAAAAGGGTATTCTAGTGGCACTGTGAGCTAGTTGGTACAAGAAGCCAACATACCCGGTGTGGGTGTCTGGAATCAGTCTAACACCAATCCTACAGTGTATGCTGTCTAAACGTGCAGATCCTGTATACTTTTTTATGGGAGCTACACAACACTATTATACATGGGAATGTGGCTGCGGATTAAAGTGGGAGATGACAGTATCTTATCAAGGAAAATTGCCACCATGAAAGGCTTCAACCAAAGATGTGTTTTGGCCACATTGCTTGTTAACTTGCTTTTTAACTTGCTTATCGTGGACCTTACAGGAGAGTTAGATAAAGCTGACTGGCAACCTCTGATCCTTGGAAATAGGCCTCTATCTAACCTGCTTCATGCGGATGCCGTCATCTTGCTGAGCCACACCTAAGTGGAACTGATAAATATCCTTTCAAAATACACAAAGTTAAACAAACTGGAGGTGAACTTTGAAAGGATCAAAATCATTATCTCTGGGAGGAGAAGGAACAAACTAGGCACGTGCCAAATGGGTGGAGTTAATATCGAAATGGTACTGGAATATTAATACCTTGGGGTTTGGCTAGTCACAAATGGGTCCCTTCAGAAGCAAAAGGCCTCAATTTAAAATAAGGCATTTGCCCTTTAGACTGCTCTGTAAAACCTATGGAAAAAGATAGGGGGCCCGACATGGACCCAATCTTGCAAGCTATCGAGACGAAGGCTCTACCGATCCTTTAATAAGGAAGTGAAATCATGATGGGAACGATGCTAAATTACTCCATTGCTCTAATGATAAAATCTACAAGGGTTGCTTTCACCTGCCGAAATCAGCCTCAGTGGTACGGATTCACCTAGAGTTTGGTTTCTCCCAACAATATGTGTCCAGGAAAAGTGCATTTATCAAGTTGTGCCATTGGATCAGGTCTGCACCTCCTGATAAACTCAATAGTGTGGAGAGCCATTCAGTCTCTACCCCACGCAACACTTAATGTCTCACTCTCCAGGCCAGGCGCGACCCGGGGATATAACTAAACGTTGCTTGTGGCCTTTACTGACAACATAACCCATGTGTGTGTGTCTCTTCCAGCAGCGTGGTGCATGCACACAGGGCCCAGGCCTCAGCATTGGGCCTAGCTGGCCCACTACACTGGCATAGAGTGTGATTTGACTCTATGCAGTGCACCGCACAAGGAAGAGACATAGCCAGAGGACACCACCTGAACAGTCACCCGTTACTGGACATTGGACCATGCGATGCATTCTCCTCAGCTCTGCCTTTTGCTGCCTGACACACTGCCGCCCCTGCCACCCCTCAGGAGCCCACCTATTTGCATGTTCACTCTCTGTGAACTGATGTGTACCGCAGGCTCTGCGCTAGTTAGCTGAGCGTGCAGCACACCTGGCGGTGCGCGCTGCCTCGGATGGCTCTGCCCTGCTCCGCATGGGCCGGGAGCTGGAGGCCCGTGATACTCGCCAGAGCATTGGTGGGCAGAGCCTGATACGGTGCTCCTGATTTGGCCCCCATCTGCCTCCTGATGGGCTGCACGCAGTGTGGATGTGCACTTGGCCCTGTTCGGCAGGGGACTCTGGTACACATGTGAGTCACCTGCTCTCAGCAGCAACTGATGTTTTTTTCCTGCCAGAAAAAGACTAATTCGGGCAAGAAAAAAATATATGAAAAGAGGTTATGCAGGTCAATAACGATATAACACCTGAATGTGAGACACAATGCATGACATAAAGGGGTGAATGTGCAAGGAGACAACCCCTGGCCTCTCAAGCACAAAAGTCAGGGCACACCAGCGACAAACAGGTGCCAAGTTAGCATACAGGCATAATTCTGTAGTTATTCAGAGCACAAGCTCAAGCAAAATTAGCAGTGGACATCACAATAGGTACAACTCTGGCTACCATGTGAAATAAAGAACAGCACCAGGCTCAGGCATGTCCCAACCCTGGCCAGTCCACACACGCCTCGGTAATACCACTCTCACTATTCAGCGAACTGACTGATTCAGCCAAAGTGGGACTAGGATGGCGTTTTTGGTTGGGGCACCTAAATCACTACTTTTGTGGCATGAGAGAAGCAGATGTCACAGTGAAAAGATCACTATTCCTGCACTTCAGAGGTGCTGAATTGTATGAACTCTTTGAGACTAATGGCGCTAAATAGACACTTCGACTCGCAAATCAACCCTGACTTCGAATGCTTTAAACTTCAGCAAGCCATGCAGTCAGATACCAAGTCCATCGATATGTTTTATGCATGTCTGAGGAAGCTAGCATGAACGTGCACATTCCATGATCAGCAAGAAGAAATCAGTGCGCAGATTACCCAGGGCTACCGATCCACAGTTTTCTGATGTTTAATCTGAAGACAGACAGTTATCTTAATTGATGACATTCTGGTGCTAGCCAGATCCCATGAATTCACAGGCAGAGGAAATGGAGGCCGCAATCAACAAACCTCGGCAATGTCTGGCACTCCTTGGGCCCCCAGTATCAAGGCAGAGAGGGTTGAAGCTATACAACAACAGCTAGGCCTGACATGCCAGTAAAACCTTCAAGGCCAAGCGGGATCTGTTGCAACTGTGGCCTCGAATACAAGACGTCCAGATTATGCTCTGCAAAGGAATGGGCATGCTCAAAACGTGGAAAAGCCAACCACTTTGCTAAAGTTTGTTGTAGCGAACTGCCTTGTAACACCACCACGAGGCCCTGGAAAACAGCAGTAGCACTTCGCCAGCTCGCTAGATGACACAGCCCAAGAGGAAAATCTGAACTGTCAAGGGCACCATGCAGTGGCAGAGGAGGAGAATGACAGGATCATTCTGGTGTCAATCAAAGGTCATACAGATCGCAAAAGGCCACCCCGATGTGTATGGTACCAATCGCTAACAACACTGTGAAGTCACTCATCGACACAGGGGCGTCCGTGAATGTTATGGACTCAAAGCAATATGACAGTCTATTGCAGTGCCCCTAACTCTTCCCCAACAAGGCTAAGATATATACTTATGGGGTATAGACACACTGCCACTCAGAGGGGTCATCGAGGTGGATATCACCAGTGAGGGACATGTCACGTGAACAAAATTCCATGTCATGAAAGGAAAAAAAGGAACATTGTTGAGCTGTCATATGGCGGTGGACTTAGAACTGGTGTTCTTTGCCAACCAAGTGCACGAGTCCCATGCTGATTCCATTCTGGCAGAGTTTCTGCAGTTTATTCGTCAAACTGCACATCAACGGACCAAATCAAACTCACAGTGCTGAGACACAGGAGGGTCCATGCGCTTGAATTCCTAGGGGTCATTGAGAAAGTGACTGGCCCTACACCTTGGTTCTCACTGCTGGTGATCGCACCCAAGCCGAAGTAATCGGGTGCCATACGGCTATGTGTGAATATGAGACTGCCCAATTACGCCATCAGGCCCGAACGCCACATAACTCCAAAAATTGATGACATTGTGGCTGATCTAAATGGAGTCAAGTGGTTCTCAAAGCTGGACCACAACTCTGATTATCACTAAGCCTGGGTGTAAAACTCCGCTCCGCTCATGGAGTTTGCAGAGTTTTGGCAACTCTGCCTACTGCGTGGAACGCGGCGTTGCAGATATACTCTGCACTCTAAAAGGTAGCAGAGGTTTTTTTGTGTTTGGCGTGCCCGAAATGCGTTGTCGCACGTGCAGGAGTGACTTACCATATGCCCGCGATCGCCAACGAGATTTCTGAGCTGTTCATGAGTGTCACGAGGTTTGGTAGTCGGCCACATGGTCCCGCACGGGTGCAAACATGTCATTCGAGCATGCCAGCGGAGTTCCGGCCGGTATTTTGTGAAGAAAGCGATTGCGAACGTGAAGGATCTACCGCAACTGCATTTTGGAGAAGGTTCTCTCCCCGAGCAGCACCAAAACCTTTTTGAAATCATGATTTGGAGTAAAAAAACTCCTCAAATTGACATTTAGATATACTTTTTTTGTGCAAGAAGTCCTTTTTCTTTTTTTACTTTTTTTCAAGAGGAAGGAAGTGCCCCAATGTCTCCAACTTCCTGTTCCTCTCTAGCAGGCTCCTCCCAGTGCTTTGTCCATCTCTTGGTCACTTTTCATTTGGATTTAGAGCTGGAGGATCACTATTTGTGTCTGCTGCATAATATATCATTGGTTTTGAGGACTTTGAATTTGAGATTTTACAAGTAAGGTGGAAAACTGGTGTTGTTTGATTTATTGGGGCCGTGCACCTAGATTAATTTGTAATTCCAATTGATTTTTTAAATTTTTTGAGTGGTGGGTGGCCTGTCGTTAGAGTAGGGGCCTAGTTGTTTCTTTGTAATTAATTTCTCCTCTTTTATAAAGGAAACATGTTGCATGGTTCACTACATTTTTTTAAATCAATTTACAATATTTATTTAATTCACTATGTAGCCCTATAGTCTGCCAATGGGCCTTTCAGCCAGTAGGCCCAGAGCTACTCATGGGTACATGAAGCAATTGTTTCTGAGGTGTCTGTTGAATTTAATCATCATTTAGGGCTTGGATGGCATTGGATTGAAATACAATATGATTTTTTTGCGGTATTTCACTTTTTTCATGTGTGTTAATGCCTTTGTTGGATGTGTGTGGTTGTAACTTGCAAACCTTTTTAGCCTTGTGGATTTTCATTTTAGGCATTGTTGCATTACAGATGTATTGTTTACCATGCCTCCTTTGTCTGCCCAGTGTGTGAGTGTGTTTACATTGCAATAGTAGGCCAGCAATTCATTTGCCTTGGTTCTCCATATGGCGGCGGACATTTTGTAAGGTCCGTGCCCTAATTAGGCCTGCTTGTGTTCATTGTTTTCAAGGCCTCCTTCATGTTGTTGTTGTGGCCATGTGGCTGGTGGCCATTTTGTGAAGGCACCCAGTGTGCTTTTGCCATAGGCCTACATGTCTTCTCTTTGTTCTGAAATGCCTTCTTCTTGCTTGTTGTTGTTGTTGATTATGACCATGTGGCACTGGCTGGCAACCATTTTGTGCATTCAGCTAGTGTGCCCCTTTGCCATATGTTTTTATGGATGGTTGACCAATGAGATAATAGCAGCTTAATACATTAATAATTAGATACTAGGGGATAATTGTTATTTTTTATTTATTTTTAATTATTTATTTATTTATTTTAATAATTGTTTTTGTTTATTTTAATTTCTTTTTTCATAAATTTTTACAATTTGTTTAATTCTTTCTTTTTTTATATTTTCAATTTTTTTATATTTTTTTTCCAATTTTTTTTCAATTTAGTTTTTGTTTCAAAGTAACATGATTTGGCGTCAATGAACCATTAACCCCATGTCTGCTATATGACATGCACAACATTATTAATTGTCAAGGAATTGTTCCATTCCATTGTCATTTGTCAGCTGCAGTTCCCTGATTGCTGCATCCCACGTGATAAACAATGCCAAACCGTTAAATTTGTATTTTTGTTGTTCTTTGTCTTCTGCTAAATAACTATGGTCGAAACGCTGTTGACGCCTTCCCTGACAAAAAAAAATCAGAGGAAGCATTGAATGTTTTTTGTCTTTTGTGATTGTGTAATATTGTCAATATCTTTTTTCCTCTTTTTGCCATTATTTATGTTTACACTTAAGTCTGTCTTTGTTAGTGACATATGTTTGTGTAACCTTCGGAGCCCTCTTTGTATTGTGCATTTATACGTAATTCACTTTTATTAAGAAAAATAATTATCTTTTTGATATAAGTTGTGATTGATAGCGTGTTATTATTTATGTATTTTTGATTATCATGCAAAATTATTATTGTTTTTTGTTTTGATTGCGTATCCAAACCATTCTAGCATATATATTGTTTATACACCCCAGGTTTGGGTTATAGGGCTTCCCCTGTTGGTGGTACTCTGTATAAGCTTTGCAGCAGAGTGCTCTTCACACTATCCACATGACAAAAGATATGTGGTCCAGTTGCTAAGCCACTGATTACATGTGCATCACTACACACTGGATCTCTTTTTTGGGATTCAGAGAAAAGATATCTGCAGGTGTTGACACTGCTGACATTTGTAATGGCGCACGGAAGCATGCTACAGTAGCCATGTTTGCCATGGAGAAATCCCACACTGCTGAAAAGATTTTGGAAGACTTTAACACTAAGGTCTTTTAATGGCTGCGACCAAGAGGGCTTAACATTGGTTTTGTTGCCACGGACAATGGCAGCAATATAGTTAAGGCCATAGCCGATGGTGATTATTTCAGGGTCCTGTGTTTGGCGCATAGCATTAATATCATTGTTCAAGTCTTTCTGAAAAAAGAAGACCGAGTCAGCAGCTTACTGACCACCTGCAGAAGAATCTGCACACATTCCAGACATTCTTTTAATGCCTGGAAGCAGCTGAAAATCATTCAACATGATAATAGAATGCCAGTTAAAGCACTCATCCAGGATGTGCCAACACGTTAGATCTCAACGTATTACAAGCTTGAATGTCTGAGCAGTGCAGACCAATCAATGAATATGTTATGCAAAGAGGGGATGCAACTGTGAAAGGCATGATCATTGAAGTGGACCAGTGAGGCCTAGTTAAATACCTGACAGAGATGCTGCTTCCTTTCGAGGTGTTCACACGTGAAGTTAGCAAGGAAGACTGTATCATGGGCCAAGCTATCGCATTGTTGCACATGCCACAGGAGTAGCTAGAGGAGGTGTCTGCAATGTATGCAGGTGTGGAAGAAAATAAGAAGCATATTAGTTGGTAGAGAGCTTAATCCTTCACTTATCTGAAAATACAAGGGTGCAAAGAGAAATTGTGCCATCTAACCATTACAATTGTGCCACAATTATTGATCCACGGTATAAGCCATTGCTGGACACTTTCATTCCTTTTTCAGATGGGGATGTTGCCATCTACAAAACTTGGATAGCTGTGTAAGACAGTCAGCTAGAACAAGAACACAGAGAATTAGAGGCCTGCTCCTCCAGGGCATAACAAGTACTTCAGGGCAGCCTTCAAGTTCAACTTTAGAGCCTGAGGGCAGTATGGTTGGCTCACAGCAGCCAAAACCACAAACACCAGCAAGAACAACATCCACAACACCAAGAACAGAATCATTAGCCCCAAAATCAGTAAAGGAATGGTTTCTACTGGCCGGGCGTAAGTCCAGTGCTGAGGCAAAGGCAAAAGAGGCCAAGCAAAGCGAAGCACCCTTGACCAATGAGTGGATGGTCCAGGCCTATCTGAATGACCCAACAGAGGTATACTTTGATCAAAACCAATTGCTATATTGGTATGGGGGAATGCATCAGTGGCCAATGTTCAGCAGGCTAGCGATAAGCTATCTGGCTTGCCCCATAGCAAGTGTATCTGCAGAGCGTGTTTTCAGTGCTGCTGGTGCCATTCTGACAGTGAGAATGATCAGTCTCTCGCTCCAAAACGTGGAGAGGTTAACCATGATCAAAATGAATCAGCTCTTTATACGAACAGGTTACACCATACATGAAGCACCACAGCAGGAAGATGATGACGGCAACTCAGGTCAAAGAAGAAGTGTGTTAGGTGACCTACTTCTGGGCGAGCCTCCAGAGTTTGAGGAACAGCTCTACTTCCTTGACAACGAGGTTTTCTAGTTACTTTCTTTCTTTCTTTGACTCTCAAAAAAACCCTAATAAAGATATAGCTAAGGAACATTATTAACTTTATTATTTGTGTGTGTCTAGTTGACCAATCTGTCCCCACTGTCTTACTCTTAGACACCATTTATTGCTGGATTGGAGTTGCAGTGAAGAAGTCTCGACTCGCCCTAAAGCCATTTCCCTCCCAGACATCCGATGGAGAATACAAACATCTATCTATCCTTTCCTCCTAGCCTATTGGACTGCCTCACATGTGACATTATTAATAATTCCATTTACATCAAAGAAATGGATGATCTGCATTCTGCAATTTGCCACCAATCTATCATGCTGAGCACACCGGAAGAATAGGTAAATAATGGCATGCATTGCAGACTGAGTGATTGTTGTTGGTTGTGATGTCAAATTGTGAATGATGATATGTCATCATCATCATGTGTCTGTCAACTTGAGTTGAGACTTCAGAAGAAGAGATGATTCACATGGTGGAGGCAGGCAATGTGAGACTGGGTGATTGTTTGTCACAATTAATGTGTTAGTGATGATTATTGAGATTCACAATGTTGTGGTGGCCTACTGATGGCTGATCAATAATTTTCCCCTGAATGTTATTTCATCTTTGAGAAATCAGATAGCGAAATTCCTTCACCAAGACTACCCCACACTGTCCACACTTCCTCTTTTTTTATTGTTTTATACTAACTTATATTCCTCAAAGACTCAGACCTGACCAGTAACCCAGTTAATGCAATGTTTGCAAACACAAATCTAGTCTACTCTAGTCTATTCTACACACACAAAGTTACTCTGTCAAGTCTATCTTTACCTTCTTGTTGTTCAATACCAAAATTGTACCACTACAGGCCGATCCATTGCATTGAGTCGGGACTCACTCGGAACACTATTGGTATGGAGTTGGACACCATACTCGGAGTAGGAGTCAGACTCAAGAGGAACAGAAATGATGGAATGACTCAGGGCGTGGGTGTGAGCATGACTACTTTGAGAACTGCCACCAGAAGAAGATGGACATTTTCAAATTCACTGCATCCAACAGGTTTGGATGATGAGGACTTTGAAGTGGCCTAAAGGTAAACAACAACAACACCAGACCTACACATGTCTGTGTAGTGGTGGTGGTGGTGAGTGTGGTGTGACCGACTGATAGCAGTGCATTGATTTTTTACTTTATTGGGAACATGCTATGTTGCTGTGTGTGTCTGTGCTCAGTGCTGAATGGATGAAATTTGAAGCTAAGTGGAGGTTGGAAGGGGGGCCTGTTGCTGGAGGTAACTGCCAGAAATAGAGATTTAGCCAGGCTGCTCCTGAAAGTCTTCTTGTTGCACTCCTTTATGCAGTTTAACTTTTCCCCTTGAGTCTTCCATATCATTTTTTTTCCCTTCTACAGGCCCGTGCCCTGAGCCATACTGGAAAAAAAACTCACACTTACCTTACCGAACCACATCCGCCAGGCACCCAAGACAGTCCAAGTGGAATGCAGAGATGCAACTCCCAATTTGGCAATACAGTATTGTTAGACCTGGCATCTTTGGCGTGGTTTCCCCTGACTTTTTTGCCTCTACCTCCTGTATTTTTAACACTGTGCTGGATTTCTTTTTTTCTGGTTTAGATGCTTTGGGCACTTTGCCACTGCTGATCAGTGTCAAAGTGCAAGTGCTCACTAGGTAAATTGTTATTGTAATTGGTTATCCATGATTGGCATATTTGTGTTACCAGGAAGTCCCTAGTAAAGTGCACTGAGTGTGCCAGGGCTGGTGATTCAAATGCTACTAGTGGGCCTGCAGTACTGATTGTGCCACCCACATGAGTAGCCCTAAAATGGTGTCTCAGGCCTGCCACCGCAGTGCCTGTGTGCAGTTGCTAACTGCCATGCTGACTAGGCAAGTGCACCCACTTGTCAGTCCCTAAACCTTCCCTTTTCTGCATATTAGTCACCCCTATGGTAGGCCCAAGGGCAGGGTGCATTGTAAGTATAAGGTAGGACAAGCCCTGATGTGTGTGGCATGTCCTAATAGTGAATTACAGCCATTTTCGTTTTTCACTATTGCAAGGCTACCTGTTCTATATAGGCCAGAATTGGCAGTTTGATTATTACATCTTATAATCCTAAACTGACTCAGGGAACATGGTAGAAATTCGGGTTTAGTATGCCTGAACGCAGAATGATAAAATACATCTTTTAGTGAAGTTGGTTTTAACATTCTGTGTTTGAAAATACCACTTTTAGAAAGTAGGTATTTTCTTGTCTAACCATCCAAACCTGCCTTTGCTAGGCTGTGTATTCCTTGTCTGGAGTTTTGAGTGACAGGGGCTGGGGAATTCCAGGGGGCTGGGGAATTCCCCGAGACAGGGTGAGTCAGCACAGGGCTGAATAGAGAGATCTGCATCTAGATGGGAGGGAGTAGTTGCACCTGGGACCTGAATAGGACAGTGCCTGCCCCCACAGTGCTGGCTCCACCCCCTGTGGTGCGTCTGATGTCTCTGCCCTGTACTGAGAAAGGAGAGAAGGAATCATGTCAACAATGTGCTCCAGGGCTGTGCTTTTCCTCCACAATGCTGGCTCCACCTCCTGTGGGCGTCTGATGTTTCTGCCCTGCACTGTGAAAGGAAAGAAGGAGTCATGTAAACAGAGTGCTCCAGAACTGGTTTGGACTGGGCAAAGGCCCCTCTGCCCTCAGAGGACAAAGGATTTTGAGGTATAAATATTGGGACCCTGATCCCAAGAAATTAGATCATCCTGGAATCAAGAAAGAACTTCTGCCAAGGAGAAAGCTGGAAGACTGAAGAAGAAGGACTCCTGCTGTAAGACTGACCTGCAGTTGCTTTGCTGCCAAAGAGAGGGGAAGGACTTTGCTGTGTGCTGTGTCCCCTGGCTTGAAGGAATCTCCAAGGGTCTGAGTAGAGCTGGCCTCCTGTTAAGAAGTCCCAGGAACAAAAGGACTTCACCCCCAGCTTCCCCCTGAACTCTGCTGTGTGAGTTCTGCCCTTCCTAGAGTGCTTGATCTAATTGTGGGGCCTCTGGAAGGGGTGCCTGCTGTTGGGAAGCTGACCAAGAGAAAAGAAGTAAAAGATCTGCAACTTTTTCACGCACCGCCGGCTTAGCGAGAAAATTTCCGTCGCCGCGAAGATTGTCGCAGCACCTGTCACCGCTGCAACGTCAACGCCACATTCATCTTCGCAGCACATCACCCCCGGAGTGGGAAGATTCCCGGGCTGCATTTCATCGCGGCAAACATCGTCGCATCGTGCCTTTGCGCGTAAATTTCTACCAGAGAAGCTACGCCTTGGAATCCATACAAGTATCACCTCACTGCCCCATACAGACTGGATTCGTCGCACACGCCTGCTGTGTGCAGCGGGGTTGTCGCATTGCCTCCCCAGGGTCTCAGGAGTCAGACTGACGCTGCTGCTTGTTTTTCGACGCCTGAGCGTCGCTCTGAACTTTAATCGCATCACCAGGTACTGTTGGCCAAAATCGAAGCTAATGTGGATTATTTTGTCGCTAAGCTAAGAACTCTTTTGAAACCATATTCTTGAACTGTGTATGTTGGATTTTTGTCGTTTTGGTCTTATGTAGTTTATATAAAGGTATTTTATTTATCTACACTAGTGTGGGGTCCATTTGTGGTTTTTTCACTGTGTTACTGTGAGTGTTGGTACAAATACTTTACACATGGCCTTTGATAAGCCTGTCTGCTCATGCCAAGCTACCAAGGGCATGAGCAGGGGTTATCTAAAGAGGGTATCCCCTTACCCTGACTAGAAGTAAGGGTCCCTATTTGGACAGTGGTACCTACCTCTGCCAACTAGAGACCCCCAGATCTAACAAGTATCATATTTTCTCTTCATTTATTATGACTGTTTGTTTACTTGACTCCTACAGAATTGTATTTGCTATCTTTCAAGCCTGCAACAAGAACATAATGTAACTTGGGTCTCCCTAGGGGCAGACGCAAAATTAGTCTTACCTGTACTGGTCTAGTACTCAGTATGTTAATGTTAACTGCTACTTCTAAAGTGCATAATCACCAGCACGTCTCTTAGCGCTGTGAGAGAGAGGTCCGAAACCCCCTGCAGTCCCCAGGAACACGTGTTGCAGATGGTTAGATTGAGTCCAAAGCCTCCCTGAACAGGAGCGTTTTAAGGCGTTTTAAGGCATTTTCTGAAAGGGAGGAGAGCGCATTCCTTGCGGAGGCCATCAGGCAGATTATTCCAGAGTTGTGGGAGCAGGACAGAGAGGGCTCTGCCTCCCTTGGATACCGTATTAAACCAGGGGACCACCAGCAGGCAGCTCTCGGAGGACCGGAGTTTCCGGCCCGGCACATAGTTATCATGCATGCATTTCCTTTTCCTCCCATAACAGATTTATGATGGTCAGCCGCCAAGATGAATGTGTTGTCATTGTGTAGTATTATTTGTCTTTGTCAAACCTTTCCCTCAAATCCCCCTTCACATCCATTCATCTAACCCCTAACCCTCTTCCCCCCAAGCTGTGTGATTTATTGAGGTGTGACTAAATTAAATTTACACCACTTATTCGATCACACACTTGGTAGGGCGGATGTGGTGAAAGCAATACAAACTCAAGGGGAGGCAGGGCAACAATCTTCTTCTGCTCTAAGTATAACTATAGCAAACACTGGCAATATATATTAGATTGCCCACCCATGCACAGACAGTATTCAATATTCAATTTTTGTTCAGAGAAACATAATCCATCATAATTGCTAGCATCATCATCCTTCCAGCACTAAAGTTTATGCTTGTCTACTCCACTTCTTAGCGCAAGTCGACTTCAGTTTGTAACTTGTACTAGACAGATATTTTGATTATTTTTTATTTTACTTTAGCATTGCTTATCATGTTTTCGCGTTTGGCAGTCTTCTTCTTGTGTACTACTAGTCGTACTCAACTCAGTTTGGTCTCCCTCAGGTGACTGTCTCATTTTTTTTGCACAGCTTGCATGTCGAATGGCATTAACTCAGTTTATAAATGTCATTATTTTGTTCCTTGCCAGGAATATTCCTCATCCTACAGTTTGAGTTTGGCCAGGAGGGAGTGAAACCTCACTGCAGAATCTAGTGCTTCTAGTATTCTACTAGTCCTCCAGCATGCTCCTACTGTCTACTACTACCACCACCATGAAACCTTGGGAAACCATCAGCACGCAGCCTTTGCTTCACCTAATCACAGGTAAGAGAGAAGAATTGTAGGAGATTCATTCAAGATGCAATAATTTATATGCTATGGAAATGAATTCACACACCCACACCACTTTTGAGTTTATAGGGGTTAGGTGCAGACTGCATAGACTAGGAGGAGAGACTGACAGCAGTAGGACAATTGAGGGTACCACATCTATCTGTTGGTGTGTTACACTATCTACAGATTTCAAAAAGATTCTGTGGCCCTGCAGCAAAGGAAACAGTACGAAGTAAAAGAGTAACCCCCTAAAAAAAGATTTACATCATATGTAAAACTGTAAATGAATTCCCCTAACAAACATAAACTAGAATGAAAGAAACCTACAACACCTAACCCATTCCTCTCTCTAACCCCAACCAATGTCCAGTAAAGCAAGTCCAAAACAAATTGCTCATAAAAAATCAAATGTCCATAAAAAAAAGTACAACCAAGTTTTCCCCAACTCCCACATTCCCACCCTTTCCCAAACAAGTCCAACCCACCAAACAAAAGATTAAAAAAGGGGCAAGAGAGGTCTATCTAGGGGTGGGCTAGGACCCGGATCTTTCTCTCCAGCTGATCGAAACGCTCCTTGATCCTGGCCTCCAGGCGCGCCATCCTAAGGACCATGTTGTACTGAAAGGTTTAACTTGAACAGGGGGGAGCAGCAGTGGTCGATGAAGACTTGCACTGGGCAGCTACCCGACTATGGGACCGTACCACTGGAGGAGCCTGGCTGGGGCCCGGGGCATTAGAGGCTACAGCTGCTGCCTCCTCCGCCAAGGCCACCAGCCGTCCATATTCTGCCCTGATGGCATTCAGCTTTTGTTGCCAGATCTTGGCTGCTATCTCCTGCCTGGTGGGTTGGAAAGGAGAAGCTATATCAAGAAAGAAAAAAGACAATTGCAACCAATACTCTTAGCAAAACAGTAACACATAAAATTATACACATACAATAATAGTGGCACAGTAGCACTAGCAGTACATAATATTTGAGGTATCAACGATTCCTTGGCCCCGAAGATTTGGATGTGATTAGAGTTTCAGGCATCAGACACTATGGAGTAGACAAATATCCTACTCTCTCTTGTTTAGCTAAATTAATCGTGTAGGCATGCCAGCTCAGCCTGCACTCTAGACAAACACACTTGTGTCGCTGACTCGTATTACTTTACTACTGTCTGCAGGTGGGGCAGCTCTACTACCCAATTATCTTGTTTCTATTATGGCCATACTCTGTTAAATCAATGGCAAAAGCACAATTTCACTTTCTCCCTCACTAGTACAACAAGGCAGATGATATGATTACTAATATGAATGATGATATACGGCACAACATCAGGTGACGTGAGGTACTACTATTGTGATCATGCAGCCGATAGGCCACCTATGGCTGACATTGTCAAAATGACATGGGTAGGGAGGGAGTAGGCCTCAGAGTCGGAGGGAGGCGATTGATGATGGGTTGGTACATAAATAATATATATGTTGTGCTTGCAAACTACTGTGAGTCAAGGGAGTAGTCTGAAATATAAACTCAAACCTTTGAATTCAAAACCTTGAAAAAAAACACATTCTTTGTTTATTCTTCTTCCCAGGGATTTTTCCATTTATCATTGCATGGTTCTTCTAGCATTATTTTTATTCTTCACCTTTGGCTTTGCTACTCTGGCATGGTTTTCTATTCTTTTGCATTCTCTTCATCAAGTCTTCAACTATGATTGAATTCCATCCAGGCATTCATCCATCCAAACATGGCTATCATTCTCAACAAAGCTTTCACCAACATATATTTGTCATTTAACCACACATGTGTCCTTGCTTGCCTTTGAGTTTGACCCATCAACCCCCCCAAAGGATTCCTTTCACCCATACAGTTTCAGACACCCAGGCAGGCATCCATTCTTTCACCTTTCACCTATCCTTCAACAACCCAAGCATCCTGTCAGCCACCTAAACGCATCCCGGGCCCCCTCACCGACGCATTCTTCTCTGCCAGTCATATATTACGTCACCCATCCTTCCTCCTTCCATCCTTTCATCCCTTTTCCATCAACCTATCAAAGTCTGACTCTTAGTCTTCTTCATAAAACTTTTTCTGCTGAGTTGAGGATAGAAGAGGCCATAAGTTACTCAAGTCCCGCTAATGCTAAGTATAGGGTGTCTTATTCAACTGTTCACAACTTAGTCTCAACAGTACACTGTACAGTGTGCACCCTTACAGCGAGTATATACATTTGATTGTCAATAAGCAAGGAATATGACTTACCACTGCCTGCCACTGCTGCTCGCTCACCCCTTGCAGCTGCCGCAGCTGATCCCTCCTGGCTGGCGCCCCCTTCCCCGCTGGCCCCGGCACTGGTGGTCAGTACGTCTAGAAAAAATATTACACATTTTTTATATGCCATATACGCCTCCCCTATTTATTTTTTTCACTAGCAAGATTGAAAATACAATCCATGTACCACACACATCACTAGAATTCGGGTACAGACTGGAGTAGACAGTATGTCCAATCAAAAATAATAAAATATCCAGTTGGGCACTTTGTTGGTTGCCATTTTTGAAAAGCCTATCAAGAAGAGGACAACCCAAAGGACTGGACTCAGGGGCTACAGCTATTGGTGAATCTAAGTTTTTGAAAAAGAAAAGAGTGGCCAACTGGGCGGACAATCAGACATAAGGTCTTATTGGTTGGAAAATGTAATGGTGCTGTCCTCCTCCTTCTCAGACTTCTTCCAGCCATGGTGCACGGTAATCAGTTCACCATCAACTGCTGCTAATAATAATACTAGGTCTAGACTAGAAGAAGACACAACTTTGGGGTGTCAAATGTGATCATCACTTTCTGATTAAGCATGAGACAGTAGAAGAAAGCCTTCTCATCTCAACTATCATGCGTAGACTACCTTACATGGGAATTCAATATGCACGGCAGAGTAGTAGTACTAGTAGTTGTAAGGACCAATGGGTTCTCTGCGTCTTACAGTACCACCAATAGGCAGGCCACAAAATATATAAAGGGAGAGGGAAAGCTGACTGAAAAACCAAAAGAAACCAAGCTACAGACAGACTAATAGTAATACAGAGCCAGAGGCAGTTTGAGGTAAAATAAAAACAGACACTAGAAATATAAATAACTAAGTTAGTAAATAGGGTAATGCAGGGACAACAAGAACTTAGAAACAGATTGATAAAAGAGGATTTGGGAAAAATAAAATTAGGAAACAGAAATAATAGTTCAAAATGAGGACCAGTAAAAATAAGGGAAATATATATTAATATTAACAACAGGAGGACTTACTCGGGCCAGCAGAGCCATCTGATGAAGAACGTTCCTTGGAGGCACCTCCAGCTCCCGCACCTGCCTCGGATGACCTTGTCTTCTTTCCCCTGGATGATAATGATCATGTAAGACATAATTAAAGAGACAAACAATTATTGGTGTTAAATAAATGTTAAATAATCACTCTGAAAGGAGTTTTTGACAGGAAACAGCAATTGCAATAACATTGATCTTTCCTAGATCAGATCGGCTAGTAGTAGACTAATATGTAGGTTGTGGACCATCCTATCTTTATTATTCCACAGTTCCATTCCGATTCCTGAATCCTAAATCTACCTAGCCCACCTATTCCAGACTTTGGAATAATTTGCTTCTAAGTTGAGATCTTATTCGCAATCATCTCAACCTCCTTTGACGGTCTAATTCACTAAGTCTGCACTTAGTCTTAAATGCATAGATGTATGCATGCATATTGCATAAACCAAATTGGTTGGTTGCTATTCGCTCACTATACGCATATGCTTGCAGTTACAAGCATATGCTTTTGAAATTGTATACCGCCCAGGTGCTAACAACTCGGCTGACCACCTGTCACATCACAAAGCACCACAGGGTGGTGGATCAGTCATTGCTGAAGAAGAAAAGACTGAATAATTTGTTTGCATGGTTATATACAGTGCCTGTCCAAGAGTGTTAACTCTGCAGCATGGTGACCCAGCAGGATGGAAACTTGATTTGAGCAAAAGAGGGATTGGCTCAGGGACAGTGGCAAAGTTTTCTCAATGGCTCTTGGTCACTGACATTCGAAGGCCAAGTGGCATGACAGCAGCTATGGAGGATCAGAACTGAGCTCCGTGAATTTCTGGATGATATTTTGCTACAACGTCAATTGAATGTGATACCCAAGGGTTTGTGGAGAAGTGTGACGATCTTGCGCATCAGGGGCATCAAGGAACAGCGAAGACAAAAGCTCAACTGCGCAGCAAGGTGTGACTCCCAGGGATGGATGCTTGCATGGCTAAGGCTGTTTGCAATGATCACTCCTGTGACATAACAAGTGTGGATCCTCTGCCTGGACTAGTGCTGACTGAAGATCTGAGTCAGGAACCATGGTTGAAAATCAGCATCGATTTTGGGAGCTTCCCAGATGGCCAAGTAACAGTGGTAATGATGGACTCCCAAACCAAATTCCCTGTAGAAGACGTGGTACCGTCCACGGCATTCTCAAATGCCAGAGCATTGCTGGACAAGACCTTCGCAACGCTGGCACTCCTGAATGAAGTGAAGACAAATAATGGCCTACCCTTACAAGGGCACGATTTTCAGGAATACCTCTTGTTACTTGCCATTAGACACCGGAAGATCACCCCGCAGTGGCCCTAAGCCAATGGGGAAGTGGAGAGATTCATGAGGACTCTGAATTGGGCCTTTCAGATCATTGTGGACCAAGGGGAAGATGTGGAAGCATGTTTCCACCAATTCTTGAATGCATACCAACAGACACCATACAACACAGCCAATTGCGCTCCTGCTCACCTCCTATTCAGGAAACCTGCCTGAGACTGCCTCCCAGTCGCTCCGGAGTGGCGCCTGGCAGACATGGACATAGAGGCCAAATAGGTGTGAAGCATCCAAAAAGCCAGTATCCGCAGGAGGGCACTGAAACCTTCACTGCAAGTAGGGGTGACTGTCATCATCAAAGATCAATACCCTGGTTGGAAATTCAGAACTCCTTATGAACCTAATACCTAGACTGTGATCAGGATTAAGGGTACTATGGTGACTGCTCAGAGAGATCACCACACTGTTATGAGAAATAGTTCTTGGTTCAAACAAGTGGCCGGTATACAAGAGAACATGGACTAAGTAGTCAATGAAAACACTGGGACACCTGATGTCTTCCTGCCAACCTCTCCTCTAGGGAGGGAGATGGGCACACAACATCACGGGAGAGGAGATGCTTTGATTACACCAGTCATCACCCACTAGAAGCTCCATCTGGGGATACACAGGGAGAAATAGTGACATAAAGGGCGCCCAGAAACATTTCCCAGAGCCAGAATGATAGTCTCCGGTCCAACCCCGCATCCAGCTAGAGACTGCAAGACTTTCTATGTTTGGTGCAATGCTAATGAGTTTGCTCACACTGACACTTTATAAAGAATGGGAGGAATGTAGAAAGCTATACGGACTCTACTCCACGCAACAACCACTGTTTCACTCCCTGGCTCGGGCGTGGCCCAAGGGGTTGCTTGTGGCCTTCACCGACACCATAACCCATGTGTGTGTGTCTCTTCCTGTAGCATGACACTCACATGGCCCCAGCCTCAGCATTGGGCCTAGCTGGCCCACTACAAATATAATATGCACTGAGATAAAGATTGTCAGAGGCAAAGCAATCCATGCACGATTTATGGACGTGTTTTTGGACAAACTGTGCCTCGAGGAGGCATGGAGTCTGTGGGTAAGTCAGAACTAGTTTTAGAAAGTGGCGAATGGCAATGCCTCAGCTTTGAACAGATCTGCCGATAAAGAGTGTCAGCGGTCTCATGAATGGATGGTTTTGCCATCATAAAATTACCCAGGAAGCAGGCCTATCTGGGAGAAAACTATCAAGATCAGCCGACTGAATCTGTACACAGACAAAACGGAGGTACTCATCCTCGGCACCAACCCTTCAGCCTGGGACGACTCCTGGTGGCCGACGGCACTGGGGGCAGCCCCGACACCCACCCACCGACCACGCACGCAACCTGGGAATCATCCTCGACTCAACGCTCTCCATGACCAAGCAAGTCAACAACGTCTCCTCCTCCTGCTTCAACACCCTCCGCATGCTCCACAAGATCAACAGGTGGATCCCGACAGATACAAGAAGAACAGTCACCCAGGCCCTCGTCAGCAGCAGACTCAACTACGGAAACGCCCTCTACGCTGGAGCCCTGACCAGGCTCATCAAGTGACTGCAACGCATCCAAAACGCCTCGGCACGACTGATCCTCAATGTACCAAGCCACGGCCACATCACCCCCACGTGAGAAAGCTGCACTGGCTGCCCGTCAACAAGAGGATATCCTTCAAGCTCCTTATCCACGCACACAAGGCACTCCACAAGACCGGCCCAGCCTACCTCAACAGATGACTTTCCTTCTACATCCCCAACCGCCAGCTCCGCTCTGCCGACCTCGCACTCACCACCTTCCAGCGCATCCGTAGAAGAACCACCGGCGGGAGATCCTTCTCCCACCTCGCCACTAAGACCTGGAACACCCTCCCAATGAGCCTACGACAGACCCAAGACCTGCTGACCTTCAGGAGGCTACTCAAGACCTGGCTGTTCGATCAGTAGCGCCCTCCCCTCCCAGCGTCTTGAGACCCTCAAGGGTATGCAGTGCACTCCTCAAATGTTTGATTGATTGATTGATTATCAAGAGCATATAAAAGATAAACACTGGATTATGTACAAAAGTGGCTAATCCATTCTCCAGAGATGAGGTGTTGACAAAGAGCAGGAATCCTTCCAACATGTTACATGTCTGTGTCCTGCATTATTTGAACCTTGCATGTGGTCCTGTAGACAGGCCACTATAAAAGCTTTGTACTCAAAAGATATAATTCTGAACATGAGGCTGGTTACATTTTTCTCAATATTTTTACACACAGTGAAATCACACAAGGATAAAAGTTGAAATGTATCTGTTTACATGTGGGTTAGCATTCCCTTCGCAAACAATTGCTATTGTTTAATATCTCAATCCATTAACTGCCTGTTATGCTGACATTATGTTGCCCCACTCAGATACATTATTACTGTATAGATAAAGTGTAACTTTGTTTGTCCCAAACAATGACATTGTTTTTTTATATAGATCTATATTTTATGATCTTATCAGCATCCACTACATGTTTTATTGCCCTAGTTCTTTTCCCAATCTACAATACCTTCGAAATTGATATCACACCGAACATGAGACCCTTTTATCAAACAGACCCATATTTTGGGATTGTAAGTGCTTATTATATGTCTTATATAGTTTATAAATGTCATAGCAGCACCAGCACTTTATTATAGCTCTTTCTCTACCATGATTACGAATGCATAACAACCTGTACTAATCTTGTAGCGAACAATAAGACTAATCTATTGAATAGTTTAATATCATGGTATTTTATAAGTGCATAAATCTGTTTTTATAGTTTTTTCTTTTTCGGTTACATTTGTACATTACATCACTTGAATAAAAGCATTTGCAATTTACTACACTAATGCAGTTGAATAGCTTAGGCTCAAGCCGAAATTGTTTTCAATCTTTTATATGTGTGTTGATTTCATTGTATGTCTGTTTGGTTGTCCTGAGTATATCTCACTACCTTATGTACACTGGATTGCAAAGGTTTTTATTATACATGCAATACACTAAATTTCCACAAACTATTCAAATATTTAAGCTTTGTTTGGTACATACTAGTGTTTATATTTTTGGGCACTGTTTTGAGACTCAAATCTTAGAATTTGCTTATAATGTGGATCTCTTGATTCCAGTAATAACTCAGTGGGAGTCCCCGGATTCCAGTAATGATTCAGTGGACATCCACAGAAGTATAAAAGTGAAGAACTGCTGGTTTATATTGTATGTTTTTCAGGAAGTACGGTGGATTGTGTTAGGTAGACCAGCAACAATTCTCTGAAACCAAGAAGTCTTGCATTTCTTGTACACTAACAGGAGATGGTCAGCAATCAAATGTTAATGCTCTCATGCAGCTGTGAATTAATAAATAAATAACTTTATTCGGCTGAAAATACAACAATTAAAGTGTACACACACATATGATCAATATAATATGTTAAAATACAAATATGAATAAATACACCCTCAATTAACAATGTCAAGATTTAAAAACACTTTAAATTCTAATTGATCACAATGATCACAATTTAAATAATTGTGCATAGTGCCCTGTGAACGGACGGCAGTGCGGAGCAATCAACTTACTGCTGTGCATTGCTCTCTGTCTGAAAGTAGCTGGAGAAAATGTTAGGCTAATATACAACACCTTTAATTCCTTAATCTCATAAGAGGAACTGACCAGCTCTTAGAGTACAGTTTATGAAAATACAACAGAAAAGAAAATTAATCATTGATTATTTGGAATCATTATTACATGGGAAACTCCTGTGGCCAAACTCAGCTGGTATCCCATGGGAAAACAAAGTAGATATTTTACCGTATCAGCTCTGAACTGAAAAAAAGCTCTTCTAATAACTGTCTGCGATGCCCAATTAAATCTGCATGCCACATCAACGACAGTCCACAATGCCAGGTCTCTTTTCACTACAGCAACAACCATCCATAATGCTGTTCCATCTTATGTCAGGCTCCTCACCCACGAAAGGACCTCTTTGTGCAGGACTTTGAAGTGGTAACTTTTTCAGTGGATTAACCTGGGCTATATACTCGGCCCTCTCTCCATTGTATCCGTCTTGAACTTGTGACTGTCGCCTGGTCTGGTAGGACCAGGTGATCGCGATTGGCACTCCATGCTTTTAGGTGCTATATCTACCTAAATCTCTAAAATTGTGTATCTCTGATTCTTCTGATAGGATCTTTGTCATTCTGGATTTTTCTTGTTTGGTACTTTAACTTTATTGCGATAATTTTCTGTGCTACAAAAATACTTTACACTTTGCCTCTAAGTTAAGCCTGACTGCTTTTGTGTGCCAAGCTACCAGGGTGTTAAGCACAGATTAAGTTAGTGACTTTTTGGGTTCACCATGACAAAGATTGTGGTTGTTGCCTGAGTGCAGCTTCCACACCCTCATCCAATAACCCAATTTCTGACAACAGAACTACTTGCTACAATGACATTGAAAAGGTAGTCCTGCTAAGGCTGAGGGTAATTGACAACAAATTAGAGGAATCCTAATTGATATCAAAGGAAACTCCACAACAAGTGTTTTGCAGATTCTGAGATATGGTTGAAAAGTGGTTAGAGGTGAACAGCAATATCAAAGAGGAAGTTTGCACCAAAATTATCATCAGACAATGTATTGATGCTCTTCCCACTTTGATTCACAGTTGAGTTCATCAATACTTGAACCCAAGAGTTCCCAACATCGTGGACATAGCAAACTTTTCCTAATGAGTTTATCGAGAAAACCCATGATAATCCCAGCACCCACCACTTCTGGAACTAATTCATTGATAGAACGTTTAGACTAGAGGAAAGAAGATGTAGCAGAGTTCAAGAACCAAAAGCAGGTAGAGTAAATCAATCCCTGACTAGTAGTTTCATGCACAGCCGAAGTCCTTGATGTGTGGAGGGTGCCATGTGAGGTCATGTGGCCTGAAATTATCTCCCAAGCAATAAAGTAAAACCCATGGTTCTAATCATTATTGGCATATATTTAGAGAAACCAGAACCCCAAGAACATCAGAGTATGTGACATGAGAATCAACTGGATCCTCCTGAAGGGGTTAGTGGATAGTGGGTGTCTTGAAACTGTCCAGACCCCTGCACCTTGCATGATCAAAACCCTTGAATATATATCAAAGGAATCCAGGGGGATTTAAAAAGCAATCCGACTGCACGGGTGATCCTATTAGTCAAAGGACAAGATCCTAATCTGAGGGTCGGCATTCTCCTGCATTTATCCCAATCAGTGGTTCTTGACTCTCACATCGGTGGGTTTAGTGAGTGGTTCTTCACACCAAAAGAAGCACTGTACCAGCTGCATATATGAATCTCCCTTCATGACAGAGCCTTATGCCAGTTTTTGAGTGGACCAAAACTTAAGAAAGCCAGGAACTCAAAACAAGGACAGAAGAGAGTAGAACCAGTGCTATTGGACATGTCGAAACATGCCCTAGTTGATTGCCCTAGGACACCAGTCAAGCGGATAATGGATCTACCGCAGGGAGACTACAAAAGTCAACAGGCTCCACTATCAGATACTGAGAGATTGATTATCAGTTCACCATTTTCATAGTGAATTGTAGTTAGGCCTCAATATTTTGCTGCCTTTTTTAACATTGCACTTTAACTTTCCCCCCAAAATCCTTTTAAAAAAGCTTTTAAAAGATGTCCTTTTTTTACTATGCAAAAATTGTGGAATGTTATCATTACTCCCTGATTTGGCTATCTCAAACCAGGTTAGATGTCTAGTGGCTAATGGAATTGCCGCAG
Organism: Triturus cristatus; assembly: GCF_964204655.1. NCBI lineage: Eukaryota > Metazoa > Chordata > Amphibia > Caudata > Salamandridae > Triturus > Triturus cristatus. The sequence continues at coordinate 1,144,170,024 of NC_140589.1, forward strand.
GTGTGCTACAAAGGTCAGCAGGCTGAGCATTGGTGCAGTGGGAACCCTAAAGGTAAGCCTGTTTGTTCCTGTCTGTGCCAGGCCAGGAGCAGGGGACAATTAGTTTGCCCAAGTAGCAAAGTATAATGCATGGGATTCTGTAATCCCTGTATAAACTTCAGTCTCTAATTTCTTTATAATCAGAGACTTTTGAGGCACCCAGTTACCATTTATAAAGAAAAGTCATGAGAACTCAACTATAAGTTATTACAGTCAGGTTATTATGTCACAATGCCTGCTGCCAGAGCCAGCCGCTGAGGTAAAAGGCAGGTCAGGGCATGGAGCATAATGGGAGCGGCTGTTTAAAGCAACAAAAACTTAGCTCTGCTTTTTCGTCCTTGTGCTCTATTTTTCAGCTTACACTGACAAGCAGAGAGAGCATGTTTAATTTTTGCACCCATAAGATAGTTAGAGAAAAACTAGAATCTTTGTGCATGTCTCTACACATTCTGACCTAGTAAGTGTGCCTTCTATTAAATTATTTATAATATCTGTTTGCAACAAATAAATAACAATTTTTACGTGTTTAATTTTGCACTAAAAGTTTTATTTTTATTCTTCATGTTTGTATACATGTTTTGTTCTTTCATATGAAAGAGCTACACTTCCAAATTTTAAGTAGTTTGTGGTTAAGGTGTCAGTGTGGTCATGTATTATATTGGATAAAGTACACACTGACATACATGATGAGGATATTGTAAGTCACCTTGGAGTTCCATCACCTTATAAAGGAATTTCCCCTTCTGCTTTTTCCTCTACATGGTTATGGTACTCCTCGATGATTTTCAATATCCTTATAATGTACAGCAGGGGATACTTTATCCCTTATTAAACCCACAAGATATATTGAGTATGCGCCATGCATATCAGAGCATCAGCCAGACGCTTTGATCATGCTAAAAAGGTCATTACAACCTGGCACAGAAAATGAGCATGAACAAAATGACAGATCTGAACATGAGCACCAAACACATCGGCAACAGAACAGTGGTAAGCTCTCGTATTGAAGAATCAATTCAAATAGCCTACTTTTATACTCGCTCATTGGTTGAGCACAATGTAGAAATCTTGAGTCTGCTAGAATCCAGCAACATAGATATGCTACTCCTAAAACGTGGCTAACTGAAGACTGTCAGACTTATTAGCAGCCATTCCCGACAATTACTACATGCTGAAACATAACAGAAAAGGTCCTAAGAAAGGCAGAGGCATTGCATGAATCATACACCAGAATTTTCAAACCCGTCATTGAAATAATCCCTATCGAATTAGTAAAATTGTCGGCTTTAACTACTGGGCAAGCGATCCGCCGGTTTCAATGAAAGATCATGAATGTAATTATTTATGGCATCATTCAATTATCAACAGCCTGGAGGTCAAAATGGGCCTATGCTTTTTTAGTTTGGCAAAAACAGCTCCCCACCCCTTTATAAAAAGCAGCCACGGCCCGTATAGGGGCGGTGACGTGGGGCGGGGGAGGGATAGGGTGGGGGGTTGTAAATTGCGGCATACGGCCGATTTCAGGTAGGTAACAAAAAATAAAATAAAACGAATTTCGTTGCACTCGAATACATTTTTTTCCGTTTCTTACCTGAAATCGGCTGTATGCTGCATTTTACAACCCCCCCACCCTGCCCATCCCCCGCCCCACGTTACCCCCCCAGTAGCATGCCCTATATGGGTCATGGCTGGTAAAAAGGCATCTGTCCATGGACAGTTAATTTTAACATATGAGATGCTTCAGCTGAACCTGAGTGGAGGGAGCCTCTGTGCTGTGATGCCGTGAAGCTGAGGATGGGGCAGACAGATGAACAAGAAACAAACCTTTTTGCCAGAGTGTCTGCTGCCTGAAAGTAATGTAGACATGCATATTTGGTTGATCTGCAAATGTAAAAATAAACAATGCATTTGCAATTCCAGCAATTTACTGTATGCCATCAAATGCCCTTGTTGCTTGATGTATATAAGAAAAACTGAAAGGAAATTCAAAATCAGACTAAAGGAACATCAGAGCAAGATTAAACATAATAACATCAATATCCAATCTTGCTGCTCATTGGATCAAGCACAGACATTCCATTGCACAAATGAAGTTCCAAATTATCGAGACATTGCAAAATATTCTTGGCAGAAATAATTCCAAAAGATTGTTACAACGGGAAACATTTTGGATTAAGAAACTGGATACAATGAATCCCAATGGATTAAATGACAAATTAGAGATGGGATGTTTCTTATGAGAAACATATATCAGCGTGTGCAAGATGAAACAGCCAATATGGGATACATCTGCACTCAGTTAGCATATAATATATCGGTGTTTTACGTCATGTATGTATTAACAACACACTGATTCTTATTTCAACTTTTTTAACAGTAGGTATTCAAAATTTTCAAGCTGACTATTCCTGTCATAGTTTGAGTAATGGTTGAGAACAACAATTGTTGGGTGAAAGGTTCATCTGGTATTGTATTTGACGTTTTGATTAGATGTCCAGCTCTGAATTGGTAATCACGTAAAGTTTACTAACTGTACATAATACTGATCTTTTTTTCCAAAGATAGTTTAGAAACCTATGATATTGTCAGCACTCATCCTGTGTAACAACATCTAGATGGCACTCTGTAATGAAGATGCCTCGCATGAGACTAACCTCACTATGAACTCTGATATTTAGGGTCATAAACGGGCATGGATACATTCCAATATGGCGCTCACGGTCACCACATTGGTAAACTAGATCAAATGAGAGGCGTTCCTAAATACTAGAATTTCATCTTTAACCGTAAACCTCGCTCCCCACGCCTAAGCGCGATTCGAACCTAGTCAGAGTCTTTGAATACGTTGAGACGAATTAGGTAAGCAATAATTTGGCAGAGGTTTAGACTCCTGCAATTTTGAAACTGTGCAATGTAATATCAGAATCGAAAACCGGCATTTAGGTGTCCAATATTCACTACACTTTATTTGTTTGCAGCGAAGGTAGCGGTCAAGATTTGAGATTCAGTCAACCTTTCCGGGAACATGTTGCTGTCAGGTATGGGCATTACCAAACCTCCTTTAATTTTGCTGAATAATTTGTCTGGTTTCTGTTACTTAACTTGGGTTATGTTTGGTTTATTTACTACTAGATAAACTAATCTTAGCATCCAGCAGGCAAATATCCGAGTGTTTGCAGTGAGTATGGTCAGACACTTGTGGATGTGTTTGGTGATACAACCAGCATATGGTCGCCACTTCGCATGTTTGTTTCAGTTTGAGCATGAAGGGTTTACCTTTGACCGTTAATGGCATGTAAAGTTGAGTATACATGTTTGGCATGCAACCAAAGTAGCTATACAGTCATGGTGTAGATGGTCTTCGCTTAGAGGAGTGACAGAACCAGCAATATTGGTGTATTACACTGATTTGGTATTTTACATTCCATATGGATATAGTCACCCACCTTAGAACGTTATGGAATACACAAAGGAACATCAAGAACCATAATAGTTCAAGTTCACATGCGTTTTGAACCTTGAATGTACATGAGTTTTCTTTTTTTTGTTTTCATTGCAGATTTGCCCCGACGAGGGGACTTGTGTCCCGAAATGCATTGGGCACAGATTTTGATAGTGATTTGTAAAAGCTCCGGATTTATTCTATTACCTAAAATTTTATGTACAAAGAATGTTTGCAGATTTGCATTTGAATATAATCCTTTGATGAAAAGAATATACTTGAAAAAAATATATCCATCACTGGTTTAAATAAATGTGATGCATTGTGAAAAGTCATTTTGTGAAATCTTGTTAAACTGTTTACATATTGTCTGTAAGATGTGCACGTCTTGTCCAAGTTGCCTGTTGGAACTTGGCCCACTTACACAACCTCCAAGGTAGCCACCTGAGTGCATGCCACATCACCCTCGACATGAGTTTCATGTCAGGGTTGAGAAGGCATTTTATTTGATACCAAACTTGACATATTCAGGCGGTATTAAAATGGAGCTGCCAACCTCGGTTTGCCTGAGAGCCAGCCAATGTTATTCTATAGACCGTCTATCACTTATAGTGTCCTTAAATGGTAAACAAAGCTATAGGGTAATATAAACTGGCACTTACATGCCCACTCCTTGAATATAATGCACCCTGCCTCCTGGACTTTAGGAAGCCTTCATTAGGGGTGAATGGCCTATATCAAAGATTGTGCATTGACTTTGCCACATATAGTGAGGGCAGAGACGAGTTTGAGCTGTTTGCACTGCTCCTGCAGTCTGTAATGGCAGGCCTGCCTTCAGTAGTTTACTTGGGTCAGTCAGTGTGGCCCAAACAGAGCTGCAAACCCTGGGGATCCCTTTACCATCCATGACCTGGGTACCACTGATATCATATACTAGGGATTTATAATGGGAGGGTAAACTGCTTGTCAATTGTGGTTGCCAATTTACACATAACAGTTTTAGGGAAAGACCACTGGCACTGGAGTCTGGCTAGCAGGCTTTAATGCAATATCAGAATCGAAAACCAGCATATAGGTGTCCATATGAGGGCAAAAAGTGGTGGGACATCTGCAAAACACCCTGTTTTCTTACATAGTGCATACCTTATTTACAGGAAAACGCTGTAATTAACAGGATACAGAGGGGCTGTGTTCCCTGTAAAGGGCAAACACGCGTTCAGCATCATAATCAACTCTTCCATGAGCCAGACTTAGAATCAGCTTCCAGTAGAAACAGTGATAAGGCGGTAGAATCTCGGGCAGGCAGGATCATCTTCTAATCTGGTAGTAGCTTGCTTGCAGTAATCTGGGTGAATGACCTTTCCTGAAAGGTGGTCAAGTGGCAGTGATTGCATACTGTATCTTATCTGAGAGGGAATTTGTAAAGCCAACTTTGGAATGTTTGATATAACAAATAAGCATCAAAATGCCTGTTTTGGTTATTGTTCTTTGTTTAACCTTGAAATTGAGATAACAAGGCACTTGTTTCAAACTGATTTCACTTCAGGTGTTTTGTTTATATCTATTTCTAAATGACGTGATGCTTTCAGAGTTCTTTGAAAAATTAGGATAGACTTTATCTGTGTCAAAGGCAGACATGTTGATGAATTCACAGAAATATATAAAATGGAGTTAAGGCTATTGAAAAACAAAGTTGTGGCCTACTCTAAATGGAGTCGGGCCTAACATCTTTACTTCACCATTGCCTTTGGTTTGCAAAAGCAAGGGGGCGTTTTTCAAATAAATACGCAAGCTTAGAAAGGATCAAATCAACATCTTAACCAAGTACGCTTGACCATTGATAGATAGGGGTGAACTGCCACTTTCTCATCATCCTGTCTATTTCCTGCTTACCCTCTTTAGATCTTCATCGGAAAGCTTGCCCAAGTCCTGGACTATATTTATCCCCAAATATTGTATTACTTTTTACTATCACTCCTTCCTACTCTAGATTCCATGTCATAACTTCTGCCTTGGAGACATTCAACTTATATCTTGAGAAGCTCCTGAAAAGGGCCAGCTCTTTGCTTTATATGCGACAGGGCTTTGTTAATGTCTGAGGTATGTATCACCAAATCATGCCCGTAAAGAATAACCTTTTTAGTACCCTCTCCCTATCAGAAGGAACCATATTCCCAATCAGCCTTATGCTTTGGGCTATTGGTTCCATATAGAGAAGAAACAATGGTGGGGCTAGGAGGCATCCCTGTCTGGTCCCTATCCTAATTTCAACCATTGGGGATACATCCCAAATCACCAGCACCATTGTGATTGGAAAGCTACAGATTTTCTATCAGACTTCGCAAAATGCCCCTCCAAACCAGAAGTATTTTAATACTGTCACAAGATATTCCCAATAGACCCGCTAAAATCCCTTGGCTGAATCTAAAGTAGGAATAGCTAGATTGCGAGGGTGCGCAGTTGTTAAATCAATAGTGCCAATCCAACTGTGCATTAATTCCCTCAAATACCTTGCAGGAAAAGAAAACTTTCTGGTCCTCATGTACCACGCTCCTCACTGCTTTGCTCAGTTGGTTAGCAAGAATGCTCATAAATAGCTTATAATTACAATTTAATAAAGAAATAGAATGACATGACTAGCATTTACAAAGTTTTCACCTGGCTTCAAGATCAAGGAACTAGTTGCCTCGCTCCAGGATGGTGGCAGTGGAGAGCCTCCATCAATATTGACTTAAACAGTGTTAACCAAAAGGTGATCACATTATAGAGTAACATGGTATGAATTTCATTAGGGATCCCATTTGGCCCTGACACTTTCCCTTTCTTTAATTTTGTATTTATCTCTAATACTTCTGACCCACTTATTTCTTGATTTAACAACGTTTGCTGCACCAAAGAAAGAGAGGGCAGCCCCTTATCATCCAGCAAATGTTCTAATCAAGCTATATCTAGGGTAGATATTTCTATGTATAATTATTGAAAGAAATTCTCAAATAGTTCTTTGATACCCCAATTTGTCCACTGTTGGTGTTTTCCTTTTCCCATCCACTACCCCTTTAATATAATTTCTCCATATTTCTGTTTTAGTGTGCCATGATAATAGTTTCCCGATTCTTTCTCCATGCTCAAAATTCTTAACTTTTCTCACTTCTTTATGCTGCCTTTCCTTGTCTTCCCCCTTTGCCTTAATTTCTATCTGGGTTTGGTAAGCCCTGTTCAACTTTGCTCCTAACCTTTTCCTTTCTTGTTCCAGGCATTAACATTTCCAACTCAATAATCTTTTTTTTTAATCTGAGCATCAGCTGCCTCTCGCTTCTGTTAGTAGACGCCACTAAACTCCATAATATTCCCCTCAGGTAAGCCTTTTGTGCATCCCACAGCAGGGAGGGGTTCTAGACCACAAACTGTACCCATTTCCCCATTTTCTACAAGAAAATAGTCAAGCCTAGAGCAATGACCATACTTCTTAGTGTAGAATGTATAATTGATGTGTTTCCCCTCCCATTTTTACCAAGTATTACACAAGTTTAAATCCTCCATCATAGATAGGATGTAGGCTTGCATCTTCAGTGAGCTGACTTGGGATCCCACTGATGATCTATCCACACTACTATTCAATAATATATTAATACCCCCTACTATAAAAACAGGGGATTGAAATTCCAGCAAGGCAGAAAAGAGGTGCACTAAAGTTGCATCGTCATCAATATTTAGTGTAATAAAAAAATCTTGTTGTAGCTTAATCTCAAAATTACCCAGCGCCCATCATTGTCAATTGTTCTCCTCACTATCTCAATACCTACATTAGCCCTAGCAATAATTACTACCCTTTGGTACAATGCACTTGATCTGTTGCAACCAGTTTTCATCCCATCTTTGTCTTAGCATCAGCCCTCTGCACCATTTCCTTAATAAATGAGTCACCTACACCAAATAATATGTGTACCATTTTCCTTTAGATATTGCAGAATCTGGCATTGTTACTTCTACTATTATGACTATTCACAGTACAACATAAAAAATCAATGACATAATATTGAAAGACACAATATTGACCTACCGTATTATCGACATAAAAATATTGATTGCACTAATATCGACATCCTATACTTAGTTAACAAAATACATTAATATCGACACCAAAATATCATCATACTCTTACATCGATCACAGAAATATAGTTATAAAAAATATCGAACATGTTTAAAAAAAGATACAAGATGTCAATAATATTAATATATTATATATTAATATAGAGACAGCAATAATATTTATAAAAAAATATATCGACATGTTAAAAACATTTATAAACATACAAAACTTAACCCAATTAATATATATTTATAAATAAACATACAAAATAAATTAAATCCAAGCGGGATAATAGATGAAGGTATGGGGACGGAGCAACAGATGAACCAATCACAGGAGCTCGGATAACTGGGGGTTGCTTCAGTAAAAAGTGACTTATTGCCTGACTGACACCGGCACGTGTGATTCATTCCTCCTACTGAAGCAACCCCAAACAGCCATCCGAGCTCCTGTGATTGGTTCATCCGTTGCTCCGTCCCCCGTACCTTCATCTATTATCCCGGGATATCCCGTTCCCCCCTAGATGAAGCCCACACTCAATCCTTGACACTGCTAAAAATTACGTAACCTGGTCCTGATGAAGGCCTAACTTGACTAAAGGCCTGAAACACCGTCGGCTTCCACAGCAAAACTCCTGGTGCCTTTATATACCGGATACCCTTCCTTACTTGTCTTTATTCATGTACCATTAATTGCCTTTGTATTTTGGAATTTGAAACAAATTTTAACTTCACTTACTTTTGTTGCACCCACCACAATCGCTGTATATACCACATCACGTGTCACTTGTGCCGTCACCAAAACTTCACGAGCACTTGTGTACAGTATGTTATTATTTACATGTCATTTAATGTAACGCAGTGCTACCGCCTGATATGCTTTTTCATATGATGTTTAATATGTCCAACATGATCAGCAATTGAAATACAATTTATCTCTTGAAAAATGTCTCCCCGGCTTTCTCCCCTTTTGATTTAATCTATGGTAATTAACTGTGCCCAGAATACTTGTACGCAAAATAATACCCTTGCTTGAGACACTGTTGTTTGTTACATTCTACTGCCCTAGTCTCCATGTGGTTTAAGGGTTACCTCCTGTAGTCCGATACTGCCAACAGATATATCAGCATCAAGACTTAAATCAAACAGCAAAGAAAGGGCATCAGCATTGAAAACAACTTCAAATTCAACATATAAATGACAATGTCGTATATATATATATGTGTATATATATATATTATCTACTGGCGGTCGCCAGTAGATAGTTATAGTTAGGACCGTGTTTCCATAAGAAATCCGCAACATTCTATTTGGAATAACTTTGGCGCCGGATGACGAATCCTCGTGAAATTTTCAAAATAGGTGGGGCGCTCCGCTTCGCTCCTAACCTGAAAGTCTCGGGGGGATTCGTCAAGCGGGGGCTGAGAAAAAAGGGGGGACCCAAAACGCATTTTCCCCATGCAATTTTCCATAGGGACCTTTAGTCCAAGGTACAGCCCGAACGGCTGAACAGAATTACTTGAAATTTGGCAGAGAGGTAGTCCTCAGCTCAGGGAAGTGCCTTTTGCAGGTCTGGTGTCAATCTGTTCAGTAGGTCCTGAGAAAATCAAAAGTAAAATCATATATATATGTGGGCGGAGCCTAACCACACATCTCATCCTGAGATCTGATTGGCTGTCAGCACTTCATCCAAGAAGTGTTGGCAGCCATCTTGGGACCAATATACATGATAGCACCTCATTAAAAAGCATTGCAGTTAATAGAAGGTTTTAAGACTTTAGTTACATTATAAATCATTTGTTGATGGTACCATACTCATTTTAGGAATTGTGGTATGTTCTAAGGTGATTTCACCATGTGAAAAAGTCTTCTGCTGGGATATCATGATTGAGAGAAAAATATTTTCTCATGCTTTTCCCACAGAGGTTTGGAAGGTGATCTATAAGCTAAACTGAGAGCTTATTTTCTGTAAATTCACATTATCTTTCTCAGTCATGTGAGAATGAAGTATGACATTCTCAGTAAAACATGTACATCCAACAAGGGCAGAGACTGTCAGTTGATTCCTTTGTGTTCTACTGCAGCTTCCCGGAGTGTTCCAAAGAACAACTAGAGCGCTAACAGTCCTACTTATGATAAACGTATGGCACACCTGAAGCCATCTTGCTTGGTTTAAAGTGGTAACTCTTAAAACATTTAATTTAAAAAGGAACAAAATGAGGGGGTTCATTTTTCCATAACAAGTATGATTAGTGCTGCAGAAAGAAAAACTAGGGCACATTTTGACTTCTGTAATCCTCTTTTATTTCATTAAACATTTTTTGACATGCAGACTGAAACATGCACTTTCAATACCAGCAGCAGTTTTCCCTGGTGAGCAGTAGCTTTACTACAGTGATCTAATGAGCAAAAAGAGTGCTAACATTTTGAATTTATGGCAAATGTGTGACACATGTGAATGCCTTCTTGATGGAATCAAAGTAAAAAACTGAAAGTATTTCCTACTGAGGAGACTGCAGTAAATGAGGAAATTAGGAAACTTCATAACAAATTAGTCTCCCAAGATTGCCACCAGAGACAAAAGAGCCCAAATGTAGCCCAAATATCATCCAGATGTAGCCCAAGTATAGCCCAATGACAGAATGCCCCAGAGTGTTGTTAAAAACAACTAGAGCGCTTACTGTCTTCATTATGACAAAAGTATGGCACACCTGAAGCCATCTTGATTGGAATAAACTGGTAACACTTAAAACATTTAATTTAAAAAGGAACACAATGAGGGGGTTCATTTTGCCATAGAAATTATGATTAATGCTGAAGAAAGAAAATGAGGGCACATTTTGAGTGACTTCTCAAATCCTCTTCTATTTCATTAAAACATTCTGACATGCAGACTGAAACATGCACTTTTAATACCAGGAGCAGACTTCCATGGTGAACAGTAGTTTTACTACAGTGATCTAATGAGCAACTAGAGTGCTAACTTTCAGAATTTATGGCAAATGTGTGACATATCTGAATACCTTCATGATGGAATCAAAGTAAAAAACTGAAAGCATTTCCCACTGAGGAGACTGCAGTACATGAGGAAATTAGGAAACTTCATAACAAATAAATCTCCCAAGATGGCCACCGGAGACAAAAGAGCCCAAATGTAGCCCAAAATCACCCAGATGTAGCCCAAATATAGCCCAATGACAGAAGTGTACAAAACACTTATTATTTTGTGTTTTTGCAGTGTTATATAGTGCAGACTTGTCAGGTATTCGAGTGCTTTACATGAGCATTGGTTACATCACACAAGAACAAATTCATTTTGGTTGTAGACATGGGGAGACTAAGTGATTTGACCAGAATCACAGAATGTCGAGCTGAAGCAGAAAGTCCAACCTGGTTCCCCAGTTGCAAAGTCTGCAGTTCTGGAAGTAACACCACATCCTCTCCCCTAAGTGCAACATTTAATCAAGTGGTCAACTGGATAAAAAAACATAAAGATAACAAATAATTTAAAAGTGCTTTGTCGCTATTTGAAAACTCAGAAAATATGTCCTTATTTTAGTCTTTTAGAGCACTAACCATAATTTTGATGCCAATAAGACCCTCTCATATATGTAATTTCTAAAGGAAATGCTCTAGGTATTACAGTTTTGATTACATCAAGATGACGTCAGGCGTTCCACACTTTTGAGATAAATATAGAATGTTAGCAATCTAGTTGTTCATTAGGATACTGTTGAGAGGCAGAGGCCAGGGGCACGGACTCTGAAAATTGAAGGCAGGTAGGAGGATGCAAAGGCAACAATTTAACCACACTGAGCAGGCAGGAAGGGCCGTGGCAGCACAACAGACTATGGAGGGCAGTGGAAAGGGGGGCAGGGGCAACAAACCAACAATACAGGACTTGCAAGAGAGGCTGTGGCAATGTAATAGACCATTGTGGGCAGAAGGAAGAGGCAATGGTAGTACAACCATACATGCCAACAGACCCGATTCAGCCAGGAAACGTCCAATGTTTTTAATCTCAAATGGGCTTTATCTGATCTGTCTCTTGTCTACAATCTCCTCTTTTTCAATGTAACTCAAAGGGGAAAATCAATACCCCAGTTTTTTTTCAAAATCTCCCTCTTACCAAGTTCAAAATGTTCGCAAGTATGGTACATTGGATCATGGAAGGAAATGGGGTAGGGACATGGACTTGGATAACAGAGGACAGGAGGGACATGGAGAGGTGCACCAAACTGACCCTGCAGGGCAGGCATCAGGGTTTGCAGCAGCACAATACACCACACAGGGCATGCGGGACGGGAGTGCAGCACAACAATCCATAGAAAGCAAGAGGGAGGGGACAGGACCATGCAGATGGACAACAGAGAACAGAGGGGCAAGAGGCAATGGTAACTAGCTGACCATAATGGACAGACAGGAGAGAAAGCTGCAGCATAACAGACCATAAAGGGCAGGAGGGACAGATCAGGGGCATTACAATGGAACAGACAAGCCAGGAGGGAGGGAGTAGGGGTCTGCACATGTAAACAGAGGGCTGGGGGCAAGGGGGCAGGGCAGGAGCAGCAAGATAGCCATGGAGGTCAGGCAGGATGGGCACTAGAAGCAAGACACACCATGAAGAGCAACAGTGAGACTGTGATGGCATACACACAGACCATGGAGGGAAGGTGGGAGGGGGTCAGGGGCAGCTAACTGACCACACATGGAAGGTGGGAGGGGCCAAGGAAGCACAGAAGACCATGCATGGCAAGTGGGAGGGTTAGTGGCAGCACAATGGCTATGATGGGCAAGAAGGAGGGTGCAGGGGCATGCACAAAGGACGATGGAGGATAGAAGGGAGGGTCAGAACCTGTGCACAGACAAGAAAGTTCAGGGGAAGGGGCCTCACAACAGACCGCATGGGGCAGGCAGGAGGAGCAGTTGCAGCACAACAGACCAGGGAGGGCAGAAGGGTGTGGCAGTACAATGGGCCATGTAGGACAGGAGGAAGAGGATAGGGGCATGGCATGTGGACAGGCAGGGTGGAGGTGGCAGGGACAGGTTACAGTCATCTGACAATGCTAGGCAGGGAGGGGAGTGACAGCTCAACAGAACACTCAGAGTAGATAGGAGTGGCAGGTCCATGGAACATGGTGGGCAGGGGGAAGGAGAATAGGGGCAGCAAGCTAAGCACAGAGTTTAAGCAGGAGGTCAATGATGGGGCATAGAATTGGGCAATGGAGGGCAGGAGGAGGGGACTGGTACATCATACTAAATTGAGGGCAGTGGCAGCACATCAGACCATGCATGGCAGGAGGGAGGAGGCTAGTCCATGGATTCACACAACAGAGGATAGGGAGGAGGGGGATGGGGCAGCAAGCTAACTGTTCAGAGAAGGCGGGTATTTATTTATTTTATCAATTTATAGGGCGCAACAGCTACCCAAAAAGGGTTTCCCGGCGCCTAGACACAGCTAGTTTGAGGGCAGAAAGAGGGAGGTGGCTGTTGAGTGTTTATTGTTCAAACAGCCAGGTCTTAACAAGCTTTCTGAACCTAAGATAATTTCCTTCCTTTCGGATACAGGGGGGGAGCGTGTTCCAAAGGGAGGGTCCCAGATAGGCAAAGGATCTGCCACCTGTTCTTGCTCGTTTGAACCTTGGTATGCAGAAACAGGCTGCCGTCTGCGACCGGAGGTTTCTCTTGGGCGTATAGAGGTAGGCAAGAGTTTGGAGATATTTTGGTGCTGTACCTGCTTTAATTCTGAACATATAGTTCAGGGCTTTAAAGCGGATTCTGCTTCCGATCCTAAGCCAATGAAGATTCCTACAATGGTTCGAAACTCCGGAGTTCTTCGGAATATTGCAGAGTAGCCTAACCGCTGCATTTTGCACTACCTGTAGTCGTCCGATCACAGATTTGTTTGCGCCCAGGTACAGAATGTTGCCGTAGTCAAGCCTAGATGTGATAAGGGCATTGACTACGGTCTTTTGCGTTGACACAGGCAGCATCCAGAGGATCTTCCTCAACCATTTAACTATGGTGAGACATAGGCTGGTTACTTTACTGGCCTGTTTGTTCATGGATAGGGAATTGTCCAGTATAAAGCCCAAGTTACGGGCGTGGGTCACCGGGGTAGGAAAGGCGCCCATCTGATCAGGCCAATGTACGGGATTCCAGAAATCTTGATCTTTTCCCAAAATCAGTATTTCCGTCTTGTCGCCGTTTAGTTTTAACTGTTTTTTTGTCATCCGGTTCAAGATTTTTACTAGTCCTTCCTTAAGTAACGAAGGGGAGTGAGGACAAGATTCAGATAGGGAGAAGATGATTTGGGAGTCGTCAGCGTAGTTCATAAGCGTTAGACCTGATTTTTCAACAAGGTCGGCCAGAGGTTTTAGATACATATTGAAAAATAAAGGGCTTAGGATGGACCCCTGAGGCACTCCATGCGATGCAGGTAGGGTGTCTGAGACGGCTTGTGTAGATGCGATCTGGAAAGTTCGATTAGCCAGGAAAGATCTGATCCAATCCAAAGCCTTTCCTCGTACACCATTTGTATATAGCTCTTTAATAAGAGTTTCATGGGAGATGGTGTCGAACGCCGCACTTAGGTCCAATAACACGAGCGCGACCGTCTGACCTTGGTCGAGAAGCTTTCTGATGTGTTCAGTGACACCAAGCAGGGCGGTTTCTGTGGAGAAGCCAGCCCTGAAGCCAGATTGCGAAGAGTGGAGTAGAGAATTTTCTTCTGCAAAAGTGGCTAAAGCAGAGTGTACGTGTCTCTCTAGACATTTAGAAAAAGCTGGGAGCAGAGATATAGGTCTATAATTGGCCAGTATTTCTGGGTTTGCAGTTGGCTTTTTCAGAAGGGGTGTCACCATGGCATGCTTCCATAAGGCTGGGACAGTAGTTAGGTCGAGGGATGAGTTTAGGAGATTAGCAATGATCTCCAATGAGTGGTCATCCAGTTTTTTAATGATTTTGATAGGGATGGGGTCCCTGGGGGAGCCGGATTTAATAGTTTTAAGGATTCCTTTCAGTTTATCTATTGAAAGAGCAGGCCAGGATTCCAGTACATTTTCACCCAAAAAAGTGGGTATTGAGTCAGAAAGAGGGGAAGGTTCTGAAACAGAATTTTTTGCCTTAATGTCTGAGATGATTTTGTCGATTTTCTCAGTAAAAAAGCATGCTAACGCCTGGCATTGTTGTGTGTTTAATGGTGGTGCAGCAGCTGTAGTGTGTGCGCCAGCCAGTTCCTTGACTTTAGAAAATAGAGTTTTGGGCATGTTGGTTGCTTCAACAATAGTTTTTGAGACAAAAGCAGCTCTTGCTTTTCTACAGGCAGTGTGATAAAGATTCCTGGCTTCTTGGTAACTTCTTTTAGCATTGGGGTCGTAATTTTTACGCCATTTGCGTTCTAGTGCTTTGCATTTAGATTTTTCAATCTTTAGGCTATCATTAAACCATGGAGCCGGAGGGCGATGTCTACTCCCTTTGGTGCAAGTAGAAGGCAGACATTTGTTAGCTGCATTGCTAAGCCAGTTATACGCTTCAGTTGCTAAGCGATCCATGTTGGAGTTTTGGCTTGGAGGGTTTTGTTGTAGTGCCGAGTTTAATGCTTCAATGTCTACTAATTTCCAATTTTTCCTGCATGAAGCGTGAGTATTTTGTTGCAGGCTGAGGGAGGGTGGAAAAATAATGCTGAAGTTAATAAGATGGTGGTCAGACCAGCCAGAGGGCAAGGTGGCAATACAGCTAAGTTCCCTGATGTTGGATATTATGGGGTCCAACAGGTGGCCCGCTATGTGAGTAGGGCTAGAATTTATCAGGGACAGATTTAGAGCCTTAAGGTCTTCCAACAGGTTAGAACATGAGGGGATGGTGGGATCTTCTAGGTGCAGGTTTAAATCACCCAACAAGGAAAAGTTGCTAGATGACATGTAGTAGGGAGTAATAAGATTGGCAAAATTGGATACCCATTGAGAGGAATTGCCTGGTGGTCGATAGATCAGAAGGCCTGACATTGTAAAATTGGGGTTCAAGGAGATTTTGAAAAGACCTGCTTCACAGTCTGGGATCGATACCGGTTCCAAAGTGCATTTTAGTTCTCTGTTAAAGATGATGGCTATCCCACCCCCTACCTGTTTTTCCCTGTCTATTCTGACAATGGCATAGTTATCGGGGAGGGCAGTAGCAACATCCGGGCCGGCGCTGTCATGCAACCAGGTCTCGGTTAGGAAAAGGGCACTAGGACCTTTTTCCGCAAGGAGGTTGAATATATCATGTTTATGTTTGGGCAGTGATCGACAATTTGTGCTATAAAAAACATAAGTCAGCGGCTCGATTTTACGTAATAATTTGCTTTTCCTGTGTCTCCTAGATGGGTCAGGGAGGGGTTGACAAATGGTGGTGGATAGTTTACATTCAGAGCAAGCATGTGTTCCGACTTTATGGAGGTTAAATATAGAGCACCTCGGATTTGGGGTAGGGCGCAGCGCTTTCAAAGCGGATGACGATCTTACCAGCCTTGGGGATGAAAAGGGAGTGGGAGCCTCTGCCTCGTGCCCCGTCCTGGCACGGACGGGCACAGACGGGCTAGTCTTTGGCGTGTCTTCGGCGTGCTGATGGTGTGCCCGCTGCGCTCGACCGCTGCGCGGTCGAGTAGTGAGCATGGTAAAGAGGTGGAAGATGGAGTGGGCGTGGCTACATGGGTGGGCGTGGCCCCGAGTCATGTGGGTGAGATGACGCTGAGTAGGGATTTAGATCTTCCCCCTCAGGCGCTGAGATTGTGCAACGAACAAATTTGCAGTTTTAGGTTTTTAAAATCAACATAAAACGATTGTGCAAGCAAAACAAAGTTAAAAGAGCGAGTTTACAGCAAACACACACCCCGGCTTCCGCCTCAGGGAACTTGGCTGGTCAACACCGGCTGAGAGATAGCGCGGCGTTTTTAAGCTTCCTGGAGTGGGCGTGGCTACATGGGTGGGCGTGGCCCCGAGTCACGTGGGTGAGATGACGCTGAGTAGGGATTTAGATCTTCCCCCTCAGGCGCTGAGATTGTGCAACGAACAAATTTGCAGTTTTAGGTTTTTAAAATCAACATAAAACGATTGTGCAAGCAAAACAAAGTTAAAAGAGCGAGTTTACAGCAAACACACACCCCGGCTTCCGCCTCAGGGAACTTGGCTGGGTATTAGGAACTTTATTGTTTTTAAAACGTGTGTCTGTGCGAACTACTTAAAATATGAACAAGTATGCAGCATAATCTCACTTTTATTCAGGAAGAAGAGGACGTTTGTGACTGTGACTCCGGGCTCACTTGGCAGAAACACCCCCTGACCCTCCACCCCCTATCGCAAAATGTAATGCCCGTGAAAAGGGTAGGTGAACACAGTGTTATATAGAACATAGTCCTGAGAGCACGATTGAAAATGAAAACTAGATATAGTGTATGGTATAAACTATGCACCAAAAAGTGTGATATAAGATGAACCGGGCGTGAAATATAATATGCAATACATTGTGCGCAATGACAGATCCATTGGAGAGCGTGAGATAGCACAGGCACTAGCGCGTGCTATGCGATGTGCGCCTTGGAGTGTAATATGCACAGGGTAGTGTTGTGTAACCTAACTAGTCTCTAAAGTTGTAATATAAAATATGTGCTGGGGAGTGTAACGTTGCATATGCACTGTGACAAAGATATGGATCCCAGATTGAAATATGTATGGCATAGCACTGTGCGTTATAACATAGGCATCGAGGAAGGCACGTTAGATGGGGCAATATAACCCGTGCGAAGACAAGTGTGGTATGACATATTCACGGGGTGGTGTTACAGTGCACATGGGCTAGAGAGTGTCATAGCATATGCACTAGCTGGTGGAATACAACACAGAGGTGTGTGGCACTCGGCAGGCAATGGTGGGTGTAACACAGCATTGGGCTCTGCCAAGAGCGCGCTGCAACTCTCAAGTGATGTTCGTCCCCTTTCCAGAGAGTAAAATAAAAAGTATTACACATCCGGCAGTGGATGTGTGTTTTATTAACCGTGAGGAGGGTTTCTTACATAGTTTTGGTCGAATTTTTGTCGAATCCCCTTTGAATGGCTTGGTGTGCATGTGCATTAAATGTGCCCGTCAATAGCTACCCATGTTTGTATATATAAACGACAAGGGTGTCTACCGGGATTAGGCACGGTAGAGCATCAGACATGTCAGAGCTTCACTAGTGGTGTAAATACATTCCACGTGGATTCATTGTATGCATAGTCGCCTTTTAATGAATATCACTCAAATCGTCATGGTGATAGGTACGTACGGTTTGTCCAGCATGTCCTAGGTGTGTCTATAAATATATATTTTTTTAAAATAATAAAAAACAGTGGTCGGCCCTGGGGATTGGGGTCAAAAAAATATAATTAGGAGACAGGCCCTGGGGGAGGGGGTCATCAGGGCCAATAAATTAGAATAAGAAGGGGAACCACACAGCCCCCCTTCTTAAAAAATTAAAATAAATAAAAGACTGGCATCGTGCCGGAGGCCACGCCCCCTCCTTGCAGCACTCTGCAAACGCGCCCCCTGGCGAGTTGTAAGTTGGGGAATTAATTCCTCTTCAATACTGAGGGTCCCTGAGGGCCAACTAGCCCAACAGGCATCTCCAGTATGCGCCAGGGAGCTGTGCTGCAGACAGGTGTTCTGAGGCCAAGCCCCTTTTTACACCTCTCTGCAACGCAGCTCTGTGGCGCTTACTGGAGGTACCTAGTGGTCTAGTTTGACCCTAGGGACCCTTAGGATTCAAGGGGACTTAATCTCTCAACTTAGAACAGCCACAGGGCGCGTTTACACAGTGGTGAAGGGAGGGGACGGGGCCTGAGGTGACATGTGCAAACACGCACTATGGCACGTTTTAAATTGGGGATATAATTTCCCTTCAATACTGAGGGCCCCTGGGGGCTAACTAGCCCACCAAGTGCTTCCAGTAAGCGCCACTGAGCTGCATTGCAGAGAGGTTATTTTTGAATGTGTGTATCAAAGGTTATATTAGGGTGAGAGGAGGTCTGCCACTCTATCACAAGGATGATGTCATCAGTGATGTCATCAGTGATGTCATTTGAGATGTCATCAGTGATGTCATGAGTGATGTCACTGACCATGTCATGAGTGATGTAATATGTGACGTCATCAGCAGTGCATTGCGGGCGCGCGAGTTATAGTTAGCTGAACTAACTATAACGGGGGAATTTCAATCGTTTTGTACAAGTGAAAAGTCCAGCTAACTATAACACCCCTGAAACCTATGGTTTTTTCAGTGCATTTCTGAGGTTTTTTAAATGCTAATTCCTAACTATAACGTGCCTGAAACCTATGTTTTTTTCTGTGATATATATATATATATATATATATATATATATATATATTCCCAAAGTTGCACCAGCAAGATGAAGCCGCACTCCAAACACAGGTTTAAGGAACACCCTTTATTTTCACAGTAGCAGGCAGTTTCCCATTTCGTCTGTTTGTCCCCCAGCTTGACGCGTTTCAAGGATGCTTTTCCTCTTCATCTGAAGCCTTCGGTTTGAAATGCTTTCCGTGCATTCTCCCATCTGCCATTGCGCCATTTAACACTTTAAATTCATTGGCCTCTGGTGTGCCTGATTATTTCTCGTTTTTCCCCGTGTTGCACAGTGGTAAATGTAGTTTTTCTGCCAATTAGTGTCCTCCAGTGGACCCAGTTTCAAACCGACGTTACAGGGACTGTTTTCAGCCCGTATTGGGCTTCCAAATGAGACTCTGCCAGCTAAATTAAAAGTCCTGCATTGCCATAATGCGAGGGGAAGATTCTCCCCGCCTGGGCCCTTTATGATTTGCAAAGGGTGGTGCGTAGCTTCCACGGCCTGGAACACGCTGTGTTGTAATGATTCCCAAAGTTGCACCAGCAAGATGAAGCCGCACTCCAAACACAGGTTTAAGGAACACCCTTTATTTTCACAGTAGCAGGCAGTTTCCCATTTCGTCTGTTTGTCCCCCAGCTTGACGCGTTTCAAGGATGCTTTTCCTCTTCATCTGAAGCCTTCGGTTTGAAAATCATAAAGGGCCCAGGCGGGGAGAATCTTCCCCTCGCATTATGGCAATGCAGGACTTTTAATTTAGCTGGCAGAGTCCCTGTAACGTCGGTTTGAAACTGGGTCCACTGGAGGACACTAATTGGCAGAAAAACTACATTTACCACTGTGCAACACGGGGAAAAACGAGAAATAATCAGGCACACCAGAGGCCAATGAATTTAAAGTGTTAAATGGCGCAATGGCAGATGGGAGAATGCACGGAAAGCATTTCAAACCGAAGGCTTCAGATGAAGAGGAAAAGCATCCTTGAAACGCGTCAAGCTGGGGGACAAACAGACGAAATGGGAAACTGCCTGCTACTGTGAAAATAAAGGGTGTTCCTTAAACCTGTGTTTGGAGTGCGGCTTCATCTTGCTGGTGCAACTTTGGGAATCATATATATATATATATATATATAAAAATAAAAGAGTACTGTAATATTTTTAGTAATCTTTATATACATTTTTCTTAGCATCTGAAACATCAGAATGACTGCAGGCGCCCAATTCAGAACTTCACAAAAAGGAACATTTTTACTATGTTATATGGGGTATGTGTATACCAAAAAAAAGCAAACTGGACTGAAAGCAAACTGGAAACGTAGTAAATACTATTCTAATAAATGTTATGGGAGGGCTACAACTAAGGAAACAACTGTTCTGTATGTTAAGGAGCATAACCAACCCCCTAACGTTACTGAAACTGAGGTTAGAAATGTTTTAGACAATATAAAAGAAGCTAGCACTAGATCAGAAAAATCTACCACTGAAATACTTAAGTAAATGCTCCCCAAAATACAACAACAGGCCATTGGCCAAATACCCTCAATATCTTCCCTGAAAAGAATAATAGCTAGAACTAAAAAAGCTACTACCACCACCACCCCTATCCCCCAAAACATTTGAAGAAGTAGAAATTCCCCCAGAACTCTCAATTACACTTAATGAAGAACAATTTCTTCTTTATGATAACAAAACAAAGGATAAAAGAATAATTATTTTTGCAACTGCTAATAATTTACTAAAACTCCAGCAGTCTGAAACTTGGATGATGGACGGGACTTTTAAAATATGTCCCAAACCATTTTATCAATTATGTACGGTCCATGTGCTATACCAAAATCCAAACATCCCTTTTCTCTACGCTTTGTAACCAAATAAGCAAAACTCCATGTATATTGAACTACTCTTAGAAATTAAACAGGAAGCCAATAATTACTAATCATTGATTTTGAGCAGGCAATGATAAATTCAATACTAAAAAACTACCTTCACACAGCAATTCAGGGTTGCTACTATCATTTTAATCAATGTATTTGGAGACACCTCCAAAAATCCACACTAAGGGACCGATTCTGATCCCGCTCGGAAACCCTTCCGATCAACATGGACAGGGAATGTATTCCGACCGACACGTATGCACGCTGTCTGACCGGGGGAGTACGATGCGATGCGTGTCAAATACAACCGACTGACATGGAGCAGAATACGTATGAAAATCAATCCGTCTGAGTACATCGTCCGGAAACGAGCCCAACGCGACCGACTCATACGCAAATGCTGCAACATAGCATAACGTGAATGGGAGAGGCTCGGACTACCCCGCCAATGCTTAACAAACCACCCATTGCGGTCAAATGAACGTCTCTGTCATGCTCAACTAAATACAACAGAAACAGACATTTCTGTCCAAACAAGCATTGGCAAAGGCAAAAAATAAAACCTTAAGACACACCCACAACTCCACCCATATAAAGGGCCAAAATCATTACCATGATCCTTTGCAAATTCAACAGACCTGCCAGCAGATACTACAACTACACTGCACTGAGACATACACTCACAACCCACCCACCACACAACCTGTACACCGCTAGCACCTGTCAAATACTACACTCACAAACACACACCTTTACTTATTCTCACTCATCCCCACTTTCACTAACCCTGGGCGGTGAACTACGCTACGCTCATGGAGTTTGTGTAGTTTTTGCAACTTCGCGGTTCATGTAGAACATGTAGTTATCGAACACTACGCAATCTGCAAGGTAGTGTAGTTCTTTTTCTTCTTCGCGCGTCAAATGCAAAAGCTTCATGAAAGAATTTCAATGCTTTTGCACTTGACTCGTGAGGGACATCTAGTAACGACTAGTTGAACTGCATCTCTTTGAAGAATTATTTTGATATTGGATACTATAATATTCACTGCCCACTGCTAATCTCGGCCCATAATGCTTTGCAGGGCCTTTGGTTGGGATTGTATTTTTGCCCATAACTGTTCTTGGGGTGGTCCTAGGAGGAAGGGACCACCACTGAATTGTTAACCAGCATGATATGCTCTTTGTGTTCAAGGCATCTGCTTGGTCCTCCCCCTAGGTTAGAGGGGACCCCAAAATCATCACCTCTCTCATTGCCTAATATTTCATGTCAAAATTCACTTTTGTGAATTGGTTATATGCTTTTTAGCATGTAAAATTGCTTAATCAAAGCATTTGTGGGTGTTGTTGGTTTTGCTGCTACGGTACATTTTTAAGCACAGTTTCTGCACTGTGCTACATGCATTTTGCGTAGTACGTATTAGTACCAACTTTGCATGCTCTGTGACAACAGACATGTGGACCAGTTGCCAAGTCACTGATTACATATGCATCACTGCACACTGGATCTCTTATGTAGGGGTTAGAGAAAAGATATATGCTGGTGTTGAAGCTGCTGAGATTTTTCATGCCACTCGCAAACATGCTACTATAGCAATGTTTGCCATGGAGAAATCTCATACTGCTCTAAAATTTTTGGATGAGTTTAACACCAAGGTCTTTGAGTGGCTGCGCCCAAAAGGGCTTAACATTGGTTTTGTTGCCACGGATAATAGCAGAAATGTAGTTAGGGCCATGAAAGATGGTGGCTATTTCAGGGTCCCGTGTTTGGCACACTGCATTAAAATTGTTGTTCAAGACTTTCTGAAAAATGAATACAAAGTCAGCAACTTAATGGCCACCTGCAGAAGAATATGTACACGTTTCAGCCATTCTTTTAAAGCCCGGAAGCAGCTGAGGGTCATTCAACATGAGCATAAAATGCCAGTCAATGCACTCACCCAGGAGGTGCCAACACGTTGGAACTCAACTTATTACATGCTTGATTGTCTGTTTGAGCAGTACATACCACTCAATGCCTATGTCATGCAAAGATTAGGGGATCCTACTGTGAAAGGCATGACCGTTGAGATGGGCCAATGGGACCTTGTTAAATGCCTGACAGAGATGCTACTTCCATTTGAGGTCTTCACACGTACACGTGTACTATGGGCCAAGCTATCCCATTGTTGCACATGTCAGAGCAACAGCTGAAGGAGGTGTCTGAAACGTACGCAGGTGTGGATGACAAACAAGACACATATTATTTGGCGGACTCCTTAGCCGCTCGCTTTTCTGAAAATACAAGGATTCAAAATAACATTGTGTCACATCAACATTACATTACTGCCACAATTTTGGATCGACGGTACAAATTAT
Organism: Triturus cristatus; assembly: GCF_964204655.1. Classification (NCBI taxonomy): domain Eukaryota; kingdom Metazoa; phylum Chordata; class Amphibia; order Caudata; family Salamandridae; genus Triturus; species Triturus cristatus. The sequence goes on from NC_140589.1 coordinate 1,144,193,198, forward strand.
TTCTGAACAGTAAGGCAGTAATTCCTTTTTCAGAAGTGGATATTGCCAAGTACAAAACTTTGATAGATCTCTTGACTGGGGGTGAATGTTTTGATTTGTGCATTCCGTCCATCAATTTTGTGTCTTTTTTTTTCTCGCCCTAAGTGCGCCGAGTATGCCCAGACGTGGGTCCCGGGCTCACTGTGAAACTGGAATCAAGCTATCCTGACTGAAGAGGGGTGAAACCCTGAAGCCGGTCCTAGGATGCTTGTTTCCGGTCCAGGGAGGACCTGGCTTGGCATTTCAGGCTGGACTGTTTCCATGACTAATTTGCATATGGCCAGGTCAAAACTGGGGTGGCATGGTGAGCAAAAGAATGATGGATTTAACCCAGATCTCTTGACTGGGGGTGAATATTTTGATTTGTTCTGCATTCCGTCCATCAATTGTGTCTCTTTTGCTTTCTCGCCCTATGTGCGCCGGGTATGCCCAAACGTGGGTTCCGGGCTCACCGTGCCACTGGAATCAAGCTATCCTGGCTGAAGAGGGGTGAAACCCCGAAACCGGTCCTAGGATGCTTGTTTCCAGTCCAGGGAAGACCTGGCCATGGTGAGCAAAAGAATGATGGATTTAAACCAGATCTCTTGACTGGGGGTGAATGTTTTGATTTGTTCTGCATTCCATCTATCAATTGTGTGTCTTTTGCTGCACAGGCAAAAGAGACCAAGCAAATTGGAGCTCCCCTGAACATTGAGCGTACGGTCCAGGCCTATCTGGATGACACAACCGAGGTCTTCATGGACCGAAACCCATTGGTGTATTGGTATGGGAAAAGAAGCCAATGGACAGTGCTTAGCAGGCTGGTGATAAAGTATCTGGCTTCCCCTGTCACAAGTGTCTCTTCTGAGGGTGTTTTCAGTGCTGCTAGTGCCATTGTAACTGTGAAAAGGACCAGTCTCTCGCCCAAAAGCGTGGAGAGGTTAACCATGATCAAAATGAATCAGCACTTTATACCACCAGAGTACAATATACCTGAATCACAGCAGGAAGAGTAGAACGACTTAGGTGACGGAAGTAGTGTGTTAGATGACCTACTTCTGTTTGAACCACCAGAGTTTGAGGATGAGCTCTACTTCCCTGACAACTATCTTTCAACTTGTTACTTTCTTTCTTCCTTATTTACTTTTATTATTTGTGTGTGTGTAGTGGGGAAGTCGAGTAGTCACGAGTGTAGTAGTGGTATGACTGACAGTCATGCATTGATTTAGTTCCTTACTTTGGAAAATGCTATGTTGTGGTATATGTGTGCTCTGTGACTGTCTGGCTCAGTCAAAATCTAAATGGAGTTTGGGTCGGCGACGTGGGCCTGCTTGGTCCTGTTGCTGTTGTAGATTAATGCTGGAAACATACAGCAGAGTAGACATGATTTAGCCATGCCTCCTTCGAAAGTGTTTGCACTTCTCCGTAATTCCTACTTTTATTCCTCATTGATTTTTCAATATTCCTTTTGTTTTTCCATCAACACTAACAGGCCGGCTTTTACTCTGTGCTAAACAGAGAAAATCAACTCACACCCACCTACCAATCCGCATCCGCCAGGCAGGCAGGGGCACCCAAGATTGACGGACATAGAGTCCATGAAAGGGAGGACCAAGAGGAATGCCGAGATGCAACGCCCCAATTTGACCAGGATAACATACAATAACTTTAGTATCATTCATCATCTTTTAAATAATTTGATTTATTTTTTCTCTCCAATCATTATGACTGTGTGTGTTGTTGTTATTATGTTTGCTCTTTGCTTTTAATTGATCCCTACAGATTTTTTTTAATTTTCTTTGCAAGCTTTAAAAGGAAGCCCAGTAAAACAGAACATAAGATGTATGTAATTTGGGTCTCTCTGAGGGCAGACAGGCAAGGCAAATAGCATATTAATTAATAATACTGCTGTCCTCTACTGTCTACTACTACTCCAGTTAGTAAGCACTACTTATCATCATTAACCATCAAGTCATCATCATGCATGCATTTCCTTTTTCTCCCTTAACAGATATATTATGGTCGTCTGGCAAGATTGTGTGTGTTCAGTTGCTGTTGTCCATGTGTAGTGTTTGTCTTTGTCAAACCTTTCCTTCAAATACCCCTCCCAACCATTCATCAAACCCTAACCCTCTTCCCCCAGGCTGTGTGATTTATATTGAGGTGTGACTAAATTAAATTCACACCAATAATTGATCACACACTTGCTGGGGTGGATGTGGTGAAAGCAACACTAATTCAATTTCAATCAAGGCAGGGTGAGAATCTTCTTCTGCTTGCCAATGCCTACCCATGCTCAGTATATTTGCAAGTCAATTTTTTCTCCAAAGGAGCATAATCCATGATAATTAATTGCTGGCATCGATTGGATTCCTCATCCCCCTCCTAAGTTACAGCACTAAAGGTTATGCTTGTGTTGAGTGACTCGAGTCAACTACAGTTTGTAACTTGTTGTACTAGTCTATCCCCATCACCGTTATGTTTTATTTTACTTTAGCATTGCTAATCATCATTATTATGGTTTTTTGTTTGGCAGTCTTCTTGTGTACTGTACTGTACTTTGTTCTACTACTCCTTCCATAGTCTCGCTCAGGCGACTGACTGTCTCATTTTCTTTTTTTGCAAATGCTACTGCCAGTGTATACTGTACTACCACCGCAGCCTTGGCATCTTGGGAAACCAAACCATCATCACCATCCAGCCATCACTGTGCCTACGTTTAAACATCAATCACAGGTAAGAGAAGAAGTTTGGGGAGGCATAATTAATAATGGAAATTAATTCATTAATTCACACACCCACACCCTTGAGTCCAGTTGTAGACTGCATAGACTAAGAGGAGAGACTGACAGCACTAGTAGGACAAGTCACTCAGTGAGGGTACCGCATCTATCTGTTCATGTGTTACAAAATTGGCAGGTTATTTAAATCAAAAACTGGCTGTGGCCCTGCAGCAGCAAAGGAAGGAAACCATGTGACATAAAAGAGTAACCCCCCACAAAACATTTACATTGTATTTAAAGTTTGAGTATAAATATAATATAATCCCCTAACAAAATAAACTAATGTACTTTACAACACCTGACCCACCCCTCTCCCTAACCCCAACCAGTGTCCAAAAAGATAAAGAGTCCAACCAATGACCGTTAAATACAATTTTTAAAACCAATTGTCCATAAATATATATAAACCCCAACTTTTCTTCAACGTAGCCCAATGCCCACCCACCAAAAACAAGAATAAAAAAGGGGCAATCCAACTGGATCTCTATCGGCGGGCTCGCAGTCTCCGGTTAATCGCCAGGACTTCCTTTACCTTCTGCTTTAGGCCATTCGGAGGAGCATGCGGCACTTAAAAGTTCGGCAATTGCATCCACGGGGGTACAGCAGTGCTGGATGAAGTGCGGCGGGAAGCTGCCAGACTGTGGCGCCATACCACTCGAGGGGTCTGGCTGGGGCCCGGGGGATTGGAGGAGGCTGCAGTTGCTACAGCCTCCTCCTCCTCCACACCAAAGCCTCCATCCGCCGATATGCATTGCCGAAGGCCTCAAGCTTCCAGCACCAGGCCATGGCTGCCAACTCCTTCCTGTCAGGTTTTGGTTGTGAAGGAGTAGCTATATCAAAAAAGCAAAAAAGACTATTCTGACCAATACTGTTAGCAAAACAGTAACACAAAATTAATTCTACACACATAGTGGCACAGTAGCACTAGCAAGCACATGAAATAACATTTGTGGTATCTATGGACTTGAGTATACCAGTTTTCTTCCTCTCCCTTGTTTAGCTAAATAAAGTAACCTTGTTGTAGCCGGCATGCCAGTTCAGTCAGCTTGCGCCCAAGACAAACATACTTGTGACACAGACTCGCATTATTTTTATTTACTACTGTCTGCAGGTGGGAAAGCTGACTACACAATCATCTTATTTTTTCTATTATGGGTGGCACTGGCCATACTCTGTTACATGAAGGCCAGGGCAACTGCTCAATTTCACTTTCACCCTGCCCTGACTACTACAACAAGGCAGATGATATCTTATCCAAATGATTATTGCTTATATATATTTGTTACATTGGTTGGGTGATACTTGATGTTTATTGGATCATGACATCCAGATGTCACATTACAGGGATAGGTTAATGGATAGATAGAATTTTTACGTTTTTTTTAATACCTTTTTATCTATTTATTAGCAATTTGCACTACGCTACGACACTGACTTATATACATTTTACATATGACATTTAGTCTAATATGTTTAGTCGTAGACGTACCTGAGTTGAATTTGCACAGACCATGTACTAGCATTGATGCACTTATTACATTCCCTTGGATCTAGGACTATATTAGTGTCAGGTAGTATTCAACTTCCCAAGTAGAGGGCGAGTGACCTCATGGGAGCATTGGTGCATTAAGGCAAGGATATTTGCTCAATTTAACAACCAAACTTCTAAAATACATTGGCTACAATGCACGAACCCCAGACGATATCACAACAATAACTCTCTCTATCTTTCCACTTGTCATTCTGCCTAGATTAGAGCGCTTTGGTATTAAAACCATGATCCAATAAACATCAAGTATCACCCAACCAATGTAACAAATAATTTAACCTCACTGAATTATCGCGATATTGCGCAGCACACACCCCAGGTTTCTTTGCACTTATATGGCACCTTACACTTAAGCACTTTTTTTCAAGAACAATTGTTGTTATTTATTGTTATTGATTTTACCTTGATCGTGATGCCAAAAACAGAAGATAAAACATCAATCATGTTTGAAAACAGTATATTAAGTAAATACACATGTGATATAGTTTCTCAATATTTGTATGAGATTGTTACCAATTATATACTCAGGTTGACATTTTATGTAATTTTACCTGTCTCGTCACCAATACATGCTGTTCTTGTTGTTTATGTCTACTACGAGATTATCGTAGTAAGCTAATCACGTGGTCACGATCATACTGGCACTGTCACTTTAAAAGGTGTTATCTCTCTTAGACCACTGTCATGTGATCAAGGCTCAGGCGAGCCGAAACGCGTAATGGCGACAGAGGAATAAAAGATTTTTTGCACTACAAGTTGGGTCCGTGCCTTTCTCTTCAGGAGAGCCGTTAGTTCGGAAAAGCTACGGAGGAAAAACCGTGATTTCATTGGTCGTTTACTGGTCTCGCACGATCATTCACGGACCCCCTTCTCATCAACGGTCGACGGCGCAGTGAGACTTCTCTTCCCGGGTGACCCGGAAGCCTGCATTCATTCCGTATATATATATATATATATATATATATATATATATATATATATATATATATATATATATATATATATATATATATATATATATATACATACATATATATATATATATATATATTCACTTAAAAAACCATAGGTTTCACACATGTTATAGTTAGCTGTACATTTCACTCGTAAAAAACCAATGAAATTCCACGTTATAGTTAGATCAGGTAACTATAACTTGCGCGCCCACAATAAACTGCTGATGACGTCACATATTACATCATTCATGACATGGTCAGTGACATCACTCATGACATCAATAATGACATCTGAAATTACACATTGTGGATTGCGGTCGCGCAAGTTATAGTTGCCTCGCCTTTTTTTACACAGTAACATTTGTTTTTTTCTCCCTTGTGGGTCCTTTAATTTATTTAATAAATGTGATTGTTACTTCTTTATTTTTTTTTTATTTTTTTTTTTGCCGTGCGCGTACGGTAAGCTTACCGTACGCGCACTCCGCGATTTTTTTTAAAATTATTAAATGTATTTTCTGTACTTTTGGGTCCTTCTTGGACCCCCTGACAAACACTAGGGGTCTGCAACTCTCTTCGTTGCCCCCTTTTCACGTTCCCCACCTTTGTTTCTCAGTGCGAGAGACAGAAAATGGCGGCCGACACTTCCTGATTTCGACCGATTCGAATGTTTACAGTCATGTAACCACCAATCAGAATTGAGCTCGCGCACGGCACCGTACGCGTACGGTAAGCTTACGGTAAGCGCACGGAGCACGCTTACAGATATATATATTGATTTAAATGCTATTTTCTCAGGACCTACTGAACAGATTTACACCAGACCTACAAAAGGCACATCGCTGACCTGAGGACTACCTCTGCCAAATTTCAAGTAATTCTGTTCAGCCGTTCGGGCTGTAGCTCGGACTAAAGGTCCTATGGGAAAATGCATGGGGGAAATGCGTTTTGGGACCCCCCTTTTTTCTCAGCCCCCGCTTGACGAATTCCCCCGAGACTTTCAGGGTAGGAGCGGAGCGTAGCGCCCCATTAGTTTTGAAAATTTCGCGAGGATTCGTCGACCGGCGCCAAAGTTATTCCAAATAGAATGTTGCGGATTTCCTATGGAAACACGGTCCTAACTATAACTATCTACTGGCGACCGCCAGTAGATAATATATATATATATATATATATATATAGATAGATAGATATATAGATATATATATGTATCTGACAACATGAGGTACTTTGTTTTGATTGATTGTGTAACCATGCAGCCGATAGGCCACCCATGGCAGGCTGACACTGTTGAAAATAAATTAACATAAGTAGTATGTGGGCCTCAGAGTCGGAGGAAGGCGCTTGATAACATACATACACAAAATATGTGCTGTGCTTGCAAACTACTGGGAGTCAAGGGAGTATTCTGAAAATACAACTTCCATTCTCCTTGGCTTTGCTACTCAGGTGTAGTTTATTTCCTTTTACATTCTCTTCAAAGACTCTTCAGCCAGTCACAGTTTACTCTATCTCCACCTATGCTATGATGAATACCATCCAGGGCAGGCACCCATCCAAAGTAAACATGTCTATCATTCTTCTTAACCTCTCAACAAATCTTAATTTGTTTCAACAACAAACATTTATTATTGTTTTAAAACACCACCCATGCGTCCTTCCTTCCTTGCTTGCCTTTGAGTTTGACTCGTGAAACACCCCAGAGGATTCTTGCTATCACCCATACAGTCTCATCCACCCAGGCAGGCATCTTTTCTCTCAACTTCCACCCATCCTTCAACCACCCATGCATCTGATTCTTACCAGCCACCTATGCATGCATCCCAAGTGGCATGTATCCTTCTCTGCCGGTCATATATATTACATCTCGCCCGTCTTTTCTCCTTCCATCCTTCTTTCCCTCTTCGTTCAACCCATCCATCAAGGTCATCTGACTCTTAATCTTCTCCATAAAACTTTTCCAGCAGAATTGAAGTCAAATAGAAGAGGCCATCAATTACTCAACTATTACTCCCACCGCTAATGCTATTGCTCTAATGCCAAGTAAAGGGTGTCTTCTTTAACCGTTGTTCACAACAAGTTATTCTCTTTCAGCATACAGTGTGCACCCTTGCAGCAAGTGTGTAACTATTGTCAATAAGTAAGGAATATAAGTATAACTTACCACCGTCAGCCACTGCTACTGGCTCACCCACCCCTGTGGCAGCTGCTGCATCCACTGCTCCCTCCTGGGTGGCGTCGCCTGCCCCACCACTGGCCCCGGCACGGGTGGTCAGTATGCCTAGAAAAAACATTACACATTTTTTTACACCTCCCCCTATTTATTCTTTTTCACTAGAAAGATTGAAAAAGTAGTTAAAGTACATATGTATACCACATATATCACTAGTGCAAATCGTGTACTAGAGTAGAGTAGACACTTGTAGGAGTATGCAAAGAAATCCTCAGCACACGTCATAGGTGTATCAGCAATTCATTAAGTGCACGATGTAAGCACGAATTATACACAAGTTATTTCAATTCTTATTTTCTTTCTTTATTCTTTTGGTCTTGCTTCAGACAGCCTACATGTGTTCCGTCGCTTACAAAGGGAATCGTCCTGCGACTTTCTAAAGGCTGCATAAGCACAAACAAAACACAGGCCAATGTAACACCTTACAAAGTTTTCAGGTGTCAATTATATTATTCTGAAATCCCCTGTGTCAGAAGTGGAAAACAACTCCAATTAGACATGTATTAGCATGCACAGGGTGGACAATGCAGACCATGAGCCAAAAGAAATGCCTAATACCATGAACAACAAATAATATCATAAGATCAAAAGATCCCAAATACTTAATGCGGTAATGGAGGAAAATAAGAGTGACAAGCAAGTGACATTGGGCCATATGTAGGGAGAACCGAATTGGCGATTCTGAAATTGCGTTTTTTAGCGAATCGCAATTTCGGAATCGCAAATTCCGATGTAGGTATAATTTCGCTATATTTTAGCGATTCCCTTAAAATCGCAGAATATTTTTGCGATTACCCAAATGGTGATTCCTTAATTGCGAAATCACAAATAAGGAATCGCAAAAACGGGAATCTGCAATTCAGGTGCAGAATGATGACATCACACCCAGGAAGTGTGACTGCCCATGCTGCACCTGATTGCCTGCAGCTGTGAGTGAGCCAGTAGCTGTGTCAGAGCCTGTGTGGAGAGGAGAACAGTTTTGCACAGCTTTTGGAAACCAGCCAAATGGAGTCCCAGGGTCCTGAGAAGCAGCATGATGAACCAGCAAGGAAGAGAAAACATAAATTCAGTGACAGGGAGCTGGAGGTCCTCACACAGGAGGTTGTCACCAGCCATGATCTCCTTTTTGGGAAGAGTTCCCTACGAGTTCCAGAGGCCAGAAAGCGCAGGATATGGAGTGACATCCAAGAAAAAGTCAATGCCATTGGTGTCACACACCGCAGTGTCGAGGACCTACGAAAAAGGTGGTATGACATGCGGCAGAGGTCAAAGGAGAGGGTGGCCACAAGACTTGCAGAGGCAAAAAAAACCGGTGGGGGGCCTTCCACTGCAACAGAACCAACGCCCCTGGAGGAGCTGGTGGAGGGCACACTTCAGCCTGAGAGTGTGAGTGGAGTGGCTGACCTGGACAGCTCAGAACACACAGACACCAGACAAGGTAAGATGCATGCCAAAACACCCTGATACATCCCCAACCCACCCCCAAACCCCATAAGGCAACCTGACTGCAACTCCAGTACATGTCACACAGCACACCCAGAAATGCATTATGGGAGACGTAGTCACATGCACTGATAACTGTGCCAGTGAGACACAACCAGGTGGAATAGGAAGGACTCCATCATGCAGATAGTGACAAACACAGGTAGTAGCCATGTGAATTTATTGTGTAAAACTAATGCATTACAAATGCCACACAGGACACAGAACTAATGTGTGCCCTTCAATCCACAGCACCACCACCAACACAGGATAGTGAGGCTGAATGCGAGGCAACAGCTGAGATGGAGGACGAGGTAGGACAGGAGGAGCAGGGCGAAGCCAGGACTGCAGGCACAGCACCATGCAGGCGCCACAATGTTGTACCACCACTACCACTGTTGGAGGCACAGGCACCAGACACAGCAGAGGAGCAACAGCCAGTGCACAGGCAGCGTGCAGAACAGCACCAACCACAGTCCCCTGAACACTCCAGAGTAGGGAGAGGGATGAGACGCAGGGCACGCCCATCCACCAGCGCTGCTCCTGGTGAAGAGGACACGGTGTTCTCGGGCCTGGAGGGCAGCATGCTCAAGCAACAGTGCCTGCAAGTAAAGGGGATACGGTCAATCCAACGGCAAATGGCTGCACATAACCACAACATGGCCGAGTTGCACGCAGTTGTAGTGGCCATTACTGGTGCATTGGAGGGCCTGTGCAGGGAGATCGTGAGGGACAGGGCAGCCCGGCACCGGGAGAGACATCGCCTACACACACGGCTGGACCTATACACCAGGGCAGTGAACCGCCAGTCAACCGCCACATCCCTGCTGGCCAGAAGATGTGTCAGCATGCAGCACGAGATGGCCCACTGCTGCCAGGACGTTGGCAGGGTCCTGGTGCAAGTTACACATGCGGTGGACCAGATGCGCGCAACTGCCACAGGTGGCATAGGCACACTTGGTGCCATGGACACTGATGAACAATCAAGCAGGAGCAGCATCACTCCCCCTATTCCACAGGACAGACGCCGGAGTGCACGCCAGGACAGAGTGGATGATGACTCCAGGGAGGGCAGTGCGCAGGCACAGCGAGGCTCAACAGGCCGTGCACGGAGGAGGTGAAGGGACACAAGGGACTAATGGCCACGTGTGAGGCAACACAGTCAATGATGACTCAGTGGCTGATGTTAGTTAGTGCACTGTGACACAAACAAGTGCATGCAGGGACTATAAAGTCACAATGGATGGTACCTTTATTCCTGAAGATAAGGAAATAAACATCCCTGTAAGAAACAAATCAGTTGCATTGTGTCCTCTTTACTCACTTAGAAGTAGTTTTGTGTGATCTCGTCTCGTCTCATGCGTCCCGCAGCAGCACCATCTCCACCTGCGGGACCGCGATGTGGTGCTGGTCCATCCTCATCTGATGATTCAGAGTCTGACAGGTCCACTGGGGTTCCTTTTTTGGTAGCGATGTTGTGTAACATAGCACAGGCAACCACAATTCTGCAACATGTCTCCGGGCTGTACTGTAGCGCTCCTCCACTCTTATGGAGGCATCGAAAACGGCTCTTTAGGATTCCAAAGGTCCTCTCAATGGCACAGTGTGTGGCTCTGTGTGCGCTGTTGTACCTCCTTTCACCTGCAGTAGCTGGATTCAGGTACGGTGTGAGGATGTAGTCTCGTACAGCATACGCACTGTCACCTGCGGGGCATAAGCAGATTCAGGGTCAATAGTGTCCTGCCACTGCATCACTCTACTGCCACTGTGTGTGTTTGGCATGCATTTACCTAGCAGGTAGCCCTCTCCAAAGTCACCATTTGTGAGTCTGCGATGTAATGCACAGTGGCGAAACATAAATGAGTCGTGTGTGCTTCCAGGGTATTTGGCCACAATATCAGTGATTATATGTTGGGCATTGCACACTACCTGGACGTTCAGGGAATGATATGACTTCCTGTTGCGAAATACATAATCATTATGTGATGGGGGAGAGATTGCGACATGGGTCCCATCTACGCAGCCAATGACATGGGGGAATTGTGCAACTTGGTAGAAATCCTGCTTGGTCTGATCTAGTGCCTGTGGTGTGCTTGGAAATTGTATGTGGTGATGCAGCCTCTGTACCATTGCATCCAAGAAAGCATGGAGGAAGCGCGACAGTGCACTTTGCAAGACACCACCTGCTGTGGCAATGACCCCCTGAAAACTCCCTGATGCCAGGAGGTGCAGTGAGCACAGCACCTGCACATGGGTGGGAATGGAGTGTGCCCTGTCTGTGGGGTGTTGAAGTATGGGTGTCAGCTCCTCTATTAAATCCAGGATGCTGTGTGGGTGCAGCCTGTAGTTCACATGGATCTCCTCATCGGTCAGTTGGAAGAGGGTGATGCGTGTTCTGTAGATCCTTTCCTGGCGTCTCCTCTGCATGGCATCCCTGATTCGCAGCCTCCTGGCTATCACGTACAGCCCAGCCATGGTGTGAAGTCCCTGTGGCATTGTGGGCCTGTTTAAATAGGTTGCACTTGGTTACCACCTGCTCAGAGTTGGTGGTAATTGAGAAGTGCTAAACTGCGATTTTTGAGGAATCGCTATTAGCGATTTTTCTGAAAATCTGATTTTGCGAATACGCAATTTGCGATGTCGGTAATTGCGATTTCCGCAAATACTGCGACGCAGATTGCGATTCCGCTAAATTATTCGCAAACTGAGCTTTACGTAAAATTGCTAATCGCTAACTTAGCGATTCGCTCCTTTTTGCGGCGGACACCTCTCCAACATAGGTGCAGTCAGTTTTGCGATCGCAAACACCAAGATTCTTGCGATTTGCAGTGTTTGCGATCGCAAAAGTGTTTCCTACATATGGCCCTTTGAACCTAAGTATCATTCCAAGATTGCTACTTTACCTCCATGTGAAAAACCATTATCAAAATATAGTGAGTCACACAAAGCCTATCCCATGACTAGTGACAGTCAGGCAAACATCTATAAGGTGCTTCCAAGTGGTGACGGAAGAGTGACTACAGTATCCACCTCTGTAACCCCAAACCATGAATTTGTGGAAATTCAATAAATATCTCTGTCCTTTTTGATAAAGACCTCTCTAAAGTAAGAACAACCACTAGTTAGCAGACCATAAAAATAGGCTGTCCACTCTCTAGTACTCAACTCCCACACACAATCTGGACACCTACTTCTTTTGTGGTGATATTTCCAACCCACAAAGTGATTCAGTATCTTGTGCAACGTCAATAAGGGAGTCCATGCATCTGAGGGATCCTATTTTGACCCCAAAGCTCTAAAAATAGTAATAAAGGGGATGTCTCAATGTGTAAAATCCTTACAAAAACAATGTAACCAGTTCTATATGAGTAAAAGTACGTGCTCATTCCAAATGCACAATTTCAACCAACGTGACACCTATCCTTGTGTTTGCCAAGCCTGTTCCGTAAGCCAACATGTCAGCCCTCGCTAGAATACTCTGCCAGATCATTACATACACACCGTAATACATATAATGTTACATTTGTTATCTCTTTCACCAATGTTTGCGATCAAAATATCTCTTATGTCTCTCTACAACATAAAACACTGCTTCAAAATGTGTCCTCCGTAATATACTTTCACAGTATCACAAACTCTTCAAACCAATGCATCCCATTATATGTAATTTGCACAATCAAAGTTCATGTAAAGTAGAGCCAAACCACATATAGCGTGATGGCTAATACAGTGATAATCATGTATATATTCCAAAATCGAGCAGGAAACATTTGTTAAATCCTGTACTCTATGTCACATCATTATTCGGCATACTAAGTGCCAACCACCATTCAATCTTAAATGCTTACACGCCAAATCAGTTACCCAAAATGTCTTTACAGTTATCATACTACAAGACAAACACATCACACAAACCTAGTCCGACTCTTATTGTGAGTCTGACGATCTTGTCCCAAACATCGCTCTCCGTGTAGCTTGAGAACACAGAAAGAAGCCACGCGAAGCTGCTTAAATACAAACTTTCACTAATCAGTTAATTGAAATGAAGAGAGGACAAAAACCAAGTCTCATTCACACACCCGGATTATCAAAATAGACGAAGGTCTAAAGCCATGTCCCACTTCTTGATGGCCATCTTAAAATATCGATGTCCAAAAGCAAACTAATTACTCTAAACTCTGTACTCATTATACAGCTCCCCAAAACTCCCGACCCATATTACACACAGTGTTATTTCAAATTAAAACCTATATTCAAGGGTATTGCTAAATACACAGGGCATAAATTAAAAAATGTTCATATAAACTCCACTGGGCACCATCTTGTAACGTGTTTCTTGGACGAATGTGGTTACCTAAGCTAATCAAAATGGCTCGATAAGTAGTTAAAGCACCCTTTCAGAACGTGTGTCCGGGTAAATTGACTATAGTGATACTTTCTCAAGGTGTGTTATGCACCATGAGTGAGATGTGCTCAACGTGAACATCCACACTAAATTTCTCCATCCCCTCATGGTAATGGAATATTAATTTTTTTTGTGTATGGATAGAACAATACAAATTATATATAACGGAAAAAAAAACAGAATTACGGAATACAATGTACAGAGAGCAACAATTAAAAATACCAGGCGAATTTTTCAATGTAGAATGCAGGCAAACAGAACATTTTCTTTTTTCATTTCTAAAATAACCCTCATGACACCGAGACCAGTTGTAAAGCACAGAGTAAAGCAGTTCTAGCATTTACCTTCCTAGAAAATAATATATCTCCTGGTCTACATTAAGCCCTATCTCAGTGCTACGCAGTCTAAGAATCCAAAGTGCCTCTCGCCTACGTAAGGCTAATTCTTTGTTGCCCCCTCTGAGATGTCGCTGAGTTTGTTCAATGCCATAGAATTCAAAGTGTTTGTTTGAGGTCTGAGTGGAGTATTGAGCTATGTGTGATCGGATATCTCATGTTCCTTTGCTTGACCGCTCTCATATGTTCTCCTATTCTTTCACGCAGCATTCTTATCGTACTACCAATATATATTTTCTTGTATTTGCACTCAATAATGTACACAAAGAATTTCATCTGACAATTTATATTAGACACTATTCTATAGGTTCCGACACCTGGGCCCATAAACTGTCTTCTTGTTTCATTCCCACTTACATGCACTGCAGTGTCCACACCCATAAAAACTTTTCATCCGTTGTGGAAGCCAACTTTCTGTTGTCTCAACCCTTGGGTAGCTCGGGCTCAGTAAATTCCTCAGTGACACTCCCTGTCTGTAGGTAATGATGGGTCTGCCCAAGATATTATCGCTAAGGGATCTGACTGCCCTCAGAATGTGCCAATGCCGTTTAAGACTGCGCATTAAGACACCTGACCAGGTGTTATAACAGGTCACCATCTGTATTTTGTCATCTTTTCGGGTAGGTTCAGTGCGTTCTCTCAGAGTACCTTGTCTTTTTACCCCACGAATTCTTTGTTCTACTTTAGTGAGTGTATTCCTGTCATAGCCCCTTCTCTGGAAACAGGCCAGCATTCCCTTCTTGCATTCCTCAAATTCCGGATCATGACTACAATTCCGTCTCACCCAGATTAGTTCACCAAAGGGGATGGACCTAATCTGGTGAGCAGGATGAGCACTGGACGCATGTAGTAATGCGCTGCAAGCTGTCTTTTTGCGAAAGTGTCTACTGTGAATCTTATTCTCTCTGATATACAGTTCGACATCTTAAAATGAGATTTTGCTTTTGCTGTGCTGAAAAGTGAAACTGATGTTATATTCATTACTGTCCAAGTAATCAAAAACTCGATTAACTGTCTGGATGTGCCTGTCCATATCATCAGGCAGTCATCGATGTACCTGCCCCAATATGGGATGGAGTCATTCCATTCTGATTCCATTGGACCCCGGATCTTCATCTCCTAGAACCAACCCATGAAAAGGTTAGCATATGAGGGAGAAATTCTGGAGCCCAGGGCAACCCCTTGCTTCTGCCTGTACCACTTCTCTTTGAACAAAAAAACATTGTTGACCAAAATGAGCTCAATCATATTGATCAGCATCTTTGTGTGATTCCATGCACTAGCTGATCTGGTGTTAAGTATCTTTCTAATTGCACGTACACCAATGTCTCTCCTGATACTGGTGTACAGTGCAGTAACGTCAAGGGTCACCAAAGTCATATTTTCTTCCCAGTTAAGGTCTGTTATAATCCCTAAGATATGCTTTGTGTCGCGGACGTATGATGGCAAGTTCTTGACCCTAAGTTTTAAGAAAGTGTCCACGTATTCCGACATTCTCTCAGTTGGCCCTTCATTGCCAGATATAATGGGTCTCCCGGGCGGAAAGGGAAGGTCTTTATGTATATTCGGTAACGTATATATGCACGGGTACATAGGCCGGTCAACTCTCAAGTAAGTCAACTCATTATCATCAAGTAACCCTTGCCCGTGCCATTGTTTTAAATGTCTGTTTGTGTGATCTGTCAGTGTCCAAATCGGGTTATTAGGGAGAGACTCATAACACTCCTGATCATTTAGTTGAGAGAGGATGTCGTGGTCATAGTCCGTGCTATGCATAATGACTATGTTCCCCCCTTATCGGTTCCCGAATCGTAATGCTCTAGTCACACATCAATTTTTTTAGGGCATCACGTTCTTTATGTGTTAAATTGTCCCTCTTAATCTTCATATGTCTTTTTTTGTCCATATGTCTGTCTAGGTCTAAGATCACCAGTTTGTGGAAAATGTCTATGTTATTTCCCGTAAACAATGTTGGAGTCCATTTGGACTTTTCCTTCAAGTTACTAGTTATGCTAAAGTCTCTGACCATGTTTAGATCACGCATTATCATGTCAGAGGTCACTACCTTGTCCTCACAATCTGGTATTGACAATAGTATTGGTGTATCCAATACATCTTGAATTGAGAGTGCACTAGAAGCAAAGACTCCATGACTTTGTTGCAAATCTTTATTGTCATAATCCATCATTTGAAAATGTTTTTTGATTTTTATCCTTCTCACAAATTTATAAAGATCTATTTTCAGATCACATAAATCACCAATACTCTTGGGACAAAAACTCATACCTTTAGTTAAAACAGATAGAGTATCATCAGAAAAACATGTGTCTATCAAATTCACCACATTAACGTCACCTATTTCTTCAGGTTCCAGGACCTGGTTCTCAACCCTGGCTGCTCTTCTCCCTGCGCTCCCTCTCTTTCCCCTCCTTGTCTTGTTGCTGGTGCGGGGCGTCTGTTCTCTCTGTTTCCTTTCTTTATTCTCTGAACTTCCTGTAAAAAAATAATTCGCACTATTTGGAACACTGTTTGGACCCCCTCCTCTATCAGACTCACTGCCACTGGTCTGAGCAGTTGCCAAAGATGTTGAACTGGAACTCATTGATTTGCCTTCATTAGAGCCTGGCTGACTATCTTTAGGTACTAAATGATCATACTTTTTGGCGAATTAAAAAATCCTGCCAATTGAATAATCATGTTCAACACTCTTCAATTTTCCAGTTTTGCGCTGTTTACTATCAGTAAGATGACATTGCATTATGTCATTTAAAATGGCAAAGTTCTTCTCGGTTTCCTCAGATGAATTCAATTGTTTAATATCTTGTTCTAATAGGCCTATGTCTTTCTGTAGTTGTGAAACTTTCCTGTCACAATTCTTAATAAGAATCCCCATTAACCTGTTCGAATTGTCTGTAAGTTCTCTTTCCCAGGTAACGAGTTGGTCCGCCTCAAGGTCATCATATGTAGGTATTATTTGTGACCTTAGACCCGTGGGAATTCTTCTTACTCTAATATATCGTCTCAAAGTGGCAGCGTCCCACCACTTGGACATTTCACTCTTCCTCAGCCTCTCCAACCTGATGAATTTCTCTCTTAGACCCTCTTGTCTTGGTGATTGTCCACCTTGTGCTAATGAAGTATTGTTTCCTGATATATTTTTAAAAAAGCCCTCTGCCTCTCTGTCCCTGTTCATCCTATCGCTGGTAAATGTTGTCATTGTGCCTCCTGGGCTGCCTGCTAACAGAACTATGCAACTACTGATGAACAGTGGTATAATGCTTAGGTATATTGGCGCCACTCAGGAGAATAACACATGTATTTGTACATAAAAACACTTATTTGGAAGATGGTGCTGTAAGGTGAGGAGAACCACCAACATCCCCAAAATAGTGGGCAAAGCCAACAAAATACACAAAGAAATCCTCAGCACACGTCATAGGTGTATCAACAATTCGTTAAGTGCACGATGTAAGCACAAATTATACATAAGTTATTTCAATTCTTATTTTCTTATATTTTGCCCAGACACATATCATGCAAAGAAAAAGCTTAGTCAAAAGCTTATTGTATATTTACAATCATTAGACTAAGTTGTTGATGATCTGTCTCCGAACATCCTCTTCCCCCTCATCATCACTGGCAACATGACCCAGGGCTGGATCCTCCCCTGCTGGGGGCTCTTGGATGATAGGTAGCTCATTCCTCCCTGCCAGGTTGTGTAGCAGGCAACACACAATGATGATCTTACACACCTTTTCTGGTGCATATTGGAGGGCCCCTCCTATACGGTCCAGGTGACGAAATCTGCTTTTCAGTAGCCCAAATGTCTGCTCGATCACTCACCTGGTCCGCCCATTTGCCTCATTAAAACTACACTCAGCAGGGGTGACAGGGTTCCTGAGTGGTGTCAGCAACCACGGCATGTTGGGGTATCCTGAGTCACCTAAATTTAAACAAAAAAACATTTAATGCATCTGAAAACAGGGTACAACCTGACATACAACCAACGCACAACATAAACAGACATTACACACCAACAAGCCAGGCACGCTGATTTGGCAGCTGAGACATCATCTGTGGGATCCTATTGTTTCTCATGATGTATGCATCCTGTGTAACACTGGGCGGTGAACTACGCTATGCTCGCGGAGTTTGTGTAGTTTCGGCAACTTCGCGGTTAGTTACCGAATACTACGCAATCTGCAACGTAGCGTAGTTGTTTTTCTTCTTCGCGTGCTCAATATGCGTTCTCACGTGCACGGTAATGACTTACCGGGATTCTGCATTCGCCGACGAGATTTCCTATCCGTTCGCGTGCGCCGCGAGATTTGGTATCCGGCCGCACGATCCCGTTTGTAATACCTCTGTTAGTCGGAGTAAGCTTGGTACAAACTATGGTACCGGAGGCTAAATAACCCAACTGAAAAAAACACCACTTGATAGACTGGGAGGACCACCTTTGCCACATAAAAACTACAACCATTGCTGTTGGTGGGGATAAACGAGTAGAAGATCCGATCACGGTGGAAGAGGAAGGAGAGGGAGACATTCTCTCTGGTAGTGGTACACAAAGTAGCCCTGTCCCTAGCAGTGCAGTGGTATCGCCCACATCCTCAGCAACATCTCAGTGGCACAAGAGTAAGAGTCAGCCTGAGACAGCAAGGAGTACCGCAATGAAAAAAAGTTCATCGTTGAGCCTAACAGAAAGGAAAGCCTACCATTATCAGCATGTTTAGGGCGAAGGGGCAGTACGAACGCAACCACCCAATAGCAAGCTTGTACAATGCGAAGCTCACTAAAATGTTAGCACTGGATCTTCTCCCTTTTTCTTTTGTTGAAGGGGTGGGTTTTCTGGAATTTGTGACATCCATCTGCCCAAAATGGCAGGTTCCCAGCAGCCACTATTTCGTCAGAGTTGCTGTTCCAGCACTACATCACGACATGCTGGAATTGCTTGGAAAAGCCTTGAAGCAGAGTGCTGTTCAGAGTTTCTACCTGACAACAGACATGTGGACCAGTTGCCAAGCCACTGATTACATGTGCATCACTGCACACTGGATCTCTGTTGTGGGGGTTAGAGAAAAGATATCTGCTGGTGTTGACGCTGCTGAGTTTTTTCATTCCACTCGCAAACATGCAACTGTAGCCATGTTTGCCATGGAGAAATCTCATACTGCTGCAAACATTTTGGATGAGTTTAACAGCAAGGTCTTTGAGTGGCTGCGCCTAAGAGGGCTTAACATTGGTTTTGTTGCCACGGACAATGGCAGTAATGTAGTTAGGGCCATGAAATATGGTGGCTATTTCAGGGTCCCGTGTTTGGCACACTGCATTAACATTGTTGTTCAAGACTTTCGGAAAAATAAATACAAAGTCAGCCACTTACTGGCCACCTGCAGAAGAATATGCACACATTTCAGCCATTCTTTTATAGCCCGGAAGCAGCTGAGGGTCATTCAACGTGAGCATAAAATACCAGTCAAAGCACTCATCCAGGAGGTGCCAACACGTTGGAATTCAACTTATTACATGCTTGATCGTCTATTTGAGCAGTACATACCACTCAATGCTTATGTCATGCAAAGATTAGGGGATCCTACTGTGAGAGGCATGACCGTTGAGATGGGTCACTGGGACCTCGTTAAATGCCTGACAGAGATGCTACTTCCTTTTGAGGTCTTCACACGTGAAGTCAGCTGGGAGGACTGTTCTATGGGCCAAGCTATCCCACTGTTGCACATGCTAGAGCAACAGCTGTAGGAGGTGTCTGAAACGTACGCAGGTGTGGATGGCAAACAAGATGCATATTATTTGGCGGACTCCTTAGCTGTTTGCTTATCTGAAAATACAAGGATTCAAAATTACATTGTGTCACATCAACATTATATTACTGCCACAATTTGGGATCCACAGTACAAAGTATTTCTGAACAGTAAGGCAGTAATTCCTTTCTCAGAAGTGAATGTTGTCAAGTACAAAACTTTGATAGCTGAGGAAGCCACTGACTTCGAAAATGAACGGCTGGTAATTAGAGGCCCGCCACCCCAGGCCAGAACAAGTACTACAGGGCATCCAGAGTCAAGTTCTACTTCAGAGCCTGAGGGAAGTGCGTTTGCCTCCGAGCAGGAACCAACAACACCACTAACATCAACAACACCAAGAACAGGTTCATCAGCCACAGTACAATCGGCAACTGATTGGTTTCTACAGCATAGGTATGGTAAGTCCAGTGCTGATGCACAGGCAAAAGAGGCCAAGCAAATTGGAGCTCCCCTGAGCATTGAGCATACGGTCCAGGCCTATCTGGATTACACAACAGAGGTCGTCATGGATCGAAATCCACTGGTGTATTGGTATGGGAAATGAAGCCAATGGACAGTGCACAGCAAGCTGGCGATAAAGTATCTGGCTTCCCCTGTCACAAGTGTCTCTTCTGAGCATGTTTTCAGTGCTGCTGGTGCCATTGTAACTGTGAAAAGGACCAGTCTCTCACCCAAAAGCGTGGAGAGGTTAACCATGATCAAAATGAATCAGTACTTTATATCACCAGTGTACAAAATACCTGAATCACAGCAGGAAGAGGAGAACGACTTCAGTGATGGAAGTAGTGTGTTAGATGACCTACTTCTGATCAAACCACCAGAGTTTGAGGACGAGCTCCTCTTCCCTGACAACTAGGCTTTCAAATTGTTACTTTCTACCTTCCTTTATTTGTGTGTGTATCTGTCTTTCTGGTTCGAATCACCACAAATCCATCACCGACGTCTTCTTTTTTTATTTCCATATTGGAGTTGCACCTCTGTGCATTTAACTGTCCACTCCTCAGAGTCCTGCTCTATCTTCCTGACTCACCCTAAATACATTTCCCTCAAGCCAGACATTGAATGGAGAATAGTACAAGAAATGTTGCCTCTAACAGTCCCTCCAGAAGAAGTGGAACATGACTATAGCTATCATCCTTTTCTTTCCAAGCCAAAACTCATCACTGTCACAAGGCTACCGCCTCTGCAGGCATCCAAAACTCTTCACTGTCAGAAGGCTTTTGCCAGTCGGCAGGCATCCAAAAGTAAGCTCATCACTGGCAGAAGGCTACAGTCTCAGCAGGCATCAAAAGCTCATCAATGTCAGAACAGAAGGTACTTGGCAGAGAAAGACAAGACTCTTCGAAGAAGCTTGCTAACATGTCACATATCTGCAAACTCAATTGACTAATGACCGATACACAGTCCGCAGCCTATCTCACAGCGCTGACCATGTGAACCAACCTCAACTGCGTCAAAGTGCCACAGATGAATAAGAAAACTGAAACAGCGACTAACGCTCAAAATGAATGTGGAGTAATAATGAGGCCACTGCCTCGGTAAAAAAACACACACCTGTCAGTCCTAGGCATCTGACAGCCAAAGAGAAGAGCAAGACAGGTAATGATGGCATGTGTTGGATGCAGACTGAGAGTAATTGCTGTTGTTTGTGTTGATGGAGTTGTACATGAAGTCGAACTGTACTAGTAATGAATCTGCCAACGAAAAGTGACTCAAGTGATAGTCAATGTTTCCCTTCTGGTTGTTTAATAACCAAATTGTACTCCTACTACTGCAGGCCAATATCTGTTGCATTTTTTAATATGGAATATGGACTTACTCGGAGTTGGTACACTACAGACTGAGTTGGAGTTGGACAACACGTACAACACCATGATGATGACCATACTATCTTCGCAGTCAGTCAGTTGGATTGGAGATGGTTGATGGAATAACTCGGACATTTCAAATCAAGTGTCATAAAAGGTAAATAAGCCAGCAACCACAGCAGACCTACATGTCCGCGTAGTGGTGGAGTCGAGTGTAGTGATATGACTGACAGCAGTGCATTGATTTAGTCACTTAATTTTGAAAATTCTAGGTTGCTGTATACGTGCTTTGTCTGGCTCTGTAAAAATGTAAGCTAAATATAGGTTTGGTCACGGCCCGGTGCCAGGGGCCTGTTCTGTCCTGTTGTTGTTGTAGCTTAATGCTGTAAACAGAGTGATGTATCCATGCCGCCTCAGTCTGAAAGTGTTCTCTTCTCTTGTTGCACTCCACCGTAATTGATACATTTTTTTTATTCATTGATTTTTCAATATCCCTTTTGTTTTTCCATTTACACTTACAGGCCGGCTTTTACCCTGTGCTATACTTGGAAAAGCAACGCACACTTACCTTACCAATGAATCTACATCTGCCAGGCAGGCAGTGGCGTCACCCAAGATTGATGGACCGAGCATCCATGGAAGGGAGGACCAAGAGGAATGCCGAGATGCAACTCCCCATTTTGACCAGGATAACACAGTAACAGTATCAACTTTTAAATAATTTGATTCATTTTTTGTCTTCAATCATTACTACCATGTGTTGTTGTTATTATTATTAATTATGTTTGCTCTCTGCTTATAATTCATACCTACAGCTATTTTTAAATTTTCTTTGCTATCTTTAAAAGTAAGCCCAGTACAACAGAACTCAAACTGTATGTAATCCGGGTCTCTATGAGGGCAGACAGGCAAGGCAAATTGCATAATATTATATACTGCTGCCCTGTACTGTCTAATTGTCTAGTAGTAGTTAGTAAGTACTACTTATCATTAACCATCAAGTTATCATCATCATGCATGCATTTCCGTTTTCTCCCTTAACAGATTTATGGATATGGTAATCTATAAAGATTGTGTTTTGTTGCTTGTCCTTGCGTACTGTTTTTCTTTGTCAAACCTTTCCCCAAACCCCCTTTCCCAACCATTCATCAAGCCCTAACCCTCTTCCCTTGGGCTGTGTGATTTATTGAGGTGTGCCTAAATTAAATGTACACCAATAATTCATCACACACATGCTGAGGCGGATGTGGTGAAAGCAACATAAATTCAATTTCAAGGCAGGGCGAGGATCTTATTCTGCTTGCCCACCCATGATCAGTATATTTGCAAGGTAACTTTTTTACCAAAGGAACCTAATCCATCATCATTAATTGCCGGCATCGATTGGATTTGTCATCCTATTACACACAGCACTAAAGGTTAGGCTTGTGTCGAGTGTAGGCTTAGTTGAGTGACTCGACACAACTACGGTTTGTAACTTGTTGCACTAGGCTATCCCCTCCACCATTATGTTTTATTTACTTTGCTCTACTACTCCTCCCAGAGTCTCTCTCAGGTGACTAACTGTCTCACTTTCTTTTTTTGTAAATGCTACTGCCAGTGTCTACTACTACCACCACAACCATGGCATCTCCATTCTCTTCGTAAACCCAACCTGCATCGTCATGCAGCCATCGCCGTGCCTAACTTAAACATCAATCACAGGTAAGAAAAGATGTTTGGGGGAGGTATAATAATGGACTAGGAGGAGAGACTGACAGTACTACTAGGGCAAGAGGGGTACCGCATCAAGCTGTTTGTGTCTTATAAAGTCAGCCAATTATTTAAATCAAACACTGGCTGTGGCCCTGCAGCAGCAAGGAAACAGTGTGACGTATAACAGTAACCCCACCCACAAAACATTAACCACATTGTATGTAAAAATAAATATATATTGTAATCCCCTAACAAAAACAAACTATGTAAAAAATCCCACAACACCTGACCCACCCCTCTCCCTAAGACCAACCAATGTCCGAAACAAAAAAGTCCAACAAATTAAATGTCCAATTGTCCATGTCCATAAATAGGGAGTTTCAGGCATTTTACTAGCACTATGGACTCCAGTACACAGTACACAAGTCTTCGTCTTCTATCTAGTTTAGCGAAATTACATAACCTTGTTGTAGCTGGCATGCCAGCTCAGTCAGCTTGCACCCAAGACAAACATACTCGAGTCAAGAAGCAGACTCACGTTAGTTTTATTTACTACTGTCTGCAGGTGGGGAAGCTTGTATTTTCAATTACGGGTGGCACTCTCTCTGTTACATCAAGGGCAATTTACTCAATTTCACTTTCAATGTGCCCTGCCCTGACTACTACAAAAAGGCAGATTGTATATATCTGATCCAATGATCATTGCTTATATATGGGACGACATGAGGTACTTTTTTTTGATTGATTGTGTAACTAACAGATAGGCCACCCATGGCAGGCTGGCTGACACAGTCAAAAATAAATTAACATAGGTAGGGAGTGGTCCTCGGAGTCGGAGGAAGGCGCTTGATAACTACATACATGCACAATATATATATATATATATATATATATATATATATGATGTGCTTGCATACTACTGTGAGTCAAGGGAGTATTCTGAAAATACAACTTATATTCCCCTCGGCTTTGCTACTCTGGCGTGGTTTCTTTTACATTCTCTTCAAACTAAGACTCTGCATCCAGTGACAGTCTCCACCTATGCTATCTATGATGAATACATCCAGGCATTCATCCATTCAAAGTAAACGTCTATCATTCTTCTTAATCTCTCAACAAACATTAGTTTGTTTCACCACAACCACCCATGCATCCTTCCTTGCTTGCCTTAGCTTTGAGTTTGACCCAAACACCGCTGACGACTCTTGCTATCCTATCAACCCATACGGTGTCGCCCACCCAGGCAGGCATCTTTTCTTTCACCTTCCACCCATCTTTCAACAACCAATGCATCTGATTCCTATCAGCCACCTATGCATGCTTCCAACGTATCCTTCTCTGCCAGTCATTACATCTCGCCCATCATTCCTCCTTCCACCCTTCTTTCCCTTTTTGTTCAACACATCCATCAAGGTCATCTGATCTGACTTTTAGTCTTCTCCATAAAACCTTCACAGCTGAGTTGGAGTCAGATAGAAGAGGCCATTGGTTACTCAACTCGCGCTGCTAATGCTATTGCTAATGCTAAGTAAAGGGTGTCTTCTTCGACCGTTGTCTAATGTTCACTACAACTTTATACTTACTAAGTCTCAACAGTACAGTGAGTTTACACCCTTCCCGCTAGTGTATTGTCAATAAGTAAGGAATATAACTTACCACCGCCCGCTACTGCAGCTGGCTCACCCCCTGTAGCTCCTGCAGGTGCCACATCTCTTGCTCCCTCCAAAATGGCCGCATCGCCATCGCCACTGGCCCAGGCACTGGGGGGTCGGTAGTATACCTAGAAAAAAATTACAAATTTTTAGATGCCATATATACACCTCCCCCTATTTATCCTTTTTCACTTGCAAGATTGAAAAAAAAATGAATACATTCATATACAACATACATCACTAGTCCAAATCGGGTACTAGAGTAGAGTAGACACTAGTAGCGTTATGGTCCCTAGGGTCATTCTAGCCTACTCTACTCTTTGCAGAGTTAGCCTGAGCCATGCAACCATTTTAGCTTCATGTCTTTTGTGCATGTAACATTACCTCACCG
The DNA here is from genome assembly GCF_964204655.1 of Triturus cristatus. Taxonomy (NCBI): domain Eukaryota; kingdom Metazoa; phylum Chordata; class Amphibia; order Caudata; family Salamandridae; genus Triturus; species Triturus cristatus. Next base: position 1,144,218,384 of record NC_140589.1, read on the forward strand.
CTTGTTGTGTAAGACGCCTTTGAGCCCAAATAAGCTCATACAGCTACTGTCTGAACGTTGCGTACAAGAGGTCAAAAAACAAGCCACTTTGTTATCGAGTTCTGGTCAGTCCGTATTGCTTAGCCATAACATGCTACACTTTTTGGCATGCTTGAATTATACTATCTAACGAGCACCATTTTTCTCATAACAGGCGGAAGATTCCCTTCTACGAACCAGAGCTTTGCAGAGCATATGAAGTAACCAGTACTTCTACGTTCTAAGGTGAGGGGTCCCCCAGAATTTGCACAGAGATCTTTTGTCTTCTATGGACTTGTAACAATGTTTATTGTTTTAATCTTATGCATTTTGCTGTTGGAGCTGGCTCGTATAGTATACTGAATTGTAGAACAATGTACAGAGCTTGTTAATTGAAAATAAACCTTTTGAACTTACACATAGACTCTGTGGTATTTGGTGTGGTGGACTTACACGAGTGAGTGAGCTAAAGGGTTTTATGTTCAGGGTTATCTAATCATTGGGTATCTTCGGGGGGTTCGGGGACCTAATGAGACACTATAGCTAGTCGGTCAGGGGATTGTGGGTTCTGACTAAGGTGTGAAGAAGGTCCAACCTCTCATCACCAACATCCTATTTTCTTGTGCATAGTTCTGTATGTGGCTGTGCAGAATCCCCACAACAGTAGTAGTACGTACTATATCCTATCAAAAATAGTCAAATATCTGGTTGGGCATTTTGTTAGTGGGAATTGTCGATAAGGCTCAAGATTAAGAAGACTAGAAGAGGACAAGCCATAGGACTGGACTCAGTGGCTAGAGCTATTGGTCAATCTGAATTTTATTTAAAACCTTTTAAATAAAGGGTGGCCAACTGGTCAAGCTTAGCTACAGACAGACTTATAGTAGTAATATAGAAAGTCATAGCAGAGGCAGTTAGAGGCAGGGATAACAAGAATTTAGAAACAGATAGTCAAGATCAAAGAAGAATTTGTAAAAAATAGAATGAGGAACAAGAATTAATAGTTCAGAAAAAATAAGGTGCAGTAAAAGTAAGGGAAATATAATTATTAATATTAACCACTGGAGGACTTACTTGGGCCAGCAGCAGAGCCCTCGGCAGAGGAGGGGTCCTGGCCATGGGAGACATCTTGTTCTTGTTGTCCCGCCAACTCTGACCACGTCTTCTTGCCCCTGGGTGCTGATCATGTATGATATAATAAAGAACGAGACAAACATTAATGATTGGTGTGAAACAAATACAATATTTTAAAGAATGCTCAAAAAACATTTTAGGAAACAACAATTGCAATAAAATTGACCTATCTAATCAGATCGACTAGTAGTATTATTGCGGGATTCACTGACCGTCTACTTATTATTTATGAACACTAATCTAGTGTTCCATTCTGATTCCAGAATATTAACTAAGCCTAAGTACCACCTGACCTAGCCCACATATTCCATACGGGCCAATTGTTCACTAAGCCTGCATTTCAATTTTAGCCCTAAAAATGCATAGATGGAGAACAAATGCTTAAATTTGTGCATACACCAAATTGTTGTTTGATTGCATCTTATGCTCTGCTAGTGACACTGCTAAGCCTTACCACTCACTAAACAAACTACAAAAGGTTCTACTAAGGACTGGAGTAAGCAGCACTCAGTGACAGAGGATGCGTCACGCAGACCGCTAACAAATTACCAACTAATACTAAATAAACCTATCAGTGCATCCACCACTATCTCTTCTTAGTGACAGGAGGACAAAGGAAGGACTAGAGTCTCTCTAGCAATAGCATTACCTAACTTAAGTTCTCTAAAGTAAACTCTGACATAATCAGCCTAAGCGAGCGCAAAGTTGCAAACAAGTAAGAGTAGCGCCGAGCACCTGTGTCCTACAATCAAAGAAGATTTTGAAACGTAATTTACCTGCAATGTAAGCAGCAGTATTCTTGCTATTCGAAAAAAAATTATACACAATACTTATACTACTAGTATATTAGCTACTCACCAAGCCCCACGACCTCGACAACTAGCAGGTCCTGCTCCCGGTCCAAGATGTCTGACCACTGTTGGGCCAGCTGGTTATGGATGTGCCTGACCCCTGTGCAGTGAAACACTGTCCAGCGCACCTTCGCCCACCGGCGGTGATGCTCCTGGGTAGGGTACCTGGAGCCAGGCCTGCCGCCTGCTACCATGGTCAACGGGAGGTAGCGCGGCACAAAAAAAACAAGGGCGGCCACCTCTGCCTCGCAGAAAAGCTCCTGGGCCTGCACCCCTGCAGGGCACAGTCTGCCACAAGGCAGGCGGCTCTTGGGCGCAGGCGCCTTGCCCTTGGAGCCGGTAGTACCCTTAGCCATGGTTCTGGGGTGTGCGGGAGGCGGAAGAGAAAATTTAGAAGGAAAAAATAAAGTTAGGGGAAGAAGTAGGAGCTTAAAGAAGGAAGTAATATAAAACAGTAGAAAAGTGAAAAAACGCAGTAAAAGTAGAAATGAAATGCAAAATATAGACTTAGGGACAGAGAGGGATAGATAATAAATAAAAAACATCAGAAAAACAGTGTAAAAACCTAAGGATTGCAAAGATAGAGGGAGGATAGAAAAGCAGGCCCAGAACCATAGCATAAAGTGAAAAACAAGATGGCCGTGCCCATCGCGACCGCATGGGTAAGTTCTTGTGATATTTCCCTCTGAGCACCCAAAAAAGCGTCGCGAACATGTAAAACTCGTTCCCGAACATGAAATGCACATCGCGAACACACTATATGCAACCTGGAACAGGAAATAAGGCATCGTGAACAGGCGGGACAAGTAAAAAGCAAGATGGCCGCGCCCATAGGCGACCCCATGGGCAAGTTCGCAAGATACTATCCCCCGAGCACACAAACAGCATCCCGAACATGCAAACGGGTTCCCAAACAAGAAAAACGTATCACAAATGGACGGGACAAGCAACTACGCATGCTTGTGTAGCTCGCGTAGCGCTTTTGCAACTTCACGTAGCCTAGCGTAGCGCGACTACGTGAAGTACGCCCAGGGTTAGTCCTGTGCTGATCCTGGGAAACGTGCAGAGACATGTGCGATTGTCATGTCAGGCAGACATACCACCAGGGCATTTATGGAGTGAAGATGCATACGATTCCTGTATGTTTGTTCATTCGCCTGTGGTGGAACCAAAGCCACATGTGTACCATCAATGGAACCAATGACATGTGGCATTCTTCCTAAAGCATAAAAGTCACTCTTGATGTCAGCAAATTGTCGTGGTGTTGGGAATTTGATGTACCGGTACAGAAAATGTAACATTGCCTCCAAAGAATCAGGAAGCACAGGGCTGAACATTGTCTGTGACATCCCACCAGCAGTAGCCACAGTATACTGGAAGGTTCCCGTGGCAAAGAAATGTAGGACTGCCATCACCTTCACCTTGGGGGTCAGCGCAGATGGATATGGGCGTTCAGGTAGCAAATGTGGGCTCAACTGCTCTGCCAACTCCTCAATGAGTGGTCTGGTGAAGCGGTAACATCTGATGCTGTCACGTTCTACCATGGTCTCTAGGTCGGGAAAGGGTCTGTGGACAGCTGGTCTTCTGCCGTACATAGGTGATAAAGAAACATTATCAATTCACTTTCAATTGTGGCAAGTAACATGCTAAATATCATATGCAACATCAAAGCAAGACTCAATGAAGTCAGGTGTATAATTTTGAGCATTGACACAAAGGCCAGCTATGTGACCCTCACAGAACATATCATGTCATGATGGTTTTACAACAAGTGCAATGCTGTGCTGTGACCAATCAATGGTGTCTGTTACAGTCAATGCTAAAAAACATCACATGCTAAACACACACCTAAGAAACTATCAAAGATAGATGTGTGGAACAACTGACAAGTGGTGGAAATGTACATACACAGGGATCATGTAATGCCACTTGGACACTGTGATGATGTAATGTCTGACATACATGTACCATCACACACATAAAACACCCATGATGTGTATCACATTTTGTTTGCATAACAAACAGGTATGTCACGCAACAGCAACTCACATGCCAAATACAGATTGATGTTTAAAGTGAATATCATCAACAACCTAAACAATGAAGTGTGTGCATTGTACAATACTGAGATACTGTGGATTCCCTCAAAAATACTGCATCCAAAGAACTTTGTAACACACACTCCAATACAGCTGTGACTCTGGGTGTATGTAACTTGTGATAACGCAATGGGCCCCTGGGACTGTGTCCAGGCCTAGGAGGGTGATCTGTAAAGTTGTCACTCACAGTTGTGATGTGTATCACAAACAATGAATTTGGTGCACATGAAGGTTGGCTCATCATGGGAGTGTGAGCTATGAAGAGCTCTGTCCAATATGACATGTTAATCTATGTACCCACACATATCTTAAAGCAGGAAATTAAGTTTCCTAAACTGTCTGACATGCTTTCTGATTGGTGTAGGGCACCTGAGCCTCAGTCAAAACAGTGTGGTTTGCATCCTTTGGCTGTTGACTGTAATGGGGACAGACGTTGGTGAGTATTCAAAAGACATGTCGTACACTTCAAAACCAAGCCGGACGCACACATTGACTGGTGACTGAAATGGGGACAGACGCTGGTGAGTATTCAAAAGACTAGTCATAAACTTCACAACCAAGCTGGACACACACAGTGGCTGTTGAATGAAATGGGGACAGACGTGGGTGAGTGTTCAAAAGGTGCATCGTACCCTTCAAAACCAAGCCGGATGCAAACATTGGCTATTGGTCGTCATGGGACCAGACGCGGTGAGTATTCAAAAGACTCATCGTACACTTCAAAGCCAAACCGGACGCACACATTGGCTATTGGTCGACATGGGGACAGACGCAGGTGAGTATTCAAAAGACACATTGTACACTTCCGTACCAAGCCGGACGCACACATTGGCTATTGGTCGTCATGGGGACAGATGAGGTTTTACTTCGTGTACGAATTACGTGCAAACAAATTCTGTTGGATTACAACAACAATGTATCAAACTCAATAGTGTTATGATGCGGAATATTTGAAAGAAGTGGTAGACGTGTCCGATGCGTGCAATGTTATGGATTGGCCAAATTTGGATAATGAGAACGCCTCGGACCTATCTCTTTGGACGCATGGAACAGAATCCCCCTCTGCAGCACAGATATAAGGCTGTCTGTTCCCAAGAGACTTCACTTGCCTGCACTACATGCTACTTGCCTACATCACAACCTACCACTACTGCTGTCTCTGCATCCTCTGGGATCTGCAATGGCATGTACTATGGAGAGGGCACCCGCTTTCACAGAGGAGGAAAACCAGGCCCTGCTGGACAGCCTCCTTCCACAGTACAGCAAGCTGTATGGATATCCAGGGGAGCAGGTGAGTGTTGATTACACTGCTTTTTCAATTGACCATGTTTTAAAACAGGCACTGCTAGCATTGTGATCCCCAAGAGCAAGCATGCACACATAGTTATTGTAAGTCTCACAGTGTGTAGATTCATGTTCTGGACAGGTACAGTGGTGTAAAAGTGTATTATGTGGAATTGATTTACATGCACTGTTCTCATGTTGTTAAGGCAGCCTTGCACACAGGACAACTGCACCTGATGATACTTGTGCAACCTTTATACTTTATATGTCCTTCTAACAATGACCTATATGTCCAAGTGAGTGATGAACAAACATGTAGCATGTGTAGTAATGGTGTGTCACTATGTCGTCCTTACAGGTCGACACCCATCAGAAGCAGGAAATTTTGCTGACCATCATCCGGGCTGTAAGATCTGTGGGGGTCTTCAAACGCCGCATCCGCCACTGCCAGAAGAGGTGGCAGGACCTTCCTGGCTGGACCCGGAGGATTGCAAGAGTCCAGCTGAAGTTGTGACCTCCTTGCAAAAGGGATGGACGACGGACCCTGACCCCCCACATGCTCCAGATACTGACGGTGGTCTTCCCTGACCTGGATGGGCAGTTGAAGGCCAGACAGCAGCAAGGAGGGGGTGAGTTTGTGCCATTTTGCTGAACTATGTCTGACATGCTTGTTACACTCCCTCAGTCTGGTAGCACTCTCACAGGTCGTCTGTCTGCTGAGCCAACACTTATGTGGCAAAATGTAATGATGCCCCATGCTCATCTGATGCTCAGGTGTGTCCCTTTCCATCTGTGACATGTGTCACTTGGGTCCTGTGTATTTGCTGTAGTCCAAGGTTAATGTGAACAACATCATATACAACAGGTGCATTGAGTCGACCATAATGAGTGAGGTAATTGTCTGACATGTGTCAGCACATTGACTGAAATATGACCTGTACTCTGTGTGGTACATACATAAATGTTTGAATTGCTGATCTGTGTCAACACAGGTGTGTTGAAATATACTACACACCCATGCAGCGGGTAAGCCTAATGTTGATGCCTCAGACAAATTAAATGGATAAGCGTTCAAAATGCGTAGCCACCTGCCTAGTGCTCCGGGTAATCACATGTTTGACATGGACCAAGGACAGGTATGCCAACTCAGGCCATCTGAGACACTGTCACATCCTATTTGCGGGTGTCAGGCAACACTTTAACCATTGCAAAATTGAAATTCATGTGTCTGACTCTGTGTCAGTGTGTACAGGCAGAACTTTTATAATTACAAATGTGGCAAATATGTTAAGTATGGACAGACATCTAATGGATGGATATTGGCTCAGATACACAGCACAACACATGTGTGTTATCCCTTGACTCTGCATAATGGTGGCTTCAACATAAATGTATATGCTGCATTACTTTGTTCTTGGGAGCTTGCAAAATGTTCATGTATACAGATGTGTTACTTCATATACTCCAATGTCTCAGTAGAACAATGTGAGCTTTTCAAAGTGTTTAAATTGTGTGTAGCACATTGGGACATGTATACTTGACCACTACAGATGTTGCTTTAACAGTGAATACATGGGTGTGACACGTTGCTGACTGTAAGGTTGGGATTCACTGCCCCTGTAACAAGAGTTAGTACAGACTGTTTAGCCAGACAGGCCTGTGGCATAGTGTGCCACGTGAAAAATCTTGAAGATGCAGTATTTGTACTTGTCTGTTGTCCTGCATGCAGACCAATATAGCATTGACGTTCAAGACATAAGCCCACCATGGTGACTGGGGATGGAAGTATGTTCACCATGGCAACTTAATGAATTTGTCCATCCCGTTTGCTGTGCCACTCCCAGACTCCCTTGCATGAGATGAGACATGTTTGTAACTACACATGACACTCAGGGGCATTACAGATCAGACAACAGGCAAAATAGTGTTTTGCTGGCCAAGTGTTTAGTGGGATTTGAAATACATCTAACAGATGGTTCCATTGCCATGGTATGTTTGGGAACCATGATTCACTGGCAGACTGACAAGTGCCATTTTCACATATGTGTAATGAATATGAAAAGTGGCATGAACATTATGCAAGGGCTTGCACAGTGTTGTGTTGTTAAAAAACTCATGAGTCAAGTCTATGCAGATGACTGATGTGAATCTGTTTCTTCTCCTTGTTCACAGCATCATCTACGGCTACTGGAGGAGACAGTTCCATGGACCAAGAGGAAGCGGCTAGCTAGACTGGGTCCACTGTGGAGGAAGAGTAGGGACCCAGTGGCACAGAGGTTAAGGGGAGCCACACTGAGGGTCGCTCAGAAACATCAGCTGAGGACTAATCCAGCTCCAGTGATGACACCCTTGTGGTGGTGGATGTTACCAGAGCAGAGGCCACAACATGATAAATGGATTACTACCGCGGTTAACCAGGTGGTGCCCGAAAGAATTATTAAAGTAAAAAGATCCTGGGTGACGTCGCCATGGTACAGACCAGAGCTTAAAAGTTTAAAAGCCACGTGTAGGAGAGTTGAGCGCATCTTGTGGTTGGATTATAGCACAGAACACAAGTCTGCATATAATATAGCACTCCAATCTTATAAAGAGGCTATTATAAAAGCAAAAAATACTTACTACACTGCAAGAATTGAGGCGGCTAAAATCTCCTCTAAGGAGCTTTTCAAAACCGTCCGAGTGCTATCTAAACTACAACAGGTCAGTTTATTTAAACCAGACCAAGCCTTTTGAAATAAAATGGCAATTGTTTTTCAGACCAAGGTGCAACTAATCTATGATGATCTCCACAATAACCTGAAGTCTGTGGAAAATAACCCTGACTTAGCACTGGAGGAAACAGTGCCTCAGTGCCAATTAACCAGCTTCAGTACCTTCACCCCAAAAGAGGTGAAGAAAATTCTATTGTTTACCAAATCTGGGTCCCCGAAGGACCCATGTCCACCAATGGACATGCACCTGGATTCCGGGATGATTAGTTCCTATCTAACCCCTCTCTTAAATCAAGTACTTGAGTTTGGGATATCTCCCTCTGTTTGAAAAACAGTCTGCATAAGACCAATTTTGAAAAAACAGACTCTAGATCCTATGGAAGTGAAGAACTATTGACCCATCTCATGTCTGCCAATTACAGCTAAAATCCTCGAAAGGGTGGTAAATCAGCAGCTCATGCAATATCTAGACACTAATAATCTGCTTGATTTTAGTCAGCATGGCTTCCGGTCATGACACTCGACCGAGACCGCCCTGATTATGGCAACAGAGGAAATTCACAGACAGGTGGATGGAGGGGGCAGTGCCACCCTCATTCTCCTAGACCTTTCGGCAGCTTTCGACACCGTGAATCACACGGTGTTAGTGCAGCGGCTGAGGGCTGTGGGGATTGGGGAATTTGGATCTGTCCCTTCTCTCTTCATTTCTGGCCTCCAGGGAGCAGAGTATATATTGGGAACGTTTGCAATCTGAATTGTTCTGTATACCGTGTGGAGTGCCACGGGGATCTGCACTATCACCTACACTGTTCAATATATACGTCACTCCACTGGCCGCACTTATCAGAGAGCATGGTTTTTCGTTGGTCTTTTAAACAGACGACTCACAGATTGTCATCTCTGTTTCCAAGCAGTCTGAGACCACTGCCACTAATTTCTATGCCTGTCTGACTCATATTATGAGATGGATGAACCGTAACTATCTTAAGATTAATACGGATAAGGCCGAGGTGATGGAGTTTGGCAATGGTCCATCCCTATGGAACCCAACATGGTGGCCTATAGAGGCAGGTCAATGTCCGATCCCGTCTAATAAAGTCAAGTACCTCGGGTTATTTTTGATGACCAGCTCAATTTTGCGGGCCAGATTAATAGTGTAACTTCCTCCTGTTTTTACGTACTGAAGCTCCTTAGGAAGATCTTTCCTTTCATCCCCCAAGATTTGAGGAAATCAGTATTAGTCGCCCTTATCCTCTCTCGCCTAGATTATTGCAATGCGCTTATTATAGGCATTGATAAAACCCAGAGGTTAAAATTACAATCAATACAAAACACCGCTGCCCGGCTCTTGTTAAACATCCCTAGGGGGCACTCCACCTCTGCTGCTATTAGGTCATTACATTGGCTCCCGATTCAGCAGAGGACGGAGTTCAAGGCCCTATGCTTGGTCCATAAGGCATTATTCAGGGGAGGGGCTGCCGATTTCTGGAACTTCTTTTCCTGGTATATCCCCACCACAATTTTCAGATCCACTGACGCAAGTTTCATTTGTATCCCCAAAATTCGCTAAGCCAGATGGGGAGTAGGAGCCTGTCACATTGTGCAGCCAAACTGTGAAACCAGCTGCCTATCTCTATTAGATTATTGTTGAATTGGCTTCTTTTTAGGAAAGCGTTAAAAACATGGCTGTTTCCACCTCTCTAAGGATTAGTTACAGACGTGGTGATTCCTCTATCTCACATCTTAGCGCCAAGACACCTCCGCATTCGAGCGCTCTATAAAACTATATCCTATCCTATCCTATCCTAAAAACAGAGTCTCTCCCCGCCGCCACCACCATCTCCACCCTCCCAGCTGCTCCCATTCCAAAGGTCCGTGGACACTCCCGTGTTAGGGAGCATGTCTCTTTTGGTCCAGGCACTACACCCCCGCATCTGTCACCCCTGCTGCCCTGAGTGTGGAGTCTGTGGACTTGCTCAAACAGATACATGTGGGGCAGACATCCATGCTGAGTGTCCTCCATGCACACACCAGTCTATTGACACAATTGGTGTCATACATTGAGGGCACGTCATCAAACATGTCTGCCCTACAGCATGCTAATCAGTCCATGGCGCCCTCACTGTCAGCAGTGTTCCTCCTACAACAGTCCCTTACTCCTCCTACCTCTGCCCCATCCACAGTCCACACTAAACTACCTGACCAAAGCACACTCACACATGCACATTCACACACCCCAACAGACACAAGCAGCACACAGCAACCTAAAACAAAGTCCAAACAAACATGCACGCACACTCAGGGGACTGACATCAAACACACAGGGGATAGGGCAAAACAACACACACACCCATCCACAACCACTCTGCATTCCTCAGCTACCACTCCCTCCAAAATCCCTACCCTTGATTCTCCTGCAGCCCACCCTTCCCAGAGGGTCTTCCTCTGAGAGCTTGGCCTCTTCCCCACTGATACATCAGAACAGACTCGCAAGGGGAAGAGGAAATCACCACGCACAGAGAGCCGATCCACCACTGCATGCATACCCTCCCCTAAGAGTAGGAACACTGAGGCCCCCACCCGTACATCCCCCAGGACAAAGAAAAGCAAACCCCCACCACCATCCCACACTTCCACCATGAAATCTACACCCTCCCGAGGCCAGGCCACCCCTCCAAAAGTTCACACATTCCAAGCTGTTCCAGGTTCACCCACACACCATTACACCATCCCCAAAATGATAAAGCCCTCCCCCACCAAAAGCACTTTCACACCCACAACACCACACCTACAGTCAGTTCCAGACACTGCAGTGGAGACCTTGGCCCCCCAATCTGAACTGTCCACTGCAGTGGAGACCCCACCCCCTCAATCAGACATGGGCACTGCAGTGGAGCCCTCGCCCCCTCAATCCAACATGTCCACTGCAGTGGAGCCATAAACCCCTCAATCCAACATGCCCACTTCCGTGGGGCCACAACCCCCTCAATATGACATGTCCACTGCAGTTGATATGGACACTCCAGTAGTCCCCATTCCTTCCATAACCCATACTGGTACACCCTAATCCTGTCCCTGCGGTGCCTGGTCGGCCCCTAAAGATGCACCTCCAATGAGAGATGTCCCTTAGTTATGTCAGTGCAGGCAAGCAATGGATGACGACTCTCCATGTTTACCCCCTGAAAGATTCATTAACATGGACAGGCCATTGGCCTTATTGTTATTCAGGAATTTTGATTTTTCATATGCAAATGCTGAATAAAGCTTATTGTTGTTATTTTCTTGATTTATATTTCATGTACATAATGTTGCTGATGAGTGTACTGAAATTGCTGTTGAAATATTGTTTAGTGACAAAAATGATATAGTGATGTAATGGACTGCATGTGGTACATGGTATGTGTGTTCTATTACAGTATGTATTAGAGCCATCATTGACTGCAACTGCAGGTTGTCAGGATCCACATTGTTTTGGACAAGGAATGTGACATTCTTTTCATAACCTCCCATCTTTGGCTTACACTTTTGTGCATATGTCGGGCTGACATTTGTACACATTGTAGATGTTTTTAACGGTACTCCCGTCTCCAATGGACATGCAGAATAGCGCAGTGATGATGAACAAGTCATCTGCCTCATCAGTGCAACTTGTTAAACATGTATTTTGACTACGTGCAGATGACTTTGGAGACACACCCGTACACAGGCTGATGGGACCAAATAATTCTGTGTGTTGTAATTGTTGGATCGATGTTTGAGTCTCATTCTGACATGGTAGACCCCTGCTAAGACCAAACTTGACACAGCTGACCTTCCACAGTAGTGAAATCACCACATGGCAGTGTGTTAATCAGTGACATTTCCTGAGCCCATGGTGTGGGTTTTGTGAGCATGACTCTCTGTGTTCCAAGTCCTTTTTCTACCAAGACTGTAGTCCCTGCAGATGTTCCTGTTTGCGAAGCTTGCTGTGTTGTCCAGTGCTTTGTCAACCTATTTGACTTTAGGTGTCCGGGATGTGTATGCATGGGAAACATTGAGTCATTATGGTGTCATCACTGGTTAGGCTTGACATAAGTGCCTGCACTGTGGGCAAACTCACATTTTACATATTTTGGATTCCCCGAGTCACATTTGTGCTACAAACATCAGAGTGTTTTTAATCTGTCATCTGTTTTTGAGAGTTTGGCACTTGTATGTGTGAATGACTGCTCACACTAAGCAGATTCTACCCTTCCCTGCCGCCTGATGGCAACATGTCTTCTTTGTAGGTCTCCTTGAGCATTTCATTGTTCTGGGACGGTGTTAAATTTCCAAATGTGTCTGATACATTTCACATTATGCACATGTACTCCATCCTAAACGGTGGGACACATTTCACCAGGTGGAATGACTAGCTATGTGTATTGTGTATGTAAAACACAGATCCCACCACCACTCCTGGGATTGTCATGGGTGCATGTGCAATGTCACCAGTCAATGTATGCTTAGCTGATGCACATTACTGCTGATCAAGGTGTGTGGTGTTTAGACTGGCCAAATGTGACTTGTTTCTCAGCAAGGCCCCTACCTACATTGTGGTCTTACATTACAGGCCATGCCCTGTGAGTAATGTTTGAGTATGTGTGATGAAAGTTGTTCTCTCAAGACACATGACACAGTGCGCAAGAGTGAGTGTGCTCCGAAGTATGGGCCACATCCTAATTTATCATCACAGCGGGTCATCAGACAGGATACTGTCACCACAATGTAGTGGCATTGAGGGTACTGCGGTAGAGAGTCAGTCTCTTGATATATTGTTTGTTATTCCACCAAGCTTTTTTCACATGTGACTGTTGTGAACCCACTCATCAACAATGCCTGATTGCCCACATTCGGTTATACAATTCTGGAGATACGTCTGGATTATACTCAACACGCATATGTCACAGTGGAGTTCAGCCCCCCATCGTGTGTGTTAGCGTAGCCTAGAGACACTTACACACAAACACACATGTTGTGTTTGTTCTGCAGTGTGTGGCTGGCTGGTTGTCTTAGTGCATCTTCACCCATGTATTTCTACTGGCTTTGAGGGGCATTTAGTGGATGTTTGTTTGAGTTTTTTTATCGACTGACCCTGGGACTCCTACATCTTCAGTCTGCACATTCATCATGTTTAGAATTTGCCATTGCTGCCACAGTGTGGAACAGGATCTCGTCAAAACAGTGGCTCTTGAAGGATTCCTTTGTATGTGTATCTGTTTGTGAACAAATGTGTGTTTATGCATTTTGATGGTCACTTCTTACATTGTCCAATTGAACATTGGTGGCAGTGTTAGCCCACAATGGCAATGATTGTCTGCACAAGGCTGAGGGTATTTTTTAAAGCACAACAATGTTTGCCTCAACAGATCTGTGTTTGTTTGGCACACAACCACTACTTTGTCACTACATTGCTTGTGGTTTTAGGCTCAAAAATCATACATGATTGTCTGCACATGCTGGGGGTTGGAACCCCACATTCACCTTTTGTTCACTACAGTGATGGGGGATTCTGTAATTTTTTCCTTTGTCTGTCACTATTGCAGGCAGTTTACACACAAAACACAATCTTGGCATGACAGTAGTGGGGAGTGTTCGGCCTCCAGCCCCTATGGGGTGTAATACTTATAGGGATGGACATTGTCCCCCTAAGAGGTGGACAGTGCTGCTGGGGATGGACATCCACCCCCTATGGGGTAGACAGTGCTGGTAGGGGTGGACATCTACCCCCTATAGGGTAGACAGTGCTGGTGGGGATGGACATCCACCCCCTATGGGGTGGACAATGCTGGTGGGGATGGGCATCCACCTCCTATGGGGTGGACAGTGCTGGTGGGGATAGACATCCACCCAATATGGGTGTGTTGGCTTTCACAGGATCGTGATGTTTTTGTGTGTGGTAGTTGTCTGACTTACCGTCTGTGAGGAATGCGTCAGTTTCGGTTGTCGATTCGACCACAGGCTTACAGTATAGGGATGACATGCGCGATCGGACACATGGTTGCTTTGTCTTGTATGCAGTAATCGTGTTGTGGCGTGAATCGGAGCTGAAATACAGCTCTTCCAGGTGCTGTGACATGCTGGAGGTGGCGATCTGTCCAGTGCGAAGGAAGTACGCATCGTACTTGCCCGGCCGGAAACTGCTGTAGAAATGGCTCCTGTCCAGTCCATTCAGCGGATACGAAGCCGGCTCGTACGGATTTGGAGCGTGCGTGTCGCTCGGGAATTGGACACATTTGTGCATCGTACTTCGTCATTTGGACGGACCGGTTCCTGGAACGAGTCGGTCGGAAGGTAAGGCTAAGGATGCCTCTGGGAGGACCATTCGAGCAGGATCAGGATAGGCCCCTAAGTGTTGAATATGCAAAAAATAGCTCCTTTGCATATCAAATGAGAAAACTTATAGCACTGGCCTACGTCCCAGTTACTGAGGTAGCCGAACACTACAACTTATTAATAGAAAGTCCATGCTATCAACAAAATTAAAAAAAACTAAGTCCTCTTCTTGACTACTATGATGATACCTGGGTGGGAAGGCGACACAGATCTGGACACAGAAGGCAACCTAAATACCACATTCCATGGTGGAATTTACATAACAGTACACAAAATAAAGAAGCTAAAATGAACAATGCTGTTGAAGGATGGCATAATGCCTTCCAAGCAACAACAGGCAGAGCTCCACCTACTCTGCATAAACTACAACTATCTATCCAAAAAGAACAAAGCTACCAACAACTAAGAACGGAGCAATCTGCAACACAAATAGGCCCCAAACTTACCAAACAAACTAGACAAATGTTTGAATACTTGCACTATAAAGTAAGACTATATCCAACTACAAGAGGCCTAGAATACCTTGAAACAAAAACCAAAAGCCTACTTTAACTTAAAAATCCTCATAATAGCCAGCTACTCATCACCAAAATCTAAGGAAACAAATAAATAACAAATGTATATTTCCAGAAATATAATTAATTTGTCAAATATATTTTTTAATGAACTTAAACTATATATTGAAATCATAATTATATTTCTTAAAATATAAACCACAATAACACTGTTTTTTAAACATTTCCCTCCCACAGCAAATAATTAAAATTACTTGTATTGTTTCCATAGCTGAAGAAAGGAAATACCAATAGAATTAAGAAATCCCCCCAAAAAATGGAAAAATTGAACTGTTTAAAAAATAATCCACCTACTGTAACTCCACAAACGATAAACCATAAAAAACCTGAAAATGAATTTAAAAAAGAAACGCTCCATGAAAACGTGAAAAATTAAGGAAGTGTAAAATAATTATTAATTTACTAAAACCAATACAAATTTCCTTATCTAACAAAAATGCAATCTTCTCCCAACAGCAACTTCAAACAACCATAAATAAAAGGAACAATCCCACCCACACAAAAATACACACAAAACTATAACATAATACTAATACATACATTACTTACACCATTTTTAAACATATTTTCACATATGCCACTAAACAAGCTGACGACATATCGCTAAAACATAACTAAAACATAAAACTCACCAAAACTTCAAAATTCTAACACTACACACACTACCTAGCACTTAACTACCTTCAAATTAACCTAAAATGTAAGTTTAAATAAAGAAAATTAAACTTATCTTCCCCGATGCAACGCAGCTTCCAACCGCGAGCTACTCCCCTCAAAAATGACCTAAATCAAACGATAGCGGTTATAAAATACAAGCTATAAACAAATATGCCTGCTTTAAACAATAAAGATGTATCTATTTCTTTAATAAACTGTTGCAACATGATAAATACATTACTAGAAATGTTTGTAAAAATACAACAAATTATTACTAATGTATAACAAATTATGTTATATTGTTTCTGCAATGTAAAGTTATGATACTGCATTTTTATAAAACATTTAATAATTAATATTATAATTCCATAAATATCCATGTTATAGACAGTGTTTAATAAAAATATGTAGTAAGCGAATTAAATGTTAAAAAAATGTATACATGTTTCAACAAATGTTTGTATTATATAAATGAATGTAATAACCCCTGCCACCCCTAGACATAGGGCATATGTTGCCCATCACTACTGCCACCCCCACTCATAGGGCTTATGTTGCCCATCACTACTGCCACCCCTAGCCATAGGACTCATGTTGCCCATCACCCCTGCCACCCCCAGCCATAGGGCATATGTTGCCAATCACTACTGCCACCCCCAGCCATAGGGGACCTGTTGCCCATCACTACTGCCACCCTCAGCCATAGGGCTCATGTTCCCCATCACCCCTGCCACGGGGCATATGTTGCCCATCACTACTGCCACCCCCAGCCATAGGGCCCATGTTGCCCATCACTCCTGCCACCCACATCCATATGGCTTATGTTGCCCATAACCCCTGCCACCCCCAACCATAGGGCATATGTTGCCCATCACAACTGTGACACCCACTCATAGGGCTTATATTGCCCAGCACTCCTGCCACCCCCATCCATAGGGACCTGTTGCCCATCACTACTGCCACCCCCACCCATAGGGGACCTGTTGCCCATCACTACTGCCACCCCGACCCATAGGGGACCTGTTGCCCATCACTATTGTCACCCCCACTCATAGGGCTTATGTTGCCCAGCACTACTGACACCCCCAGCCATGGGGCTCATGTTGCCCATCACCCCTGCCACCCCCAGCCATAGGGCTCATGTTGCCCATCACCCCTGCCACCCCCAGCCATAGGGCATATGTTGCCCATCACTACTGCCACCCCCACTCATAGGGCTTATGTTGCCCATCACTTCTGCCACCCCCAGCCATAGGGCTCATGTTGCCCATCACCCCTGCCACCCCCAGCCATAGGGCATATGTTGCCCATCACTATTGCCACCCCCAGCCATAGCAAAAAAAAAAATGCAAAAAAAACAGTGATGGACAGAATGCAGAACAATGTCATACATTCACCCCAGTACAGAGATCTGGGCCTAAATCCATCGTTTTTTTGCTCACCATGCCGTTCCAGCTTGAACCCAGCCATATGCAAATCAGTCGTGACCCTGTGCCTCATGGGTACAGTCCAGCCCGAACTGCCAAGCCAGGTCCTCCCTGGACTGGAAACAAGCATCCTAGGACCGGTTTCAGGGTTTCACCCCTCTTCAGCCAGGATGGCTTGATTCGAGTGGCATGGAGAGCACGGGACCCATGTCTGGCCATACCCATCCCACTCGGGGTGACAAATGCAAAAAAAAAACAGTGATGGACAGAATGCAGAACAATGTCATACATTCACCCCAGTACAGAGATCTGGGCCTAAATCCATCGTTTTTTTGCTCACCATGCCATTCCAGCTTGAACCCAGCCATATGCAAATCAGTCGTGACCCTGTGCCTCATGGGTACAGTCCAGCCCGAACTGCCAAGCCAGGTCCTCCCTGGACTGGAAACAAGCATCCTAGGACCGGTTTCGGGGTTTCACCCCTCTTCAGCCAGGATGGCTTGATTCCAGTGGCATGGACAGCACGGGACCCACGTCTGGGCATACCCTTCCCACTCGGGGTGACAAATGCAATAAAACAGTGATGGACAGAATGCAGAACAATGTCATACATTCACCCCAGTACAGAGATCTGGGCCTAAATCCATCGTTTTTTTGCTCACCATGCCATTCCAGCTTGAACCCAGCCATATGCAAATCAATTTGTGACCCTGTGCCTCATGGGTACAGTCCAGCCCGAACTGCCTAGCCAGGTCCTCCCTGGACTGGAAACAAGCATCCTAGGACCGGTTTCGGGGTTTCACCCCTCTTCAGCCAGGATGGCTTGATTCCAGTGGCATGGAGAGCACGGGACCCACGTCTGGGCATACCCTTCCCACTCGGGGTGACAAATGCAAAAAAAACAGTGATGGACAGAATGCAGAACAATGTCATACATTCACCCCAGTACAGAGATCTGGGCCTAAATCCATCGTTTTTTTGCTCACCATGCCGTTCCAGCTTGAACCCAGCCATATGCAAATCAGTCGTGACCCTGTGCCTCAAGGGTACAGTCCAGCCCGAACTGCCAAGCCAGGTCCTCCCTGGACTGGAAACAAGCATCCTAGGACCGGTTTCGGGGTTTCACCCCTCTTCAGCCAGGATGGCTCGATTCCAGTGGCATGGAGAGCACGGGACCCACGTCTGGGCATACCCTTCCCAATCGGGGTGACAAATGCAAAAAAACAGTGATGGACAGAATGCAGAACAATGTCCTACATTCACCCCAGTACAGAGATCTGGGCCTAAATCCATCGTTTGTTTGCTCACCATGCCGTTCCAGCTTGAACCCAGCCATATGCAAATCAGTCGTGACCCTGTGCCTCATGGGTACAGTCCAGCCCGAACTGCCAAGCCAGGTCCTCCCTGGACTGGAAACAAGCATCCTAGGACCGGTTTCGGTGTTTCACCCCTCTTCAGCCAGGATGGCTTGATTCCAGTGGCATGGAGAGCACGGGACCCACATCTGGGCATACCCTTCCCACTCAGGTGGCAAATGCAAAAAAACAAACAGTGATGGACAGAATGCAGAACAATGTCATACATTCACCCCAGTACAGAGATCTGGGCCTAAATCCATCGTTTTTTTGCTCACTATGCCGTTCCAGCTTGAACCCAGCCATATGCAAATCAGTCATGACCCTGTCCCTCATTGGTACAGTCCAGCCCGAACTGCCAAGCCAGGTCCTCCCTGGACTGGAAACAAGCATCCTGGTAAAGGTTTGAGGTTTCACCCCTCTTCAGCCAGGATGGCTTGATTCCAGTGGCATGGAGAGCACGGGACCCACGTCTGGGCATACCCTTCCCACTCGGGGTGACAAATGCAAAAAAAATAGTGATGGACAGAATGCAGAACAATGTCATACATTCACCCCAGTACAGAGATCTGGGCCTAAATCCATCGTTTTTTTGCTCACCATGCCGTTCCAGCTTGAACCCAGCCATATGCAAATCAGTCATGACCCTGTGCCTCATGGGTACAGTCCAGCCCGAACTGCCAAGCCAGGTCCTCCCTGGAATGGAAACAAGCATCCTAGGACCGGTTTTGGGGTTTCACCCCTCTTCAGCCAGGATGGCTTGATTCCAGTGGCATGGTTCTGATGCTCCGTCCATCACCACCCCCTTTTGTACCCCCAGCCATAGGGCTCATGATGCCCATCACCCCTGCCACCCCCAGCCATAGGGCATATGTTGCCCATCACTACTGCCACCCCCAGCCATAGGGCCCATGTTGCCCATCACCCCTGCCACCCCAGCCATTGGGCGCATGCTGCCCATCACCCCTGCCACCCCCAGTCATAGGGCATATGTTGCACATCACTACTGCCACCCCCACTCATAGGGCTTATGTTGCCCAGCACTCCTGCCACTCCATCCATAGGGGACCTGTTGCCCATCACTACTGCCACCCCCAGCCATAGGTGACCTGTTGCCCATCACCCCTGCCACCCCCAGCCATAGGGCATATGTTGCCCATCACTACTGCCATCCCCACTCATAGGGCTTTGTTGCCCAGCACTCCTGCCACCCCAGCCATAGGTGACATGTTGCCCATCCCCCTTGCTACTCCCACCCATAGGGGACCTGTTGCCCATCACCCCTGCCACCCCCAATCATAGGGGACCTGGTGCCCGTCACTCCTGCCACCCCCACCCATAGGGGACCTGTTGCCCATCACCCCTGCCTGCCCCACTCATAGGATGGGTGATGCGCTACACATCCATCATACTCCAATATTAGGTATGTCAGCAAAATACATCCCCCATAACATCATGACAACAGTGTGTAGTCTGTGACAAATGCCCACGACAGTGATTATGACTTCGAACATACAATGTAACTAACAGCACATGTGTGACCAACAAATGAGTGTGCCCTACACAAGGCAACCATCACCATAGCACTGTGTCAATGTAAAAAGAACACCCCCTCACTGTGTAGAGCAAACGTTAAGTGTGGGCTTCCAAACTGCAGCAGATGTTGAGCATTGTGGTGATGGGGTCTAAACCCCCATCATCACAGTGACCAAAAGGTAAGTGTCATCATGGTCAAAGCTGCAAATAACAAACAGCATGTATGATCCCTGCTCCCAACACATTAAACACTTCTGGGGCGAAGTAGTGGTTGTGTCATATTCCCACAGAGATGTGGTGAGGCTAACAGTGTTGTGAAAACATAACACACTCTCGTCCATGTGCAGACAGGCACCACACATGGGGGCTGACAATGCATACAGTGTAAAATGACACAAGAGCAGAAGTGACCATCACAAAGCATACACACATCTCGAAAATAGACACACTAATCAAAACAACCTGTGTAGACTGTAGGTGTCAGCTCACAAACTCCCATTCCATGCCAGCAATGGCACCTAACAACCAGGATGAATTTGCACAATGATGTGATATGACTCACAGGGACTGCTGGGAGAATCAAAGAAACAGCATCCAGACAATGACCCACAACAGCAATACCAATGCACTGATGCAGATGCACAATCACAAACAGGCAACCTCACACTGCACATCTGATACAACATGTGTGTGTGTGCCTCAGTATCCCCAGGCAACTACACAACACATGAGGGGGGTTGAAACACAGTGACACAGATGTGGACACAGTGCCATACAAAAGTAAACCATCATTGGGACACCCTTAGTGGGCAATCATTCATTGTGAGATGAGAGGGAGCACAACAGAAATATGTGACACAAGCTGGAATAAACACCAACTAACACAGCAAGAGACTGACACACAACAGCACTACCCCCAGTGATCTGACATTGGGGTGACACAAGCATGCATGACACCTCCACTGTGATGACAAAGGCAGATGTCGTACAAACTGGGAAACCCAGACATGTTTCCTGTTCCACAAACGTACATCACACATACACAAACACAGCATGGCCCCTCATCCATGGACAAACGGGAGCTAGCGGACCATCCATGCAAACATTTACATCAGTCCACCCTCAACACCACTCACCCTGAACTGCAACAATGTGCATCTGTGAAGCCCACATGGACATGTGACATTGCACATGCACTCATGACAAGCACAAGAATGTTGGGAGGAACTAAGGTGCACAGACTCATCACACAAGGACAGTTTACAACCCTGGGGAATAACAGACATACTGCACAGTATGCGGTACACGGCCATGATGTCAAAGCTCACGTAACCTTCAGAATACCTGCCACAGTCCCAGGACAATGTAGAATTCAAGGAGAAGCACAAGGCACACATGCTGACACCTGCCAACATTGCAGCCATGAACCCGACAAGTGGGAGCAGTTACACACACATACACATGTCTCAATCACTGAAAGGTACCACCTAGGGACAACTACATGACATTGCAAATAAACAAGTGCCTTGGGGAACCCTGACTGTGTCCCATCTGTGTCTGACAACATCATCACCACTCAGAACTGACAAATCCCAATGATGATACACGAATTAACAGTAGTGTGTCATACACCCACACATCTGATAGCCCATGGCAAAGTAGTGGGATGAACCCAGTACCACTCAGCAAGCATCAACAACAGGAACATATCAAGGGAACACTGCCTGTGTATGAAAAGGGATGTGGACACACACACATGGTCATACAACACACACCATGGGCCCAGGCTATGTCATGGGACAACACACTTACTTAAGGGGACCCAACTCCTGTGGAAGCCCAGCTGTGCCAAACATATTCACAGCACGTCTCACTCATGTCAGCAGAATACTTGGTCAGTCAGCCATCAGTTACCACACAATGAAGGCTCTGGTCACAACAGCCTGGGTACATGCGTCTGCCCTAAGTCATCTGCACATACTCAAAACATATGTCTAGTAAGTTGCACAGAGGACCCAGTTGCTCCTATACCAATGATGCCCACACCTGTAGGTCCAGTGGTGATGCACACAAAGTCTGTGAAATTGACAAATTGGACAATGGGAAGCACATTATATGTGCATGGGGGTAAGCCACAGATGTGACCATGCAAATGAAATGTTCACAGAGATGTCCACAAAAAGTTGATCATGACACACCCAGATAGCTGCAAAGGATGACATGGATACCCACCAGAATAGGATACATATCTCATGGACAACATGGAGTACCTCACATCAACACATCAGTATTCTACATTGGAAACCAAGCATTACAGGTGCAAGGGCATGTTAAACATCATCAAAATAATGTACAGCTAAATCAAGTTCACAGGGATAAAGAAAAAAGCTTTACTCAGCATATTAAAAGTTAAACGTCCGTTCAAACAAAAGGCCAATGGCCAGTCCATGTCCAAATGCCAAGGAGTGAACTAGAGTGACAACTGTCACACGTTGCTTGCCTGCATTGCTAAGGACCGGGGTCATCCCCTCAGAGGGGCATACATGGGGGCAGGACAGGCACCGCAGGGACAGGATCAGAGCGCAGCAGAAGGAGGCAGTGAAGAGTTGGTGGATGCAGGCGAGATACTTGCAACTGCAGTGGAGCTGACTGAAGTGGTGGGTGCAGTCACAACTGTGGGGCACAAGTCAGATGGGGTGGGTGCCGGCACAACTCCAGTGGGCAGGTCAGATGGAGTGGATTGGGTCCCCATGGCAGTGCCCAAGTCAGACGGGGTGGTTGTGGACTCCACTGCAGTACCTACATCCATGTGAGCAGAATGGGGTGCAGGTGAGGTGGGCAGGACAGGGGGGACATGGTGCCCACATCAGTGGCACTAACCATCTGACCAGGTGTGGAGGAGCAAGTGGTAGGGGGAGAGGGCCTTAGCATTTTGGGGATGGTGTATCTGTGGGTGGGAGAACCCGGGGCAGGGAGTGGCGGGGGAACCTCTGGAGTGGTGGCCTGGGGGATGGATGATGGAGACTTTGCCTTGGAGCTGCGTGGTGGCAGGGGGCTCTTGCTCTTTCGGCTCTGGGGGGACTTGTGGGTGGGGGTCTCAGTCTGACTGCGCCTGGGGGTGGGTGTCCAGGTGTGAGGGGCACTCCCCTCTGTGTGTGGGGACTTCCTCTTCCCCTTGTAATCAGGATCTGCTGGGTCAGTGGGGAAGAGGCCAAGGTCACAGAGGAATAGCTTCATGGGAGATGGGGTTGCAGGTGAGGCAAGGGAAGGGGGCTGAGAGGGAGAGCTTTCGGAGGACTGCAGAGTGGTTGTGGATGAATTGTGTGAGTGTCTGCAAACCAGCCCCTGTGAGTGTGGTATCAGTTCCCTGTGCTTGCTTGTGTGCATGTCTAGACCTTGGTTTGGGTGTTTGTGTGCTGTCCGTGTCTGTGGTTCTGTGAGTATGTGCAGGTGTTTCTGTGCTTGGGACATGTAGGCTGCTATGAATTGTGGGTGGTGCAGGAGTAGGAAGAGTGCAGGACTGTTGGAGGAGGGACACTGCTGTCGTCAGGGAGGAGGCCATGGACTGATTGGTCCTCTGTAGGGCAGACATGCCATATGAAATGCCCTCCATGAACGACACCAGTTGTGTCAACAGACATGTGTGTGCATGGAGGACCTTCAGCATCGACGTCTGCCCTACATGGATCTGTCTTAGTAAGTCCACAGACTCCTCACTCAGGGCAGCAGGGGAGACAGGGGCAGGGGGTGCGGTGCCTGGCACAAAGGAGACATGCTCACAAACACGGGAGCCCACAGGGACCTCTGGGATGGGAGCCAATGGGAGGGTGGTGATGGTGGTAGTGGTGGTGGCGGTGGCGGAGACAGCCTCACTAGCTGGGGTTTGGTGGCTGCTGACACCCACCTCCACAAGGAAGTCATCCTCAGAGCTGCTGTGGCCCTCAGCTGGGGGATGGTGCTGACGACTCCTCTGTGTGGCTCCACTCGCCCTCTGTGCCACTGGATCCCCCCGACTCCTCTCCTTCTGTCCCTGTCAGGCTCTGTGGCTCCTCCTGGTCCATGGAGCTGTCCCCTCCTGTGGCTGTGGATGTATCTGGATAGGAATAGGAAGTAAGAGAACAACATCAGTCACCTGCACCGACTGCACACACCACAGTGAGTACATCACATCACAGGGCAAGCCCTGGCATCATCAGCTGAACACAGCTCATAGTGCCAACACTGTTTAGAATAAGCCAATTGTCATTCTCAACATCAACCATGGCACACATTTCCCTCCTTGACTTGCACACATATGTCTGTTGCATGTTGGATGCTAATACCCCAATGTGCCGACATGCACCACCCACACATTATTTGGACATGCAAGTGAACATGTAGGAGTATGTCACTATACACACAGCACATCTCTTGCTACTGACTCAGTACAGGTGTCCGGATGAAGGGATGGGCAGAGACTCATTTCACATGTTTGTGATGCATGCCAGCAACACACACT
Organism: Triturus cristatus; assembly: GCF_964204655.1. NCBI lineage: Eukaryota > Metazoa > Chordata > Amphibia > Caudata > Salamandridae > Triturus > Triturus cristatus. The sequence continues at coordinate 1,144,242,883 of NC_140589.1, forward strand.
ATGATGTTCTCATGTCCTGATGGGCAATGCCACAATGGGGTGCATGGTGCACACTTGAACACAATGCTGGATGACTTATAGCAAGTTAAATGCCATGGCACTGGAATGCCCTGAAAGTCAGTCAACACTGTCTCCTGTCACAGGGGCAGAGCATCCAGACAACAACAATATGCACTGACTCAAAAGCATAGCTCAGGGGTAAAGCTAACTCTGTAGATGACTGGCGCACTTGCCCATCCCCTGCAAACAACATATACAGGACCCAGAAGACCCCACATCATGCAAATCAGACATATGAGTCTCTGCAAACACAACTCCCTGTACATTGACACATCACAGTCTGCCATGCATGTAACCCAGCTGCATGAAGGACACAGTTGCATACACCATTGTGCGCTGTCAGATGATCACACACCTATATGTCACACAGGTCTTGTCTCTCACAGTCACATCTATGTCCTGCTGACTAAGGGTGGGTGGAAATTGCGTAATCGCGTTACGCAAATCTTCGCGAAAACGCAAAAAATTATCGCGAACGCGTGGAAATATCGCGAAGACGCGGAAGTTTTTGTCCCGCCCGTTCACGAAGTTTTTTGCGTGATCGCATTGGAAATATGTCGCCAACTTGCCCATGCGGTCGCTAATGGAGCTATCCATATTGTTTTCAGTTGTTCCGCCCGCTTGCGATGCTATTTCCTGTTCCGGGTCACACAATGCATGCTCGCGCTTGTTCGCGTTAGGTATTTCCTGTTCGGGAACGCGTATTGCGTGTTCGCAATGCTTTTTGCTTGCTCGGGGTGAAAATATCTCACGAACTTGCCCATCCGGTCGCAATGGGCGCGGCCATCTTGTTTTTCACTCTATGCTATGGTTCTTGGGCCTGCTTTTCAATCCTCCCTCTATCTTTTCAATCCTTTGTTTCTGAAAACTTTTTCTTGATCTTTTTTATTTATTTTTTAACTACTTTTTTTAAATTTATTTTTTAACTACTTTTTCACTCTTTTTCTATTACCTGCTTTTTAAATTTCTTTTACTTACTTTTTTAATTTTTACATTTCTTTTTGACCCCCGCCTACCCCAGAACCATGGCAAAGGGCCACAGGGGGCATCGCAGCCTGAGCCACGACCGCCTTCCTTGCGGAAGGCGGCGCCTACAAGGGCTGCAGACACGGGCCTTATTTGGGGAGGTGGAGTTGGCTGCACTGTTTTTTTTGTTGCAGCGCCACCTCCCCTTAACCCTGGCAGCAGGCGGCAGGCCTGGGTCCGGGTACGGGCTCCGGGAGCGTCGGCAGCGGTGGGGAAAGGTGCGTCGGACAGTGTTTCGCTGCTCAGGTGTCCGGCACAGCCAGAACCAGCTGGTGCACCGGTGGTCCGATATCCTGGACCGGGAGCAGGACCTGCTGGACCTGCTAGGAGTGGAGGTCCCGGGTCTTGGTGAGTAGCTATTTAATTATTGCTACTTTGTGTCTGTTCTTCTGCTCTGTGTTATATATTGCGAATATATTTTTTTCCGACCAGCTAGAATGGTGCTGCTTACATACATTACAGGTAATTTATATTTAAAAGTCTTCTGTTATTGTTATGACACTGGTGCTCTGCGCTACTAATCTTGCTATTTGCAACTTTGCGTTGGCGCTTGTTTTCCTTGATTATGTAAGAGTTTATTTCAGAAAACGTAAGTTAGGTAATGCTAGAGTGACTCTAGTCCTTCCTTTGTCCTGTCACTAAGAGATAGGGGTGGATTGATACTTAGGTTTAGCTACTTATTATAAGTTTGTAATCTTTTAGTGGTCTGCGACGCCCCTTCTATTATGTCACGTGCTGCTGATTGCTGCTAGTGCTTACCCCAGTCCTTAGTAGAACCATTTGTAGTTTTTCAGTGAGCGCTAATAGGCTTAGCACTAGCAGAACATCTGCATCAACCAACCACCAATTTTGTGTATGCAAAAATACAGGCATATGTCCTCCATTAATGCATTTTTGAGGACTAAAAGAAGTGGAAATGCTTACTTAATGTACAATTGGCACGCCTGGAATAGGTGGGCTCGGTCAGGTGGTAAGTACTACATAGGCTTAGTTAGTATTATGGAATCAGAATGGAACACTGGATTAGTATAGATAAATAATAAATATTCGGTCCGCGAATCCCCAGATACTACTTGTCGACCAGATTAGATAGGTCAATTTTATTGCAATTGTTGTTTACACAAATGTTTTTTTGATAGTCTTATAAAAATATTGTATTTGTTTCACACCAATCATTGATGTTTGTCTCTTTCTTTCTTATATCTTTCATGATCAGCACCCAGGGGCAAGAAGACGGGGGCAGAGTCGGCGGGAGCAGTTCCAGTCGGAAAGTAGGACCGGAACGAGGGCTCTTCTGCTGGCCCCAGTAAGTCTTCCTGTTTTTAATATTAATTCTTATTCACTAACTTTTACTGCACCGTATTTTTTTTCCCGAACTATTGTTTCCGTTTCCTAATGCTATTTTTTACCAACAATTACCCTTCGATCTAGACTATATGTTTCTAGATTCTTGTTATCTCTGCCTTTAACTGCCTCTGCTATGACTCTCTGTACTACTACTATTAGTCTGTCTGTAGCTAAGCATGCCCAGTTGGCACTCTTTATTTAAAAGGTTTTACTCCTTCTATTCTTCTTAATCTTTGAGGCTTATTAATCTAGATGTTTTTCGACAATTCCCACCAACAAAATGCCCAACCAGATTTTACTATTTTGATAGGATAGGACATGCTACTACTGTTGTAGGAATTTTCCACATACAGAACATTGCACAAGAAAATAGGATGTTGGTGGTGGGAGGTTGGACCTTCCTCACACTCACACCTCAATCAGAACAGAACCCACCACAATCCCCTGCCCGACTAGTTATAATAGTGTTTTATTACTATTAGCTCTCCAAACCCCCCAAAATACCCAATGAGTAGACAACCCAGAACATAACACTCCCGGCCTCTCAGTCGTGGAAGCAATGCACATGCACAGTTTGCACACCCTTCCTTTCGCTCGCTCACTCGTGTAAGTCCATCCACACCAAATACCAGCGAGTCTATGTAAGTTCAAAAATTGTATTTGCAACTGACAAGCTATGTACGTTGTTCTATAATGCCGCATCAACAGCAAAATGTATAAGATTAAAACTATAAACATTGTTGCACTTTGTTAAACTTACAACAACTACAAGTCCAACTACAAGTCCATAGAACGAAGAAAAAAAAAGCGAAATCATGATTAATAATAAGTGAACAGTGGTGGAAGCACCACAATTCTCTTTGTAGGAATAGGAATATAGTTTATGTAAAATTATAAATGAAGATCTGAGTGAATTCTGTGGACCCCTCACCTTAGAAGAAGCTAGTACTGGTTACTGGTTACATCATAAGGTCGGCAAAGCTCTGGTTCGTAGAATGGAATGTTCCGTCTGCTAGGAGAAAAATGGTGCACGTTAGTATATTGCAAGCATTTCTCAGTCATGGCAAAAAGTGTAGCATTTTGGATAAGCAATATGGACTAACACCAGAACTCCATAACAAAGTGGCTTGTTTTGATTGACCTTGTACGCAGCGCTTAGACAGTAGCAGTATGAGCTCATGTGGGCTCAAAGGCATCACTCTTTATACAACAGCGAGGTAACGATGCTTGTGCTAAAATAAAAGACACAAAGATAAAATGGTAGCATGGCTCGGGCTAACTAAGTAAAGACTAGAATGACTCTAGGGACCATATAACAACTAGTGTCTACTCTACTACTACCTGATTTGTGCTAATGATGTATGTTGTATATGTATGTATTACTATTAACTCATTTTTCAATCTTGCTAGTGAAAAATTAGGGAGGTGGATATGACACCTAAAAAATGTGTGATGTTTTTTCAAGGCACACTACCAACCACCAGTGCCGGGGCCAGAGGCGACGCGGCTGCTGACGGAGGAGAGGAGGAGGCGGCAGTTGCAGGAGGAGCTGCAGGGGGTGAGCCAGCAGCAGTGGCGGGCGGTGGTAAGTTATATTCCTAATCCTTACTTATTGACATTACTCTCACTGCAAGGGTGTACTGTATAATACTGTACAGTTGATTTACTAAGTAAAAGATTGTTGTGAACTTAGCATTAGTAAAAGCATTAGTGGCGGGAGTGTTGTTGAGTAACCAATGGCCTCTTCTATCTGATGATTTCAACTCAGCTGTGAAAGTTTTATGGAGAAGACTAAAAGTCAGATCAGATGACCTTGATGGATGGGTTGAACGAAAAGGGAAAGAAGAGTGGAAGGAAGAAAGACGGGCGAGATTTAAGATTTATGACTAGCAGGGAAGGATTCGTGGGATGCATGCAGCATGCATACTGGTGGCTGATAGAAATCAGATGCATGGTTGGTTGAATGCCTGAAACTCCCACAAATGGTAAAGTCCAAGAAAGTGGGAGGATAGATAGTACATACCACAAATGTTATGTGCTTGCTAGTGCTACCGTGACACTATGTGAAGAAATATTTGTCTTACTGCTTTGCTAAGAGTATATTGTACAATAGTCTTGTTTTTTCTTCTTCATATATTGCTACTCCTTCCAAGGGGAAACCTGACCGGAAGGAGTTGGCAGCCAAGGCCCGGCGCCGCATACTGGAGGCCATACAGACCGAATATCGTTGGCTGGTGGTCCTGGAAGAGGAGGACGAGGAGGTGGCAGCAGCTGCAGCCTCCTCTAATGCCCCGGGCCCCAGCCACCACCCTCCAGTGGTAGGGCATCTGGCAGCCACTCGCCGCCGCCCCTCCATCAGTGCTGCCCCCCCGTGTATGCAACTGCCGCACATTGAAGCGCCGTGTTGCCTGCCTGGAGGAGCAAGTTCTTGTCCTCCTGAAAAAAGCCTGCCGAACTTAGACCCTGTTTTTATTGCCCCTTTTTTAATTATTCTTGGGGTGGGTGGGATCCAGGCATTGGGTTTTCTCTTTTGGACAATTGGACATTTTCTTTACGGACATTGGTTGGTGTTAGGGAGAGGGGTGGGTCAGGTGTGGGATTTTTTTTACATAGTTTATTTTTGTTAGGGTATTAAATAATATATTTCTACTTAAGTTTACATACAATGTTGTTAATGTTTTCTGGGTGGGGTTACTGTTTTACATCACACTGTATCCTTCTTTCCTTGCTGGTGCAGGGCCGCCCACAGCCAGTGTTTGATTTTAATAATTGGATGACTTTGTAAGACAGAAACAGATAGATGTGGCACCCCTTACTGAGTGACTTGTCCTACTAGTACTGCCAGTCTCTTCTACTCTAGGCACTCTGCAACTGGACTCAAAGGGGTGTGTGAAATTGAATTAATGAAGACATGTCCATTATTAATTATGCCTCCCTCAAACTTCTTTTACCTTTGCTTGATGTTTAACTTAGGCACAGCGATGGCTGCATGGTGATGATGGTTTTCTTTCCTAACATGTCATGGTTGTGGTGGTAGTAGTAGTAGTAGTAGACACTGGCAGCAGCATTTGCCCAAAAAACTAAATGAGACAGTCAGTAGCCTGAGAGAGACTCTTCGAGGAGTAGTAGAATGAAGTACAGTACAGAACTTACTGCCAAACAATAATATGCCCAAATACAACAAAACATAATGGTGGTGGAGATAGCCTAGTAGTACACAGAGTTATAAACTCTACTTGTGTCGAGTCACTTGACTAGGCCTACAGCACACTGGACACAAGCGTAACTGTTAGCGCTGTGTAGGAGTATGACAACGAATGAAATCCATTAATCCAATCAATGCCGGGAATTAATGCTGATGTATTAGCCAGTTCCTTTGGTAAAAAAATTACCTCACAAATATACTGCTCATGGGTGGGCAAGCAGAAGAAGATCCCCGCCCTGCCTTGAAATTGAAGTAGTGTTGCTTTTGCCACATCTGCCCCAGCTAGCGTGTGATACATTATTGGTGTACATTTAATGTAGGCATACCTCAATATGTCACACAGCCCGGGGGAAGAGGGTTAGGGTGTGTTGAATGGTTGGGAAGGGGGTTTTGGGGAAAGGTTTGAGAAAGAAAAACAGTATGCATGGACAAACATCAAACAACAGAATCTTTGTAGACTACCATATCCATATCAATATGTTAAGGGAGAAAAAGGAAATAATGTATGCATGATGAGTGATGATAAGGAGAGACCCGGATTACATACAGTTTGTGTTCAGTGTTACCGGGCTTACTTTTACAGACAGCAAAGAAAATTTTAAAATATCTGTAGGGATGAATTATAGACAGAGAGCAAACCTAATGATAATAATAGTAATAACAATAAGAACACACTGTTGTAATGATTGTAGACAAAAAAATGAATCAAATTATTTAAAAGATGTAGAAAGTTGATACTGTTACTGTGTTATCCTGGTCAAATGGTGAGTTGAATCTCAGCATTCCTCTTGGTCCTCCCTTCCATGGATGCTCCGTCCATCAATCTTGGGTGACGCCACTGCCTGCCTGGCAGATGTAGATTCATTGGTAAGGTAAGTGTGCATTGTTGTTTTCCCAAGTATAGCACAGGGTAAGGCCTGGCCTGTATTTATAGATGCAAAAACAAAAGGGATATTGAGATTGAAACCAAGTTGAAAAAAATGGACAAGTTAATGGTGTAGTGCAACAAGAACACTTTCCGAGGCAGCAAGGATGCATCATCTCTACTCTAGTCTGTTTCCAGCATTAACCTACAACACCAACAGGACAGAGCAGGTCCACGGTGACGGCACCCTTTGCACATCTTCCATTTAGCGTAATTTTTTTGAAAGAGTTGGACAAAGCACATATCCAGCAACATAGCATTTTACAAGTTACTGCAGTCATACCACCGCTACACTTGACTCCACCACTACACAGACATTTAGGTCTGCTGTGGTTGTTGTTTACTTGTTTACCTTATATGCCACTCATGAAACGGCCTGACTTATTTCATCAATCATCTCCGATCCGTGTACTGAGTGACTGTGAAGATACAATGTCACTGTCGTCATCATGATGGTGTTGTTCAACTCAGTCTGGGTGTACCGATTGAGTCCCCTTCCTATGTTCAAAATGGAATGTATCGGCCTGAAGTAGAAGTACAAATTTGGTATTAAAAATACAAGAAGGGAAAAGGGACTTAAGTTACTTTTAGTGTGTAGATTATTACATACAGTACACAATGAAGTAACTTCATGCACAACAAATAACAACAAAATCACTCAGTCAGCGTCCAATGCATGGCATCATTCAGTACCTGTTCCTTCTCATCTTCAGTTAATGGGCAGTCTCTCTCGGATCACAAAGGAGGATAGCTATAGTAGTCATCACCAATCATGTTCCACTTATTTTGGAGGGACTTGGAAATATTTTTTCTTTTTTCTTCTATTTTGCATCAATCAATCATCATCTGACTTCTTGAGGGCAATGGATTTAGGGAGATTCAGGAGGATGGAGGAGCAGGATTTTGAGGAGTGTACTGTGATATGCAGCCAGCTGAAACTTGTATATGGCAATAAAACAATTAGAAGACGGTGGTGATGGATTTGTTGTGATTCAAAGTTTCTAACCAGAAAGACAGATACACCAATAAAAGAAAATAAGTGAGGAAGACAGTAAGAACTGGAAGTGCAAGCCTAATTGTCAGGGAAGTATAGCTCGTCCTCAAACTCTGGGGGTTCAACCAGAAGTAGGTAATCATCATGATTAGAGAGACTGGTCCATCTCACTTGTTCAATGGAACCAGCAGCACTGAAAACACGTTCTGAAGAGATACTTGCGACAGGGCAAGCCAGATAGTTTATCGCCAGCCTGCTGAGCACTGGCCATTGGGCCCTTTTCCCATACCAATACCTCAATGGGTTTTGATCAATGTACACCTCTGTTGGGTCGAGCAGATAGGCCTGGACCATCCGCTAAATGTTCATGGGTGCAAAACTTTTTTCGGGCTCTTTTCTTGTTGCATCAGCACTGGACTTACCAATGCCTTGCTGTAAATACCAATCCTGTAACGATTTTACTGGGCCTGAAGATACAGTTCTTGTTGTTGTAGATAGTGTTGGTGAGTGTTCTGAGCCAAACACACTGCCCTCAGGCTCCCAAGTTGAACTTGACGCCGGATGCCCTGCTGCAGTACATGTTGTGGGTTTATCTAGCAGGCTTTTAATTAGCAGCCATTCATTTTCCAACTTACTTGCTGACTCAGCTATCCACGTTTTGTACCGAGCAACATCGATTTCTGAAAAAGGAATGAATGTCTTCAGTGCCCATTTTGTCCGTGGATCCAGAATTGTGGCACAAATGTAATGTTTTTGTGACAAAATCTTATTTTGCACCCTTGTATTGTCAGCTAAGCGACGAGCTAAGCTCTCCACCAACTCATATGCTTCTTTTTTTCTCTACATCTTTGTATGCTTCAGACACCTCCTTCAGCTGATGCTCTAGCATTTGCAACAATGGGATAGCTTGGCCCATAGTACAGTCCTCCTTGCTGACTTCACGTGAGAAGACCTCGAAAGGAAGAAGCATCTCAGTCAGGCATTTAACTAGGCACCATTGGTCCATCTGAAGGCTCATGCCTTTCACAGTAGCATCCCCTCTTCGCATGACATATTCACTGTTTGGCCTGTACTGCTCAAACAGACAGTCAAGCATGTAATAAGTTGAGTTCCAACGTGTTGCCACCTCCTGGACGAGTGCTTTGACTGGCATTCTATAGTCACGTTGAATGATCCTCAGCTGCTTCCGAGCTTTAAAAGAATGGCTGAAATGAGTGCATATTCTTCTGCAGATGGTCAATAAGTGGCTGACTATGGCCTCTTTTTTCAGAAAGTCTTGAACAATAATGTTAATGCAGTGCGCCAAACACGGTACCCTGAAATAGGAACCAAGCTCCCTGGCCTTAAGTACATTACTGCCATTATCCATGGAAACAAAACCAATCTTAAGCACTCTTGGGCGCAGCCATTCAAAAACCTTGCTCTGAAACTCTTCCAATATGTTTACAGCAGTATGAGATTTCTCCATGGCGAACATGAATACAATTGCATGTTTCTGAGTAGCTTTAAAAATCTCAGCTGCGTCAACAGCACCTTCAGATAGCTTATCTCTAACCCCCACAAATGAGACCCAGTGTGCAGTGATGCACATGTAATCAGTGGCTTGGCAACTGGTCCACATGTCTGTTGTTAGGTGGATATTGTGAACAGCACTCTGCTGCAAAGCTTGTCCAACCAATTTCAGCACATCATGATGTAGTGCTGGAACAGCAACTCTTGTGAAATAGGACCGGCTGGGAACCTTTAATTTAGGGCAGATGGTTGACACAAATTCAAGGAAACCCACCCATTCCACAAATGAAAAAGGGAGAAGGTCCAGCGCTAACATTTTAGCCAGCTTCGCATTGTACAACCGTGCCATTGGGGGGTTGCGTTGGTACTGCCCCTCCAACCTAAGCATGCTGTCAATGGTAGTCTGGATTATTTTCCTTTGTGGTGCAGTTTTCTTTAACCCAGTTAGGCTCAACGATGCACTTTGTTTCATAATCATTGCAGTACTACTTGGTCACCTTGGTGTCTGAGACTGACTCAGACTCTTACTGCGGTGCCACTGATATGTTGCTGAGGAGGATGTGGGTGGTACTACTACACTACTGGGGACAGGGCTAGAATTGTCTCCCTCTTTTTCACCTTCCACTGCGATAATATTGTCCCCTGATTCTTCATGCCCAACAACAATGGGTTGAGTTTTACTTTGTTCTAAGCAAAGTAGGTGAGCCTCCCACACGATAGTGTGGTGTATTTTGAGATGACTTGTTTGGCCTCCGGTACCATACAGACCGAATATCGTTGTACCAAGCTTACCCCGCCTAACAGCATGTCGACAAATTGAGCATATAGCAATGTTCTCCTCCTTACTGCTAACCGAAAAGAAGTCCCAAACTGGGAAGGAGAACTTTCTGGTGCTGCTGGATGTGCCACTTTCAATACCAGATGAACTGGAGGGTGTGCTTGGTATGTGACTCTGAGCAGCTACACTGCGACTTCTACCACTACCTACTGAGGTGATAGTTGAGCTGGATGTAGGTCCCTGCCTTTCCTTTGCAAATGAAAATATGGAAGCTGGAGGTTGTGGTGGTGTTACCTGTGTTGGTAGTATCCATGCTACATCCCTTGCAGCCATTTTGGATAGGGTAATAATGTTGGTCTCCATATCCTTTGGGCCGGGAGTGATGTACGTGATGATTGGCTCGTCATCATCATCATCCCCCTCTTGTACATCTACCTCCATAACTCTAAGGCTTTCTGGAACCTTCCTTTTCACTAGCCTTGTCTTGTGGCGTGCATCACTCTCAGACTGAACTGGTGGCTTCCAAGTGGCATCAAGATCATCAGAAGCGGGGCTTGAAGAAGAAGATGATGGAATAACCCTCCTTTTCCTTGTTGGGGGTCTGGAAGACAATGGATCTTCGTAAACAGTGGCTTGCCCCTCTTTGTCTGCAGGAAGCTCGATTTCCTGAAATGCCCTTACTTCAGGAGGAACAACTACTATTGTGGGCTGTTGTTGTGGCTGTTCTTGCAGCTGTTCTTGCGACTGCTGCTTTTCTTGCGGCTGCTGCTGCTCTTGCGGTTGCTGCTATTCTTGCGGCTGCTGCTGTTCTTGCGGCTGCGCCTGCTGCTGCTGTTCTTGCGGCTGCGCCTGCTGCTGCAGACTTATCTGCTGAGTGTCCGCATGCGTTGATTGTGTACTACCTAGCGATACTGATATTTCAACATCGCTGTTCGTTAGTAGACTGACTACCTCTGCGACACTCATGGGCTTGGGCCTAGCTTGGTGGGGTTGGCCCGCTGGTGCGGATGTGCTGCTCCCAGCTTGGTTCCCGCCAGACAACGATGCTGCAGGCATGTGTTTTTTGGTCCCAAAAAACACATATGCCGGCACACCAGTCGTAGTTAGTGCCTCTTGCTTTTTCTGTTCCTTCTTTTCACCAGCAACTTTCTTGGTACTGGAGGACCTGGTACCTTTCTTTGGGCCCATTTTCTTCAGAGGTCAGACAGGACGCAGGTGCACAAGTTGCAGAGATGTCTGTGGTCACAGTTGGACGTGATGTGGTGTGCAGCAGGACTTCTGTCTGGCAGTACAACGGATGATGTTGATAGTTACCTCCTCCTGTGTCTTTTTGTGCACCTAAAAGCAAATAAGCCAGGAGAAGAACATCAGTGAAATGTTGCATGTGTTGTTGTGGTTCAATTACTACTAGTGCAAGCAAAAAAATAGAAGAGTGAAGCCATTTGTGAGACTTTGGCAACAAGGGCTATGGTATACTACTTACTGTGTACAGTATACACACACTAAACTCTCAGGAAGGATAGGAAAGAAAAAGAACAACCACAAATACAAATGTAATGGAAGGGAGCTGCTGCTGGCAAAGGGGATGGATGGAAGCAGTAAGCCAATAGTAAAACCATGCAGGCCCATATTAACTCCCACCAGAAAAGGCCACAAGCCACATGGACACTCACAATGAACAAGCAGGAGGCCTGGGAAACAGTGAACTGCTAAAAGGCCTATAAAAGAAGCCAGGCAAAAGATGCATGCTGAACCACACTGCTGTGCCTTTTTAATGCAATAAAATGCAAAAACGAAAATCTACAGGGCAAAACAAGGTATGCAGGGTGCATACCAATACACCAGGCACACACAACAAAGGCATTTCTTTAACACACACCCACAAACAGAAATACCCCCCAAAAAACACATTTTCCAACTCAATCCAATGCCATTCATGCCCTAAATGATGTTTAAATTCAACAGAACACACAGATAAACACTTGTTTAATGCACTTGTGGCTACGTGCTCTGAGCCTACTGGATAAAGGCAGGCCCGTGGGCAGACAAGGCCACACAAGCTTGCAGGCCTAGGCTTCAAATTGGCCGCCAGCCACATGGCCAGGCTCACCCAACCACAAGAAACAGAAGACAGGCAATGCAGGCCTGTTGCAAAAAACACACTGCCTGCCTTCAAAATGGCCGCCAGCCTCATTGCCAGGCCCACAACAAGAAGCCTAGACAACAAAGGAATACCATGCATGCCTATGTATGGCAAAAGCAGCACACTAATAACTCCCACCAGAAAAGGCTCACAGCCACATGGCCACTCGCAAATCACAAGCAACAAGCTGGAGGCCTGGCAAACAATGAACTGCCAAAAGGCCTATAAAGAAGCCAGGCAAAAGATGCATGCTAAACCACACTGCTGTGCCTTTTTATTAATTAAATAAAATGCAAAAACGAAAATCCACAGGGCAAAACAAGGTCTGCAGGGTGCACACCAACACACCAGGCACACACAACAAAGGCATTTCTTTAACACACCGCCAAAAACAGAAATATCCCCCAAAAAACACATTTTCCAACTCAATCCAATGCAATCCATGCCCTAAATGATGTTTGAAAAACATTCAACACACACCAAAGAAACAGTTGCTTCATCATGCACCCACCCATGACTAGCTCTGGGCCTACTGGCTACCCCCAACAATTTAAAAAAAGAATGATAAGTACCAAAATTGTAGTTGCAGCAACTGCAATGCCCCCAATCAAACAGACACAACACCAACTTACTTGTAAAATATCAAATTCAAAAGTCCTCAAATCCAATGATAATGATGCAGCAGACACAAAGAGTGATCTTTCCAGCTGAAATCCAAAGGCAGAATGAACAGGAGATGGACAAAGCACTGGGAGGAGCCTGATGGACAGGAACAGGAAGTTGGAGACTCTGTGGCACTTCCTCCCTCTCCCCCAAAAAGGATTTTTTTTTAAAAGGACTCCTTGCACACAAAAGGACAGCCAAATGCCAATCAGAGGAATTTTTTCCATCCAAATCATCATTTAGAGAAGGTTTTATGCAGCTAGAGTTAATATTCTTCTCCAAATCGAAAATTTGGTGTGTTCGCGATCACGACCTTCGCCACACTTCCGCCGGATGTCGATGGCGCATCCAAAATGACATGTTTGCTATCTCATGGTCTTTGTCGTGGTAGAGATTGACGTGTTTGCGACCTCACGCTCTCTCTCACGGTGGAAAATGACGTGTTCGCGATCGCAAACTCTCGCGGTGTCTGATGTCGAGGAGAATGACGTGATCGCGATCGCAAACTCTCACGGGATAGCGCGACCGGCTATCATCATCTCGTGGCGCACGCGAACAGATTGGAAAACTCGTCGGCGAATGCAGGGATCCCGGTAAGGCGATCGCGCGTGCACACGTACACATTTTCAAAGCGTTAACATGAAAAAAATCTTCGCAACGAGGCAAAAAGCGGAAATTTTGCCATTTTCGCACTCTCCGCGGAACGCGAAAATGTCAAAATATCGCAATTCTGCGAGCGGAACAGAATTTGACGCCCACCCTTACTGCTGACCCTGTGAATCATGGACACCCCAGTTGTACGTAACAACAAGCCACACCCTGACACAGAGGCAGACATCTGAGGGCACATGTCACTAAGCACAACCTGTAATTTAATATACAGGAGTGGGATTACTGAGTGTTTCTAAATGCCCTTGAGGAAGCATGACTGCCCAGGTCTACGTGAAACAGTGTTTAGCCCTGGACAGTAGTCAGGTGGCTAAACAAGTGTGACATACTTGATATACATAATCCTGAGGCCCCAAAATTGGAGTCCCCTGCTGCATGGGTTTGTTTGAAATACCCCAGCCACATGTGGCGAGTCAGACCAGCAATTGGAACACATCTCAAGGGCACACACACATCACATGTCAGATCTCAGGCATTGGGCAAACAATTGACCCACCCATGAAACACACAATAGAGTCACAGGAACAGATGCTGTCTGGTAGATGAAGCATAGCTGACTGCAGGGACACAGTGCCCTAGTGACACAAGCAACAGACTGTAGGGGCCACATCTGTGGAACAGATGAGGAGGGTGCATCACACAATTGAGGAACCTGAGTATTGGACTACAAGACCTACGTAATGTGGAAGTGTGACCAGGCCAAAAGACTGCAATTAGCATGTCAGACATAGTACACAGATTAGGCATGGATTTACCCCCTTCCTGCTGCTGTCTGGCCTTCAGCTGCCTAGCCAGGTCTGGAAAGACCACCGCCAGTATCCGGAGCATGGGGGGGTCAGGGTCCGGTGTCCGCCTTCAGCTGGACTCTAGCTATCCTTTGGGTCCAGTCCCGAGGGTCCTGCCACCCCTTCTGGCAGTTGCGAATCTGGCACTTGTAGACCCCCCCAAATGAACAGCCCGGGCATTGGTCAGCCATATCTCCTGCTTCTGGTGGGTATCAACCTGTGAGGATGACGAAGTTGAAAGTACATTAACACACATGCACCATATTTGTGCTGCACACATTTGGATATACATGTCATCATCACAAAGGGAAATGAGTTACACAGGTAGTGCAACCATGGGAAAGGACAAAAAACCTGCATGCCTGACATGTTAACAATGCATGGATAGTTTAAGCTTGCACTAATGCACTTTAGCAGCAGGACACATTTTCATTACATGTATCTACACACTTTGGGGGATGAAAGTAGTCAGTGAGAATGCTTGCCACTGGTGTACACACTGCTAGTACTGCTAGTCAGACAACAAGCATAATTAGGAAGGCAGTGGACAGCACATTCACCTGCTCCCCTGGTTTCCCATAGAGCTTGCTGTACTGTGGAAGGAGTCCGTCCAGCAGGGCCTGGTTCTCCTCCTCAGTGAAGGCTGGGGCCCTCTCCAGAGTTCGTGCCATAGCAGGAGCCAGAGGATGCAGAGACAGCAGCAGTGGTAGCAGGGATGCGGTTCAGTAGCATGTAGTGCAGGCAAGTGAGCTCCCTGGGGGCCAGCCAGCCTTATATCTGTGCTGCAGAGGCAGAATCTGTACCATGTGTCCCAAGTGATAGGTCCAACATGGTTGCATTCTATGAATCTGGCCAATCCATGGAATTGTACGACTCGTACACACCTTCCGCATCGTTAAAATCTTCACCGTCATGAAACACTTGAAATTGCAACATTGTTGTAGGCATCCAACTGAATTTCCAGTGCACAACTCGTACAAGTTTTGAATCCGCATCCGTCTCCATGACAGTACAGAGCCAATGGGTGCGCCCGGCTTGGTCAACTGACTGTACAACGCTTATTTTGAAAATACACATGCACCTGTCTCCATACGATTCAATGGCCAAGGCGTACGCCTGTCTCGAACCATGCCTGACCGACGCATACGCATTGTCACCCGCGTCGGACCTCATTGCAGTCAGTGACAAAGCGTACGCACGGCTCGGACATGAACCGTGCAATGCGTAATGATTGTCACCCGCGTCGGACCTCATTGAAGGCAGTGACAAAGCGTACGCACGGCTCGGTCATGAACCGTGCAATGTGTACGCATTGTCACCCACGTCGGACCTCATTGGTGTGACTATTGTATGGATTCAACACACAATTACTAGCCAGGGACACCTGTGCACACCTACCACACTACAGCATTGGCCACACAGTGTCCCATGGCATGTATGGCTGCATTCCCTGGGCGTTGGGGGGGCCACATTTGGTTTGTTGGGTGGCACTTTTGTGCAGCCACTCCCATGCTGTGCACGTGTACATGGGGGTAGAATCCTTTGTGTGTCGTGCACATTACCACTGTGATGTGCAATTGTACAGTGAGACCTGTAGCCACAATACTGATGTGCACCCACAGTCTGTGTGCATGTTGTGTCTCAGATGTGTCTGATCAAATGTGCCCTATGGGTGACAGTTTCCACATCCATGTGGAATATGCATCAACCTTGATGGTGTGTGTGTGTCTAAGAGATGTACATGTAGGGCCTGCAGGAACAACAGTGGCCACTACCTGTGGGACTTATGCTTGCCTTGTGGTGTGTACGTGATACACTATGTCCGTGCCAGTGTCGATGTGGCAATACAGGGACCCTGGGTTTCTGAATGTCAAAGATCTGTGATGCCTGGGAGACATCAGGCCTCACTTGTCACTGTGGTGTGTGTTTGTAACGTCACAGCAGTACATAGGTTGGGTGACACAGCCAAATGATTGGCCATTGCACTTCATGGGACTCATGTGGACATGTGGAATTGAGATGTTAGCTGATGGTCATGTAGGTGACATATGTGTCCATGCCCAACAGCACACACCTCAGTACATTGTGTAATGTCATGATCTATCATGTGATATTGAGCCTAGTCATGGCCACATGGGTGGATGAACTGACAATCTTCCTTTGTGCATCTCTGTACTGCAGGGCACCCATAGACCATTCCCAGACCTTGCGACCATGCAGGAACACAACTGCATCAGACGGTACCGCTTCACCAGGCCACTGATTGAGGAGTTAGAGGAGCAGTTGGCGCCACATCTGCTACCTGGCCGGACATACCCTACAGCACTGACCCCAGAGGTGAAGGTGATGGCAGCCCTGCCCATCTTTGCTACTGGTACCTTCCAGTACACTGTGGCTACTGCTGGTGGTATGTCGCAAACGATGTTTAGTCAGGTGCTACGCGATGTCTTGGAGGGGATGTTGCATTTCCTAGACCTGTACATCAAGTTCCTGAGCCCAGCTGAACTCCCTGAAATAAAGGATGCCTTTTATACACTGGGGAGGATGCCGAACGTCATTGGATCTATTGATGGGACACATTTGGCCCTGATACCACCACAGGCACATGAGCAGGCATACCGGAACAGGAAGCACTACCACTCCATCAATGCTCTGGTGGTATGTCTTGCTGACATATCTATCACACATGTGTGTGCACGGTTCCCTGGTTCGGCGCACGATGCCTACATAATGAGGAGTAGTCACATTGCAACCCTGATGTCACAGATGCCAGCTCAGCATGCCTGGCTTGTCGGTGTGTACTGACTGTTTCTCATTGTATGTGTTTGTCAATGTTGTATTCCGCACTCCTACAAAACTCAGCTACTTGTTCATTTTTGTGTGTGTAGGTGACTCTGGATACCCCAGCATGTCGTGGTTGCTGACACCCCTCCGGAAACCTGTGTCACCAGCCGAGATGCGCTACAATGAGGCACATGGTCGGAGCAGGAGGGTGATTGAGCGGACATTTGGCCTCCTTCGCTGCCTGGACAAGAGCAGAGGGGCCCTCCCATATGAGCCTGCAAAGGTGTGCAAAATAATCCTTGTATGCTGCATGCTACACAACATGGCAGTGCGGAAGGAGGTGCCTCTCATCCAGGATGAGGGTGATGATGACCAACCTCCGGCACCTGTGGAGGATCCCGGCCTGGGCCAAGATGCCAGTGATGATGAGGGTGACGTCCGCTCACAGCTCATCAACAACTTCTTCACCTGAATGTGAGTTTACAGGGTTGTTATGTCAATGTATGGAGCTAACCTGGAATGTGTTGCTGTCTGAGTGTGTCTGTGTGCCACTTGACTGGATGCGTGCAGTGATGTGTCCATTCAGGTGGTGTGTAGTCCACAATAGGGTAGTACTGCTAACTTGTTTTTGTGTTTCTTGCGACATGTTTTATGCATGTATATTGGATTTCTCTCCTGTTCTGCTGTGATTTTGACTGTGTCTTGTGTCTGTCCTTCTCAGGGTACTTTGCCTGTTGTTTGGTCAACACTCACCCCCAACACCCAGAATCCAACACCAGTGTGGAAGTTGTCAATTCCCATCAACTGATGTACCACACATCCCTTGACTTCAATTCTCCAACACTTTGTGAGCGTGTGTCCACTGTTACGTAGAATTACCGTGCAAATATTGTGGAATAAACATGTTGCTGATGTGTAATGAACCTGTGCTACGCTTTGTTATGTGCGTTCTCTGTCTTCCCACATCTGACTGACATCTGCTTACCTCACCTGTGGACTTGTTACCACTGACTGGGGTTGGTGTTGTGTCTGTGCATGCCAATGTGTTTCAGGTCAACATCATTGTGTGTGATGAGTAGCATGGCCATGGTGGGTATGTGTTGTGGTGCCATAGTGGTGTGTCTCCCTCACATGTGTCACATCACCATGAGTCATGTTACGTTGGTCACATTGTTGCAGTATTTGGCATGCACTGTGTTGTGTAGCAGATCAACATCTCCATGACACATGACAAGTTGGAATCACAACAGAGGCAAGTATGGTGTACTGGTGAGTTTATTTTCAAACATGTGTGAGGAAAGTGTACAGGATGGTGGGTGCTATACATTGGTTTTGGAATCCAAAGTTCACATTAGAGTTGGATGTGCTGGTAGATGAAATGTTCAGAGTAAAGTCCACAGTCATCTGCTACATTGGCCCAACATGAACCCTCCATGTCATGTGGGCGAGTTGTGTGCGATTGGACAAGGTGAACGGGTTGCGCACAAAGAACATTGTCCAGAACAGGTTTAGAGGCCCTGGGGGATGCGCTGGGACATCTGCCTCTCACATGTCCTTCTTCGGACGATCTATGATGCGTGCCAGGTGGGAGTCATCATGCAGTCCAGAACCCTCTGCAAGGCGAGCCCTCTGCCTCCCACAACTCCCAGCACCCCTATCCACACGGGCAGGACCAGCGGCAGGAAGCACAAGTGACACTGGGACCACTTGGGTGGTGTTGCTGGTGGTGTTTGCTGTAGCTTTCGGGGGGTCCTGTGTCCCTGTGCTGAGGGTGTTCAGTGGCCTTGGTCTGTCCATGTTGGTGGGGGTGCCCTGTCGGTTTCCAGATGCTGGAGGTGTGGGGACAGGGGGTGCAGATGTTGATGCTGCTGGTGCTGCATGATGACTCACACTGGAGGGGCCAGATTGGTCGTCGTCATCTGAAGAGGACAGAGACAGAGTCAGACCAGAGAGATCAGTGTCCGCCAGAGTCTGGGACTGGGAATCCTCTTCATTTGGTGCTGGGTGCCCAGCACCACCTGTGTTTGGAAGAGACACACGATGAGAGTTATGTTTCTACATGCATCGTTGGTTCACAAACATGACATTTTCTACTTTACGAACAAATGCCTGCCTGTACACTGCTTTTTCCCAGCTTGTCACAGACAGAGTTTGATATTGTTGTTGCCCAGTTCCCAGCATGGCCTTGTGCTCCCCTCAACAGAGCCCTGTGTCAGACATCTTGTCAGTCCCTTCCCACTCCCTGTGGGGTGAGTATGGTTCTGTTAGAACTTTCTGGGCCATGTGGGTGGGTGTAGATTGTCTGTGACTGTGACTCCCATCATACTCTTGGCTACATCCCCCTTCCCAGCATGCCCATACTTCCTTCCTCTTGACTCAGCTTCCCTGTGAGGGTGTGTGACAGCAATGACAAGATGGCTGACTGTGAAATCCTGGTGTTTGTTTGGCTACAAGTCCAAAGAGAGACCCTATGCTTCACACAGCAGCACCCAGTATGGTGTGTCTTTTGCTGATATTTCACAGAGGTGTGGGTCAATGCATTCTACCCTATGATTTGTGTTATTTGTGTTGAGGGGGTGTGTGTCTCCACATGCTGGTAATTATGGTCAGAGCTGTCAGTCCTCCTTCCCACCCGGCCAGACATCCCACCATGAAATTTGCTTCCATTGTGGGGCGTGCAAGTTGTCTTTCAGGATGTCAGTCAGTGGTGTCCTGTTTCTGATTTGTGCACATGCCCTAGCCGGGCCTTGTGCTCCCCACAGCAGGAGCCAGTGTCAGCCATCTTGTCAGTCATTTTCCACTCCCTGTGATGTGGGCATGTTTCAGAGAGGTCTTGATGGGCCAATCAGGAGGGGGAGCATTATCTGTGACTACAGGCCCCATCATGCTTTTTGATAAGCTCACTTCACCTGCATCCCCACAATTCCTTCCTGTCAGTCACATGCACTGTGAGGTAGTGTGTTTGTGGTGGCAAACTGTCTGGCAGTGTCTATTTAGCTTTGTGCCACTGCCTTGCTTTATTTGTTTGTAGGTTGGTGCATGTCATGACACAGTTCCAAGTCACTATGAAGTGGCAGGTATTGTGTTTGTCTGACTGGCATACACATCTTGGTATGATTATCTATTGGTTACTGTAGCTTTGCTTGCGGTGCATGGTTTCACTGTCCCCTTGCCACACAATCTTGGGTATGTTGTTTGTGTACTCACCAGGCTCTGATATGTCTGTTAGGCCATGGATGCTCTCTGGTGGTAGGATGTCCCGCACCTTCTCCTCCCAGGTCCTGAAGTAGACTGGTTTGGCAGGAGGGCCACCGCCGGTGCACTGACTCAGGGCGTGATCTTTTTCGATGAGTTTCTTGACCCTCCTGCGCACGTCATACCACCTGTTCTGGATATCGTCCTTTGTGCGCCTTGCTGGTGCTTGTGCGTTCACCTTGTCCACAATCCTCGCCCACATCTTTATTTTCTGTGACATGGGGGTCCTTTGGACCAATGTACCAATCAAATGTGGCTCTACTCTGATGATCTCGTCTACCAGCACTTCTAACTCACTATCTGTGATCTTTGGATTCTTCTTTGGGGGCATGGTGATGGGTGGTGGTGGTGAGGGATGTGTGTGTAAGGGTGCAAGTGAGGGTGGGTTGGTGTTGGTTTTGCTGGCTGTATGTGAGTGTGCTTTTGGATGAGGTGCTGATGGTGTGTGAGTTGTGTGATGGTTGAGTTGTGAATGTGTCTGTGGTTGCTGTGTAATGGTGTTTGCTGCTGGCTGTGTCTCCTGTTTGCAAGGGATGATGGTAGTGATTGTAGTCCTTTATATAGTTGGAGTTGTGGGTGTGTCTTTGTCCCAGTTTTTTTTATTTGATATTTATTGGCTTTGTCATTGCTTGTTTGGTCCTTTTTTTTTCTTTTTTCCTTTGGGTTTTGTAGGCATGAAGGAGACGTTCATCTGACGGAAACGTACGCTGTTGTTGTCTCGTGTGGGCTTCTCCGCCTCGTTCACGCTGCCTATCTTCTGTGTTTCATACGCGTCGGTCGCGGAGGTCTCTATTGCTTGTGGGCCTTGTTGTCTGTGCATGTCGGTCATGCGGCTTGGTCTCCGTGCGAGTCGGTCTGGTTTTACATGCATTGCATCGTACTGTGCGGATCAGACATCGCGGGTACGGGTCGGTCGGGTTCATTCCGGGTTCGTGTCGGTCGGTGAAATTTGCGTTGGTTTTCCGTCCAGTTCACTATTTTCCCTACGGCTCGGTCGTATGGGTTGTATTCCGTATGTGTCGGTTGTAATTCACATGCATTGCATCGTACTGCACGGGTCGCACGGCGCTGGTCCGTGTCGGTCGGTATCCGATCCGGGTCCGTGTCGGTAGTTTCGATTTGCGACCGGAATTGGAATCGTCCCCTATATGTAAAAAAAATGAATACAATTTCAAAAAGTGTTTGTAATTAAAACATGTTAAAACAGATATGTTAATGGCAAATTACAGTGTATGTAACAATGTAATAAATGTTTACAATACAAATAATAATGTATAACTGTTATCAAAAATTATTTTCTTTTAATAATTGTTTGAAAATCAATGTAAAACGACATTATTTTATGTAAACAAATGTACATAACTGTAATAAAAAGTTTAATAATGTTTACATTTTCATAACCAAAATTATTATATATAAAAGCATACATTAGAGTTCACAAGTGCCAAAGCTTTAGGACGCACTCTCCATCAGCAACCTCCGTAATTAAGGCAGCAGCGCAGTTAGCTGATGCACGGGTCAATCAAACTTGCCTTACGCGTTTCAGACTTTCTGTACGTCGTTGATCACAGGCATGGGTGGCAGCATGATAAATGGCAACAGACTTCTGATGTATTTCACTAGTACCTTTTATTGCCAACAGGTGCGGCTTCACGTGGTGTCAAAATAGCATTGTGGGATCAGTAGTCTCTGAAATAAACACCAACAGTTCATGATAAGACTTAAAGCTGTCAACTCCATATTTCTTTAAACAATACAGCCATTAATGGGCTTCCCCTGCTCAGCACGCTGCGTTGCAAAATATTCTGCCAAACTGATAGACTGAAGCAGGCTCCCAGCTCCAGGAGCCCATCAGCCCGCTTTCGTCCGCGTAAAAGCATACATATGTACTAAATATATAATGTCTGAAAAATAGAGATTACATTTTTTCTCTATGTCGAACAATGTATATTAAATATACTTCATAAAATTAATTGTTTTTGCATTTATATATGTTTGACAATAAAGAAACATATCAATTAAAAAAATACATATTTCATTTTGTTGTATAATGTTTGAATTTGTATTACAATATGTAAATTTATAAAAGTGTATTTTATAAACTTATATGTTTTAGTAAATATATATAATAATAATGTATTTTTTTTATTAACTCAACCTATAGTATTATTTATACACATTCCCACTGCACACTACATTAATTTATATAATTTGCAAAACTATCAACATATATAATTTACTATTCCAACTCCAATTAATATTAAATCAGGGAAGGTCCTGGACACTAAACAGATATAATTTACTATTCCCACTCCAATTAATATTAAATCAGGTAAGGTACTGGATACTAAACATATTTAATTTACTATTCTCACTCCAATTAATATAAACAACAGGGAAGGTGCTGGACATTAAACATATACAATTTACTATTCCCACTCCAATTAGTATATAAATGAGGGAAGGTGCTGGACACTAAACATATATCATTTACTATTCCCACTCCAATTAATATTAAATCGGGGAAGGTGCTGAACACTAAACATATATAATTTACTATCCCACTCAAATTAATATAAAAATTAGGGAAGGTGCTGGACACTAAACATATACAATTTACTAATACCACTCCAATTAATATAAAAATGAGGGAAGGTGCTGGACACTAAGGTGCCGATTCCGATCCGTTAAATAAATTCCCCGTACGACTCGTATCCAGATTTTTTTCCGTACGAATCGTACAAGTACCGTACAAACTGGCAAGTACGATTCGTATGGGAAAAAGTCCATACGAATCGCAGTGGGAAAATTCCCCCACACGTTCTCCGGTCGGAAAACGTGTCCAACACGTCCCCGGACGATTTTACGTACAAATGTGATAACCCAAGTCCGAGCGCGCAAGTACGATCCGTACGGTGCGTCCGAAGTTACAACCGTAAGGAAAAAACACCGTACGAACCGAACTGCAATAGCAACCATGGAGACATGTGCCCGCATACGCGACGAACCCCCCCAGACCCTGCGGATGCACGTGCCGTACCCCCACCTGTGTATGTACACCCGTGTATGTACGAGTCGAACCCCCACCCGTGTATGTACGAGTCGTACCCCCACCTGTCTATGTACACCCGTGTATGTACGAGTCGAACCCCCACCCGTGTATATACACCCGTGTATGTAAGAGTCGAACCCCCACCTATGTATGTACACCCGTTTATGTACGAGTCGTACCCCCACCCGTGTATGTACACCCGTGTATGTACAGTCAAACCCCCACCCGTGTATGTACGAGTCGTACCCCCACCTGTGTATGTACACCCGTGTCTGTACGAGTCGAACCCCCACCCGTCTATGTACACCCGTGTATGTACGAGTCGAACCCCCACCCGTGTATGTACGAGTCGTACCCCCACCTGTGTATGTACACCCGTGTATGTACGAGTTGTACCTCACCTGTCTATGTACACCCGTGTATGTACGAGTCCTACCCCCACCCATGTATATACACCCGTGTATGTACAGTCGAATCCCCACCCGTGTATGTACACCCGTGTATGTACGAGTCGTACCCCCACCTGTGTATGTACACCCGTGTATGTACGAGTCGAACTCCCACCTGTGTATGTACACCCGTGTATGTACGAGTCGTACCCCCACCCGTGTATGTACGGTGCGTACCCCCAGCGGGGGTTCGACTCGTACATACACGGGTGTACATACACAGGTGGGGGTACGACTCGTACATACACGGGTGGGGGTTCGACTCATACATACACGGGTGTACATACATGGGTGGGGGTTCGACTCGTACATACACGGGTGTACATACACAGGTGGGGGGTACGACTCGTACATACACGGGTGGGGGTTCGACTCGTACATACACGGGTGTACATACACGGGTGGGGGTTCGACTCGTACATACACGGGTGGGGGTTCGACTCATACATACACGGGTGTACATACATGGGTGGGGGTTCGACTCGTACATACACGGGTGTACATACACAGGTGGGGGTACGACTCGTACATACACGGGTGGGGGTTCGACTCGTACATACACGGGTGTACATACACGGGTGGGGGTTTGACTCGTACATACACGGGTGTACATACACAGGTGGGGGTTCGACTCGTACATACACGGGTGGGGGTTCGACTCGTACATACATGGGTGTACATACACGGGTGGGGGTTCGACTCGTACATACACGGGTGTACATACACAGGTGGGGGTACGACTCGTACATACACGGGTGGGGGTTCGACTCGTACATACACGGGTGTACATACACGGGTGGGGGTTCGACTCGTACATACACGGGTGTACATACATGGGTGGGGGTACGGCACGTACATCCGCGGGGTCTGGGGGGGTTCGGCGCGTACCGGGCCCCTAATTCCGCTCGCATCACGCCGTACTTCGCTTTTCCGGCACTTTTTGGGTGCCGTAAAAATCTTGCAGTCCGGACTGGTGTTGGTACGATTCGTACTTCCTGGTTCGTGAAATGCAGCCTGCATGCGTCCCGACGTCACGTCGGCACTGTCCCGGATCACATTGGTATGTGTTTTTACAGTCGGTCGGTGTTTTTTCCGACTCGTACGGAAATGGTGTTTCCGTACGAATCGTACTTGCAAGTTTGTAGGGTTATTTTACCGGGTACGAGTCGGACAGAGAAAACCCTCCGACCGACGGTTCGTACTCGGTTTTTCCAGGATCGGAATCGGCACCTATACATATATAATTCACTATTCCCACTGCAATTAATATTAAATCAGGGAAGGTGCTGAATACTAAGCATATATAATTTACTATCCCGTGTATGTACGAGTCGTACCCCCACCTGTGTATGTACACCCGTGTATGTACGAGTCGAACTCCCACCTGTGTATGTACACCCGTGTATGTACGAGTCGTACCCCCACCCGTGTATGTACGGTGCGTACCCCCAGCGGGGGTTCGACTCGTACATACATGGGTGTACATACACAGGTGGGGGTACGACTCGTACATACACGGGTGGGGGTTCGACTCATACATATACGGGTGTACATACATGGGTGGGGGTTCGACTCGTACATACACGGGTGTACATACACAGGTGGGGGTACGACTCGTACATACACGGGTGGGGGTTCGACTCGTACATACACGGGTGTACATACACGGGTGGGGGTTCGACTCGTACATACACGGGTGGGGGTTCGACTCATACATACACGGGTGTACATACATGGGTGGGGGTTCGACTCGTACATACACAGGTGTACATACACAGGTGGGGGTACGACTCGTACATACACGGGTGGGGGTTCGACTCGTACATACACGGGTGTACATACACGGGTGGGGGTTTGACTCGTACATACACGGGTGTACATACACAGGTGGGGGTTCGACTCGTACATACACGGGTGGGGGTTCGACTCATACATACATGGGTGTACATACACGGGTGGGGGTTCGACTCGTACATACACGGGTGTACATACACAGGTGGGGGTACGACTCGTACATACACGGGTGGGGGTTCGACTCGTACATACACGGGTGTACATACACGGGTGGGGGTTCGACTCGTACATACACGGGTGTACATACATGGGTGGGGGTACGGCACGTACATCCGCGGGGTCTGGGGGGGTTCGGCGCGTACCGGGCCCCTAATTCCGCTCGCATCACGCCGTACTTTGCTTTTCCGGCACTTTTTGGGTGCCGTAAAAATCTTGCCGTCCGGACTGGTGTTGGTACGATTCGTACTTCCTGGTTCGTGAAATGCAGCCTGCATGCGTCCCGACGTCACGTCGGCACTGTCCCGGATCACATTGGTATGTGTTTTTACAGTCGGTCGGTGTTTTTTCCGACTCGTACGGAAATGGTGTTTCCGTACGAATCGTACTTGCAAGTTTGTAGGGTTATTTTACCGGGTACGAGTCGGACGGAGAAAACCCTCCGACCGACGGTTCGTACTCGGTTTTTCCAGGATCGGAATCGGCACCTATACATATATAATTCACTATTCCCACTGCAATTAATATTAAATCAGGGAAGGTGCTGAATACTAAGCATATATAATTTACTATCCCACTCAAATTATTATAAAAATCAGGGAAGGTGCTGGGCACTAAACATATATAATTAACTATTCCCACTACAATTAGAATTAAATCAGGGCTGGTGCTGGACACTAAACATATTTAATTTACTATTCGAACTCCAATTAATATAAAAAACAAAGAAGTTGCTAGACATTAAACATATATAATTGACTATTCCCACTCCAATTAATATTAAATCAGGGAAGGTGCTGGACACTAAAGATATTTAATTTATTATTCCCACTCCAATTAGTATTAATTCAGAGTAGGTGCTGGACACTAAACATAAATAATGTACTATCCCCACTCCAATTAATATTAAATCACGGAAGGTGCTGGACACTAAACATATATAATGTTCTATTCCCACTCCAATAATATAAAAATCAGGGAAGGTGCTGGACACTAAACATATATCATTTACTATTCCCACTCCAATTAATAATAAATCAGGGAAGGTGCTGGACACTAAACATATATAATTTACTATTCACATTCCAATTAATATAAAATTGAAGGAAGGTGCTGGACACTAAACATATATGATTTACTATTCCCACTCCAATTAATATTAAATCAGGGCAGGTGCTGGACACTAAACATATTTATTTTACTATTCCCACTCCAATTAGTATTAAATCAAGGTAGGTGCTAGACACTAAACTTATATAATTTACTATTCCCACTATAATTAGTAATAAATCAGGGAAGGTGCTGGACAATAAACGTATATAATTTACTATTCCCACTCCAATTAATATAAAATTCAAGGGAGGAGCTGGACAATAAACATGAACAATTTACTATTCCCACTCCAATTAATATAAAAAAAGAGGGAAGGTGTTGGACACTAAATATATATAATATACTATTCCCACTCCAATTAAAATCAAATCACGGATGGTGCTGGACACTAAACATATATAATTTTCTATTCCCACTCAAATTAATATAAAAATCAGGGAAGGTGCTGGACACTAAACATATATAATTTACTATTCCCACTCCAATTAGAATTAAATCAGGGAAGGATTGCCACTCCAATTAATATTAAATCAGGGAAGGTGCTGGACACTAGACATATATAAATTACTATTCTCACTCTGATTTCTATTAAATCAGGGAAGATGCTGGACAATAAACATATTTATTTTTATATTCAAAATTATAAATCTTAAAATATTTAAATAGGTTATTCAGTATCAAATTTAAAACTCATATTCATAAAAAAATTTATAAAAGTAAAAATGTATTATTTAAAAATAAAAATTTAATACAAT
Organism: Triturus cristatus; assembly: GCF_964204655.1. Taxonomy (NCBI): domain Eukaryota; kingdom Metazoa; phylum Chordata; class Amphibia; order Caudata; family Salamandridae; genus Triturus; species Triturus cristatus. Next base: position 1,144,270,408 of record NC_140589.1, read on the forward strand.
TTCTATTTAAATATAATTTTTAAATAATTATAAAACAAAAAACATATATATAAAATGTATAATCATAATTAATAATTTATTTTTAATAATTGTAAAATATTAAGAGGTGTAAAATATTATTTTCAATTTCACATATATAATTATTTTAAATACAAAGAATATCCGACTCGTCGACGGGGCGGAAAACGGCCACAATATGGTGATGGTGTCTGTAGGACACCGCCAACCATATCAGGATGCCGGTGAAGACTCGCCATGGAAAGGCATGCAGTTTCTGCATTTGGGGGCATGTTGTGGGCCCCCAGGGTGGTGGGGGGGTGGGGAGTGCACATGGGGAGTACCTATGGTACCCCACCTCATTGCCATGCACTATGTGGCAGGCCCCACGTGGTGCCTGCCATGTAGTGCATGGCAATGCCCTGCACAGTCCTTTCACATTGCGAGAGAGTCTGCAGCCAGCAGATCCACCCGCAATGTGAAATGCACAGGATGCTCCCGCCAGTGTGGCGGGCGCATCCTAATATGCATGACGGGACCGCCGCAACTTCGGCGGTCGGTCCCTCTCACCCTTACGTTGCCGCCATCGTAATGTCCCCCCAAATCTTTTTAAATCAAAATGTATTATTTGTATAAACTATTTAGTGAAAAAAAATGTACATTAATTTTTTTGTGAAATATTCACATTTTCACACCTTTATTCACTATAAACACAACATAACACTACTAAAAAACATTTTAAATTTTTTATAAAAACATATCTTTTTTTAAAATATTTTAAAACACCCAGATCCTAAAACAATAATTGTAAATTAAGTTTAGAAAATGTCTAAATGTAACATTTTTTTAAAACAATATTTTTAAAACACTCCGCACCCTCATCCCCTATAAACCCAACATCCCGCTCCTAAAACAACAATTTTAAATACATTTTTAAAAATTCAACATTTAAAAAAAAAAAATTTAAATGTTTAAAACGTTCCCCACCCTTATCCCCTAGAAACTCAACAGACCACTCCTAAAAATTAGATTGCAATTTAAAAATGTTATAACATTAATTAACTACTATAACAACAGAAACAAACATATAACAATAAATAAATACTTCAACAATATTTTGACATAACAATATTTTTACAATCGATATTTAACACAACGATATTTTTTACAACACACAAAATCAATATTTTTTACATCAATATACTCAAACATCGATATTTAGAACTTTCGATATTCTAAACTCGATATTAATGCATATCGATATAAAAAACTCGATATTATGTCCACTTACCCAACTTAATATGTGGAAAACTGGCCCAGACTGCTTCCCTAATCACTCACCTACTCCCATCCTAATAGTCTAGACCTTAGCCAGTCTTAGGTATGCTATACAATTTATAGACTTTGATAGAGGACTTTATTTTTTTCTGAAAGTGTCCCCTAGGCTCCCAACTTCATACAAAGCCCCTTCCCTACTAGTGGAAACCCTCCCCACCAACCTTCTAGGCATAGGCTATGCCTCTATTTTAAACTCCTCTTTGTAGCAGAGCTTTCTATACATTATTAAACTGAAGTTTCCCCCTCACCTGTTTTAATACTCTGTAAAAATGTATCAACCTGTTCTGTGTCAATAAAATGGTATATCTTATTATCTTGCATAACTTTCATAAGTGCTGGGAATCTAAGTTGCACACTAGCTCTACACTTTTTGAGCTCCTCCCTCCATTTAGCTAGTTCTCACTGTCTGTCTTCAGTGGAGCGCGAAATGCCTGATCTAACAGTGAATGTAATGTCTCGGACCCTAAGGTTTTTCTCTTTTAAGGCAGACATCAATACCCTCTCCTTCTCTGCAAATAACAAAAAATGAACAAGAATTTTAAGGGACTTCTTCCTGCCTGGCCTTAGCTTAAATGGATTCCTCTGTACCCTCTGAATTTCCTACATGAGATCTACTATATCAGTGGCCTGAGGAAGTTTGTCTTTTAAGAGGTTCACTATAAAGAGCCTTAAGTAGCCTCCCTCCATATCTTTTTCTACATTAAAAATTCTAATGTCATTCCTTCTAGCATTGTTTTCCAACCTCTCACGTTTATCAGTGAGATCTGTCCATTTTTGTTTTATCCACTGAATTTCATTCGTTTTATTGCTCGCTTCCAATTTAGTGCAAGCCTCCCAGATCTTTCTATGGTTTGTTTCAGAAGTGGAAAATAAATCATTTATTTCCACTGATAAACTGGCTATCATCGCCTGAACTATCTGCAGGCCTTCAGATCCTTCACTCCTTGTATGCTTGCCTCTATTAAACCCACTGCTAGGTCCATGGGGTTCCCTGTTTTTCTATTCACATGGCCTTTTCTGACCTACCCATGACATGGGGTCCTGGGGATCCAACCCTTCCAGTTCTTATAAGTTTTATTTCATAAAGGTGGCACATTATCTTCCTGAGAGCACACACACCATTAGGGCTTCCCTCTCCCCATTTCCTCGCTGTAATTAGATCTGTCAGGACTTGGGTCACAACCTCTACCTTTGGTGCCTGTCTCCTCAATCGTAATACTGCCTGTCTTTGGCTGACCCAAACATAGGGACTGGCTGGCACATGCATCAAAAATGCCTTTTGCGATTCTTTATTAGCGAAAAGTAAGGATTCGCTAATAAGGAAGCACAAAAGCCCATGCATGTAGAAATCGTTTAAAAAATAGCGATTTCTAAACATTCCTTAATTGCGACTCGCAAACTGCGAGTCGCAATTATGCAATACCTCCCCATTAATTCCTATGGGTCTAGAGGCCCATAGGAATGAATGGGAAGACATTCTCAAATTGCGATTCTCAATTAGAGAATCGCAAATTGAAAATGCAATTTCAAGGGTGCCAGTGTGTCAAAAGGACACCCTGTTGCACCCCTGAAATCTGCATATGAGTTCATCTTGCACACACACATGCCCCAAGGGGATGTGTGTGTGAAAAATTGAACTTTTAAAAATGCACTTTTGTGCATTTTTCAAGGTTTTTGCAAATTACCATGAAGTCCAACTTCATGGTAATTTGCACCCCGTATTAGCGAAATCGCTAATTTTTTTACCTTAATGGATTGCATTTAAGGAATCTCAATTTGCGATTCCTTAAAAGCAATCGCAATTTGAGAACTCGCAAATATTTGCGATTTCTCAAATTGCGAGTGCCATTACCCTTCATGCATCGCAAAAGGTCTTTTTGCGGGCGCAAACGGCCGATTTTTGCGATGCGCTCCGTTTGCGCTCGCAAAAAGCTTTGATGCATGTGCCCCTGGGTTCCCTACACTTAACTTCATCTTAAGAAAAGACCTTAGGGAAGGCATAACTTTAATGCTCTTAATTGCTTGGTTTACCAGTAATTTCCTAAACTTCGCTGCTGGTACACGCCACTTCTTCTGTATCGCTTTTGCTGCAGAGTTCTTAGAGAGCCTTCACTGCTGACATACTACTCGCCCTTGACAGTCTCTTATTCTCATCATCTACTGATCTTATTATTGAATGATCTTCAGCCAAGCTACTAAGGGTTGAGAAAGGATTAATTTATTGAGACTTTACTGAACCTTATTTGTGATTGTGGCTGTACGTTAATACCTGCACCTACTAATATGCCACCTTCCAGAATTTTGTGCGCAGTTGTGGGATTCAGAACTTGTGTTTAATATAACCAATCAGCATTTAAGTGAGGAAATGAAAAATCCTTTAAATTGACCTAGTGCAAAACTTGCTTTTGATTTTTTAATTTGGACTGATATTCATTAATTCATTTTTATTTTTTCTAAATTGTTCTAACTTCAATTTTCACAGTAGTTTTTTTGTGTGACCCAAAACTAGAGTTACCATGGAGCTCGATTTGGTTAGCTTGCCCACATTCACTGTAGTAGAGCTTAGGGATGTTGTGTTGGGCTAGGGAATTACCAGCCTCCCTCCAATACTAGGAAGTCAGAGCTGATAAAGTCACTTACAGCCTAAGTGGAGCCCCAGCTAGTATATTCAGCCTCTGGAAAAGAGGAGGCTCCAAATATAGAAGAAGAAGAGGGGAAGGGCTCATTATTTCTCAGTGAATATGAGGCAGATAGCTTGTTCACTAATACTGTAACCAGGGCCCAGCCTAGAGCTAGTGGGAGGAGGGGATCCATTAGAGATTTCCCTTAGAAAGAGAGAACCTGGGGTTCAGCTAGGCTACATAGCCCTAGAAGCACAGAAGTTGGCCCTGCCCAAAAAGAAGTGGGCACTTGAGGAAAGGAGAGATGGTGGCAGCAAAGAAGAGTCAGAGATGTCTAGGAGTGATGGGTTTGACCCATGGATGCCCAAGGGGATTGTCCCTAAATATCAGGAAGGTGATGACATAAACAAGTGGTTGACAGCTTTGAGAGGGCCCTTAAGATGAGGAAGGTTAGCTCTTAATACTGGGGTTCACTCCCATGGGAGCTGATTCCTTTAGCTGGGAGAGATGGGCTCTAGACCCCAGAGGGGGAGGATACTGGGTCCTACTCCCACATGAAACAAAGCTTGAGCAGAAGCTTTGGTCTCACCCTGAACAGTATAGAATGAAATGTAGGGATACCCAGAAAGTCAGTACTCAATCCAGGGTTGACTTTGTAGACATGTCTGTGAAGGCACTAGAGGACTGGATACAGGGTAACCAGGTAAGTACCCATGAGTGGCTCGACAATTTGTTCACGAAGTAGCACAGATTGAGTAATTAGCCCTCAGAGAAGTTACACTAGTATTTAGTTGACTCTAAGCTGCCAAGTCCCAGGGAACTGAGTGAGAGAACAGATGAGCAGGTTCACACCAGGATGTCCAAGAAGAACCAGGGAGGCGATCGGAAGAAAGTAGGACAGGTCCCCTTCCAGCAGAAAGCCCTGGGGCTGGGCAATTCAGATAAAAAACAAACCACCCTCTAAAGGTCCCCAAAGACCTACACAAGGAGGGGGGTGTCTGAGCCCTACCACTTTCAAGGGGAAGTTTTTTGACCCTACAAAGGCAGGGCAGTGTTTTGACTGCATGCAGCCAGAATACAAGAGGGGAGGTGATGTCTGCTCCAAGAAGCCCTCCATTGATGGGCAGTCCTAAGGGATTCGCTAGTGTAGGAGTGGGGATGGAAGTTGACCCAGAGATGGGGAAGGGGTATACAGAGCTTAGTTTCCATGGGTATGGTGCCCGTTGCTGTCTTTCCTCCAAGAATAGAGAAGTACAGGCAGAGGCCTAACATCAAAGGGACTGAGGTTGAGACTTTGAGGGATACAGGAGCCAGAGATAGCATGGTGGTTGACAAACTGGGTTCTTTAGAGAAGATCCTATCTGGGGTATTCCACCAGGTTACATATGCAGACAGCAGAGCCAAGCTCCATTCCATGGCAATGGGGAGCTTGGAATGTGGAGGTATGACTAGCCCTAAGAAGACAGTTGTAGAGTGTCTACAAGACAGCTGAAGCTTCTGAGTGACCAGGTGTAGAAATGAAGGTCCATGCACAGTTGCTGGAACTCCTTGAGTGGGTCTGTGCTGTGACTTGGTCACAGACTGCAGTGCACATCAGGGGAGTCTTGGACATGTGGACCCTGGAATAATGTTCCAAGCCTCCAAAAACCAGAAAGAGGGCACAGGGGCTGGTGAGCCAGCTCAGACAGCCCAGGAGGACCTGTAGTAATACAACCCTGAAGGGGAGAATCTGGCCTCTGAGGTAGGGACTCCACCCGTGCAAAATCTGTCCGACTTTACAGGAATGCATGGAGCCTGTGGACCCACCAGAGAAGAGCTTTGCCAGGGGCAAAGAGATTGTCCCACTCTTGAGGGTCTGAGGCAGACTACCTCCAAGCAAGAGCAGGGTGATATCAGTGGATTTCCCAGGGTCTATTGGGAGGAAGAATTGGTGTAGGAATGTTGCCTACCTACCTGTGATGTAATGTAGAATGGAGATATACTGAAGGTTCTAGGAGCCGACAGTAAGAGGAGCTGTGAGCTGGCTGGAGGTTGCAGGACTTGTGATGAATAAAAAAAGAAGATTTAAATTACACTGGACTTTGTGTAAATTAATACATATTTTGGTGATAAGTGGCTGCACAGGGAACAGCCATCTAATTCTGTTACCTCTACCCCTGGAGAGATTTGGAGAAGCTTACTGAAGCCATTGTGGCAGACTGTAAGTCATTTGTTTTTCTTAAATGAAGCCCTGCAGGTTGGAGTGTATAATAATTTTACAAAGTGTTACCCATAGCAAGAAACTTGAAATGCTTCAAAATGGACTTCAGGCTATGTGCACATTAAGCATGAAGTAAACGTTGTGTTTCTAATTGAATATCTAAAGCAGAAGTAGTGTGGGACTTAAATATTACATTTTGCAGTTGAATTGTTGTGGATGCCCTTTCATGAGTGATGTTTGGATATTAGGAGGTCCATTAGTATGGCGGGCGGATCACCACCGCCCAAACGGCGGTGGCTGTCTGCCCACCATAAATCACCACCTGCATATAAATTACCCCCTGCCATATCAGTATGGCGGGGGTACCATGGCAGACGGGAAGACCGCCCGCCACTTTTCAGCCCGGTCGACGAATCGACAGGGCGGAAACAGGTTGAATATGGTGGTGGTGTCTGCTAGACACCACCATCCATATTATTATGCAGGCGGTACGCAGTCTTTCCGTGAAAGGTATGCGGAGTCTGAAGTTGGGGGCCAGTTGCAGGCCCCCAGGCTGTTGAGGGGGTGGTAGGCACATGGCCCCTGCATTTGCATTCACAACATGGCAGGCACCACGCGGTGCTTGCCACGTTGTGCATGCAAATGCACAACATGCATTTTTGACTTTGCGGCGGGTGCTGCTGAAAGCACCGCCCGCCGCAATGTTAATATTGCGGGATGCACCCGCCAGTGTGGCGGGCGCATCCTAATTTCACATGTGGGACCGCCGCATGCATAGCGGGCGGTCCCATTTCCCAGGGCTAAGATGGGCAGACAAAGTCCGCCCGCCATACTAATGGACCCCTTTATGCTAGAGCTCTCTTCTGTAGCAATTGTCAGAACTGCCGTTACATTTAATGGCGTGTAATCACCCCATGGCCTCATGCGGCGTGACACAAACTTTATGCCTCGAGCAGCACTCCTTGTAAGTGCGTTGCTTCACGTGACTACCTTAAGCTGACTCACGCGATCCCAAGCTCTAGGGCAGGTAGCACTTTTTGCAGGTGCGCCGCCTCACGCAACTGCCTCGTGCTGCCTGACGCAGAGCTCTCAAGCTGTACTCTGGTATTGTGTTCACATGATGGCTTGTTCTCAGGGGTTCTCGATGGCTCTAGTGGGGCGCGCTGCTGAAAGTGTGTAGAGTGGAGAGGAGGAAGGAAAAAGAAAAAAAAGATGGAAGAAAGAAGAAGGAGTAAAACTAAAATCCTTACCTGCATGTTGTTCTATGAACCCACCTTCAAACTAGTTGAAACAACTAAAGAAGGACTACAGTCATGAACAAGGGCAAAGGACTAATGTACTAACTTCTTGTTCAAATAAATAGAGGAAGGACTTCAATAGGTTCATGGAGTGGTTTTATTTTAGATTATTATATTAGTTGATTGTATTAATCAATTATTTTAGTTATTTACTTTAGTTTGTTGTATTACATTATATTCACAGGATGGCTGAACAAAGTAAGATGGCACCAACTGCTTTCTTGTATACACTCGGAGAACCAGCAATCCCATGGAAAAGATGGAAAAATGTGTTTTTCATCTATATGTTGGCAATTGGTGGTGACAAATATGGATCAATAGGAAAACAGGCAATTCTCCTACATCATTTAGGAACTGAAGGAGGGAGAGTGTTTGAACTCATGGAGGGATTATTGGGTGTTAGGAATTTTTCAAGTTGCAAATGTATATTGTATGTCATTATTATAGCTTGATAAACGGTTTACTCCTAACATAAATGTTGTTTTTGAAAGGCACAAGTTTTTTTCCTGCAATCAAAAGGTTTAGGAAGACATTTTGAGATATGTATCAGCATTGTGGGGGTTGGCTACCACCTGTCAATTCCAGGATCTCGCATATAGCTTGATTAGAGATCAAATTGAATGCTGTACAAATAATAAATGAGGTAAGGAAAGATTGTTAGCAAAGGATTCAAACTTGGAGAACACAATCCAGATTGCAAGGAGCATGAAGGATGCTTCAATGTGGTTAAAGGGAACGGATACAGGGAATAAGAAAGTAAGGGAAGTTATGGCGGAAGGTGTGGTTGAAGTGAAAGAAAAGAAATACAGATTAAAGCACAAGGCGCTAGTAGTGGAAGTAGTAGTGGAGCTAACTGTGGGACACATAATGGAATTGGAAGTGTGGCAAACAAGAGTTCAGGGAATGAGCGGATTATTATTATGTGTTATAGGTGTGGAAGTCTTGGACATATTAGCTCAAGCCCTAGGTATGGAGCCAAAAATGTTACTTGTAAAGGTTGTGGTAGATGAGGTAATCTAGCTAAAGTGAGTAGGATAAAGGGTAAACTGCAAGGTGTTAGGATGATATATGATGTGTGTGAATATATAAAAAAAAGTGGTGTTGTCAATAGATCAGGTTGTTGAACCTGCAGGAAGAGAATTATGGTGGATGTGCAGAAAAGGAAGGAAAAGTAAGAATGGGAAGTACTTGCTAACTGGAGAGACCACACTATGATGGGACTTTAGACGGGGTGAGGGTCGGGTTTTGAAAAGGGAATATAGCTGAGTTACAAGTATCTGACATGAAAGCAGTAAGATATGTGAAAAGAGTATAGAGATCATGGGGATGAGTTTGATAAACATTGCATTCAAGAACAGTAATGTGAGAGGAAAGCTATATCTAACTAAGGAAGGTTCAGATCTTCTGGGGTGGGGACACAAGAAGGATATAAATATTGTTTTGGATCTAAATGCTGACTAGTCCGTTATGACCATAGAATCAGTTAATGTGAAGGAGTAAAAAGAAAGTGACCATGAATATGCTGTGCTTGAATTCTTTCATGTCTTTTTAGAGAAATTGAGGTTCCTAAAAGGTTTTACCCATAGAATAATTTTGAAATAAAAAGCTGTACCTGTAGTGAATAAAGTCAGATCAGTGATGAGAAAGCCATTGAAAACAGAATTGGATAAGTTGCTCGCAGAAAAGATCCTAGAACCTATTGAATCATCACAATATTATCTCCAGTGGTAGTCGCTCCGAAAGATGGTGGGAAAATTTACCAATGCATAGATTTGCGTGTGTTTAACAAGAACATATGGATGGACAGACAGCCATTAACAAATATCTCTGAGATGTTAGGTATGATGGGTGGAGGAAAGTGGTTTAGTGTGATTGACATGCCATCAGCGTGCCAAGGGGATACATTTATTTGAAGAATCGAGGCCATTGACTTCATTCGTCATGCCTCTCGGGGGTATTCAGATATCGAAGGATGCCATTTGGCCTCGTGTCTGCATCAGCTGCTTTTTGAAGGTGATACAGAGTATTTACCAGGATATGTATAAAGTCTTGTGTTTCCAGGATGACATCTTGGTGGGAGGTGGCTCAGAAAAGGAGCATGATGAGGAGCTGAGAAACATTTTATGAAGGATTGAATGATGAGATCTGATCACGAAGAAGGAAAATGTCAGTTAAAGAAAAACAGGGTGGATTATTTAGGCCATGAAATTTCAGTAATGGGAATTAAGCCTAAGACGAACATCATCGAAAGCTGTATCTAATGTGCCAAGGACCCAGATTAAGGAACAGTTAAAGTCTTTTGTGGGACTGGCAGAGTACTGTTCTAAGTTTATATGCAATTTTACTGAAAACGTGGATCTCATGCAGATGTTGTTGAAGAACAAGTGTGTATTTGAGTGGGGTAAGGAATGTGAAACTGCATTTGTTGAGATCAAACAATCCATTGTTGAGTCACCATTGCTAGGTCATTTTAATGTGAACAACAAAACTATAGTTACCATGGATGCCAGTAACCTTGGATTAGGAGGTGTGTTATCGCAGAGGGTGAATGGACACGAAAGGGTGGTTGGATTTGGATCCAGGAGATTGCAGGGAGCTGAACTGTCCTATTCTACTATCGGGAAGGAGGTACTGGCATGTTGTTGAGGAATAAATCATTTTAAGTACTATTTATGTGGATTAGCCTTTACTGTCCATGCAGATCACAAACAGTTGCTGCACATATTTAACTGTGGGAAGGGATTAGAGGGTGGTGTAACAACTAAGAATAATTCGATGATTACTGTCTTTGACGGACTTAAATTTTGTGGTAGACTATGTTCAGGATAATAAAAATGTTGTGGCTGACTGCTTGTCTCGAATGCCACTGGATGACAGCTTATATGTTGGAAAAGCGAAAGAACAGGATTTTGTTGATATTTGTGACGTGGGTCAGTTCACATTGACTGAAAAGGACTGGCAACAAGCTGTGGCTGAGGATGAAGCTTATGGAGAATTGACGAGCTTCATAAGTGAAGGATGGAATAAGGAAGCTGAAGAAAGTGAAAGAATGAAACCTTATAGTGTGGTCAAGGATGAGCTGAGTATTTGTGGTCCCAAGGTATTGAGATATAGTCATGTTGTTCCTCCGGGTAATTTGAGGGGGAGATTGATTGATTTGGGATATGAAGGCATTTGGGCAGAAGTTTAACAAAAAAGGAGGCTTAGACAGTTTTTCTGGTGGCCAGAAATGAATAAAGAGGTAGAGGAGAAAGTGAGACATTGTAGTACGTGCAGCAATAGTGATAAGAGCAAGATACGTAGGGAACCATCTTTGAGTTGTGGGGAATCGCCCATTAAACCATGGGAACATTTGGCAATGTATTTTATTGGTCTGGTAGAAAAGCCTGGTAGACGAGATAGACTTTTGGCTGTCATTGTTGACTATCATAGCAAGTCGTTTATTGTAAAAAGTATGGAACATATAAGCACAGAATGTGTTGTGAAGTTTCTAAAAGAGGTCTTCATGGAAGCAGAAATCCCTTGAGTGATAACCACGGATAGTGGATTGCAATTTACTTAATTTGTGATGACGAATTTCTTGAGGCGATTGGGTACCAGACAAGAGAGAGTGGCATTGTTTAGGACACAAGCAAATGGCTTAGTAGAAAGAGTGAACGTAGCATTATGGAAAACCTGCGGTTATCGATAACTAATGGATTGCCTTGGAAGGATGAGTTGAACAAAATGGTGTGGGCTCATAGGGTTACTCTACATTCAATGACAGGAGTATCACAATTTATTGCTCTCAAAGGAAGATATCCTGCTACCAAAGAGTCACATATGTGGTTGCAGGATAAGAGACAAGTGTGTGTTGATTGAAGAGCCATGAAAATAAAAGTGGGAGAGAAGCAGAGGATGAGCAAACAAGGGTATTATTACAGGAAAAGTGAGAAGCAGATGTACTGTGCTGTGGAGATTGGGTGTTAACAAGAAGAGCAGGAATTGTAAAGAAGAGAGAAAACAAGTATTCTCAACCCTAGAAAGTGATTGGAGTGAAGAAAATGTAGTTATGTTGGAGGATACAAAGGAGTAGAGTTTTGGAAGCCTGAACAAAGTAGTTGGGCCTAATGCATAAAAGAGTGAGAAGAGTGATTCCACTGCTTTGCGGAAGGCTCATTTAGATATGTTGCTTTTTGTTCACTAATATATCCTTAAACCTTCTGTCACTGTCATGTGGATAATGTGTGTATGTATGTTTATTTTTATATTTTGTAAGGGAAAGATGGGTAGGAAGGTTGCCTACCTAACTATGATGTAATATGGAATGGAGATATAGTGAAGGTTTTAGAAGCTGACATTAAGAGGAGCTGTGATCTTGATAGAAGTTGCAGGGCTTGTAATGAATAAAAGAAGATTGTAATTACACTGGACTTTGTGTAAATTACTACAATTACTCTATACTGATGCAAGGGACCCCAAACCAGGGGCAACCAATAAAGTGGTGTCCCCCAGATGTATAGAGAGTCTCTTCTCACCTTGAGCCATGAAATCCCCTTGGCAGGACATTTGAGTCAGACCAAGACACGGATTAGGCTCATCAACCTTTCTATTGTCCCAACATGTCTGTCAAAGTAAAGGATTTATGAAGCTCCTAAGTCACCTGCCAAGACAGGGGGCAAGCCAAAGGCTCCGTTGAAACTACTGCCAGAGGTGAGAATCCCTTTGAGCAGGTTGGGGTAGACATGTTGGTCCCCTACACCCATCAACTGCCTCAGCAAAAATATATATTTTGGTGGTAGTGGACCAAGCCACCAGATAGCCAAAGGCAATAACTCTCAAAAAATCACTGCTCGCACAGTGGCCAGAGCCCTACTTGGACTCTTCACCAGTGTGGGTTTTCCAAAGGAGGTGCTCTCAGACAGGGTGACTAACTTTATATCGGCCTATCTGAAGGTGATGTTTGATGAATGTGGTGTTCACCTAAAAGTCCACTACCCCACATCATCCCCACATAAATAGTCTCGTGGAAAAGTTCAATAAGACCCTGACGGGCATGACCATGGCCTTGTCTGACAAGCTCAGGAGGAGAGGGGATGTTCTCTTCCCATGACTGCTATTTGTTTACAGGGAGGTGCCACAGAAGGGGGCTAGTTTTGGCCCCTTTTAGTCACTGTTTGGGCATTATCTTTGGTGAGAGAAACTTGGGAGAAGCCTCTCAAGGAACCCAAACAGAATATGCTGGATTATGTACTAGGCATGCGGCCTCGCATGGCAGACTACATGAGTAGAGCAAGCAGCAACCTGGAGAACAGCCAAGAGATCATGAAGCTCTGATATGACGAGAAGGCTATTATATCTGAGTACCATCCAGGACAGTTTGTGTGGATTTTGGCGTCAGTGGCTCCCTGGGCCCTCCAGGACAAATGGACTGGACTGTGCCAATTTTAAAGAAAAAGGGTAAGGTTACCTACTTTGTGGACCTTGGCAGCCCCAGGAATCCCCACAGGGTCCTTCATGTCAACAGACTGAAACCCCACCAAGACAGTGTCGGGACTTGTTCCCAGTGCGGTAGCGAATGCCAGTATCCTCAGGAGCGAAGACAGTGCCCCGACTCTCTCCAAGGGTATAGCTACCCCTCTGTAAGGGAAAAATACCGGAATAGTGACTAATACCCCATAGGAGTGAGGAGACAATCACAGGACCACCGATTGTTAAATCACCAGTAGTGCCAGTGAATCAGGAGTGGGAGTAGAAGGATGCATGATCCCTTGAACTGTAGCACATAAAATAATAAACAGGAGAAAACAGACAGGGACAATATTACTTACAGGTGATTAAACAAGGATGCAGGATAGAGCAAGAGTAAGCTTTAGGGTTGTGTACCCCCTCATGCTCACACATGCACCCCACATGAGCTTTGTTGCACAATAAGGTCTCCTCAAGTAAATGAGCAAAAGTAAACTTCCAAGGAAAATAAATAGTAGGTCCCGCTGCAGTCTGCGAAATGAGTTAATCTTGAACCAAAGGCATACGTCTGCCTAATATGAAAAGGACTGCAGCAGCAGGGTTAATAACCAGCTTGCAATACTAGGACTGTTCAATAAGGGTGGCTAAATAAAGTTTTGTTAAGGTCACAAAAACAATTTTCAAATGCCATGATCTGGCGTGTCCTGTGACTACGACAAGAGGCTCAGAACATAATCCAATGCTAGCGAACACTGTGCTAACATTTAATAAAAGGTTTCAGTGTCCAAAGGCGGAACGATTTCCAATGCCTGCTCGCCTTAAAACAAAAAGCCAATTCATTTAAAGAAATGGAGTTTGTTGCTTAGAACTTGTTTTTTTGCGGCAGGGAATGCGACTCACGCCGTGGAATGAAAACACTCGTAAGCAACGGGAAGAAAAATGCTTACAATTCCACATGGAGAAGGAGGCAGGTGTGCTCGCGTACAGCACGTCTAGAACACAAAAGCGGGTGGGGTCAATATAACTCCGGGAAGGACAGGAAAAACCTCCAGCTGCTTCCTCGGGCGAAGAGACAGGTAACAAATGACAGGAAGGGTATTTAGAATGTCAGTTTCAAAAACAAAGGGGTCCAAACACAGCAATGAGGTTGAACGCGAGGCAAAAGGGAGAGGGAGGCTCAGTTTGATCCAGGTCATGTAGCACGGCGTGGTCCACCAGACTTCAGTAAGCCAAGCACCGAACATAGAGAAGGGCGTCAATATAAATCCTCCAATCAGCTGATACCCTCCACACAAGGCAGCATGGGAAAGTACACAACCCCTCCCTCAGTACCAGAGCATTATGGGAGTCGTAGTGCACTCACCGGGGATATAGACAGGGTGCAGGAAGCCTGACGGATAACAGTTCTCCCCCTAATGGTCTAATCACTGGTCGGGATTTAGAAGGGAGTAAGGCATGAAATCTTCTTACCAACAGAGGGGCCTGTACCTGTTCGGCGGGTTCCCATGATCTGTCTTCTGGAGCGTATCCCACTCAGTCAACTAAATACTGCAATTTTCCCTTATGTTTGCAGGAATCCACTATCTGTCTGACTTCGAACTCCTGTTCTCCATCTATATTAAGGGGGGGGTGGAGGTTCTGGACAGGATGGGGGTTCATATTTCTTGAGTAAAGAAGTATGAAATGCAGGATGTATTTGGAACTAAGATGGTAACTCCAGTTTGATGGCAACAGGATTGATGAGTTGTGAAACCTTAAAAGGTCCTATGTAGCAGGGTTGCAGTTTTCTGGATCTTTCTAATCTGAGGTTTTTTGTAGCTAGCCACACTTGATCCCCCACTACATATGCAGGTGCAGGGCGTCTATGTTTATCTGCCTGTTCTTTCATGTGTTCTCTTGTAGTTTTCGTTTAGCCTGATTCCATATTGCGGTGAGTTGTGTGTGATGTTCTTAGACCACAGGGATTTCTGATAAAGAGAGAGGAAGGTGCACAGGTAAACAGAGAGGATGATATCCATAAGAAAAGAAAAGGGAGAAATCTGGGTGGCTGAATGAGGAGAGTTATTGTAGGCAAATTCCGCTAAGGGAAGGGCTTGTACGCAATCACTTGTAACTGTAGCTAACAAACAACGCAGGAATTGTTCCAAAGCTGATTAGTTCTTTCGGTTTGCCCATCTGTTTGGGGGTGATAAGAAGAAGAGAGACGGTGGTCTATCTTTAACACCTTACACATCCCCTGCCAAAATTCGGATAAAAATTGAGGGCCTCTGTCGGAAACTATTATAGAGGGCAATCCATGTAGTCGCACTATGTGTAGTATGAATATGTCTAGGAGCTCTTTTGCCGTACGTATCTTTTTAAGAGGGACAAAGGGAGCCATCTTAGATAACATATCCACCACCACTAGTATAGTATTAAACCCCCGAGTAACTGGCAAATCAGTAATGAAATCCATGCTAATGGAAAACCAGGGTATATGGGGAACAAGTAACGGATGTAACAAGCCAGCGGGAACGCAATGCAGGGATTTTTGTCTTGCACAGGTGGGACAGGCTTTAACATAGTTACTGATGTCCTGGGTCATTCCCTTCCACCAAAACCACCTCTGACAGATTTGTGTTGTCTTTTGTCCCCCGGGATGTCCCGCCAGAGGTAAGGTATGACACCAACTCATGATCAAGGTGCGTAGTTCATCGGAAGGAAGGTACAAGCGACCTTCATGATAGTACAAGTTGTCTACTATTGTGTTCAGAGGGTTTGATAACCATTTGTCAGGACTGAGTGAAGCATATTCACTAGCCAGTGTCTTAAAAAAGGTATTGTCTTTGCATAGATCTCCTACTGCTGCTATCTTGTACTGTGGGATAATGGGCAGGGGATTTTCTACCACGTGTCTTCTCTCTTTTCCCAAATGAGATAACGCATCAGCCATCCCTTGTTTCACACCTGGGCGGAATGTTATTATGAAATCGTATTCGCTAAAGAAGGATACCCATCTCATCTGTCTCGGGGTAAGGGCTTTCACTGATTTAAAGAACTGGAGATTCCGATGGTCAGAAAATATGGTTATGACATGTGGAGAACCCAGTAGATAATGTTGCCACTCCTGGAATGTCAGTCTTATGGCAAGCAACTCTCTTTCACCAATGGTGCAATTTTGTTTGGCGGAAGAGAGAGTTTTAGAGAAATATGCCACCGGATGAAGACTCCCCGTTGGAGGGTCTCTTTGAGACAGAACCCTGCCTACAGCATACTGAGAAGCATCTGCTTCCACATAGAAAGGTTGAGTACTATCAGCATTCCGAATGATGGGAGCGGAAACAAATCTGGTCTTAAGAGCTTGGAAGGCTTGTTCTGCTGCGTCATCCCACTCAAACACCACCCCTTTTTTCAGTAGTCTTGTTATGGGGGTGATGAGGTCAGAGAAATGGTCAATAAACCTTCTATAAAAGTTTGCGAATCCTAGAAAAGATTGTATATCTTTTATATTAGTAGGACTAGGCCAGGAAGTTATAGAATATACTTTAGAAGGATCCATATGAATTCCTTCAGGTGAGATAACAAACCCCAAAAAGTCGACTTTAGTGGCATGAAAAAGACGCTTATCGAGCTTGGCAAAGAAAGATGGTTGTCCTGGAGACTTTGGAGAATCATTTTAACATGTTGCACATGTCCCTCTTTAGATTGTGAGTAAATAAGAATATCGTCTATATAGACGATGACAAAAAGGTCAAGATATTCTCGCAGAATTTCATTAATGAAAAACTGGAAAGCAGCCGGGGCATTGCATAAGCCAAAAGGCATTACACAGTATTCGTAGAGCCCGAATTTGGTGCGAAAGACCGTCTTCCACTGATCTCCTTCTCTAAAGCGGATCAGATGATAAGCCCCCCGAAGGTCTAGCTTGGCGAAGATTTTTACTTTACGCACCTGATCCAGAAGGTTAGAGTTGAGTGGAAGAGGGTAGTTATTTTTTATAGTAACCTTATTGAGGGCGCTGTAATCCAGGCAAGCTCTTAGACCACCTTCTCGTTTAGGGATAAAAAAAATAGGAAAGGAGACTGGAGAAGTGGAATGACGGATGAACCCTTTTTTAAGCATCTCCTGCAGGTATTCGTAAAGGTACTGGGTTTCTGGCTCAGTGAGTGCGTATATTCTGCTGACGGGAAGAACCGCCCCTGGGATTAAATCAATCCTACAGTCATGGGTTTGGTGCGGGGGCAAAGCCACCGCTTTTTCTTCATCAAACACATCTTTGTAATCATAATATACCTGAGGTAGAGTGAATACTACAGGTCTCTCTGTGGCACAACATATTGGGGACTGCCAAGTAGGGTTATACTGATAACAATGTACCATACAATAATGGGATCGCAAGGTTACTTTTGGGAGACCCAATCGATGTGGGGATTATGTACCTGTAACCAAGGTACCCCTAGGATGGCACCAAAATTGGGAGTGTCTATTAAATCGAACCTGATGGCTTCCGAATGTCCGTTGTCACATAACATGGTAAGATCGGGGGTTTGTTAGGCAAGTAAACCTGATGATAACTCAGTAACATCAACTGCTCTTATTTTGTTTTCGGGCTGAGATTTTGGTAGGAAGTCTATCCCAAGTGCCTTAGCCAAAGAGATATCTAGAAAATTACCCGTCGCTCCTGAATCCAAGAGAATGGTGAAGTGTTTGGGCACCAAACTCAGAGTATGGGCTAGAAATTGTGAGATCAATTATAAAGAAGGACTTGGAGGGTCGATCTCTGTGCCCTCCAAGTCTTTTCGTTTTCCACTTGAGTAGCATATCCAGTCTTTACTGTAGGGGTCTTCAAGACGGTCTTAGGTTTGATGGGGCATTCTCTGGCAAAATGACCCCCTTTCCCACAATAAAGACATAGGTTGAGTTCTCGACGTTTTTCACGCTCCTCACTCGTTAAAGGACCTCTAATTCCCCCTATTTGCATGCGTTCACTGGTGTCCTTTACTTCTTTCTTCTCTAGCTTAGGCAATAGAAAACAAGGATATTCTCCTTTAGTCTTTTTGCCCCTTCTTTCATTGAGGCGGTGGTCCAATTTCACTACCAAGTCTATTAATGATGCGCAGTCTTCAGGGGGGTCGACTATTTGGGACAAAATGTCTTTCAACACGTCTTTTAAGCCTCTATAGAACAGAGAAGTCCTCTTTTCCTCAGGCCAATGTGTTTCTGTGATTAGTCTATTGAAGGGTGTAATGTATGTCAAAAGATCTTTTGAACCTTGTTTAAGTCCCAGTAACTCATTATCACTGGCCTGCATTTAAGAATGACGGGCAAAAAGACTTTTCATTCTCTCTTTGAACTGTGACAAATCATATAAGATAGGGTCATCATTCTCAACCAGGGGTACTGCCCAAAGCGCAGCGTTACCAGTCAGATACGAGATAATGAATGCAACCTTAGCTGCGTCATCTGGAAAGGAAGCTGCTCGGCACAGAAATTGTAAGTGACATTGGTTCATGAACACCCCATATTTACTGCTATCCCCATTGAATCTTTCTGGAATAGCTAAGGGGGTTGGGGACGGAGACATACCAGTCACAGTAACAGGAGCAGCCCATCCCCCCCACAGAAGAAGGAATAGAAGAAGGAGGAGGAACATGAAAGTGTGCAGGTTGTATGTAACTCATTTTGTATTTAGGGGTAGCGTCGGCTACTCTAGCCTCTACCTGCCTTTGTGTCTTTAGATTATATAGTTCTGATACTAAACGGGGATTTTCCGTTCTGAGAACTCTAAGCTCGGACTGTAAATTTACTACAGCGCTCGCTTGTTCGTTCATGGTTGTTTCAGACGTCTCAATAGACAGGGAACCATCCATGAGTGCATCAAATGCGGCTTCCTTATCCATCTTCACTCGGGGGATTTAAGTATACTTGGGCTTGGCTTTCTGTCGGGACTTGTTCCAAGTGCTGTAGTGAATGCCAGTATCCTCAGGAGCCCCAACTCTCCCCAAGGGTATAGCCACCCCTCTGTAAGGGCAAAATACTAGAATAGTGACTAATACCCCATAGGAGCGAGGAGACAATCACAGGACCACCATTTGATAAATCACCAGTAGCACCAGTAAATCAGGAGTGGGAGTAGAAGGATGCATGATCCCCTGAACTGTAGCACATAAAAGATTAAACAGGAGAAAACAGACAGGGATGATATTACTTACAGGTGATTAAACAAGGATACAGGATAGAGCAAGAGTAAGGTTTAAGGTTGTGTACCCCATCATACTTACACATGCGCCCCACATGAGCTTTGTTGCACAATATGGTCTCCTCAAGTAAATGAGCAAAAGTAAACTTCCAAGGAAAATAAGTAGTAGGTCCCGCTGCAGTGTGTGAAATGAGTTAATCTTGAACCAAAGGCATACGTCTGCCTAATATGCAAACGACTGCAGCAGCAGGGTTAATATCCAGCTTGAAATACTAGGACTGTTCAATAAGGGTGGCTCAATAAAGTTTTGTTGAGGTCACAAGAACAATTTTCAAATGCCCAGATCCAGCGTGTCCCGGGAAGAAAGATGCTTATGATTCCACATGGAGAAGGCGACAGGTGTGTGTGCGTACAGAGCGTCTAGAACACAAAAGCGGGCGGGTCAATAGAGCTCCGGGAAGGACAGGAAAAACCTCCAGCTACTTCCTCAGGCAAAGAGAAAGGTAACAAATGACGGGAAGGGTATTTAGAATGTCAGTTTCAAAAACAAAGGGATGCAAACACAGCAATGAGGTTGAACAGGAGGCAAAAGGGAAAGGGAGGCTCAGTTTGATCCAGGTCATGTAGCACGGCGTGGTCCACCAGACTTCAGTAAGCCAAGCACTGAACATAGAGAAGGGCGTCAATATAAATCCTCCAATCAGCTGATACCCTACACACAAGGCAGCATGGGAAAGTACACAACCCCTCCCTCAGAAACAGAGAATTATGGGAGTCGTAGTGCACTCACAGGGGATAGAGACAGGGTGCAGGGAGCCTGGGGGTAACAGACAGGGCAGATATGACCATGCTGATGGTTACAGATGAAGGAGTAGAGTGAGTCTTTGCCAGACCTGCTCTCCACCAGTGTGCAAGATGGTTCAGTGGAGGGAGTTGCACTATTTCCCAAGTTGACAGACCAGCAGCAAAAAGAAGGCAGACGTGTTAAAGCAGTTTGCTTGATTGTTCTCCTTGACCCCTGGGATCACCAGTTGGTGTGTCCATGATGTTGACACTGGTGACAGCCTACCTGACAAAAATAAGCTATACAGGTTGTTTGGCCAGGTCAGAGCCAACATTATGGCTTAGATAGGCAAGATACTGGAGTTGGGGGTATTTCATTTTTTTTTTTAAATAAAATTTTTATTAAACTTATTGGCATTGTTACAAGCAATGCATAAATAACAATTTACATGACATGACACATACGCAGTATACCGTTGTTACAATTGTTAACATCCACAATAGGGGCCTCGTTTGAATATAAGCCCATATGTGTGTAGAGAAGGAGTGGAGAAAATACACTGGTTGTCTCATGAGTGAGACATTTTTTGTTGGACGGGTCATTTTGCGGGGGTTCTATTTGACGAAGATAGGCAGTGAAAGGTTCCCATATGTTGCGTGGGAGCGATCTTATTGGCATTAATTCCCACTTATTAGACAATTGTTTGTGACTGTATGCAGTATCTTTGAGCCAGTCTCGGGTCAGTGGTGCCCGGGCCCTCCCCCACTGCATGGCAACTTTGCGTTTTGCTAGCAGTAGCATTAGCGTCACTAATTTCCTAACATCCCGGTCTAAGTTTCCCACATGTCCCAGAAGACCCATCAGTGGGGAGGGATCTAGTTGTATGCTTAAAATTTTCCCAATAGTGCTAAATACCTCTGTCCAGTAGGCGGCAACCGTTGGGCAGAGCCAAGCAAGGTGAAGAAAATCTGCGTCTGGCCGGTGGCATCGGACGCAGTGGGAGTTGGAAGAAATACCGATTTTGTATGATTGGGCAGGGGTTCGATATATACGATGTAGAAATTTTAAATGTATGAGGCGTAATCCGTAGTTAGGGGTTAATATTTTCAGTTGGCCACAGCAGTATGTCCACAGTTCGTCAGTGAGAGGTATGTGATGGTCGTTACCCCAGGCTTCCCATGCTGGTGTTCCCATCGCAGGAGCTGAGCGCTGCATGTGGTTGTAGAGGTTGGGATGAGTTTCCGAGCACTGCTGGCTGTGTAAATGTGTTGTAGGGGCTTGAAAAGTGTCAAATGTTGCACGACATGTTGCGAGAAGTTGATAGTAAAGGAGAGTGTCCAGGGGGGTGCTACCACCCTGAGTCTGGATGAGAGGGTCCATGAAGCAATCGCTGGGGTAGAGATCTGCGAATGTGTGGATGCCATGTTTGGCGGCATGAGCCCAGGCACCCCATCCATCAGGGGAGGCAATGTTGGATTGTTTGCCACTGGGATTGATGGGGCAAATAGTCGTGCAAATCCTGCACGGCGCGCCAATCCCCTCCATGCCCACCTTAGGCATTGTGGAGTGTCTATATCAGGTACTGGATGTTTGTATGGCAGAAAAAGGGCTGTCAAGAGAGAGCACAAAGAGACTTTGTCTATCTCTACTGCAACATGTGGCTGGAAGGGTATTGGGTGTGTCCAATAACGTAAAAATTGTGCCTGGGAGCAGAGTGCATAAAGTTGCAGCTCCAGCACTCCCATTCTGCCCTGTGCCTGGGGTAACGTCAGTAGCTCGTATTTAATTGAGGCTGCTTCCCAGCCCAAATTAGCTTTATATGATTGGATCGTAAGAACTTACGAAGGATCACCATTTTTGTTATGGCGGTACTGTAGAAATGAAAGATGTCTCATAGACAAGTTCTTGTAGTTGTAGTTTAATCTTCAGTTAGATCTTAGTAAGTTCCAATTTAAGTCTTAATATAAGCCCCACGAGGAGCAGCCTCCTGGCTACTCAGCCTATCTTCTCCAACTGCTCTCCCATCAGTACAAAGATTCCTCACATTACAAATGACATCATACTGTAAGAGCATCAGGCATGGAACAAAGGCAGGAAGGGTGCATTACTTAATCAAAGTAGATTACTACAGATACGCCCTGCCAGGGACAGCGGGAGTTTTGTCCAGTTGGGAATTCTGTCTTCTAGCCAATTAATTGCATTTCCAAAGTTGGTTCTCTAGACCTCCTCTGTGTCGTTATATATGTAGATCCCTAGATATTTCACTGGTCCATCAGCCCATTGGAGCGGATATCCCATGGGAAATGGAGTAATGGTCTCTGTTAAGGGGAGCAGAGTAGACTTGGCTCAGTTTATTTGGATGCCCGACATGCTGCCAAATCTCACAATTTTATGGATGAGTGGTGATAGATTTTGTTCCGGGTGGGCGACATACAGTGTGATGTCGTCCACATAGAGGGATATGACCAATCCATGGGTGGAGAAACCTATACAACAATTTACATGGTGCTGGCGTATTTCTGCAGCCAGGGGCTCCATGGCAATGGCAAAGAGTAAAGGGGAAAGCGGGCACCCCTGTCTCATGCCACTGCCACTCGGGAAGGGCTCCAAGATCTGACCATCAAGGCCTATATGTGCTGTGGGCTGGGCATAGAGGAAATGGATCTGTGATAGAAAGATGCGGCCAAGTCCCATTCTCTCAAGCAGTGGGAACAAGTATTTGCATTCTAGCATGTCAAACGCTTTCGTAGGGTCGAGCAGTGCTGCCACAGTAAGGGTCTGAGAATTCAAATGGTGCATAGCCAAAAACATAGTTCGGAGATAATGCGCTGTAGATCGTCCGGGTATAAACCCTGACTGGCCTGGACTGATCATCACTGTCAGCAAGAGTTGCAACCTGTTCACCAAGATTTGGGCGAAGATTTTATTATTGATGCTGATAAGGGAGAATGGCCAGTATTAATCTCAGGGTGGGCTGGCTTGTCAGGTATTAGGAGCGTATAAATCACCGCCTCCCGCATAGTGGGGGGATCAGCCCCACCTCTAGTGCTTCTTGATATGTGCTAGCTTGGGAGCTAGAATATCTGAGTATTCCTTATAAAAGGCAGCCGTGAGCCCATCTAGTCCTGGAGCTTTATCCGGGATGAATCGTGGAATTTTCTGTAGGCATTTGACCGCCACACTAGCTCAATGTCATTGAATATGCCTGCAGGTCTGGAGGTGTGTGCCTTTGTGCTGTGGAATAGAGACGTGTGTAAAAATCGACCATGATTTGTAGCAGCTCTGGTGTGGAGGAATGGCTGTTTCCTTCCCGGTCGAGCAATTCCGCAATATATGATGTGGCACGCGATTTTTGGAGCAGTCGGGAAAAGGTTTTTTCCAGGCGTTTTCCCTCCCCATACCTGCGTGCCTGAGTTTCCTTACCCAAAAATAGGTTTTCCCTCTCCGCCTCCTCCTGGTAATCCAACATCTTTCCGCGAATGCGTGCTAGTATGTCCGCGCTGCCGGAGCTATAAAATTGGTTCTCCAGGGTTGAGATGTCTTTCTCGAGCTTTGTAATTGTATGGCGTATGGCTTTTAACACCCTGTGTTGTTTGGCCAGGCATTCTCCATGAATCACCGCCTTGAAGGTGCCCAACAGTGTGGCAGTGGAGCTAACTGACCCACTGTTATGGTAGAAATTTGTTTGGATTGCCTCGCATATTTCTATCCTGAATACAGCATCCCGCTGAGCCCCAGGTGGCAAACGCCACGTGAAAATGTGTGGAAGAACATTGGGTGGATGGAGTGTCAGCAGCACTGGGGCATGGTCTGAAAGTGTATGAGGTAAGTGAGTGGCCAGGGGACACCAGGGGAGGAGGACTCGGAGTTAGAGGTAATTGATTCCTTTGATAGTCCTTGGGCCAGTCCAGTGGTACTTGTGCCTAAACCTATTCCCCAAGGAGGGAAGAAAGAACTAGGTTTTCTGTGAACTATAAAGGTTTGAACGCAGTCACCAAGACCAACGCTCACCCCACACCTAGAGCTGATGAGCTCATTGATAAGATGGGGGCCACAATGTACCTGAGTACATTTGACCTGACCTCAAGTTACTGGCAGATTGCCTTATGTCCAGGTCAAAGGAGAGGTCAGCATTTTCTACTCCAGAGAGCCACTTTCAGTTCAAAGTGATGCCCTTTGGTTTGATGAATGCCCATGCCACCTTCCAAAGTTTGGTGAACACAGTCCTGTCTGGGTTGGATACTTTCAATCTAGCTTATCTTGATGTTATAGCTGTTTTCAGTTCCACCTGGGAGGAGCATGTGATCCACCTGAAGGAAGTGCTGAATATCAAGGCAAGCAAATGCCAGATAGGACAAAGTTCAGTGGTGTACTTGGGCCACCTTGTTTGTGGAGGCCATTTAAAACCTCTCCAGCTCAAGATCCAGACCATATTGGATTGGGATGGGCCTAAAACCCAGACACAGGTCAGGGTCTTTCTTGGCCTGACTGGTACTATAGTAGGTGTGACCAGAACTATGAGACCATTGTGGCTCCCCTGAAAGAACTAACCTCTAAAAAGCAGCCCAAAAAGGTAATTTGGATCCCAGAGTGTCAGACGCCCTTTGCCACTCTAAAGGAGGCTATGTGTTACTGGCCCCTGACTACACAAAGGAATTTGTGGTGCAAACAGATGCCTCAGAACATGTGATTGGGGCAGTGTTGGCACAAGTGAATGGGAAGAGCCAGCATCAGCCAGTCGCCTGCATTAGCAGGTGAATACTCCCCAGAGAGCAAAGACGGAATGCCATTGAGGGGGAACCTTTGCTGTGGTCTGGTCCCTGAGGATACTGAGACCATACCTGTTTGGTACACACTTCCATGTTCAAACTGATCACAGACCTCACAGATGGCTCTTGCAGATGAGGGAGGAGAATCCAAAACATTTGGGGTAGTCCATTTCCCTACAGGAGATGGACTTCATAGTGGAACACCAACCCCGGTATGCCCATGCTAATGCAGATGGACTTTTCAGGGCTTTCTACTTAGCTGATGAGGACTACCAGGGTGTATGTTAGTTACCCATCACCTTTGGCTGGTGGGGTCATGTAGGAAAGTCATCCTTTTTGCCCTGATAACTCCCATTTATTTTACTGATACTAGTGGTTACTGATTCTGAAGGTGCCCTGGGCTCTGCTTACAAGACACAGGGTCAGTGCTTTGTCCTTAAAAGGAATATTAAAACTACTTCCAACGTCCAAAACTACCTTTTTATTGCACATAGGTCACCCCTAAGATTTGCCCCAGGTACCCTAAGGGTAGGACTCCTTTTAATAAAAAGCAGGGACATTATAAAATTTGTTTTTGTAACGCCCTGAACGTCTCAGGATCGTTTAACAGACACGATAATGAGGACGCAACCACTTGTGAAGGGTTAGTTATTTTAATGAAGGCAAAAACAATACAACGAATAAACAAAAGTTATAGTCACTGGAATCCTCCAGGCTAAGTACGTTACCAGCCCACAGCACGGATGGTCCTAACCGTCCTCTGCATATACGCCGATCCCGGTGTATGCCAACAGAGGGCAGAAATGAAATGGCCGACAATGCCAATCGGTAGGCTGTGAGGGGCCCGACGAGTGTTGGGGAGAATCGAGGAGTCAGGGAAACACCCAGCCGGGGTCTCTACCTGAAGGGAGCACCCGCTCAACCTCTTCCTCCGACTGCACCGGGACGCGGAGTCACCTCCTGGTGATGCGTCACCGATACCCCAATCAAAAGCAAGAAGACTGAACCGAGAGCAGCCGCTCGATCGATCCTGTGGACTTCCGAGTCTGTAACGCGGCAAACACCTCCTGGTGTGCGTTACAGCTGGCAGTCCCTGTATCTCTGGTCGGGCTGGGAGTTACGACTCCAACCAGCAAAAGCGCCACTGCGCTTTGACTCAGCCGAGTCAAAAAGCGAAGCTCAATGGTTGACCGGTAGAGCTTCCGGGTCCTTCACAGGTGACGATGGGGCAAGACACGGCCCAGGGAGTAACGACTCGACCTACCTCCGTTCTTGCCTTACTGGAG
The DNA here is from genome assembly GCF_964204655.1 of Triturus cristatus. Classification (NCBI taxonomy): domain Eukaryota; kingdom Metazoa; phylum Chordata; class Amphibia; order Caudata; family Salamandridae; genus Triturus; species Triturus cristatus. The sequence continues at coordinate 1,144,296,327 of NC_140589.1, forward strand.
CACCACTCCGGAACACTGCTCTTCACGAAGCAGGTACGTCGGTGTAAACACAATATCCGACAGCCTTGTACCTCCCGGTTCCTCCCTTTATAGGGCGTGTTTTCCTTGAGTTATGTAACAGCTCTCCTGTTTACATAAGGGCGTGTTTTCCCTTGAGTTATGTAACAGCTCTCCTGTTTACATAAGGGCGTGTTTTCCCTTGAGTTATGTAACAGCTCTCCTGTTTACATAAGGGCGTGTTTTCCTTGAGTTATGTAACAGCTCTCCTGTTTACATAACCTCTCAACCGCTAAGCATCCTGGGAGATGTAGTCCGTTTACGCTGGTTACCGTTTTCCTCCCCTCGCATGACAGGAATTCTTGACAGTACATCCTCCCTCTCAGCGGCTCCCCACGGGTCCAGCGCTGGCAGGAAAACGCCGATGGAACAAGGAGACCAAGCGCGGAGCATGAACCCCTTCAGCCGGTTCCCATGATTGCTCCTCCGGGCCATAGCCTTTCCACGCAACCAGGTACCACAGCTTCCCCCTGCGCCATTTGGACGCCCGTATGCCCGACACTTCATACTCCACCTCCGACTCCACGCATACCGGCCTAGGTGTCCCAGACGGCTTGGAGGGTGCTGGTTTGAGCAATGATACATGAAAGACAGGGTGTATCCGCAATGACTGGGGCAAGCACACCTTCACGTTCACGGGACCCATACACTTGGTAATGCGATAGGGGCCCATGTACTTGGGATGGAACACACTGTTCTTTCGAAACCTCATGTTTCTTGTGGATATCCAGACGTAGTCTCCAGTGCGGTACAGTGGCCCGGGCCTTCTCTTCCTGTCGGCCGCAGCCTTGTATCGTCTCTTGGCCTCTATTAGGACAGCCCTTGAGCGCATCAACGTGTCTTTTATGTGTGCCACCCTGTCCGCTGTGGCGGGAATCCTGTCCTCTCTGAACGGATGTAGAAATGGCAAGAACCTGGGATGTTGGCCATAGTTGCTATAGAACGGAGATGACTGTGTGGAGCTGTGAGTGGCGTTGTTATAGGCTATCTCTGCAACCCATAGCAAGTCGACCCATTCTTCCCTGCCCTGGTCCACAAAACATCGCAGATACTGTTTGAGCGTTTGGTTCAGGTGCTCGGTTTGGCCGTCCGTTTGAGGGTGGTAGCTGGTGGACAGGGCGGTCTTAACATGCAGCGCAGTGCACCAAGTCTTCCAGAATTGCGCAGTAAACTGCGACCCCCGGTCCGACACGATCACCCCAGGTAATCCATGCAGTCGTACCACATTCTTTAGGAGTAGTGACGCCAATTCCCCGGCCGTAGGGACTCTCTTGCAGGGGATGAAGTGCCCCATTTTCGTCAAGTAATCCACCACCACCAGTATTGCCGTCATCCCCTGGTCTACCGGTAGGCCCACCACGAAGTCCAGTGATATGCTATCCCATGGTCTATCCGGGGTCGGAAGTGGATGTAAGAGCCCTTGGGTTCGGCCATGGTCGGCCTTCATGGTAGCACACGTAGGACACTCCTGTCCCCACCTCCTGACATCCACTCTCATGGTTGGCCACCAGAAATGCCGTCCCATGCTAGCCACCGTTTTTTCAAAGCCCAAATGACCTGCGCATGGAGAGTCATGGCACCAGATGAATGCTTGTTTCCTTAGCCTAGGCGTGGGTATCAACAGGCACCTGCCCTTCAGGGGTATCCCGTCCTTCAGCTGCCATTCTCTGTGACTGAGGAGCCACCTCCGCCATGCGAATGACCTGATCCCTCTCTTTATTCCCCTCAGGAAAGTATCCGGTTGGATAACCCCCAATACCATCCTCGGGGAAATGATGGAACGCTCGGTCGCAGGCAATGGTTCCTTAACTGCAGATTGACGGGACAGGGCGTCCGCCTTCCGGTTTTCCGTCCCCGGCCGATATGTGATGCGGAAGTTGAACCCCGCAAAGAAGATCATCCACCGCAGCTGCCTGGGAGAAAGGTGTCTTGTGGCCGTCATGAACTGTAGATTCCGATGGTCCGTGTACACCGATACCACATGTCTTGCCCCATCAACCAATGCCTCCATTCGGTGAAGGCGTCCTTGATTGCGAGAAGCTCCTTCTCCGCAATATGGTAGTTGCGTTCGGCGTCGTTGAGTTTGCGGGACATGTACACAACGGGATGAAGCACCCCTGTGTCGTGGTTGCGTTGGGACAAGATAGCCCCCAGCGCCACATCCGAAGCGTCCGCTTCCACCACGTAGGGGAGATCCGGATCGGGGTGAGCCAACACCGGCGCCTTACCAAAGGCGCTTTTCAGGGCCTCAAAGGCTGTGTTTGCTTCAGGGGACCAGACAAACTCCTTGGACTTCCTCAGTAGCTGTGTGATTGGGGCCACCAATCCTGAAAATCCATCTATAAACCGCATGTAAAAGTTGGCGAAGCCAATGAAACTTTGGACGTCCTTCACGCTTTGGGGCACCGGCCATTCTTTCACCGCCTTGATCTTTCGTTCTGCCATCTCCTGTCCCTCTGGACTCAGCATCACTCCGAGGAATTCCACGGACGTGACGTGGAAGTCACACTTGCTGAGTTTACAAAACAGCTTGTTTTCCCTCAGCTTTTGGAGCACAGCATTGACGTGGTGTACGTGCTCCTCCACACTGGACGAGTAGATGAGGATGTCGTCGATATATACGACCACGTAGATATCCAACTCCTCTCTGAATACCTCATTCAAAAAGTACTGAAAGGCTGCCGGGGCGTTGCACAGACCGAACGGCATGACGAGGTACTCAAAAAGGCCGAACCTGGTTTTAAAGGCGGTCTTCCACTCGTCTCCGTCCCTCATGCGCACCAGATGGTATGCCCCTTTCAAATCCAACTTGGTGTAGATACGAGCTTTCTTGACCTGTTCCAGCAGTACACTGATGAGAGGCAAGGGGTACCGATTCTTTATGGTTATCGCATTCAATGCCCTAAAGTCCACACAGGCTCTCAGCTCCCCATTAGCTTTCGGGATGAAGAAGAGTGGCGAGGCGGCCGGAGACTTGGACGGGCGGATGAATCCTAGCTTGAGGAGTTTATCCAGGTACCCCCGGAGATGCACGTTTTCAGGCTCCGTCAGGGCATACAGCCTGCCGCTGGGAACGCTGGCCCCTGGCACCAGGTCGATCTGGCAGTCAAACTGTCTATGTGGTGGTAGCACTTCCGCCTTCACCTCATCAAATACATCCTCAAAACTGTGATAAGCCTGGGGGAGAGCCACATCTTTTTCTGCCGCTGTAGCCACCGTCTGACTCCCGCTCTCATCTGCGTCAAGGGATTCCGTTCTTTTTCCACAATGCAGGATGCAATACGGTGACGTCATTTCGACGCGATGTGTTGGCCAATCCACAGAGGGGTTGTGTTTCTGTAGCCACGGCAATCCCAATATGACGCCATATTGAGCGCTCGGATGATGTTAAAATCGATTTGTTCCAAATGGTTCCTCCCATATCTCATCGGAAGGACCCCCGTGTGCTGCCCGATGGGCCCCGTCACCAATCGCCTTCCGTCTACAGCATAGACGTCTTCGGGTACAGCTTTGGGAAGAAGCACTAGCCCTAGCCTGCATGCCTCGTTGTGGTCCATAAACATGCCAGTGGCCCCTGAATCCACCATGGCCACAACGGGTATCCACTGGTCATGCACTCCCACGTGCACCGTGAGAAACAGGTGTCGGTGTCCCTTAGTGAAGTTGGAGAGTGAAGGGATGGATGAGTGACTCCGAGATGCCCCTTCTTTGGTCTGGGAGTCCTCTAGTTTTCCGCCGGTATATCCACCACGGCTGTTACCGACCGGTTGGCCCGATAACGTGACGTCTTCGGTTTGGCAGGGCATTCACGTACGTAGTGGCCTTTTTTGCCACAATATAGGCACAATCCTTGTTTACGGCGTGACTTTTTCTCCGTGGCTGTGAGGCTCGCTCGTATTGCGCCGATGTCCATGGGTTCTCCCTTGGATGCGGTGGAAGTTTCAGGACTTCCCACCGTCACATAGGATGGAAGGGATTTTCCTTTTCTCCCATGATCCCCTTTTCTTTCACTCAGCCTATGTTCCAGCCGTAATACCAGGTTGATAAGGCCCTCACATGTCTTGGGTTGAGGGTCAATATGAGCCACGGCGTCTTTGAGCTCATCGCACAGCCCGTGATGGAAGAGCGCCGTCTGTTTAGCAACAGGCCACTTGGTTTCCGCAACTAGCCGTCGGAACGTGTTGAGATACTGCACCAGGTCGTTGGATCCCTGTCTCAACTCAAGCATTTCACGGTCCGCCGTGTACGAGTCAGCCCTTCTGTCGAATACCTTCAGGAATTCCTCGCGAAAAGCACCCCAATCACATAAGATGGGGTCGTCCCTGCTCACCAGAGGTACGGCCCATTGTGCCGCGTTTCCAGCCAAATAGGAAATAAGGAAAGCCACACGAGCCTGACTCGTGGGGAACGCCTTTGGTTTGCACGATAAATGTAGCGCCACTTGTGTGAGGAATACCTGCACTGTGTTAGGATCCCCACTGTACCTCTCTGGTGTTGCCAAGGGGATGGCTACCGGCATTTCCACTACTACCGCAGGGGTCTGGTTCGTGAGGGAGGTGCTGGGCGTGAGCGGGTCCAATTGGATAGCATCCAGTCAGGCTTTTACATCGGCTGTTTCTTGCCTAGAGGCAGCCACTTCAACTTGCACGGTCGCTAAAGCAGCCAGCACATCATCAAGTGTTGCCATGTCTGTTATCGACCGGGAGACAGTTAGTGTTATTACGGTCGGATATTTTGTAACGCCCTGAACGTCTCAGGATCGTTTAACAGACACGATAATGAGGACGCAACCACTTGTGAAGGGTTAGTTATTTTAATGAAGGCAAAAACAATACAACGAATAAACAAAAGTTATAGTCACTGGAATCCTCCAGGCTAAGTACGTTACCAGCCCACAGCACGGATGGTCCTAACCGTCCTCTGCATATACGCCGATCCCGGCGTATGCCAACAGAGGGCAGAAATGAAATGGCCGACAATGCCAATCGGTAGGCTGTGAGGGGCACGACGAGTGTTGGGGAGAATCGAGGAGTCAGGGAAACACCCAGCCGGGGTCTCTACCTGAAGGGAGCACCTCTTCCTCCGACTGCACCGGGACGCGGAGTCACCTCCTGGTGATGCGTCACCGATACCCCAATCAAAAGCAAGAAGACTGAACCGAGAGCAGCCGATCGATCGATCCTGTGGACTTCCGAGTCTGTAACGCGGCAAACACCTCCTGGTGTGCGTTACAGCTGGCAGTCCCTGTATCTCTGGTCGGGCTGGGAGTTACGACTCCAACCAGCAAAAGCGCCACTGCGCTTTGACTCAGCCGAGTCAAAAAGCGAAGCTCAATGGTTGACCTGTAGAGCTTCCGGGTCCTTCACAGGTGACGATGGGGCAAGACACGGCCCAGGGAGTAACGACTCGACCTACCTCCGTTCTTGCCTTACTGGAGCACCACTCCGGAACACTGCTCTTCACGAAGCAGGTACGTCGGTGTAAACACAATATCCGACAGCCTTGTACCTCCCGGTTCCTCCCTTTATAGGGCGTGTTTTCCTTGAGTTATGTAACAGCTCTCCTGTTTACATAAGGGCGTGTTTTCCCTTGAGTTATGTAACAGCTCTCCTGTTTACATAAGGGCGTGTTTTCCCTTGAGTTATGTAACAGCTCTCCTGTTTACATAAGGGCGTGTTTTCCTTGAGTTATGTAACAGCTCTCCTGTTTACATAACCTCTCAACCGCTAAGCATCCTGGGAGATGTAGTCCGTTTACGCTGGTTACCGTTTTCCTCCCCTCGCATGACAGGAATTCTTGACAGTTTTATATGCCATGGTGAGGGAAAAACAGCCGTACACATTTTCCCCACCGCAGTGCTGATAGCTCCATAGGCTTACATGGAAAGGCTTTATTAAACTTTAATAAAGTCAAACGTTTGACAGCAGTGAGCGCAAAACATAATTGAAAGTATCAAAATAATAGCTACAATATATTCAAAAACCTGCCACAATCAGATCTGTTAGAACTATTGCAGGAAAGTAGTTTTAGATCTTGCTTTCCTGAAGTTACCTAAACATCCCTGTAGCAGCTTCTTCAGACTAACCAGTCTTTGACAGACTGTGCCATGCTGCTCCTTGATTAGGTATGAAGAGAACTGGGGCTGAAACAATGCAGCCATCTGGTGGGAAGAGATCTGCGTCCTGCAGATGTTAGAACAGGAAGAGGGCTGGTGAGATAAACTGGTCTTTAAAGGGAGAAACACACATGGCACAGGAACCAGGCCCACCCCCATTTCCTTGATCCCCAGTCAGATATGAGCCCCTCTAATTAGATTATGAGATAAGTTGGAAGGGGAGTGTAGGGAAAAGTTAGCCCCGCCTTGCCAGCCAAGAATATGGAATAAATATGGGAGAGCTGCAAGAGCACCTTTGAACCCTGCCTGGAAACATCTGGAGAAGATGGACTGCCCTGTAGGACCCTTGGACTGCACAAGAGAGGAACGCACTCATAAGGATTACACCAGCTTTACTCTCAAGGCTTCACAACAAAAGGACTTTGACTGTCTTAAAGGATAAGCGATGGACTACTTGTTCAGCAACAGTTAGAAAAGTACTTGAAGAAGCTACCTGTAACATCAACAACAAGGACAACTCCATCTGGCAAGCTCCCCCTGGATTTTTCTTGGATAGGCCAGGTGCATTGTGGAGTTGTAGTCCTAGACCACAAGAGGCAACGCAGAGCTTCTGAACCCTTGACTGGTGCTGTGGACCCCATTGCTGCATTACAAAACCCTCAGAGAAGAATTTCTGAAAGGAACTTTGGAAAGGTTTTGTGAAAAAGCTCCATGATAAGATCGTCATTGATGATGAGAGTCAAAACAGTGACGTCAAATCATAACTCGCACCTACTGTGCATGTTTTCCCCATTGACAGCTCTGAAGTTCCTCGCTGTTGGCAATGAAGACAAAGACCTCCAGCATTCACTGAGGCATCAAGCTTCAGCATGCCAGCATCCTTGAACAAAAGTCAGGATCTGAGGATCTGATCGCTCAACGTTGAGAGAGAAAGTTCCAAAAAATTACTAAGTCAGAAGGTAAAACCTGACTGGGCCCTACTGCTCATCACATCCGACCCAGGCTCTATTGTGCTCAGCCTGAAACTTTGAGTTTGCCTAGTACAGAGGGACCAGATAGCCACTGTTGGTGCTTTTCACTTTAAGGTGCTAGAAAGTAAATTCTTTATTGTTTCACTTTGGTGTCATTTTAAAGATAAGCATAGTCTCTATTTTTATAAATTTGTTTTAGATTTTCATTGTCTTTAACTCATTCACTGTTTTGGTGATATTAAATGCTTTACACAACTGTCTTCTCGGTTAAGCCTGGCTGCTCATCAGCCAAGCTACTTAGGGTTGAGACAGTATTAATTTATTGAGTCTTGGCTGGACCTTATTTGTGATTGTGGTGTTAGTACTAGCTGAAGGTACCTACCTGCCCCTACTAATAAACTACCTTCCAGCAAATCCCTTTACTCAATTTAATTGCAGCCATTTTCAAAACTTTTATTGGGAGCTTTCGTTATTTGTTCAATCTAATGTAATCCATATTCAGATGTTATGCACAATTTGCGGAGCCGCCACTGAGTTACAAGTGAGCTGAGTGCCCTAATGGATTTGTGCATACGCAAAACAACCTTAAAAAAAGGAACATGAAGGAAAGGAAGAGATAGGTTATTTTTATCATATTCTGTTCTCTCCCTTCCATTTGAAAATAGACCATATGTATTATGGCAATCCCTTCAGTTGCTTCAGTTGTAATGCAACTGTGAACTCTCTACCAGTCCCCCATATCCCATTCCTCAACCTCAGTTTCCATGGCAACCAATTTGGAATTCCTTACAAGCAGGCTACAGGTCAGTAGTTCAGTAAGCATTGTGAGCTCTGCGGGTCTGGTTACAGCTTTTCATTGGAAGTCAACTTATACTGTTAACAAATATAAACCTATTATAAACAACATAACAGTAATGACACTTTTTCTCCAAACCAGAATAAGCAATACAAATAGCAGTCATTCACTACCTAACCTACTATTCAGCACACCAATATCAGCCAATCACAAAATCTTTTATTCTGACTTTTTTAATTATCTTCCAACTCCATGCTCTTCCTGAATTTTTCTGATTCTGCTACTACCTTGTCCTGTGTCCTGTCACAGAATACCAGCATCATGGTTTGAGTGTTGATTATGGGCCACAGCTCTATCTTCTGGGATAGAGGGCATGCCAAAAACTGTGACAGTGACAGGGAGCTTGAATTTACCCAAGTGGCCATTACCTGAATTGGCCACAAAGGTGTGAATTAGCATCAATTGTTGCCTATGGTTTCGATTGCAAGCATCCTGACCTCATGAAGGTACACTGTGGTGGTAATGATTTAGGCTCTGTCAAAGGTGTAGAGCTCAAAATTTAGATGAAGGAGACATTGACACAATTTATGACTATTTTCTCACATTGCCTTTGTGTATTCCAACATATGTCAAAGGCAGAAGTGGCATGTGGCAAGACAATTTTGCCCAAAGATACAGAAATCTTGGCGACATGTCAACAAAGCAATTTTGGCATTACTCTGTTACCATGGGATGGGCTCAGTTTACCACGATAAGATCCACTCCAACATGCTAGAAGTATATCAAAAGAGCAAAGCCCATTTCATATCAGATGGGAAAAGTAAGTTCCTTAACTTCAAGGAATGTGTCCAGTTCTACCTATATGTCCTACTTGTGCCCCCTGGTGACACTGCACACAATTACCTCAACAGAAAGCACATGCATTCCATCAATGTGCAGGCAACAGTGGACCACCTGGGAATCGCCACCAACGTTGTCGGCAACTACCCAGGCAGTATGCATGATTCCTACTTCTACCGACAGTCCATTATTTATCAACTAGCGCTACCAGGATGGAACCCATGGAAATGCACTGCTCATTGGAAAGTACCAAATGAACACACAACACACTTCAACTCCACAATCCTGCAACTCACAACACTGGAAATGCACACGTTAAAAACTCACATACAACATGCCCAACAACATGCCCACCCACCAGACACGACAGCACAACTTACTGTGGCAACAATAGCAGATTGTGGGGAGAGGTGGGAACCAGGCATGGTCAAAGGAGGCAAGTGACCCATGAATGCGAATGTACACAATGCCAAGTGTGGCGTGGATGTGATGGTCAGACTGCAGTATGCAGACCACACACATATCCATGTCGACATACACCGCTGGTGTATGGAGTGTAGTAGACAGTGGACGCAACCATGTCACCCCTGCCAGTGGGGAAGTTTGCGGAAATGTAGCTTGTGATTCCCCCTCCAGGAAGCGTGAGCGGAGTTGGCTGGCCCGGCGTACGCCATGCCAGCATAGGGGTGTGAATAAAAAGCATGTAGCTCTGGGTATGGTTCTCTTCTGGAATGCCCAACGTCTCTGCCAGGGAGGGGCCTCTCACCACGCCACGAGGCCAATGCCATCATCATAAGCGGAGTTGCCTGCGATCCTGTGTGCCTGCCGTACCCCGGGCCACTGGTCCCCAAACCCGTCTTGCCTGCCCCTGCGCACCCAGGCCTCACTGCTCACCTGCCGACACCAGTGTGTGTCAAAGAGGGCCCACCATGTGCAAATGCAACCTCCAAACCCGTGGCCCACGACCTTGGCAGCCTGCTCAGACCATCACAGCCTCCTCGAGCAAGGCCCGCAGTCCTCCTTTCTCGTTGAGGTACTCAACCGGCATACACAGCGGACAAGTAGGTCACACATTTGGAACTGAGTCTTGATTACACACTAGCAGAGTACATATTGATGGCTGATTTTATGTCACTATACTCCCTTCAATGTGGTGCCACCGAGTCTGTGAATAGCAGTCCAACCAGAAGTGTCTGTGGGCCCTCGCGGACTACTGCCCTTGGCCCACACTACGCTAGAGTTGGTCACACATTAGGTAATGAGTCATGATTTCTTCATGGCCGAGTTCATATCATCGCATGCAAGGAGAGGTGTAAGAGGAAGATGCGTTTCAGTCAGGAGGAAAAAAGGATCATCATTACGGAGGTGATCGAACCCTACCAACAACTGCCCTAGTGTCACTAACTCTGTGCATCGCAAGCCGATGACACATGCCTGTGGGCCCCTGCTGACCTCTGCCTCTGGCCTACACTACAGCCGAGTAGGTCACACATTTGGGACTGAGTCTTGATTTATTCATGGCAGAGTTTATATCATTGTACCGGCCTCTTCGCAGACTGCATCCCCTCGCAGCCCCGGTGGCAGTAAGTCTGTTACCCGACAGCGTTTGGAGTGCGGATTTTCCTGACCTGATTATCGTAAAACTACTTGGCCCAGAAGTAGTTGGGGGCAGTGTCACCATCAGCAGCCCCTCCCTCCCCCCGGCAGCGGACTTGAAAAGAACTCGCGCCTCCCGCTTCGCAGGACGCGCAGCGTTTGGAGTGTGGATTTTCCTGACCTGATTATCGTAAAACTACTTGGCCCAGAAGTAGTTGGGGGCAGTGTCACCATCAGCAGCCCCTCCCCCCCCCGGCAGCGGACTTGAAAAGAACTTGCGCCTCCCGCTTCGCGGGATGCGCAGCGTTTGGAGTGCGGATTTTCCTGACCTGATTATCGTAAAACTACTTGGCCCAGAAGTAGTTGGAGGCAGTGTCACCATCAGCAGCCCCTCCCTCCCCCCGGCGGCGGACTTGAAAAGAACTCGCGCCTCCCGCTTCGCGGGACGCGCAGTGTTTGGAGTGCGGATTTTCCTGACCTGATTATCGTAAAACTACTTGGCCCAGAAGTAGTTGGGGGCAGTGTCACCATCAGCAGCCCCTCCCTCCCCCCGGAGGCGGACTTGAAAAGAACTCGCGCCTCCCGCTTCGCGGGACGCGCAGCGTTTGGAGTGCGGATTTTCCTGACCTGATTATCGTAAAACTACTTGGCCCAGAAGTAGTTGGGGGCAGTGTCACCATCAGCAGCCCCTCCCTCCCCCCGGCGGCGGACACACTCTACCAAATCAAGGCACTCTTTGGTGGGAGGCTCAGTTAGGGGGACATTAGATCATTTTATCACTAGGGCTGCCACCGTCCTAGAACAAGAGATCGCCATGACGGAGCGTCGTCTATCACTGGACCCTATCTATCAGAAGCGTTCATCCCTGGGCCATATCCAACAGGTTCCCTCACCTTCAACTAGGAACACTGGCTTTGATCCCACGGACGACGCTGGTCCTTCCGTGCAGTCCCACGATACAATGGATATATCGGCTACTCCAAAGGCCATTGACATATGTTCCCCCAACTCGCAATAACCAATGGACACTTCTTTTGAGGATCCAATCCCATGCAATACTGTCAAGGCATTTAAGAGAATAGCTGAAAAAAACAGACTCCCTTCTCCTAAGCTCGCAGCAAAAAAAAAATCTACCGTCCCAATTAAAAAAAGGAGAAAAGGCCTCCATCCTGAATTGCCCAAACTTACGCCTCAATTAACATCGAACCCTACGCGAGCAAGGCCCTTAAAAGCCCCGATACAGCCCCCTATATCACCCTTTTCCAACTTATTGGCTGATATAGAGCACCTGGTAAAATCTTTACTTTCACCTTTGGTGGAGAGAGTTAAGAACATTGCACTACAGTTAACATCTCTAGAAGCCTCACACGCATCACTTACCGCATTAAACCACGAAATGAATACTCATTTATTTAAAAATCTTACCCCGGTCACTTTGCCTCCTCCACTCACTCAAACAACCACTCAGTTTAGAGCTTTGAATCACACGGAGAATATACCTATTCCCATGCCCAGAGCAGAGAAAAAATCTACCGCAAAAGGGGCTCTAAGTGAAGGTCAATTCTCCTATTCTGCAGAGCCCTCGGGTAACAACACCAATCGGCAGCCCTCCCTGGATAACAAACTGGAAAAAAGCTCTCATATTGACTTGCCCCCCGAAGCAGCTCCCTACGTAGTGCTACTTACCGGCGTCCCAGAGCTTGCCCCGGGGAAAATGGAGAGACATCAGGATCTTAAAAACAAAGTAGTACACTGGCTAAGCCAAAACAGGCCACTCCCCCCCCGAAATTAATGGCGAGATACTGCACGTGAGAAGACTGAAATGGTTTGGCCCCAGACCTAAGGACATCCAGGGTGACATTATCATAATTAACTTCAGGGACCGTAGGGTGTTACCCCTTATTGTGGATTGGTATACCCCGAGCAGGGGCGCGGGAATTTCAACGTACGACATGAGCTACTTTTACCCTTGTTCCCTCTTGTCAAACCCCACTCTTTTACATCCATTACCGAAGTTTAACACCGAGGCTCATCATTTCACCCTCCCTACCTCAAACAGATACGCCACTCTTTCTGGTTTGGATGAACAAGATTGACTTACCAACTCTGCATTTTCGACTGATAACCCCCCTAACATGAATATTCTGTTAATTACCCCAGAACTTGACACTCCCAAACACAAGAAAAATATATTGTTCACTGACAATCCCGGGCGGAAGTCAACCTATGGCATTACCCCCCATCCCCTAACTTCTGAACTATTTGGCTTATCTGGATGCTCATCAACCAATTCTCCTCCGATTACTTACCCCACCAGGGATACTTCCCTCCTTCAAATTCCCCTGCAATCTCAAGAAATCATTGAGATTTCAACACATTTCACGACTGGTTATACCTGCATGGATGAACCCCTATTGGGTGATAGTCTTTTGTCCTGGAATGTGGCAGGTCTCCTCGACAAATTGACCAACCCTGCATGGGTGCAAAGTGTTTCCCGATATAGCATTATTTGCTTACAGGAAACCTGGACCACCACAGAGCTTCATCTCCTAGGGTATCAGACCTTTCATACCCCAGCTTCTCCCAGTCTCCATGGCAGAAACAAGGGGGGACTTTCGATTTATATTTCTGTTGAGAGCCGATTAAAACCAGTCCATGTCACAGGGACTTTAAATTACCAGCTTATTAGCTTAACCGGTGGCTCTTTCAAGAACATTGTCCTGGTCAACTTTTACAACAACATTCCAAGTTCTCACTTGGACCAGGTGCTCAATGGGCTAAAAACCGATTTAATTAAAATAGATACTCAAAATAAATCTGACATGTTAATTATTTGGCTGGGTGATTTTAACTGTCCTTTGTGTCCAAAGAGCATTAAAGGCACCTGTGGATTGGTAACTGATATTGACGATTCTTCCAGCCATTTTCGCCACTCTAAATTGGGAGACCTTTTAAACGGTTTAATTTCTCATTTTAACCTATCTTATGTTAATGAATTATGCCTCCCACCGAAGTCCTTTAACCCACTTTCAACGGGAGAGGCTGTCACACTACAATCGATTACATACTCATATCTACCAGGTATTCAGGGTCTATACTTAATTGGGAGACCCTTGATACAGCTATCAGTGACCATTACCCAATCGGGGTGACTTTAAAACTAATTCCCCAAGCCAAGGACAAGGTTAGGCAGAATCTTCCTCACTCACCACCCTTACAGCTGGGAACCACCATGGGCCTTTACCTAAAATGGGACAAAGTAGTCCCCCTCACCTTTCAAAACTCTCTGCTCAAGAATACCTATGACCATATCCAAATTTGTTTGTCACTCACAGAAAATCCGCAGGCAATAAGCCACTCTTTTTCCGTAATTCTGTCGGAAATTAAAACGTTGCTTGCACGCACCCCAAGGAAATCTTCCCCATTTACCCATGGTTGGTTTGATAGGAATTGCTCTAAAGCTCTGCGACTCTTGAAAGTTGCCCTAAAATCTAATCCTAGAAACCGCCTGGAAGTCCAGCAAGCCAGACATAATTACCGCTCTATCTGCCAGGCTAGGAAAAACCAGTTGAAGTCAGAGGCCTGGCAAGCTCTCGTGGAAGCCTCTAGTAAGTGGGATAATACCGCCTTCTGGAGGGCAGTTAATGCTCCCTTCCTTCGATCCTCCCAGTCCCCAAACTTGGATTCCGCCATAACTGACGCAACTTGGGTTAAACACTTTAGTACTCTATATAACCCTTTTGATTCGGCTGACCGACTGAGCCAGCGGGAAAGTCATTCGAATTCCCTCCCAGAATTAAACACTCCTACCTTTTTCCCATTGAACATCCTTTTTGATCATGCCGAAGTACTAATGGCACTAAAAGAAAGTCCCTCTGGGAAGGCCCCAGGTCCGGATTGCGTTCCAATAGACGTTTTTAAATCACAGCCAGACCTATGGGCCCCACTGCTCACCAATGTCCTGAATTCCCTGAATACTACAGGTTTTATTTCCACCTGGCCCGAGGCAATCGTAGTCCCGATTTTTAAAAAAGGCGAAAGGGATAATCCCGCCAATTATCGCCCAATTTCACTTTTAGACTCCCTCATGAAGGTAGCCGGGCTAATTATTTTAAACAGAATACATGATTGGATAAACGACCAAGACATTATCTCAACCCTGCAATATGGCTTCAGACAAGGCAAGGGTACTATTGAGCAAGGTCTGAATCTGACTCTTATCATAGCCAAATACACCCAGGCTAAAAAGGGAAATCTCTTCATAACCTTTGTAGACCTCAGCTCTGCTTTTGATTGTGTTGATCATGAGCTGTTATGGGATTCTCTTGTAGAGATAGGCTTAGATCCTCCCATTCTTTTATTCATTAAAGAGTTGTACAGGGACGCATCGGCCCGCGTTAGATACGGTAGGAGCGGAGAATGCTCTGATAGGTTTCTCATTAGGCGAGGTGTCAGACAGGGTTGCATATTAGCGCCCCTACTTTTCACCCTTTATATTAACTCTGTTGGTCACCATCTAAACAGAACCTTTAATGACTACCCTACTATAAATGGCAAACCCATACCTATTCTGCTCTACGCGGACGATGCTGCAATTATGTCCCAGACTCGAATGGGGCTACAAAGGGCAGTTAACGAATTTACCAACTTTATGTCAAAGAGAGGCCTAAATGTTAACACCTCTAAAACCTTAACCATGTCCTGTGGCCTAGGGATTGGGAAAAAACCATGCTCCATCTTTTTGAATGGCAAAAAACTTGACAGCACTGATAGATTCCCTTATCTGGGTATTATTTTTAACGAGAGGGGCACTTGGCGAGCTGCGGCACAAGCCAGGGGCTTAGCACTGTCCAAAGCTGTAGGTGCATTGACCAACTTCTCCAAAAAACTTGGGGGTCGCCCGACAAGTCCCTTACTCCAGATCTACCGGGCAAAGTGCATCTCAGCCGGCACTTATGGAACCGGGATCTGGGGGATCGAGCCCGCTGACCAAATTCAACGCCTCGAGAACGCTTTTTTACGCTATCTCCTGGCTGTTCCATCTAGCACTTCCACCTATATGGTGCACACTGAATTAGGCCTCACATACATTGCGGATACGATCAATTCCTCCCCCCTCATTTTATGGCACAAAGTTTGGACTAATGAAGAGACACCTTTTAATAGAGAAATTATTACAGACTGCCTTATTCTGAATGGGGTCAAGAATATTAAATGGCTGAATTATGTCAAGAAGCTGTCCTCTGACCTAGGGCACCCGGAATTTTTCACTGACCCTTCATCTTTAATTAATATAGCAAGAGTTACGCTAAAACGTCTCGTCCTTAACCATCTGTGCAGCCTACGATGGTCCCTAGAAAAACAAAAGACCACAATTATTGAATATCAACAATCGACTATCACGAATGGAGTACAGCAATACTTACTCTTAGAACCCTCACCTTTCATTCGCATGCTCCTGACCCGCTTTCGCACCGACACTTTCTTTAGAATATTAACTTTTCCAAACCCAAATTGCTGGTCTAGCGACCTGGAGAAATGCCCCTGTGATGGATTATCAACCCAATCTAATATTCACTGCATCTTATTTTGCAGATTTTATCAACTGCCAAGGGCTATTTTCTTAAAACCTCTGCTTATATCATGGGGATTGCGCTCATGTAGAATGGCCTACTACAAATTAAAAACTTTGGAAACACCCTTAGCCCTGGCAGCCATTTCATCTTATCTGAATAAGACCCTGAGATTGAGGTTATCAATGCAGCCTTAGCTGACATATGTCTTGACGCTCTGATTGTGTACCTGCATTTTTAAATTGTAGTTTTACTTGTTTTTATTCGATTTTTTATATTCATGCATATGTACTTTTATGATACTGTTTTTACATATCGAATAAAGTTCATTATCTATCAGTCATGGACACTCTATGGTAGAACTTTGGTGGCGTCTGGGTCTATGGACTTGGGGTTGTCTTCATACTCATGTAGCTGATACTGACTTGGTAGTAAAAACGAGGCTGTAGCATTCCACCCCTCAATTTGCCGCTTCCGGACGGCTTCTGGCCTCTGCATCATGCCCAAAAGGACACCTTCCACTGTCCCCCACAACCCTTCCCTACATTCACCTTTGACATCGTCGAGGACCCTCTCAGTCCACATGGCCCTATCTCAGTGCAGCGCAAGTCACTGTTCCGTGGCGCTGTGCGTGTGCCGGCCGCAGTGCATCCTGGGCCACTAACTCTGTGCAGCTCAAGTCAGGGACCCTGTCTGATAGGATATTAGATGCCCTCTGGGTCGAAAGCCTTGGGGTCATCCACACCATGTGTCTGCGGCCCTTTGCTTTCTGCTGCCCCCGGCCTCAAATGCGGTCCACCAGGGCTCACACATCAAATCGAGTCCTGACTGGCCAGGACGTCGCATCACCGCAGGGGACACACTGCTCAGCTCTTCAGGTGCCACTAACTCAGTGCACCACAACTCATGGGCCATGTCTGATTGTGTTGTGTGCTGTGGAGACCTCAGGCAGTAATGTCACCTAAGGCTGTGTGGGAGAGCTGGAACGATGATGCAGGTGTAACACACCCCACTGCAGCTGCATCAGGAATATCCCGAAGGGACACAATCCTAGACAATTTATGCACATGAGCACGCTCAGCTCTATTGCCCCAACCTCAATGCACTGCAACTCACGGACACTTCTGTTTGCATATTGGGTGACCTCTGTACTTGCTACGGCTACTACCATGATGCTTCGCTGTAGTTCCTGTAATGCTGGTGTTTTCTGTTCCTGTTTTAATAATGATTACTGTTCAAGTTGTTGCCAGCACCAACCACTCCATGAGGGCTGGCTCACACTCACCCCACACACATCCAGCACAGGCATCACTGTACGTGTGACCCTGCCAATAAAGGTGCCGGGTGCAGGTGCCCGTAGTCAGTTCCACAAACTATCTGCATGTGTCCGTGTCGTCATGATGTATGCATGAGGGCCCCGGGCCCTATAACATTACATTGTGCTGTGTACAGTGGATGCAACCATGTCACCGCAGACAGCGGGTCAGAACTTGGACATGTAGCTTTGTCGTCACCCACTCAATATCTGAGAGGAGTCGACTGGGCCGTCGTGCACAGGTCCAGCGTGGGTGTGTGAATGACAATTCTGGGGCTCTGGGTGTGGTTCAGTACAGGAAATGTGGGAATGCATGTGTCTCTGTCGCAGTGTGTGACTTGTTTGTGGGTTGTAGGTGGTCCCTGATGGGACTTAGACACCCAAGTAAGTGATCTAGTTCGGCTTTTTATGAGGTCGGATCCCACCAGCATCTGTTCGACCACCTCTTTTTGGCAATCTGACACCTGGCATTGGAATGCAATGTGTGCCTCGGTGAAGTGTTAGAAGCCGGCCGTGGTGGCGGGTGCTTCCTGCTGTGTGGTCTGTGCAGCGGCTGGGTTCTCCTCTTTGTAGCTTGGCTGCCCTTCTCCTGGAGATGGGTTGCCTAAGATGTCCATGAGCTGTTGTAGGGCGTCAGTGTTGAAGGTGTGTTGATCCTCTCCAGCATCACTGATGAGTTGTGTGGTTTGCTCTGCTGGAGGTGCTGTTTGTCCCTCTGCAATGTGAAGGGGAGATGCATTTTGACATTGCGTTGACATGTATGTTTGCGCATTGTTCTAGATTACAGTCAGACTGTATGACAATGTACATTGTGACTGTGTGGGAGGTGCTGACTATTTGATGCGGGACAGTGGATATTTGGACTACATGATGGATGTAAGGTTGTACACGTACATTTCCATCTCACAGTTTCCTGCTATGTTAGTTGGTATTGGCCTGTTTCTACGCATGAGCGGACCCAGTTGTGACCTCTGTTCTGCAGTGTAGATGTTGCACTTTGTACCACATTGTCGTCAATGTAAATGTGCCGTAATTGCTATGTGTGTGTGCAGCATTGTGGGAAGCTCACCCTTGCAACTGTGATTTTGCTGCCCCTTATCCCTCTGAGGCGGTGTGCCTTTGACTTTTGTGCTTTTAAGTTGCTGAGATGTTGGCGACTTGGGTCATTTGTGCTCTTGGACGGTTATTGTACTCTTGTGCATTGTTTGTCTGCAGATGTGTTGTTGATGTCAGGGGTTGTTTGTGCACGTGGATGTGTCAGAGTGTTACCTGCTCCTTTCCGGATGTGGTCCACACTCAGCCACCTCAGTGTCATTGCGTGCACAATGTCATGATGATTGTATTGCAGCCATGCTGATCGTCATGTAGTGTCACTTGCATTATCAGTGTGGCTCACAAATACGCACCTGTGCAGGGTTTTGCATGTGTGCATGTGTTGGTTGTGGGATTGTTGACGTGTGGGATGTGACCCCTTTGGTCACATGGTGGACGGGGGCCTACTTGGTGTTTGTGTGTGTGCTGCAGTGTGCCCCGGGGATCAGTGACATGATCTAGGGTCATTGTGGGTGTGCAGTGTGCTACATAACCCTGGGCGTAGTTTGTGTAGTAGCGCTACGTGTAGCTAAGCGAAGTGCACTTTGCAATACGCGAGATCCGCGTAGCACTACGCGAACTGCATAGTGTGCTGTTCACGCTGATTGCACAGTGCCGGATGCTTGTCCGCACTGTGCAATCATTGAAAACGGCATCTTACACAGTGCGAGCTGTTGTTTCCGGCCGCTCCAGTAGATTTTTACTCGAGCGGCAGCTTTCTCAACACGGACTGGTAGTTTCTCATCATGAGCGGTCGCGAGCATACGCAAGCACTTGCAATGAGAAACCTGACCTCCCCGCGTTGAGAATCTCGCTGGGAGGTTCATTTACCACGCTCGCGATCGGCAACTTGATGTTGCTGATCGCGAACGAGGAAAAAGTCTCACTGGGATGTAATTTTGCTCGCTCGCGGTTGCCGACTTGATGTTGAGGACCGCGAGCGAGCAAAAAATGACAACTACGCTATGCGATTTTGCACTGTGCCAAACTACGTAAACTTCGCGAACATAGCGTAGTTGTCCGCCCAGGGTTAGTGCTACACATCGTTGTGCATGTGTGCCATTGTGCCCATCTCCCCCGTCACCCCAGTCCCTGGTCGTTACTCACCCTGTTGATGTTATGTCAGGTCCTGCCAAGCTGTGTCAGGACTCCCAACTCCTTGCGCCATCTCCACACTGATGACTGTGGCCTACATTTCCTCCAGCTCCTCCTGTGGCGCAGGACTCCCGCCTCCGTCGCCATTGCTGCCTTCCAGTTGGCAGGGTGTGTGTGCTTGGTTTGGCTTTTCACATCATGCAAGCACGTCTTGGCCTCCTCAGCACTCCGACTGCAATCACAATGGAATGCCATTTTTCTGTCTGTGGTGCCAATGACACGGTGGAGGTGATGGACAGTTGTTATTAGTGTTCTGTCACCTCCGTGACGATGATCCGGTTTTCCTGCAGACTGAACCCCGTCTTCCTCTTCTCCTAGGCCTTCCCCGACCCTGGGGTTCCTTGCTGGTGGTCTGTGGGGCTTGTGGGGTTCGTGTTGACCTGGGCACTCTGTCCGGGTGCATCCATGGGTCTACGCAGTTTATTTTTTTTTGCCTTTTTTGTGGTTCTGCTTTTATAGTGCATTTTCCCACATGATGCGTGGGAATTGCACTCCTGTCGCTGGTTATCGCTGATTTTTGTATCTCAATTGGCCCCATCGCAACTTTTTTCATGTTTGTGTTTTGCATTTTTGCGGCGTTGCATTGATTTTAACACGGTCATTTGACTCGTTATCGTGAGACTATCGCATGGTGCCCCTGGTTTAAGAATACTACGTTAACACGGAGTTGTTTTTCCACAATAGACTGTGATATGCAGAGTTGCGATAAGCTAATTTTGCAATGATTATCACACATACTTGAGAATATCCCCAAAGTTTCTTTTGAGAGCCACTCAGTAACCAAATGACAAACTGGACTGAGCATTGTTTTTTGGCTATTTAGGCGGCACTGTGGCGGATTCATGAATCCAATCCAACTTTTTTTTTAAACAATCAACATTGTAACCCAAGCTCCCAGTCAAAATCACAACTGCCTACGTCTGTACACATTTATACATGTGTGGCAATGTCTCTCTGTATGTGCATGTGGCTGTGTGGGCGTGGGTGTAGTTGACTATGTTTATGAGGGAATTTGTGTGGAAGTATGCATCTGGGTGTATGTATGACTCAATGTGTGCAGAGAGAGCAGGTATAGTTGTGTGTGTTTACACATCACTGTGATCCAGCACTCCACATAGTCATTTTAGATTATGATCATAAAATATGTCTGTCCATTCAGCAGGTGTTGTTTCAAAAAAATGTTTTCTTTATTTAGTAATGAGATTGATCAAGCAAAAATAGTCTGGCCGATTAAAGGAAGACTTATCTACAACTTGTAGTGTTGGAGGGGAACAAGACGAGGCCCCTTATATTTCAATTCTTGCCCTGAAGAAGTCCTCTGGGATGAAACGCGTCGGCTACGTTGTATGTGTCCTTTTATATATAAAAAAAGAGAAGAACTAAATAAAGAAAACATTTTTTTGTAATTTCTTTCGGCTGTTTTTGTGATATCTCTATTCAATTTTCCAATGGGTGGGTTGGGTGGTATGGGTGGGTTGGGGGGGTCGATGGGGGGTCAGGGGTCAGGGGGTGTGGTGAGGGGTTGGTGTTGTGTGAGGGGTGTTTGGGGGTAAAAAATTATCAACAGCCTGGACATATGATTTTGTTGATTTAGAAAACATTAATTTTTATGTCAAGATCATTCGAATATTTGTAATATTTGAACAGTATATTATTTCGGCTACCCTAGTTGTTCATCTATATAAGATGATGGCTTGCAATGTTTTTGTTCTATGGCTAAGAAATTAAAAATTTGTACGCTCAATATTTGTGGGCTAAATGATGTGAAAAAAAGAGAGGTGTTTGCTAAATTCATCCAGATTATTAATGTTGATTTACTTTGCCTACAAGAAACTCATGTTGCATGGGCTAGAAGGGGCTGTCTGAGGAAACTTGGCTTAGAACTTATCGTATGCTCTAAACAGACAGGGGTGAAGAGAGGGGCTTCAGGGTATACCTTCTATTCGGCTCCGCACAAAAGGTTTGTGAGACTTGATTACTTCTTTGTTTCCTTACAATATTCAGGTAAAGTTGAGCTCGAGATTCTGCCAAAAGTTATATCTGACCATAACCCTCTAGTTTTGGAGTTTTTAATTGAATCTCAAATAGAGTTTGGAATCCATTCATGGTCTTTTGAACGAAGTCTGCTTTTTGATGAGGAATACTGCCAATTTATGTTTAAAGTTATACAGGAATTCTTTTCTTTTAATAAAGGTACGGCATCTATCCAAACTATATGGGATGCATTTAAAGCTATAGTACGTGGGGAAACCCTCAGCTTCTCTTTATCTCGTCGTAAACAATTGTTAGCTAAATATAAAAATGACTTCAAGATGGTTATGTTAGCTGAACACAAACTAGCTGAGGTAATTAGGTCTGGCGGGGACCCTGTATCAGCTCAAAGAGAACTCACTGTCAACCGGGCCAGAGTTTATTCTAATTTGGCGGATAAAATAGCTTTAAGATACAGACAATACAAGGAGCAAGCATACGAATTTGGAGAGAAAACTGGGAAAGTCCTGGCTAAAAGATTGAGGCAAAAAGCCGCCCATAACGACATAACAAAGATTATGGATGTAAATGGGGTTCTACAAGAAACGAGAGAGGGGGTTCTAGAGTCCTTTCAAAATTTCTATCAATCTCTTTATAATGCTCCTCTCAGAGAGATCTCTGATCATGACGGGAGGGACTACCTGACAGGAATTGCGACAACAGGCCTCACCGAATCACAGAAAACATTTTTATTAGCTCCAATAATGTGGGAGGAGGTTGAAAAGGCTATTTTAGCACTGGCTTTGGGTAAAGCAATGGGTCCAGATCAGATCCCTCTGGAGTTCTACCGTACTTTTAGAAATATTTTGAAAAATGAACTATTGGAAGTATGTCAACAATCTTTTTTGGGTTTCCCCCCTGATTCATGGTCTGCGGCCACAATAGTGATCTTTTTAAAAAAAGGGAAACAAGAAGTTGATATGGGATCTTATAGACCCATATCCCTCCTCAATGCGGATAGCAAAATCTATTCTAAAATCCTTGCAAATAGATTAAACAGCCTCATGCCTCCGCTGGTATCCAAGAGACAACATGGATTTATTTTACGGCGTGATACGACGGATCATGTTAAAAGGATTATTTCCTTATTAGACTGGGCACAGGCTTCTGATTCTCCAGTTGCAGTGGCCCTTCTGGACGCCGAAAAGGCGTTCAATCGGGTCTGCTGGAAATTTTTGTGGTCAACGTTAGCCTGGAAGGGTTTCCCGGTCGAATTCATTAAAGCTATTCAGGCTTTATACAAAAATCCAAAAGCAGCAGTTCACATTGCAGGCCGGCTCTCTGGTAATATAATAATTACTAGGGGGACTAGGCAGGGTTGTCCCACGTCGCCTTTGTTATTTGCTTTGTATATCGAATCTTTTTTAAATAGTTTGGATAACAATGCTGAAATCAAACCTGTTTGGATACATGATGTAGCTTATAAAGTATTCGCATATGCAGACGATATCGCTATAGTCACCACAGACATTAAGTCTGCCCTCCCCAAGATGATAGAAGCGGCAGAGGAATTTGGTATGCATTCTGGATACAAGCTCAATGTTGCAAAGACTCAACTTCTTCACTCAGTGTCTGGGCGCCCACAAGATATGCACTTTGAAGCGGAGGCTATATAAATGGGAATAAAAATATCTGCTGATATAGATAAAATTGTTCGTTTAAATACTGACACAATAATTGCTTCTGCCAATAAAACTTTAGAGAGACTTGATAATCTCCATTTATCGCTATATGGCCGTAGTAATGTTTTGAAAATGCTAATTTTTCCTAAATTTTTGTACTTATTTAGAACCATCCCTCTTTTTTTTCCTATTTCTATATTTAATCGAATTGAGAGAATGTCTTCCAGATTTCTCTGGAGCTATCATAGATCGAGAAGAGCTTTTAAAAAATGTACTCTACCAAGAGATAGAGGGGGTTGGGCAATTCCTAATTGAAAGCTACTAGGATTGAAAGCCTTGAAAGCTCTGCAGACAGGATTGGAGGCTGTCATTATGAAGATGAAGCCCACTCAGCCTTTTTTAGTGGTGGATTCTCCATAACATACTACCTTTCATCCATTTTCAGGTTCATACTACAAAAGTGGAGCTTCGTGCATGTGTTCACTGCCACGTTTACTACTGGAACAAATTTCTAGGGCTATCCTTAAAGACACTAGACAAGATGCAAAGCATTCAAAACACTGCAGTGCGCTTAGTTAAAAAGGTTTATATCAGAGGGGAGTGGTTTGATGCCCAAGGAAGATGGTGGCTGCACTGTGAGCTCCGGTGCGACGGCGCAGGTTGCGGCAATTTTTTGCGGGTCCTGAGACCCATCTTCTTCTCAATGTGGGGGTTTCTCATAATAACCCACCGAAGACATTTTGGTAGTGCGAGAAACGCACCAACATCAAGAATTTAAAGTATTTCTACCATTCTTGCTACTGTCTCAGACGCGACCCCCATTTTGAAATGCGGCCACTATAGCAACGGCTGAATCTGCAGCACTGAAGTGATGCGCCTTACCTCTCATATTGTTCTGACCTCTGGTGAAAATGTGGAACATAAGCACATGCAGGAATTCTATTTTGCAAATCGCCAGCTGACCTCCTGTTATTGGCTTTTTTCCTTCCGTTACCAAAAGGAGCTTGTCATCATTATCACTCCTGAAGATTTAATTTGGACATTAGAGAGTCTATGTTATCATCAAGCTTATTAGTCACAGGTCCTTTGTTTTGTTTCTCTGCTAACTGGAATATGCCCTAATTCATCAACTTGGCATTTGGTTCAAGTCAGTACTTTGCACTCGCTAGTGTAATTTTTCCCTTCACATCAAGGTTCCTGCACTTTTATACATTTTGTCCTCGCACAGCATAGGGGGAGACTAAGATGGCTTAATTCTTCTACTTCATCTCCAACACGTAGATTCATAAAAAATTCCACGGTCTTCACGAAGCTTGCTGCAATGGAGTCTACTTCTGTTTCTCAGTCAAAGGGCGTCATTAACAGTACCAACGGTAACCACTCCGTTAAATCCTGTTAAAGTCAACCCCAGGTGCCTCAAGAAGGATCCTCCTTCTCCTGCAAAGTCTCCGCCTCCTGCTTCATTGGATCTACTGTTAGAAGAAATACATGCTTTAAAACCCTTTATGGAAGAAACAAACACTGAGCTTCAGTTTTTGACTGACAGATGGTCCCAACTAGACGAACGACTCCTTGCCGTGGAACAAAGCGTTTCTTCATACAACAAAACTGAAAGCAAAGTTAACTACCTTCAGTCACAAGTATCCTCCTTGTAGAAGCGTGTCGAGGATTTGGAAAATAGAAATAGAAGAAATAATCTGTGCATATATGGTTTACCAGAAAATACAGAGGGTGCAGATCCTCTTACCTTCTTCAAACATGTTCTACCCAAAGTGTTGGGCCTACCCGATGATACCAATTTGAACATTCAAAGCCCACATAGATTGGGCCGTCTACATGTCAATACGTCTGATTCTAACCATCCAAGAGGTGTCATTCTGTATTTCCTGGAATATACAGACTTCTTCAAAGTTCTTTCAACATCTAAAAAGGCAATGTACATCTCAGCCAAGAGTTTCTAAACATGAGACCAGATCTTCATGCCCTTGGTGCTAGATAAGGCCTTTTCCATCCTTGCCTTTTGAAAGTCAAGTACAGAAATAAGACAAGCTCCTACGAAGACCCAGTCAAGCTTAAAAGTTTTCTCAATGCATGTAAAGTTGAAACTATGGACACTTCTGGTGCTTCTACTTCTCAACTTGGTTGTTGATATGTTTTTGACTTAATATTGACTAGTATCTCTTTTGCCTCTGCTTTTATATTTTCAGCTATTCTGTTTTTTTGTTGTCTTGAACATACTGTGACGGTTATTTAATTAATTCACATTTTAATCTTCTCTATTTCCTCGTATAGGTATCCCTGTTGTATGTCTTTCTCGTTGTCTTGCACCTCGTAATACCCGGTCGCCCCTGTGCCCCTCTCTGTGAGGTCTGGACGCACAGCTCTTTCATGTGATTTCACCCCCGTCCTCCTTTTTAGATTTTCATAGGTATGGGTTTTTCTTTTTGTGTTAATCTACCTCTCTCAGCTTTTGTTACTTTACTTCTACCTATGTTCTCTGCCTTTTTTCTTTCAGCTCCTTCCTTTTTTTTACTTTTTCTCTAACCCTTCATTTCTGATCATCTTCTTCTTTTTTCCTATTTCATTCAGTGTTATATTTTTTCTTACTTACATAATGTTGTGGTTTCGCATATATCAAGTTTATACTCTGTCTGGTCTAGTTCAATTTGTGCTTTTAATAGTTAGTCTATGTCATTGAATATTGTTACTTGGAATGTTTGAGGTTTACATTCCCCGATCAAAAGGCAATGTGTCTTATCACACTTATCTAAACTGAAAGATGAAATAGCAATCATTCAGGAATCACACCTCACGGACCCCGAATCCCTAAAGTTAAAAAGAGATTTGGTTGGTGATGTTTTCTTTTCTCCTGGTGATGGTAAGCGTAATGGTGTTATTACATTATGTCATAAATCTCTCCATGTTAAGCTTGTATCTCAAGAAAATGATGATGTTGGTAGCTGGTTATTCACGGATTTATTGATTGGGAAGGTTCCACTCTCTTTATTTAATATTTATGCACCAACTACTGATGATTCCATTTTGTGGTCTCACCTCGCGGGAAAACTGATGCAGTGCTCTCAAGATAACCTTATTTTGGCAGGTGATTGTAACCAAATTATAGACCCCTTCATAGACTGTAACTCCCTAACTTCCTTTATATCATCTAAAGCTCATAAATCATTTTAACATTCCTTTCAACATAGATATTTAATTGACGCATGGAGATTATGAAATCCCACCCTTAGAGAGTATACCTACTTCTCCCCAGCACATCAGACGCAATCATGTATTGATCATATTTTTATTTCTCTTAACATCTCTCAGTCCATACAATTTGTAGATATTGGCTCTATATTAATTTCTGATCATGCCCCTGTATCCATTTCCTTAGACATACTTAATAAGCCTTCTGTCCCTATACGTTAGCGATTTAACAACTCATTGTTACTTGACCCTGTCTTCACCTCTCTCTCTCCTCCTTTTTTGAAGAATTTTTCAGTTTTAATAAAACAGACACTCTTCCCTTTCATATAATATGGGATGCCTTTACAGCTGCTGCTCATGATTTTATCATTAATTACGACATAATGCCCGAGCAATACCACACCTCCAGCAGCTGTCGTCGTCTCGTCTCGGATACCTATACGGTGTAGACTTGTAGGTGTCCTGTAAAATCTGTGCAGGAATTTAAAATGGATTAAGCGAAGTTTGTAATTGGGGGAGAGTGCGGTAAGTTGATTGCAGCAGTACAACCATTGGTCTTCCGTAAGCGGTGGTTGGAGGTCCACATTCCACGCCAACAATGCTCGAGGTGTCATCAGCGGTGCTGATGTCTGCATGTGATCATAGATCCTGGTGATGAGTCGGCGTGGGGAAGCTGATTTGAGTATGTTTTTTAGAGCGTTTAGAGTGGGTGGGGCATCCGGAAAAGTGTTATGTATAGACCTGCGCACTGCCTTAAGTTTATGATATGCAAACAATTCAGAAAATGACACCTGCCCATCCCCACCAGTATCAGAGAGGACCAAAACAATCCCTCTGGGTAAAGGTTTGCAAAAGTGTGCTATTTAATTTTGTGTGCCAATTCTTTTCCAATTCCGCTGCCCGCAGGGAACAGCATTGGATCGTTTGCCAGGGGCATAGCCGGGGCATATAGAATGGGAGCGCCGGCTCTCTTCCGCAACTCGTCCCAGGTCCAGCGTAGGGTTTCTACGGTGTCAATATTGTCCCTAGGGTGTTTGTACATCTGAAACAGGGCGACCCGCAAGGGGAGGGAAGCTGTAACGGGAGTAGGATGCACCCGGTAGTGTAAAAACTGAGCTTGTGCACTCCATGCATACAATTGCATGTCTGGAGCTCCCAGTCCCCCCTGGCTCAAAGGAAGTGTTAATAGATCCCATGAAATTCTTGCCTGTTCGCCCGCCCATACCAGGGAGATCAGCAGGGACCGCAAGGTTTAAAAAAAGGCTTGTGTAAGGACCAAGGGGAGATTAACAAATAAATAAAGTAATTTGCTATTCTCCCGGCCAGAGAAAGCGGGAGTCCAGCCCATGCAGAGATCTTGTCTTCTAGCCAGGTTATGGGGCGGCCATATTTCATATTCCATAGGACCTGCATGTCCCTGCTAATCCAAATGCCTAAATACTTCACGGGTTCTGCCATCCAATTAAGAGGGAACTCCAAGGGACCCTGGACAGTACCATCCGTCAGAGGGAAAATGACAGACTTAGCCCAATTGATCGAGACACCGGAGAGGCCAACAAATTTAACAAATTCTCTCAATAACGGATCCAGGTTTGATGACGGATCGGACACATATAAAGTAACATCATCGGCAAATAATGAAATTAAAAGACTACGAGCCCTGAAGCCTATTCCTTTAGTGGTGTGATGTTGCCGGATACACGCTGCAAGTGGCTTCATCGCAATCGCAAATAGTAGAGGGGACAGCGGGCATCTCTGCCTCGTACCCCGTGATATGTTAAAAGGTTCCGAGAGGAGACCATTCACCCTCACATGCGCCAGTGGCTGCGTGTAGATGAGGCGGATTAGGTTGATGAATAACGGACTAAAGCCCATATGACCCAGAATTGCAAACAGGTATTGCCACTCCAAAGTATCAAATGCCTTTGTGGCATCTAAAAAAACAACTGCCACTTGTACCTCGGGATGCAAATAATGTAACACCGAACACAAAGTCCTGAGATTCTGGGATGTTGCTCTTCCAGGAATAAAGCCTGATTGGTCAGGACAAGCAACCAGGGGGAGCAGAGGTTGCAGCCAATTAGCAATCAGTTTTGCAAAGAGTCTACGTTGATTAAAGAGAGTGGCCTATAGGAGTCCAACTCATCTTCCGGCTTCCCAGGTTTTAACAGGGTGGTTATTATTGCCTCACGCATAGATGGGAGGAGCGCAAACAACTGGGGAGCTAGTTCCTCAACATTGGTTTTATAAAAAGCGGTTGTCAGCCCGTCAGAGGCTTTTTATGACCTGTGCCACATCTTCCACCGTAAATGGGAAATCTAGATATTCCCTGTGTCGTTTACTCAACCAGAGCAATTCCAGGGAGTCAAGGAAAGGCAACACGCCTTCGTGACTATCACACTGTTGTGGTAAATAATTTAATTACCGGGACTTAATTTGATACAGAAACATAATAGCTCAGTAAATAAGAGGCAGAATCCGTGGTATTAGAGGTTCGGAATGGGCTTTATTCCAATGGTCGATTCGAATCGGTTGCTCCAAGTTCCATCACCACGAAGGTTCAGGAAGTGAAGTACACACATTATTGATAATTAATCACTTTTATACAATAGGCATTACAGTGAAGCAAATACAAGAGGCGTAACCATTGATAGTGTGGATAATATATTCATGCGTAGCAAAAATAGGCGTAACTGGGTGTGATTAAAGAACGTCATCAGATGTGATGTCATAATAGGGTGGTTACATGAAAGAATTTCGCAATGTCAGCAGAAATACTTGGCAGAAATGCGCGCGCAGCAACATGACGTGTGATTGACGTGCAACTAGGGGGTGAAGGGGACTTGACATTTAGCTCTACATGTGGCGACAGAAGTCTGGAAGGTCAAGTCAACCTAATCCCAAATCATATCTAACATCCTATGTTTAAAGAACTATGTTATCCTAAAGAGAGGTCTCTTAGAGTAGAATCTTATTCTATACTGACTATACTGACTGTTAGTGCGTGTACAAGCGTCTAAGTGTCTACACTAGATGCGTGGGTAGAAATCTTCCATAGTAATAGGGCTATGAATTACTTGCATAAAGACAGAGAAGCCGGGCCTTTGCTCGGCAGCTGGAAGAATGTTTACTTAAGCTACTAGACAGGAATGCATTGGGCAGGGAACGGAGCAGATAATTTCGAAGGTGAAATACAGTTTTTGGCAGGCAACAGGCTGATGTCAGGCTTCGTGAGCCGCGCAGAGAATGAGACAAAGTTCATGGTCACAGATGCAGGCTCAGACTGGAGCTTTCAGAGGCAGAAGGCAAGAAAAGCTTGATGACAGAATCAGGGCCTACTTGCCTGGACTGTAAAATGGCATAAGTGGACCATATAAAGCCGGTGGCCTTTCGTACTT
Organism: Triturus cristatus; assembly: GCF_964204655.1. Classification (NCBI taxonomy): domain Eukaryota; kingdom Metazoa; phylum Chordata; class Amphibia; order Caudata; family Salamandridae; genus Triturus; species Triturus cristatus. The sequence goes on from NC_140589.1 coordinate 1,144,326,095, forward strand.
AGGAATGGAATATCCGGCCTATTCATGGCAGATCTGAAAGAGGACATATCGACGATGGACGCACATGTGTTTGCGTCTTCATAACTGGAACTGGAGGGAACATACATGTACTTGTGATTCATACATGAAACCGTTGGGGTCCAAGATAGGGGACATAACTGATCAGAAAAATCCATATTTCCACATTCCCTCCTTGTCCCCTACTTGCCCGTCAAGAGATATCAATCTTCATCAATCCGTTGATCTGTTCATATAGCATCATTTGTTCTTCTTTCTTCTTCCGTGATGAATGAAATCTTGGTGGTGGAATACACGATGTGGCACACAGACCACAGATCGCTGGTCCACATTGTAGACATAGACAGCAACTGAATAGTATGAGAAGGCCAATACCTAGGAAGGATAGGACCTTCCATCCAAAGGTAGATAATACACTCCAAAACCAACCGGACCAAGTCCAGGTGCCTGGGTTCTGGTGTATCTGGCTTACAATCTTATGAAGGCGAGTTATGGCTTTATATACAGATGGCGAATTTTCTGGTATGAAAATGCAACAGCTTGATCCGATGACCCTACAAGCTCCGCCCCTATCGGCCAGGATGACGTCAAGGACAAGACGATTTTGAAGCACAACAATCCGCATAGCAGACTGCTCTTCTGTTTATTGAACCAAATGTGTTGAATGCTATCTAGCATAGCTTTTTCTCCTAGATGCGCTGGACTATGTATAGTGTTAATTATAACTTGGACCATTGAATCAGGAAGGAACCACACAGACTTTTCCTTCATCATCCATCCTTGATCCGTTTGGATCCCTCCTCATTCAGTCCATTTCTTTATTTCGTCTGGTGTAGCATGTGTCTGTATATCAATTACGTCAAGAGTAGGATCTTTAATCGTCATACAATGTGTTGGCGTCGGGACTATTGTCTTTGTCATGTCGGATGTTTGAGTTTGAGCAGTCTGTTTAGCTGTTCTGTCAGCTAGATCATTGCCTTGAGAAATGATATCAGTAACTTTCGTATGAGCTTTACATTTCATAATAGATATTGCAGTGGGTAGATGTATTGCATCTAATAAGGCATGAATGAGGGGTCCGTGCTGAATGTGGGCACCGTGAGAAGTTAAATAACCTCTCTCTCGCCACAGCACGCCGAAGTCATGTACAACTCCGAATGCATAACGTGAATCAGTGTATATGTTGACTTTTTTATTTGTGGCTTGAATACAGGCTTGTGTCAGAGCGATGAGCTCTGCGGCTTGAGCTGACAAGGTATTTATGCAATTTGTTTCAATGATTTCAGTGTCTGTTGTGACTGCGTAAGCGGCCACTAGCTCTCCTGTACCTGTTCTCATACATGAACCATCTACATACAACGTCAGGTCTGGGTCTGACAATGGGACATCGGTTAAGTCTTGTCTGGGTTTCGTCGTGATTGTAATAACTTCAATACAGTCATGGGCTAGTGGGTCTGTTCCGTTTACAGGTAAAAGTGTGGCACGATTCAATGTGTTACAACGTCTGATTTCTATATGTGGCTGAAACAATGTTAATTCATACCCTGTAAGTCGCGCTATAGTCAAGTGTTGTGTTAGCGTTCTATTCACAAGAACCTCTACTGCATGTGGTACTTGAACTGTCAATGGATGTCCTAACACTATGGCATCGCTTTGTCTGATTGCTGAAGCTGTTGCTGCCACTGATTTTAGGCATGCAGGCAAAGCCTGAGCTACGGGATCTAATGTACTAGAAAAATAAGCACATGGTTTGTGTGATCCTGCTTGTTCCTGTGTGAGTACCGACAAGGCAGTACCTTCGCGTTCTGTAACAAAGAGTGTAAACTGTTTATTGTAACATGGTGTTGCTAAAACAGGTGCTTGGCATAAGGCTTTCTTTAGGCTTTCAAAAGCTTGTGTATGTTCCTGAGTCCAAGGGAGAACAGTCGATGTGGCTGCCTCCTGTGTTGTCAATTGAATGAGTGGTTTTGCTAGAAATGCATACTGAGGGATCCACTGCCTACAATATGAAGTGAGGCCTATGAAAGCCCGCACCTCCTTTTGTGTCTTGGGTATTGGCATGTTAGCTATTAACTGAATGCGGTCGGGTGTAAGCTGCCTTCCCTCCTTGGACAGCGAGTGTCCAAGATAAACAACTCGCTGGACACAGAATTGCAGCTTAGAAGGGGACACCTTGTGCCCCTTTTCGGCTAGAAATTGTAAAACTGTCAGTGATGCTTTCTCACATTCGGGTTCGCTTCTAGCGGTGATCAGCAGATCATCGACATATTGAAGCAAGGCAGTGTTGACTGGCATGTGGATACTGTCGAGTTCTCGTTTCAGTGCTTGGCTATAGATGCTGGGGCTTTCTGTAAATCCTTGAGGTGCGCGTGAGAATTTAAAGCTTCGTCCATTTAAACTAAATCCGAACAAGTATTGGCTTTCCGGATCTATTGGGACGCTGAAAAAGGCATTCTTGAGATCAATTACAGTAAAGAATGTTGCTTCGGAATCAACAGCTGTCAGTAATGACGAGATATCTGGGACCACAGGGAATTGTGGCACAATGCATTTGTTTAATTCGCGCAGATCAATAACCAATCGATATACTGGCGGGGCCTTAGGATCTGTTCGTTTAAGAATCGGAATTATCGGGGAATTACATACATTGGAGTCTGTTTCCACAACCACTCCTTGGGCAATGAGCTCGTCAATGATTTGCAGTAAAGCCACTACAGCATCTGGTGGTAACTTGTATTGTCGCATTCGTGGTAGTACCACTCCTGCCTTTAGTGTAACTCGATATGGTGTAATATTCATGCAACCAACATCAGTAGGGCCTTGTGCCCATAGATGTGTAGGTAAAGTCTGCAGTCGGGGATCCATGTCTCTAGACACATAGTGACCTTTAAAATCACGTAAAAACAATCTTACTCCTTCCGGGGAACAACATATTATAGCTCCTAGAGCTTTCAGTGTTTTTATACCTAACAAGTTTTCTGGACATGATTTAGTAAGCAATAAATCTGTAGTTCGGGTCAAAGGTCCTATCGTAAGTGGAAGAGGCTGTGATACTTCATTAACAATAGGTTTTCCTGAAAAACCAAGGGAAATATTCTGTGAGCCTGAGAGGGGTGCCCCTGGAACTTCACTACGTTTTATGGTTGTTCGACTTGCCCCTGTATCGAGTAAAAATTTTCTATCCTGGCCTAATAATTCACTGTGTACATAAGGTCCTTCTTGGTCTACAGGGACCTCAATAAGGGGTAAGTCAACTTCCCTCTCTAGGCTGGTTCATGCGTATCGTTGATAATCAGGATAGTCATACTGTGCGGTCTGGTACAGCTGTCGTGTCGTGGTTTGTGTGGCAGCAACAGGCAGCGCTGGTGCAGCTGGCACAAACTGTATAGACTGTGGTGGAGCTGGCATGGACTGTGCATGCTGCGGGGCTCCTTGTTCATTCTGATCCTGTCTAAGTGGCCGTGGTCTTTCTTGTGTTTTACCTGTGGCGATATTACGCTTCAGGACTGGGCAATCGTGTATGTAATGACCTGGCTGTTTACAATAGTTGCATGTCCCTTTTACAGGACCTGCTGAATCACCGGAATGTGTCGTACCCTTTTTATGTCCTTCAGCTGGAACTGTCTGGGAGACTAGCATTTTCATTTTCGTGTCTTTCATGCGTCTTTGTTCATGTTCTTGTTCCTCTCTAATTCTATTGTGATGGTACTGTAACATTTGTAACATTTGTGATGGGGTGTTACCTTGCCAGGTACTCTCGAATTTTAATACTCTATTCTTCACTTGGGGTAAGGAATTTTCAACTAATTTTGTCACAAACAGATGTGGGTAAGATTCGCTACTTGCTTTTATGCCACTATTTATACCAAAACATTTCTCAAATCGGGCATAGAAATCACTAGTGTCTTCATCTTGCTTTTGTTTACAGGCTGAAATTGTACCCCAGTCTTCCTTTTTCGTAGTTAATAAACGTGGCAGTACCTGTACTAGTAAACCTGGTAGTGCTTTAGTTTTATCCCCAAGCCCTGCTCCTGCAGTTCGGGCCTTTTCTTCTGCTTCTAATGCTGACCATTCTATCTTTTGGTCTCCCACCTCCCACTCTTTTTCCTTGAGTTTTTCATAAATGCCAGCAGGCATTAATACCTTTAATATTGTCATAATGTCGGGATAGGTATATTCTCCCATGAGTAACATGTCTTTAATTTCTCGGTGGAATCCCGCTGGGTCTTTGTCATGACTGGGTACCACTTTCTTCATTTGTAACAATTCTATTTTCGATATGGGCGTATATACAAATACACGTTTAAACTCATTGTCCTCGCCTTTTATTGGGTGTACTTCTCGTAAGGGATTCTGTCTGTCCATGTAATATGTGGTTCTTTCCTTGATGGGCAGTGGGACATGTTCTGGGCATACAAAAAGAATGTACTGCTTCCTTGATTCTAGTATTTCTTGAATTAACTTAGTACCTGAACCTCTCCATCTATTCGTGAGTAATTCAGTCAGTATTTCAGGTAAGGGACCAGGATCTGAATGCTGACTCTTATATAGTATAAGGAGTTGTTGAATCATATAAATCCCAGCTAAACGCTGTTCATCTGGGGTGAGATTCAAAAATGTGTGTGTTACTGTATCATCACCATACTTTCCGGGACTGTCAACCCAATGAACGGCTGACCTGGCTAATTCTTGTTCATCCATAGAATCGAGAAAATGATAACCCCTTCGTTCTCGGAGTAATTTGTCAGCGGCTTGGAACGAATGTTCGTGAGACCTTATATTAATTATAGGTGTTTGGAAATTCCTGTTATTATCTGGACATATCGGACGTATCGGGTCAATAAAACATCTAGTACTATTACAGGATCTTCCTCTACCTACATAGGCTATGGTGTCCGACTGTCCTGTGGGCAGCCCTGATCCTTCCTCCTCGCTTTGTTCGAACTGGTCTACCGCTAATCTCTCTTCGTGTAGGCGTTCTATTTCTTTACGGATCTTTCGGCACATGGCTATTATACAATTTTGCTTATCATGTCTCCCTTCCGATATATTCTGGCTCCATCTGGTAAGTGTTTGCATTGCTTCCGGGTCTACCCCCGGTCGGTCTTGATTTCTGATCACACAATTTATGAGGAAACGTAACAGTTCCCCCTGTATCTCCACTTTCTGGTATTCCATAGCTCTGTTAATACATTCAGAATCTCGCCCTGTTTGGACAAAATGATATATATTATCTAGATGCGCAGTCATTCCGGGTAACTTCCCTAAATACACCGCGGCTCGTCTGATACGTAATGATGCCATGATCATTTCGTCCTCTTTGCCGGGCACAGGGTCATATCTACAATCTATAAGAAGTTCCTTAAGCGTGCGGGCATTTATGAGTTTGGGGGTACGTGAATGTGCTGATTCTTGAAAGGTAAGTTTATTCACTCTGGGTGGCGTAGAAAAAATGTTGGTAGCACCTCCGGTAGCCCCGTCTGGGGTATCGGGTGTGAAAGGATTCGTTGAACGTGATACAGCAACTATAGGTGTGGACATAGCTATAGAAGTGGCTGTAGGAACAGATGTAGAAACAGATGTGCTTGCCGGAACTTGTGTCAGGATTTGTTGCTGTAGAGATACAGATACTGGATCTTGGCGTTGAACCTCCCTGGCAGGCGGTCTATGTGGGGCGGGGTTAGCATACTCGGGAGCTGCGTCATCTAAATATGAGGAAAGAAAAACATCTTCTGCGGTTCTAGGATGCCCCTTAGGATGCATTTTTATTGGAAACAATGGGGGTGGCAAGTCTTTTGGTATTTCCGGAGTAGCCTTAGGTAATCCCTCGGCCAGGAGGGGATACATACCATTCATAAGGGCATTTCTTTGTCTGTCTATTTGTTCTGATTTCACTCGTGTACCTTCTTCAATTAATAAATTTTCTCGGACTTTATTTGAATTCTCTTTATTTTTCTCTTCCTGTCGGAGTGCTTTTTCTGTACGTCTATGAGATTCTTTACGCCATAACTCAACGGCGTCTTTCTGTGACTTTCCTTTTCCATAACTCTTCCTCTACTTTCATGATGCACTCTGCATCCCAGGTCCCAGCTGCGGGCCACCTCTGACTTTCTGGTAATTCCTTGGTGTAGTCTACCCATAAATCAAGAAACAATATAGCGTCTAAGCCATGTTTATGATACATGAAGTACCCTGGAGTGTCCCTAGGAGGAATAGGAACGGCTTCTTCGAGTACCCCTTTTCTAGTTGTGATCTGTCTTAATTTCGAAAAGAGCGGCATATTGAGAACTGATCTGATACTTGATCTTGAACAAACTTAATACAAATAAACACAATAATGAACAGTCATTCATACCACAATATGCAGAACGTTTTTAAAACATTTAACATTTAACATTTAACTGAGCAACAATGATGATGACGATCTAAAGAAAACTTAATCACTAAACATAATACTCGACATTATCTGAATTATTCTGAATTTATATACTTGATATACTAGATATACTGCTAAACAGTACAGATACACTGCTGAAACAGTGCAGACCGGATTTGTGTACCCAAACCCGTCTTGACCGGCACAACCTATGTGCACGTCAGAACGCCTCCCCAGTAATGGTACTCACCGGGTAGCTCGGAAACGGAAGGCCTCGGAACTGAACTGAACTTGAACCGGACTGGACTGGACTCGGGACTTCGGAAACTGGTGGGCCTCTGTATACCTCGGATCTTGCTCTCTCAGCTAGGCTCTGGTCGGGATACTTCGCACTTCTCACCGCCTCGTCTGGGTGTTGATCGCAGCCTCAGTCGCCCCCGCTTGACCGGAGGGAGATACAGGAAATCCTGCTGGTACGCGTTGTTGTCCGTCCAGCTGTGGCAGGAGACCGGGCCTGCAACGCACCGCCGGCGCGTGAGATGAGAAAGTGTCCCTGTTCGGGCGCCATTCATGTGGTAAATAATTTAATTACCGGGACTTAATTTGATACAGAAACATAATAGCTCAGTAAATAAGAGGCAGAATCCGTGGTATTAGAGGTTCGGAATGGGCTTTATTCCAATGGTCGATTCGAATCGGTTGCTCCAAGTTCCATCACCACGAAGGTTCAGGAAGTGAAGTACACACATTATTGATAATTAATCACTTTTATACAATAGGCATTACAGTGAAGCAAATACAAGAGGCGTAACCATTGATAGTGTGGATAATATATTCATGCGTAGCAAAAATAGGCGTAACTGGGTGTGATTAAAGAACGTCATCAGATGTGATGTCATAATAGGGTGGTTACATGAAAGAATTTCGCAATGTCAGCAGAAATACTTGGCAGAAATGCGCGCGCAGCAACATGACGTGTGATTGACGTGCAACTAGGGGGTGAAGGGGACTTGACATTTAGCTCTACATGTGGCGACAGAAGTCTGGAAGGTCAAGTCAACCTAATCCCAAATCATATCTAACATCCTATGTTTAAAGAACTATGTTATCCTAAAGAGAGGTCTCTTAGAGTAGAATCTTATTCTATACTGACTATACTGACTGTTAGTGCGTGTACAAGCGTCTAAGTGTCTACACTAGATGCGTGGGTAGAAATCTTCCATAGTAATAGGGCTATGAATTACTTGCATAAAGACAGAGAAGCCGGGCCTTTGCTCGGCAGGTGGAAGAATGTTTACTTAAGCTACTAGACAGGAATGCATTGGGCAGGGAACGGAGCAGATAATTTCGAAGGTGAAATACAGTTTTTGGCAGGCAACAGGCTGATGTCAGGCTTCGTGAGCCGCGCAGAGAATGAGACAAAGTTCATGGTCACAGATGCAGGCTCAGACTGGAGCTTTCAGAGGCAGAAGGCAAGAAAAGCTTGATGACAGAATCAGGGCCTACTTGCCTGGACTGTAAAATGGCATAAGTGGACCATATAAAGCCGGTGGCCTTTCGTACTTAGGAATGGAATATCCGGCCTATTCATGGCAGATCTGAAAGAGGACATATCGACGATGGACGCACATGTGTTTGCGTCTTCATAACTGGAACTGGAGGGAACATACATGTACTTGTGATTCATACATGAAACCGTTGGGGTCCAAGATAGGGGACATAACTGATCAGAAAAATCCATATTTCCACACTGTGTAGTCGTATAGAGCTTAGAGTAAAACATCGAGAACTCATCCAATATAGCTCTCTGCCCCCGGATGACCGATTGGTCAGCAGTCTTCAATTCAGTGATGTAAGAGGTAGATCATGGGGTGCGGAGCATTGCCGCTAATGTCCGTCCAGGCCTATCACCCCCTCCATATCGTCGAGCCTGGGCATGCTTGCCTAGGAACTTGACTTCCCTGTGGGCCTCCTCCTCAAATTCAAGCAGCTTTTCTTTCAACGTTGCCAACGTGCTGGAACCCCCAGAGGAAAAAAATTGTGTTTCTAGTTCCCTAATCTGTTTTTTAAGTGTGGCAAGGGTCCCCGGATAGCCTTCAACACCCCCACTTGTCGGGCTATACAGTGCCCTCTTACCACAGTTTTAAAGGCTTCCCACAGGGTGGCCGCAGTGTCCACAGAGCCCCCATTCAGGGAAAAGTAATCTTTTATGTCTCCTCTAATCTCTTCCTTGAAAGCATCGTCAAGGAGGGCTTCCTGTCGCAGCCGCAAAGTATACATCCGCGGAATGGAGTTAGGTAATTCCAAGCGCAAAATACAGGGAGCGAGATCCGATAATGATCTGGGAAGATGTAGGACCTCCCCCCCCATGTAGCCACATCCTGGGACACTCTCTAGTAATCTAATCTTGACCACGCTTTATGATATTCTGAGATACAGGTCCCTTCCTGAACCGCCAGGTGTGTAAGCCTCCAAATGTCTACCAAGTCCCCGTCGGACAGTATAGCTTGTAATGTAGCACTGGTCAAAGGGTGTAATGTTCTAGACACTCCCTTCCTGTCCAATACGTCATCAAGAATGGCATTGAAGTCCCCTCCCCAAATAATGGTGTCACAGGTCGTTGATTTCACCTTCGCCCACATAGATCGGAAAAAGTCAGGGGAGTCAGTGTTGGGGCCATATACCGCAACAAACACCAGTGGATTGCCACCCAATGAACCTTGAATAATCGTGTACCTCCCAACTGGGTCTAGTTGTATCGCACCAGCTTTCCAGTCTAGGCCTCGTCTGATCAGCACAGTCACCCCTCTGGAGTAATTTTAGTAAATAGAGGAATAAATCGACCCCCATCTGCTATACCTCATTCTAGGAGATGATGGAGAACTTACATGTGTCTCTTGCAACAATGAGACATCAATGTAGTGTCGAAGTAAATAGGAGTGCACTAATCTGGCTTTCCTACCATCATTTAGCCCACAAATGTTCCAGGTGAGAACATTTAAAGAAGTCATAGGATATACATGTGTATGTAGTGCAGCGAGACAGAAGGAGCACAACACATCAGATATGGTCCCACATGGCAGTCAACAAGAATAGTAGATAGCAAAGTTCTGACAAACAACAAAACAACCCCACCACCCAACCCTCCATCCACTCCAACCCCCCAATCAGGTTGCAGAAAACCAATCCCAAACATCATAACAGCTACAGCTACTAGTCGGAACCCTCCCATGGGGGCGTAGTACCGACGGCAAACTCCCCTGAGTACTCAAGGTGGCCAAGAACATTTCAGCGAGTCTTACCCAGTGTCTTATGAAATTATGAACCAAAACACCCAAACCCATCAAAGTCCATAGAGAGAGTGTATAGCCGACCCACGAAAACAAGGCTATATAAAGAAAAAAAAAATAGTTAAGCACAGTGAAAGGCAATAAAACGCATAGGCAGGTGCATCACATATAGACCCAATGAACATGTACGGCCATGTAGCAGATTACATAACTAATATAGCAGGCACAGAGATAAACCCCATCACCCAGTTCCGGCAAACAGAAACCAAACCCTGCCAACTGAGGTTATCTCAACGCAAACACAGAAAAGTTCGGGCCCGCTGCATGTTTCAATCATTGTCACTTAAATTGCGCTCCTCAGACTCCGGCCCTCTGTGACGTGGATTGGGTACCTTACCGCCAATATGCTTTGCAAATTTAGGTGCAGATTTAGCGTCTCTGAAGAAGTGAGCAGACCCTTCGTAAGTGACCTTGAGTTTGGCAGGATAAAAAAGTGCGTATGGAATCTGGCCCTGCAGGAGTAGACACTTAGCCTGGAGGAACTCCCACGAGCTGCCTGCACAACTAGCGTAAAGTCCGGGTAAAAGGAGATGTTGTTGCCTCCAAATGTAATCGTTCCCTTTCCCCGGGCGAGGCGCCGGACAGTGTCCCGATCTTGGTAATTCAGGATTTTGGCCAAAATAGGTCTGGGGGTTGCGCCGACAGGCGGCTTAGGGTCCAGAGCACGATGCGCTCTCTCCACTGCGAAGACGTGAGAGAGGTTGGGGTCGAACAATTCGTGGAGCATATCCGCAACATAGGTCTCCATCTTTGCAATTGCTGTTGGCTCCGGTACCCCAGTGATACAGAGGTTACTTCGGCGGGACCGGGCCTCCAAATCCTCATTGTTGACGTGGATTATTCCAAGCATTTTGTTCATCGGGAGGAGTTGTTCCTTTGTCTCCACCTGGAAGTCATGGAAATCCGAGACTTGGTTCTCCAGCACATCCAGTCTAGTCTCATGCATTCCCACTTGTGATTTGATGGTGTCCAATTGAGAGGTCAGCGCGTCCAGTTTAGTATCAATGTTCTGGAAACTGGACCGCATTTCCAGCATGAGGGTACGTAAATCTTCCCCCTGGTCTTCCATTTGGGGGTCTGGCGGGCGCTCCGCACCCATCTCCGAGTCGTGCTCAGTGAGACGCGTGGTGCACCTCTGGTCGAAGGTCAGTTTCGGCTGTTTTGCATCTTGCTTGCCCATGTCACATGTCAGTCAATCTCAATGCAAGCGGGTGATGACCAGTCCGGGTATACCCGCCAAGTATCCGTTCTCCGAATAAGGGTGTGACGTAGGGCCTGCTCTCGAGTTTCATAGTAAGGCTACCAGGCTACCAGGCAAGCGACAGACAAGTCTCCCCTCCCTTGAGAAGGATACCCTCTCAGGCTCCGCAGTGACAGCAGTTCGGCGACTGAGGCGGCCGTGTTGAATCCACCTGTAGCAGATATCACCCTGTGATGAGTTGCAGCAATCACCCAGAGGGGGGAGAGATATACAATTTATATGGAGATCATAGGGAAAGTGTCGGTGTCACAATCCCAGGGCTGTCCGCCCCACATCCACAGCCAATGCGCTGCCAGTCCAGCGTCCGAAACCTTATGCACCAAGCAATGGTGCCACGGGCCACAGCCGACACACCCGTGCCGCAGCTAGGTGAGTCAGCAGGGGGTAGCTTAACATCCAACAATCACAATTCACCACCCCTTGGTGCTTCACCTCACCCGCTGTGTTTGTGGAGGCGCTGTATTTGCAAATAAGGCCCGAAGTCCAGTCTCAGCAACCACGTAGAGGGTGGTGAATGCAGGCCGTCATATGCAGCATGAGCGTTTATCTCCTCTCTCCATGGGGTACCCCAGGTGGCAAGCGAAGTCAAAATGCTCACACCTGCACCCCTGTCGCGCTAGGTCTCACTGGTGCCGGCATGAGGTTTAACAATAGTCGCAGTCTAGTTACTGGGCCACATAGCCGCGCTGCGCACCACAGGCCAAGACCATACCAGCTCCTCCTAGGCAGCGGCCACCTCCTAGCAGTATTTCTTTGGAAGCCACACCTTCTTCCCGGTACGGTGGGCCCACGTGGTGCGTCCGCCAATCGCCTCCCCGGCCTCAGGGTCCACCTCCCCCTCGCAGACTCCTCACCGTCTAGGCACTCGCCCGAGAAGGCGTCTCGGAGCAGTCGTCGTCAGGAGCAGGGACCGCCAGCCTCCAGGCAGCCTCAAAATAGCGATCCGCCCTCCAGCGACGCCGCAAAGAATCTGACAGTTTCTTCTGGAGGCCTATCTCCCCGGTGGCGCTGCGGTCTCGATTTTTGCCGCAGCCGCCCGCCCATTCACTCCTCCAGCGATCAGCTCCCGGCAGCACCAAAATGGGACACACACCTCCGCCGCAAGAACACACCCAGTGCCGGGAGTCGGCTCGTCAGATGTCACACACATTGGGCTTTGTTTGGAAGAATTTTAGCACAGTAAGTGCTCGCTAGTTGTACGGATTATGCAAGGATGTTGTCTTGGCCGGCGGAGTTCGCCTAGCTAGCGGCCATTTCGCAGCTCAGCCGGCCACCCCCCCCAACATCGAAAAGATACTTGATGATCATTAATTACCCAAATATAAAGATTCTGAGATTCTACAATAATTTTATACTTTTTACAAATCCTTATATACACCAGAAGCTTTACCTACAGATGACTCCATCTCAGATTATCTTTCTTCTATTGAAAAATCTGTTGATACTCATTTCAACTTTGATTTACTAGAGTTTGATGTTTCATTGAAAGAATTGCACACTGCATTACTCTATCTTAAAATAAATAAAACCCCAAGCCCAGATGGCTTCACTGTTGAATTTTATCTCACATTTTTCACAAATACTCCTTCCTAAATTACACAAACTTCTGAACTCCTTTTTGCAAGTAGGAACCTCTAAAGGTTCCTTTTTGGAGGCCCTAATTTGCATTATACCCAAAGAGGATAAAGATCCACGTTTATGTAAAAATTATAGACCAATTTCATTAGTGAATATAGATTACAACATTTTCTCAAAATCCCTGGCTTTAAGATAAGAATCATATCTGCCTGGTCTCTTAGGAAAGGAGCAGTCAGGTTTTGTAAAGGGTCGTTTCCTGACAGACAATACGCGCTAATTTTTTAACATACTATCTAAATCATCTCACTCTTCTGAATCTTTAGTGGCTATTTCTTTATATGCAGAAAAAGCATTTGACAGGGTCTATTGCCCTTGTATCTTTTCAGCACTCAAATGGTTAGTTCTAATTAAAATGGTAGTAATGGTTCCCACAGTGTGAGAAAGAACTGCACAATCAAGAATTGGAACAAATGTATCACATATACCGTAATAGAGTGTGAAATTTTTAGTTAGATTAAACAGTTATTTTTGGGGTGCTAGCTTGGCTCAAATGCACCTACTACCAGAAGATGCTAGTCACACAAGAGAAAAACAAATGTGTTTATAAACCCCAAATTGTAGAGCACTAATGAGCACACCCTTTAGTATTAACAGTCCAATAGGGTACTGGATAGCTAAAATAGTTCCTCTATGTCCAATGTTATATATGCAGTTCTTCAACAATTAATATCCAACGAAGCGATCAGACAGCATACAGAGTCCAAACAGAATCAAAGTTTCCTCATTTTGGCGATAATTTATTCGTATATTCCAAAATCTACCCGTAGACTTTTTCAAGGTGGATAGCACGAAAAATTGACCAAACGCAAGCTATGGTTCCGATCACAGTGTAAGCTCCTATCGTTAGATGTATACGCATTCACAAGCTATTAGTAGTGGATATAATCATATAATCAAAGGCTGATCCTTTTGCTGTATATGTTTCATTTCATAAGTAGTCTTGTTCCATTAATTTTGTCAGGAACCCAAAAGTTGGACGATCCATGCTCATTCTCATTCGTTGCAGCGAAGTGAAGGAGGCAGAGAACGTACCTCTGCGGTCTCTTTGATAGTGGAACTTATCAAGGTTTCAACAACTTTCTTAATCAATATGGACTCCAAACACAGGGAGGTCCTTTTGGACTATTCGACTTTCGGGATAGTGAACTGCTTAAGGGCTACCACTCATATACTATCAGAACTGACTCCAAGTATGGATCGTCCAACTTTTGGGTTGCTGACAAAATTAACGGAACAAGACTAGTTATATAGTTCTTCATGCCTTCAACCCCTTCGCTGCTAGGCATTTTTTGGGCTATTTGGGGTAGTTCTCGCTTAGGCCCCTGAAATGTTTTGACCACATATGGTATCCACGCCAAATGTGTGTCCTTTTCTTCCAACATCATGGGAATTCTAAAGGTACCCAGGGTTTGTGGATTCCCCTGGAGGGGACCCAGAAATTAGCCAAAATACTGCTACATTTGTTTTTGTTTTTAATGGAAAAAGGGCTACAGATGAAAGTGTCTGTTTTTTTCCCTGCAAATGGAATCAACAAAGGGTTTGTGGTGCTGAAATCACCATCTTCCCAGCTTTCACGGACAAGAAGATTTTTGTCAGAAAACAACATTTTTTACACAGTTTTGGCATTTTTCTAGGATATAGCCTATTTTTGCTATTTTTTGTGCTTTCAACCTCCTTCCAGTTAATGGTAGGAATAGTGGATCCTGGAAAACTATACATTTTAGAAAAGTAGACAAAATTCTGAATTCAGCAAGGGGTCATTTATGTAGATCCTTCAAGGTTTCTTTTTAGAAACTAACAATTGAATATAGGAAAAATTGAAAAAACAGCCATTTGTGTCAATGCTTTCACCTGTAACTTCTTCCAATTCAGCTGTTTGAAAACAATATACCGTTACATCCACTGGACCTTTCTGGTTGTGGGGATATATAGGACTTGTAGGTTCACCAAGAAACTGACGAATCCAGAGCCAATAACTGAGCAGCGTCTTGCAATGGTTTTTTATTATGTACCCGGTATATAGCAAATAATTTGGGAAAATATATACATGGAAAAATCGGTATGAAAGACACCTATGTATTTCTGAAATTAGAACAAAATGCAGAGTTTAGAAACAGTAGAAATTTGCACATTTCCGAAATTGTGAGTACCCAAACTAGCAAGAGAATTATAGGTCATTTTTCAAAATGACTTCTTTTTTACACATTATCTTACATTTGGATGGCAGAAGTCAATAGGTAATAAAAGTTGCTCTACAATTCTGTATTACCCTAAGTCTCCTGATAAAAAATGGGACCTCATTTGTGTGGGTAGGCCTAGTGTCCGCGACAGGAAATGGCTCAAAACTCAACATGAACACACTTTATTTTTACAGTGAAAACTGACCCTTTTTTTGCAAAGTGCCTAGCTATAGATTTCAAACCCTAGATCTGCCAGCACCTGGGGAAACCTAGCAAACCTACACATTTTTTAAAATAAGACACCCAGGGGAATCAAGGATGGGGTGACTTCACTGGATTTTGCCCGATTCTATTACCCAGAATCCCTTGCAAACCTAAATATTTGTAAAAGAAAAAACAAATTTTCCTCACATTTCTGTGGTGGAAAGTTCAGGAATCTGTGTGGATCCACCAAATTCTACCCACCCCGCGTTCCCCGAAGTCTTCCAAGAAAAATGGTACCTCACTTGTGTGGGTAGGCCTAGTGCCCGCAACTGGAATTGCCCAAAACGGAACGTGGACATCCTAAATTTTCACAGTGAAAACTGAACCTTTTTTTGCAAAGTGCCTAGCTGTAGATTTTGAACATTAGCTCTGCCGGCACCTAGGGAAACAAGGCAAACCTATACATTTTTTAAAACTAGACACCCAGGGAAATCCAGGATGGTGTGACTTGACTGGCTCTCACCAGGTTCTGCCAGCCAGAATCCCTTGCAAACCTAAATATTTGTCCAAAACAAAACATTTTTGGGGGGTCCTGTAGAAATAAGACAAGTACTTCTGTTTGTGTAAGTCCTGGTGCTGGAAAAATGGCCCAAGTCATTTTTCCCATTGCAAATCTCCTGTTACATAGGTTAACATCGTAGGAAGTTTTTGATTAATATCTCTTGATAGGAAAGGGCTAGAAATGCCATTCAAAGACTTCCCAGAAGGGTATAAATAAATCCTACAATATCATATTGTTGAATTTCTCCTAAAGTGTAAATACAAGAAGTTATAAGACTTTCTTGTTTGTAAGTCCAAATTCAGCCTTCCAGTGGTCTGCCCTGATTGGTCAGAGTTAGGTGGATTAGCCAGGCTGCCTTGTAGAGGTTATAAAGAGCCCCTGGGGTTAACCAGCTCTGCTGGCAGGGCAGTGTGCTGTTCCATAGGAATGCCAGGCCAGGGGGAGGAGTCGTAAACCATGGTCTTCAAAGAGAAGAGCAGAGACCAGTGTCATTTACAGCTCTGAACTTACCACCTCAGGCAGATGGTAGTATTAAGGAAGGTATGAACAGAGGCAGGGGGGAGTCTAAGTAGATTAGCCATCCTAGGGGTGTGTTTAGCCAGCTCTTACCTCCTTGCTGAAAAATCAGCCATTATGGATTTGGAAGATTTGATGCACTCTGGGACAAAATAATGCCACACTCTACAGGATGTGGTCATAACTTTGAGGAGTTACCCTTCTCCCAATGGTCAGAAGTGCCTTCCTGTATGACCCAGAGAACTTGGAATGAGTATCTGAGAGGGGCAGAGCCTCTCAGATCTGCTGCTTGAAACTTACTGAAGCAAGAAGTACCCTGTTGAGAAGTTTTGCTGTGCAAAGATTTCTAAGACCTGACCTCTGAAGACTGCACCATCTGAAACTACAGCCCTGTGAATTATCTTGCTGAAAAATAACTAAAGAGTGGACTCCCTGAAAGCTACAGGTTAAAAGGGCTCATCTGGAACATCTCCAACTAAATCTACACCTTGGAGAAGCATCAGTGGATTTGTAAGGGTTTTGTACCAGTGGATTGTGGGAACTGATGTCCTCAACTTTCAAGGATCATCTTGGAGCTTGCAGACCCTTGGAGTAAGTTTGAGACACTTTGGGACCCCTTGAGGAACTTCAGGAAGAAGTTCAAGAAGTTTGGAGAACTTTGGAGCAACTTTGAAAAAAAGTTTCATAAAGGGACCGACTCAACCTGGTCAGCCAGGCAGCCTGCCTTCAACCGCGAGCCGGCCAAGCCAACCAGGTTCGTCCCGCAAAAGCTCCATCGCTCCAACTTCCAGAGATTGACCGGGACTAGGAGAAATCTGAAGCTGGTGAACCCTCACCGGATCTGGCTACATGAGGAGCATCGACAGACCCTCTGAGAAAAAGCTCCAGAAAATGTTCTAAGTCCGCTCGTAGTAAAGGTGACCGGGAGCAATCGCGAGAGCCAAGCCGCCTGCCTTCCATCGAGTGCCGGCCTGGATTCCTGGGTTGCCCCGCTGTAGCGATCTTGAGAAATTTTCTAAGTCTGCTCCAAGAAAGTTGACCGGGACCTCGTCACAAGTCAAGCCGGCAAACCCTCACCGGATCCGGACTGGCTGGGAGCTTTGAGGGCCCTCAGGAAGAAAAGCTCCAGAAAAGTTTCTAAATGTGAAGGTAGAATCTGAGACCGGGACCTGCTGGGAGCTGTAGCCACTCAGAGCTCCATTGCGCCCAGCCTGAAACTTTGACTTTGGCCCGGTCTATCGCGAGCTGGTATCACACTATTGTGCTATAATCTTCTAAGTGCTATATTTTATTAAATCTTTGTAAATTCATATCTCCAGTTCCCTACATTGTATTTTTGTCGTTTTGGTGTCATTTTAAAGATAAAAATATTTCCTATTTGTTATAAATTGGTGATGTATTTTTATTATGTGTTGTGTCTCAATTATTTACTGGAATGGTGTTTGTAAATGCTTTACTTACATGTCTTTGAAGTTAAGCCTGTCTGCTCGCAGTCACGTTATCAAGGGTTGAGCATAGGAATATTTTTTGAAACCTATGCTGAGTCCTATCATGTATTAGTAGCCCCACCCCCAAGCATACAAAAGCCTGCGCAATCGCTGGTGCCTATCGGACTTTCTGCCCCCCCGGGTGGCAGATCAGGAGCCAATGTCCCAGCCTCCCCTGGGGGGCAGAAAGACTGTAACATTTTTAGGGCGTTGTGGGCATTGGCATGCCCATTCTGTGCTGACCTCACTCCTGAATTGAAAAAAAACCATCCTGAGGCCTTGTCTGCTTTCTGCCCCTCTTTGGGGTGGGCAGATAAGGGGCTATTGCCCCAATATGCCTCCGGGGGGAAGAAAGACTGTGGTATTTGTTTTTGGGAGGGGGCATCAGCATGTCCATGCTGAGCAGCCCCCACCCCTACATCATAAAAAAAAAACAGATCAGGGACTACTGCCTCAATATGCCCCTGAGGGGGACAGAAAGACTGTTGCATTTTTTGGGGGGGTGGGTGGGGGCATTGGCCTGGCCATCTTGGGCAGCCCCCACCCCTAAATCATGTGTAAAAAGAAATCCTTGGCTTATAGTGGGCTTTCTGCCCCCCAGGGGGCAGATTGGGAGCTACTGCCTCCGTCTGCCCCCGGGGGCAGAAAGACTGGAATTTCTATGGGGGGTGGGTACTTTACTAAAAAAACAAATCCCTGGTTTCTAGGGGGCTCTCTACCCCCCAGGGGTCAGATTGGGAGAAACTGCCCCTATCTGCCTCCCGGGGGGCAGAAAGACTGTAATCTCTGGGGGTGGGGTCATTGTCATGCCCATTTTGGGCAGCCCCCACCCCTACATTTGTTTTTTTACTTATTTAATTATTATTATTTTTTTTAATTGAAAATCAATATCAAAATAGCTTTAAATACAAATATGCATCCTTTACACTCAATCAGTGACATTCGAAGGTGGGAGAAGTACCGCCAATAGATCATAAAACATGCATCTAGTTATATTAAATAAACATTTCATGTTAGAAAATGCCAAGTTCTATATTTCATAAAACAAAAACCCATTAAAAAGAGACAACCAATTAAATACTGACTTAAGAATCACAGTCAAAAAAAAATTGCCAGATCTTCTCAAATTGTTTCAGTCCTCCTATCCATGAAGCATAGATTTGTTCACTTCTTTTAACCTGACCCATTTTCCGAACCCAGTCAATCTTAGTCGGAATTAAATCAGTCCGCCATCTTTGAAGAAGGAGTGATCTGGCGACTGCCATACTGATATATAGAAATGTAATCACCTTCATGGAAAGTCCTAGATCTGAATCATAGCCCCAAACTATTAGAAGATCATTAAAACCAATAGATATCGAACACTCTTTTGCCAGATATTCAAAGATGTCGTTCCAGAACTTCTGGATCCTGGGGCACTGTCATATTATGTGAGTCCAATTGGCTGCAGGGTGAGTATGGCACCGAAAGCACTGTCCCGATTGATTGGGATCGACTTTAGCTACAAAACAAGGGGTTCTATATAGTAACCACTTGCTAAAATATAACATCCTCCTCCAGTTGGCCCCTCTAACTGAACTGAAATTTAGCTTATTAATTGTGGCCCATGTATTTACTGAAATTTCCAAGTCCTCATGTTTACCCCATTTTGTTACGGCCTTATCCGCCAAATTGGCCCCTTTGATTACGGCTAGGTGTTTTTTCCAGCCCCTCTGCTTTTTCATTACCCTCTCTGCCAACAGGTCTAATACTAGCTGTTTCTGAGCAATAATCTGCGGGAGATCAAGCTTACTAAAAAATGTAATAATAATATTATAAGCCAAGTAGAAGGAAATTGCCGGGGTCTAATTGAGACATTTCCCTCACAGTCAACCATCTATCATTCCGAAGAAAATCGTAAAGTTTTTTAAACCCAGCCTTGATCCAGTTTTGTATAGATAAGAACGAATCTCTAATCCCTGCTGAAACAAAAAGATCTGTGATTGGGGTTATGGCATTGATGACAGGAATGGAATACCGCCTAAAAAATGTCTGACGCTTATGAAAAGACCAGTCTACACACTTGTATCTAACTAATTTTGGAGATCTAAATATTGATAGTGGGCAGTGAATCTGATTTTCCATACACATTAAATTCATAAAGAGGTTGATAAAAAGACCCGACTGTAGACCCGGCTTAAATCTAGACATATATTTTGCAAAGTACGCAAAATAGTATTCCTTCAGATTGGGAAGGGCAAGGCCACCATCTTCAAACTTTTCATATAAAGTGCAAAGTGCAATACGAGGGATTTTCTTATCCCAAAGGAATTATGTAAACATTGACTCTATTTTCATAAAGAAAGAATTAACTAACACACAGGGAATTGTTGAAAAAAGAAAATTAAACAATGGAAGCACCGTCATTTGATCAAGGCAACCCGACCAAGAATGGTTAAAGGGAGAGATCTCCATCGTGCAAATTAGTCCTGGATTTTTCATAGCAATGGAACAAAATTCAGATCATATAATTCTGAAATAAATGGCGAAAAATAGATCCCCAGATATCTCTTGGGATTAGAATTAAGACACAGAGACATATCGGGATGAACAACCCTTGATGCACAGCCACATAAAATTATCTCTGTTTTATCTTTTATTAATTTTATAGCCGCCGAATGACTCATAAAGATCAAAAATCTGGAAGGCTTTAACCTGCTCCTCCTTTTCTGGTTTTAAAATGAGCATGATGTCATCTGCATATAATTTGATTTTACTCATAGTTAAAAGTGGAGGGCAAATGTCTCTGTTGTTCCGAATTGCAATCGCAAGAGGCTCAATAAAAAAGGCAAATAGCACCGGGGACAGCGGGCATCCCTGCCGGGTTCCCCTTTTTACTTTTACTTGGCCAACCTGAGCAGCATTGATAATAATATTGGCCTCTGCATTCATATAAAGATTCTCGATCAGCCCAGTAATTTTGGAGGGCATGCCAAATTTCGATAGAATATAAAATAAAGTTTCCCAAATAACCAAATCAAATGCCTTTTCGGCGTCTAAAAAAAAGTACTAATGCTGGAATCCTCCGGGTCTCAAAATAGTCTAGTGCTTCCACTAAAAAATGTGTATTGGTTCCGAGCTGCCTCACGGCGATAAAACCATTCTGATCAGAGTGTATTAAATGTGAAGCTATCCCATTAAAACGATTGGCTTAAAGTTTGGTAATTAATTTGTAGTCAGAATTTAAAAGCGTTATCGGACGGTATGGATTAGGATCTTCACTATTTTTACCTTTTTTTTAAAAACTGACTACATTCCCCTTTCTGAAAGAGAGAGGTATAGATCCTCCTTCAAGAATTGAATTTGCCTATAAAAGGAGAAAATCCTCAATTACACTCGTAAATGTTTTAAAAAACTCAGCGGGGAGGCCATCCGGCCCACAGGCTTTCCCAGTTGGAAGGTTTTTAATAACTTCCCCTAACTCTTGTTTTGTAAATGGTCTCGCCATACTCCTTTTTTCTAAATCTGTTAATGCATGTAATTCATTTACCTGATGGAACTCCCCCAAACATGGCCTATCGATGGAATGAAGTTGGCCATACATCCTCTCATAATGTTGAACCATAATATTTCCAACAGCGTCCATGTCCTCCAAACAAGAACCTGAGATGGGGCATTTCAGTGTGAGTATTTGATTGCTTGCAGCCCGCTCTCTTGCCTGCCATGCCAGAAATCTACCGGTATAATTACTCTCCTCATAGATTTTTTGCCTAGTCTGCTGAAATAGGAAATCACTCTTAACATAATAGTTGTTAGCCAGGTCCTGTTTAGCCTGATCAAGCTGTCGACGGTTTGCCGCAGAGGGGCCAGAGAGAAATCTATCAAGAGACCTTTGCACTTTTTGCTCCAGTAAATGTTTTTCCTCCTTCCTTGCCCCTGAATTCCCCGCGTCTTTAGCAATGGCAAGCCCTCGAAAAAACGCATTCAATGAATCCCAAATAATATCTAGTGGGGCTGAGCCACAGTTTTGCTCAAAAATCTCGCTGATCTCTGTTTTGATAGTAGATACCCTGTTTTCCTCTAATAAATATTGTCGGTTCAACTGCCCTTTTTTGGAGGAGGATTTCTTACATTCACCCAATTCCAATTCTAAAACTATCAGTGCATGATCCGAAAGCCGGTTCTGGGGAGTTTTTGGTGAATTAAAAAACAAACTTCTAGAAGTAAGAAAAAATCAATACGTGAAAAGGTGTGAAATCTCCCTGAAAAACAGGTATAAGAAATTTTAGTGGGAAATGCCACCCGCCAAGGATCAACTATATCCAACATTGAGCTATAACTTTGAACCAGTTTAAAAGATTTTTGCTTCAATAGTTTTTTTGCCTTGGATGAAGAGTCTAATTTCGGATTTATTAACAAATTGAAGTACCCTCCCACTATTAGGTCCCCTGAAACCTGGATCAAGGATTGGAAGAATTCCTCATATGGAGTGGGATTATCCTCTACCGGGACGTATAAACTGGCGAAAGTCAATATTCTATCTGCCAAATTACAGGTGACCCAGCACCATCTACCACTTTGATCACTCACTGAATTGACTACCTCGGCCTGAAATTTCTTACTAAGAAAAATCGCTGTTCCTCTGTGGACTGTAGAAGATGAAGAAAAGCCCCTATAAGCAGCCCAAGATTTAAACATTGAGAAGTCTGCTATTGTCCCTGCTGGTATATGGGTCTGCTGTAACAGGATAACTGACGGGTTCTCAGTCTTAATCCACGCTTCGATGGCTCTCATTTTCCTGTTATTATTTAAGCCATTTACATGAAAAGAAACCACCTTTAGAACTTCCTTATTTCCCATTATCCTATTCGTGATTTGCCATTTACCTTATAGGAGATTTAATAAAAATAGAATTCCCAGCTTAACACACAGTATGCACCTAACGACCAGCAAAATAACTGCCCCCCCCCTTCTACCTCCCTTCTTCCTTTCTAAATAATGATGGATGGATGTAAAAAAATGGTTTTCATTGTTTCCCCAATGCCCCCTTTCCATCCCCGTGTCTCCTCCCTTGACCCATTGTTGCCCGAGCAGAGGACCGCCCTTGCTCAGAGTCCAACAACCTGTCCCACCCACCCACCTTTCTACAGGCACAATGACTTGGTGCCTAGTGCAGCTGATTAGCCCCACCCCTACCCACACACCCCCTCCCCTGAATAACACAACCAGCAATTTGACCGCTTTTTACCAACGAATAACATCTCTATAAACAAAAAAAACTCAATCCTAGAATACACCATTAATATCCTCTAAAAGGATTTATAGCTCATTACATAACCATTAGGATTTATCTGTTGAGATCAGTTGCAATAATTCCTGTGCCTCTGCAACATTACAGAAGATATGGAATTTGCCCTTGACTAGCACCCTCAGCTTGCTCTGCTGGGCTATCATAGCTTGCGCCCCTTGTGCCTTAAACAGATGTAGCAATTTAACAAATTCTTTCCGCCTTTTTGCTGCGGAAGCTGACATATCTGAAAAAATACGACATAATGGCACTTCGGCTGAAGAAAACTGTCTTTGTTTAATGGCTCTTGACAAAATCTGCTCCTTGACCCTAAAGTCTCCAAAGTTAACCAGAATTGTCTGTGGAAACTTAGCATTAGGAGGGAGGTATGCTGGAACTCAATGGGCTCTCATTATTGACAGATCCCCAATAAATTCTGGGAGGACATTTTTCTTTATAAAGGAGTCAATCCAACGTAATGTCTGCTGACCCTCTATACCCTTAGGAATTCCCAAAATACGAAGATTTGAGCGTCTAGAATGGTTCTCAAACTCCTCCAACTGAAGATCCAGCGCAGTTCTCTGTGACTGGAAAGTGGTGACTTTAAGATTCAGAGATGACATTTGATCCTCCAATTGGGAAATCCGGGTTTCAGCCTCTAAGAGCCGTGCCGGGATCTGAGCCATGGTTTCCTCTATCTTCGTCAGGCGAGCATTTATTGCTGCGATCTCAACAGATTGGGAAGTTTTTAGATCGCAAATTTCTTCCAGAATCAGATTGAGAGGACTCTTTGCATCCCATTGACCCGCTGCTTAGCGGAGGAATAATCTGATTTAGATTGGGCCTGCCCTCTGTCTGGAGACTTTCTTGATCAGTGAGGGCAGGCACCTCTAGTGGAGTTGACATAGAGGCTTCTGAGACTGCCGGCATAGAGTGCTGTATGAGCCCTCCTCCCATTGGTTTTTTTCATATACATTTTTATTAAGATTTATCCGACCATGTTAACAATGCACTCATGACAGCATTAACAAAAAGGCAAATACTTTTAAGTCGCAAATAATACACTTAAGGAGACATGCAACACATCTTCATCTATTAAGGATACGGTCCCAGTGAAAACTTGACATAAAGTCACTTCAAACATTTGTCGGATTTATACAATTGTATCTCACGACATGAAATGTAAAAAAATCCCTGGCTTCTAGTGGGCTTTCTGACACCCCAGGGGAATAGAATGAGGGCAGAAATACTGTAGTGGCCAAATGTAATTGGGGGGAGCAAAGGCCCTTGCCCAAGGGGCCGCACCCACCTCCCTGGTGTCATGTGGGTGGATCCCTGCTTGGTGATCGCCCTCCTGGGGTGATCCCCAAGCAGAGATCCACTAGGGAGGGGTACCATTGGAAAGGGGAGATTCTGTGTTGCAGGAAATCATCCCTGCCACGCAGGCACTCTTGCACTATGGCGCATGGGTGTCTGTGTTGGTGCTAAGCAGCTATGTTTAGCGCCAATGCAAGAGAAAACACAGGGGTGTTCAGTATTCTTTTGAATACAGCGCATCCCTACATTTTTTAAATGACGAGACACAGTGCTGCTAAATTTGCCCCAGTGCCAAGTTGCACCATTTCCTTGTGAATGTACCCCTCTATTTCTATCGTTCACATGCTCAGAATAAACAAAGCTCTACCTTCTTGGCGTTCATATGCTAGGGGTACAACATTACCATTCCAGGTCGTAAAGCATTATTCCATTTCAACTGAATAACTAATGTGTTGCCACTTAGTTTTACGTTACAAAATGGGGGGTTCCACTTAGTTTTAAACATATCATGTTAAGGTTTTTAATTGCTTTTGCCTCTGTATGAAGCTGCTATATACAGAGTTAAATAAAATATCCTGCTGATTTATTGCCCCTTGTCCAGTTAGACCCATTTGATGAATTTGTCAAGCACCGGATTCAATTTCACTTGTATTAATGACATGGACCATGCCTTATATAAAGGCTTTTCAGGTCACGTACAGTATAGGGCTCCCCATCTCTTTAATCCCCGTTAAAGCACTGCATAAATGTTCAAGTCCTTAAGCTACTTCTCTGGCAGGTTTCCAGGGAGGGTCGCAGATCGAAGAAAAGTGCGAAAGACAGAGTCCAGTTTAAAAAAAAAATACTATGTTTAATACCACGTAAAACTTGAATAAACTTTAATTAGTGTGCTTTTAACATACACATCTAAAGGTAAAATATGATCGTACTGAGTCTTAAAAAAACTGAAGTCAGCTTTGATCCCTGCCGAGCTACTTCAAAAGGTTGATATGTATGCAATCATCCAGTTGAACCAACTCACAGGAAGAAAGTAATTATTCTCAACGTGAGTGCAGGTAGTAGCGATTGCATTGGATGCAGAGAAACAGCTGGCGGGGTTGCTTTGCTATGCACTTGCAATGTACAGAATAGAAACATACTCGCGTTGAATTAATAATTTAAATTAATGCAGGCTTCTGCTATTGTTTCAAAATGAATCTAGCGTGTAGACCACCCAAGGTTTATTTCCGCTCTGATGATAAAATGTATCTAAATTCTGTCAGGAAAACAAAAATCAGTCTGGAGGTGTAGATCATTATGGTGAAACAGCCTGTGGTAGCAAAGCAAGTGCTGCCACGGACGAGACGAAGATATTTGGAGCCCTGCAAATCTAGTCACATCTATCCTTACAAACTCCCTTTTAGCAGAATGTCTACATCACTCAGTCAAGGGAAAATCAGCACGTTTAATCCTACCACAGCATCAAACCTTTGAACAAGTACATCGATGCAATCGTGAAACCTGTTATGCTTGCCTTGATGCTCCCTGTCTTCTCATGTATACCTGCGCCTACATATGGGAACGTGTTACAACTCAAATTGCATGTGTAGGCCAATCTTACTAAGTACCTAGGCTTCGGGTAATTAAATGCACACACGCGTGCCTCAAAAAGAATGAAAACATGGTCAAATTTTGAAACTATTTTTTCATGAATCAAAGGGTACAGAATCTGAGTCCAAAGAGGAAAACTAAACTTGGAGAGGGGTAAGTATGAATATATAAATGTAGGGCTTGCTGAGGAAAGTCTATTGACAAATTGTAAAAAGGGAAAATAATTCAAAGTAAAGTCAACAGTTCAAATAAAAAGCCCAAAACGAAATCTAAATATCCCAAATCAAAATCCAAACTTATGTGAAGTCCAAATTGTCAGACTTCAGGATTGAAGCATTCTCTCAGGTGCCGGTCTACTGGCAGTATTACACATTGTCATATTACAGTAAGTGCCCGGTGGCACAACAGTCCTTTGCGCCCACTTTGCATGACCCAGGGCACTTTGGTATTCTAGAAAAAGGGGCTCAGATGCTTGTGCGTCCCCTTCACTAATACCGATAGCGCTGGTTCACTTAGGTGTTCCCTCATTTGCATAGTAGCGGGACCTCTGCAAATGAGGGAAAACCTTTGACTCTTCGCCCGCGCCATATTACAGATGCAGGCGCAGAAGGCAAAGAAGCCCTCAGGAGGCCTACTGACAGTGCTCCATTTAAAAGGAAGCGCACTATCAGTGCGCCTCCTGAGGGCAGCCCTCTGCAGGGGGTAACAGCGGTCCCATGGACCGCCCCCAGACATTTCCTGTCACTGAGTGCACCCGCCTGCAAGGGGGTCTCTATTCCCCTGTAAAAGGGTGCCACCTGCACTTGTGAAAATACGAAGCAGCTGCTCCGTGTTTTCACATGAATGCCCTGCCCCCAGAGGAGCGCGAGTTCGTGGTTGCCCTGGGTGCAGGGCATACATCATAATAGGGCACCGGACGAAACAATGACAGTGCGTAACACGGCCCAAGATGTCTTCACTTACTCTAGCTATGTCACATTAAAATACCCTTATTAATCAGAATGGCCAAACTATTTGCTTCATGCACAATATTTGCTAATTACAGGTGCGCATAGTTTGCCTGAGATATATTTCACCAGCAATATATGGTTTACACATTATCTGAGTGAATTGCTTGTCATTTGATATGTGTTTTTGATCAGTGTCTAACCTAACTTTTCATATTACCTACTCTATTAAAACCATACTTCTGTGCACTAAAATCAATCTTCTGTGCACCAACATGTATGTGGAATCCGGTAGGTGTAAATATAGCACATATATAAATATTCATTCATGCCATTTGGTAACTACCTGGCAATTTTGACACATAATACGTTAGGCCATTGCATTAAGGCAATATAGACAAAGAACACTTAACTGAACAACTATAAGAACTTCAATAGATGCATACGTTATTTACGGCTGTGATGCTGCTGATGTTGCTAGCACCAGCTGGTGTTGAAAGTTCAGGTAGATGGTCTGTAAGACCCTCCTTTGCTGTAGGTCAACCAGGGCTGCCTCTTGTAGAGCTGAGTGGATCTTTCAATGATGTCCTGGTCCCTGATCAGGGACCAGCACCAGAGGCCCTTCCAGCACTTGTGGGACCCGTGGCCCATGTGGTTGGTAACCACCACTGCAGTGCAATATATGGCAATATCTTTCCAAATGGCCAGGTGAACCTTTTCTCTAGCTGGCCATGGGACCCCACCACACCCACAAGAGCCGAAGATAATGCTGGAGGACTCCCTCATCGATCACCAGAAATTCTTCTGGGAATAAATTTGGGGCTCATTTGTCTCTTTCCTCTGTCATTTTTACGAAGCAGGATGGAGGTGGAATGTTTCCCCTTTTAAAGGCGGCTCACGAATGGCTATTTCTGCACTTCCACGGTGTAACTTCCTGGTTGTCGCAGTTGGCGTAGAACTCTTCATACACTAAATAGATCTACATAACATATGTGTATATACTTGGTAAACGTTGGATGGTAAGGGGACAGCATGTTTGGAACTATGAGTGGTGCCCTAATGGTTCTACACAGAAATAACTAGGAAATCACTTTCTATTAGAAATGCAATTCTAAGATATGTACGTCCATATGTAAGCTTTTGCAAGTGAAAACCTATGAGCACAACTAATAGGAGATGAAGTGGGTACGCAGGTGGACACATTTCTACTGTGATTGTTGTAAATTTGAGAGCTTTGTTTATTCCTCAAAGATGAAATGACCTCCTATTACATGCTATTTTCAAATATCTTGGTTGTAGTGGGTGTGAGTGTAGGTATGGGACATGCAACGGTCATGATGTGTCTAATTTGAATTGTGAGTGATGTCAGATGTGACATGTGTTTTAGATTTGTTAAAAATGTTCATATGTTTAATGTAGCCATCTATTTTGTGTCCATGTTTAGAATATGCTATGTATTTGTCTGCATTTTGAATATATATTGGACACATTTTTATTGGTTTTTTATAATTTTGCTATTTCTTTTTTGAAGATGCCGGGGCCCAATCACAAACAGCATTTTGTAGTACATTTTGTAGTACCGTAGTAGAACAACAAACTTTCTACAAAATGCTATTGACAAAGCTATGTGAGGAGTTTCCACCACCACCTCTCCTAATGTTTTCTGTGTGGAGATCTCCGCTGCAAATCGGAGTCTCCGCACATGTAATTGTATTTATTAGTGGTAAATATTGGAGGAATGGGGGAGTGGCTTGAAAATGGGGAATATTGACTACTAAATGGCAGGCGTTAAGGAAGGAGCAAAGAGGGGTTTCAAAGAAGGTCAGGGAGGGGCTTAAGGAGGGACATGCGCATCTTGCAAAAGAGTAATCTCATTTCTATTCACAAACTGGACTTCTAAAATTACTGCAGCTAAAAAGGGGCCAGAAATAGTAGAAACACATTCGAGCTCGGAGCAGATGTAAATCCAGCAGCACACATAGCCAACCACTGGTCCTGCAGCACTCTCCCATTGAAAATAATGGAGGTGTATATATATAGATATATAATATGTATGTATCATCCTTTGCGGACACTGCAAGGCGTGTCGCTATAATTTTATGAAAAAAACATATGAGACACCCAAGTGCAAAAATACCATCACCCAGTTCCTAACATGCAGCTCCACCAATGTAATCTACGTTCTGGAATGCCCATGCAACCTTAGATGCATTGGGAGCACCACTCTCATGGTCAAGAAAAGGATACTTGAACATATTAGTGCAATAAACAATATAGACATGCATTACCCAATAGCTAGTCATCTTCAAGAGTACCATTTATGCAACCGCTCCCTCTTGAGATACTTTGCCATTGAACAGATATCTCAGAAGGTGGGAACAGGGTTCTCCAGCTAAGAAAGAGGGAATCCAGGTACATCATTGAAAGGAAGAGCCTGGGGGTGGGGCACAACATGGATGGATA